>NW_026889805.1:15045000-15717500 GCF_033153115.1 Saccostrea echinata
TTGACTGGGATGGAAATTCTGTGTATCAAGTCAATTTTCTGTCTTACTTCAAACCAAAATTTCTCTGTTTTAATTATTTCAAGCAACTGATAAACCTGAGTAGATGCATCCATTGTTATCTTGTATTACTTTTTTTTTTAAATAGTTAATATGCTGACCAATCACTCTATCATAACTTTTCAATATGCATACCATAATGTACACATATGTACTACTCAGTCATGTTCATATTTTATTCAACAGATTACTTGACTATTAAATTAAAACAAGCCCAAACATTACCAAATCATTGATGATATGTAATACATACAAAGTCCTGATGCATAACTATGTGAAGTTTCAAGTCAATTTTCAAACCTCGACTTATAACAGAATTTTGATTTTGCCTGATTCTAGGTGGACCTGTACTTAAAAGTTCATAAAGTTGTTTTTCAAAATAAATCATGATACACATGTATATTTCTGATGCAATTCATATTATAAAATGAAATATAATAATGTTTTAACAAATACATGTATAATATTGGAAAAATAAATGCATGTCACATATTTCAATAGATGAACTTTAATGTCTACCATATATTATTTGCAGCTCTGAAACTGGCATTTTTTTATTTAGCAAAATGTAATATACTTACATAAAATGCCCAATAACTATTTTCAATACAGTATCATTCACATATTTATATACTCTGTACTTATCCCAAACATTCCTCTTAAGGATTTAAGTTACATAAACTAACTTCTTACGACACATTGTGCTGGCCTTAATGATAGAGAAATTCCTGACAATTGCTCCTATTCAGAGAATTTCTTCACTATCCCCCTACGTCTCATTTATTGATTTGGAGTGTTACTTTGTAAGCTTCTATTTTTATATAGGACTCTGAAACATTAATTGATCTTGACATATTGTTGCTGTATTTTCTTATAAATTCCACCAATTGACATTTATCTGTCCAGATCACTCAGTAGATTAGAATTCCTATTGGATATTATGGCCTGATTTAAATAATCCCGACTTTATTTATATTCCTAATCAATTTTCCTCTTCCTCTCCTTTAACAACCATTAAATGATTTCAATTTCTAGGCAGAGTTTTTTCTGTCTTTCATTTTATTCTGAATAAGATCAGCTATTTGAGAAAATTTAAATTACATTGGAATGACTGAGAATTGGTACAATCACATCAACTATAATTATCAACTAAAACGATGAATTGTATAATTACTGTACCATAAGGAAAGAACGGGAATTATTAATTACTTTCATTTTGCAAACTGGTTCAAGTACACTTATTTTTTTCTTTTCAAGTTCAATGTGTACAAGTGAGTGTCTTAATTAATCACATTAACATTGCTTCTTTGCGGAACGAATCTTCAATTTGCCCCAAATTGGTATACAATAGTCTAAAAAAATAAAATTTTCACGAGAAGGAGACAGGTAAAATTTTCACGAGGAGAGGACAGGTAGAAAGTCCCTCAACCCATTTTTTATATCTTTCCTATCCAAGGGTTTCAAAAGATTGAGAGTTCAAGAAATCAAAGGCTTGGAGATAAATGAAGACATGTATTTACACATTCTCCAAAGGTTTTCTTCAGATGTTCTGCATACAACTATAGAATATGTTTTATGGGACTGCAATTTGACTTCAAGAGATCAAGGGTTTCGAAAGATTGAGAGTTCAAGAAATCAAGAGTAAATTCTTAGTTACGTATATACATGCTAGAGAAAAAATTGAGACCAGAGACTCATTTTGAGAGATCAAGAACCTCAAGAAATTGAAGTTTGAGCCATCAGAGAGTCACCTATAACTTTTGTCTTTCAATGAACAAGTATACATAGAGGTTTTACAATAGATAATTTTGTTGCTTTAATTAAACATTTTATGATTGATACAGTCTTCTTTGATTGCCTATTTACGAGGGAGTATACCGTTAGGTAAAATATCAATAATTTTTTTTTCACAAATACACACTGTCAAACATGCTGTCACACATAGGAATTTCTTGAAGTAAATCAGTCTACGGCCTCCGGGGACATAAAACTGAGACAAGCTCAGTCTCACTTTTACCAAAGGAATTAATAGTAGAAAGGTGAGATTCAGATCAAAAGTGAGCTCATCATCAACACGTAATTGAAGAAAAATAATCATTATGTACATTCATTTTATCTTCGATAATTTTCAGCTGCAAGCTTTTTGCGTGTTGTTAAGTTGGTTTCCATTTCTAATTTTTTTTACTGCTTTTTATTTTAATATATTATTTTTTTTATGAATTGTTTTTTTGTAACTTGGAATCAAACCAAGGTTCATCTTTAGATCTTATATAACCAATTTTTCAGGTACACATGCCCCTATGAGATCTAGATATGTCTAGTTGTAAAATTTTCGGTAGCTTTATCAATTGATTCAGCACTACAGATAAGATATTCCCATGCAGTCAGTACCTTTGACAATAGTATTAAGTTTTACCATATTGGCATTTTAATAATCCCATATTTTTCTAACATAAGGTTGACTTTTAATGATACATGATTTCAAAAACACATAGGTAGCAGTCAGAGAAGTGATTTTTTTAAATGATGCCACCAAATTTTCGTGAATTCCTAATTATCTCCCCTTAAGAGAGAATTTGGCTCTTTAGTTGAAGAAATTTGAATTCCTTTACCCAAGGATATTTTATGATATGTTTGGCTGAAATTGGCCCAATAGTTCTGGAGAAGAAGTCAAAAATGTGAAAAGTTTACAGATGATAGATGGATGCTGGACACCTTCAATCAGAAAGATCATTTGAGCCTCTAGCTCAGGTAAGCTAAAAATATTCTACTGGAGTTATACCCTTGTCCCTCTAAACTATCTTGCTCTTTTATTTATTTATTTATTTTTTTTTACAGAAGAGATATGATATGGTAGGTAAATGAAAAATGACTCAGTAGGTATTGGCAATTTCACCAGAGGATGAGTTAAACAAGCTTAAATTCACTTAAACTTCTGTTATTGTCTCCAAAGCAATCTCTGCACACGTATAGTAGGCATAGAGAATTAAGCAAAATTGTTCCATACATAATACATTGCAGCATTTTCAACAAGAGGAGACAATGGCTGGAATTCGCTGCTTCAAATTTTAGAATTGGCAAAATAAATAATTGGAAATAATTCCAAAACGGCCTCTTCAAATGGATAAATTGACACCACTTCACTTCAAAATTATTGAAAGCTCTGCATTCAGTATAAATTTTCAAAATGAAGGAAAGTATAAGGTTGTTACAAGAAAAGTATTTTTATGTTCATTTTGGAAATAATTTAAAAGTAAATCTTTACCATTTACCCATTTTAAAAAGACTCTTGTACATTAGATAATAACAGAGTGTAAGTGAACCCTCTGGTGAGAGATTGTAAGTACATGTACTAGATGTAAATTATAAATGTGTACCTGTAATAATTCAAACTTTTAAAAATCAAATAAAAGGATGAAACAACTTGAATTCTGACTTTGAACCCACTATATAATGTATTGATACTTTTATCCCCTCAAAGGCTTGGAGATAAATGAAGATATAAATTCAAATAGCCAGGAAGCTATCATTTTCCCACCCACTATATTACCATGGCTGACATTTTATAACTCTGTTTAATGTGATACATCAGATTTGATCATGTAAATGAATTCTAGACTTGACATAACTAGTTTATATACTATGAGAAATAGGCAATTTGACCATGACAGTTATTGGTTAGCATGAAAAGGATATTCTTAATCAATGCATCTAAAATACACTGAGTATGTGGATATTAAGCTATCATGAATCATTAATGATATATTCTATGTATAACTTGATAAAATCTGTATTAGTATCTAATGACACAATTCTAAAAATTCCATAAATTTTTGTGAACTATGTTACTTTTCATGTGCTAACAAATAAATCTGTAAGTCAAATAAAATGTCTTCCCGCTATTTTCCTCCCAATGTTGTCAGTACTCTTGTACATCCCCACTATAGATACGATAAATAAAACAAATTTGTTGATAAAGAACTTAAACACAAATACATAGATCAAAGAATGGATGAACAGACAGAACAAGAAGTCTGTGAGTCAATGGTCACAAGTAATACCCCCGCTCTGATGTGAATACTGTATGTGTACTTAAAAAAGCGAGCTTCATATTTTAGCGGCTTTGGCTCAGAAAATGATGCGCTAATTCATGAATACCGCTAAGAAATCATTAAAAATTTTATAAATACAACATACGGCACAGACATGTATAGCTCTAATTTATGATTTCGCCAACAACTCCATACCAAGTGACTGCGCTAAATTTTGAATGCGCCAATTTATGTACATGTACAGTATACACTCTCATGTGAATTACGGAAACTTGGTACAGACAGATGCACACATAATACCACCATATGGCATGCCTGAACAAAGAGTGTGCTAAAATTTTAAGCATCTGCCTAAGTAGTTGATGAGAAATGCAAAAGAAATTTAGTATGGACAGACGCAGGGATGAACAGGAAGTTGACATAGAATTCGTACAAAAATGAATCTCAAAATATAGCAAACCAAAATAAAGAGTGGGCTAAAATTTCAAGCATCTGCCTAAGTTGTTGCACAGAAAACTTGAACAGAAATTTGGTATGGACAGACGCATGGTTGAACAGGACGTTGACATCAGATTCGTACAAAAATGAATCCCAACATATTGCATGCCTAAATAAAGAGTGTGCTAAGAGTGTGTGATAAACTGCTACGAAAATTTGTTACAGACAGACAGAAACACAGACAGCCAGAGAGCCACACAAGGGTAAAACAGTATACCCCTCTCTCCTTTGGATTTGGGTATAAAAATCAAAAATCAAAGTTACAATTCCACCATTTAGAATTTTGATTTGAAAGAGAGGGAGATCAACACATAATTCTTAATGCATATTTTCTTTGAATTTACACAGAATTCTGTAAAATACTTAAGTACTAATTGATTATTGTTAATTTCTACTCTCAGGAATATAAATCATCAAGTATATCTCCAATGTACTTTATCCACTAAAGAGTTCTTGTTCTAATCCTCCCATGAGAGAGATTGTCATTAAAACTGAGATCCATTTCACCACTGTACCATGCTGTACACTGCCATTTGTTTGTCTTTGGGAGGATGTCAGATGTATTTAGCACAATAAAAACTATTGATTTCTCCAAAAAATTGTGATTACTCTAAGATAGCACACAGTTCTACAAGACAACACAAAAGCACACTAAACTTTCATCAGTACTCTCGCAGTAAGGTATCCCCACCACAACGTCAGGAAGAAATCAATATACATTTCTTAAACTCTTCTCAATCACTGAAGCTTAGCTGTATAATTCTGAGTTATTTCACTATCAATTAGAATGATAGCTGTGCACTGGTTAAGTAACATAAAAAACTTTCATGTTATTAAACAAAAATCACTCTCTATGATTTAGAAGCATTACACATCTGATATTAATTTTAAAAATTCTCAAACTCAGTGATAATCCATATCATCTTTTGTTAATTAGTGCACCTAGTTCTCAAAAATAAAAAAAAAACATAAACTTAAAAAAAAAAAAAAAAAAAAAAAAAAAAAAAAAAGAAAAAGGCAAGTTTATAAAGGCATTAAAAAGTTTGCGTAAAATATATCAATGTGATTAATTACTATAACAAAACCTACCTCAGCATCCAACTTCACAGGCCTCACACCACGAGAGTTAGTACCATGTTTCTGCCCAAAAAATAAAGAAATTAGTGAAATACAATCAATGATTTCATTCCATTTAGATTTAAAATTTGTAAAAATTTTGAAGGTAGCTGACAAATCTGAGGAGAAAAAAAAGTATATGTAACTTTTTAAAGATCTCTCTACTACTCTTATATTCTGCCAAGATCACAATCCCTAATTACCGCCCAGATTGGTATGATGTATTTGCCTAATGAACACACACTTACCGAGATATAGAATTAATAAAGTCAATATCATATTCCAGAGTTCCCATCAATCAATAAAACTGAAAAACGAGAGAGTCTAACTTTACCCTACATCAATCAAGCCATCAGTTCAAGCTTAAGTATAGGTATGGTTAGTAGCTGAAATTTTTGGACCCTAGCTGTTGATTACCATGTGTTTAACGACGTTGGATCCTGATATTTAAAGTCTTAAACTTTTTTTGTCAAGTATATTTTTAGCTTGTACACACATAGCTTAATTAAAAATCAAAGCAAAAAATGGGGGTCAATATGCTTCTTTTGGCGCTACAGTACATTTAAAATGACCTTTTTGCACTGAATTTGTGTCTTAATCAAAAATAACATCTTCGACGTTTTCCCTCCAATATTTTTTATCCAAATAAATCATGGGACAAAGTATTGTATTATTCTCTCTTAAAAAAGACACATTAAAATTGTGACAAAGAAAAATTTTCAAATTGCTTCGCATAATCAATTATTTGACCTTTCTGCACTTACAAAATGTCATTTTTCGGGCATTAAAAATTTAACAAGCAAGAAAAATATTTTAAAGTCTTAAACTTTTGCTGAATTTAAGTAAATTGATCAGAGTTATCTTATATATTCAGAAAAGAAAATCAAAAGTGGAGGTCTATGATGTTATTTTTTAGATATTACTAAAAAACTGTTAATTTTGTGATAAAATTGGCTCAATTTTTTCCTGGAGTTTCAGAATATATTTTCTATATTTGTCACAATATGATGATAGAATTCACAAAAACTGATTTAATTAATATTTTAGAACCAGCATTAAACATTTCAATGCACAAAATAGCTCTGTGTGCAACCAGCATGGAAAAATAGGAATCTAAACTTAACAGTACTGTATATATTTCAAAAGGGAAAAAATGATCATTTTCTTCTAAAAAATCTTCCGCCACAAAATATAGTTCCTGGCTTAATCCTATTTGAATGGAATATAATCGCGTTTTTTCATTGGATATAGTATAATTTGCATTGTAGAATCCAGATTTAATGTTAGAACTTAAAAATAATGCAGAATTTTAGAAATAAAGCTCCAGACCAAAATCTGCTCAAAAGCTCAGGATCGAACGTCCTTAAGTGAAGACTCTTTTGCATGCTGCAGAAATCAGAACAAAACATTCAAAAGCTGTACTATTCTTGACCTCTTTAATCATAACTGGTACAACATATATTGATTTAGCTTTGAAATTAGAGTAACAAGTATTTGTTCATGATTGTATTATAAAAATGTACTCATTAGCCTAAGGCTTGGAGTTTTTCATTAAACATTTGTTGACAGTTTTGATCCATCAAATCAATTATTCCAGGGTATATTCTTTAATGGCAATCAGTGTCTATTGTTGAAAATTTTCATTGTAATTGAAAGTTTCAGTTTGTCATGCATGCTTGTGGCACATGGAAAACTTTAATGGCCCCCATATTGAAATATAATAGAAAGTACGTCAGGTACCTGTATTTTCTGTATAGGAGTACATTCAATGCTCTGGATTTATTACAAAATAGTCACACCATAACACTTGTACTGATTCTACTTTTACATTACCATTTACAGTTGAACTTTGGTATCTGGAACACTGATATCTCAAATACCATGGATATGTCAAAGTGATCTGGAAGTCCCAACTGCTTATTCTTTAAGTATTTTACCCTCGATATCTCGAATCCTCAAATATCTCGAAGTTTTTTTGCGGTCCCATCAAGTTCGAGATAACGAGGTTTGACAGTATTTAACTACCTTAAAAGATTTTCTTAATAATAATACCACCAAAAATAAGACATATGATGGCTTACAATCAGACTTTTCGATAGAATATATTAAAATTGATAGATTTAAATGTTATTTTCAGGATTTAGTTTTATTTAAAGTTCTATTAGGAAATTTGCATACTAAATAGTCAGTATGAAGAAATAGATCCTTTTGAATGAAAATATTTGAAATTCTGATAGACTGCATCTGAACAAAATATGAATTGGGAAATTTCCCCTCTTTGAACAGCAATATAATACAATGTATTTTTTTCTGCTACAGGTACAAATACAATATGCATGTACATAAATACAGTAGATAGTCTAGGGGTGGCTATAACCTGCCTGAAGGTTTGACAAATTGTACTAAATGTTTAATGAAAGATAAGGAGAGAAATTAAACATAGGTAATCAGAGATTACAGAGCTCACCTCAACGAATGTTGTCTTTAAGTAAGGCAAAGTCCCACACTAAACTAATAATCTAGGAGTGTGCATCCCTAGATGCAACATTTATGCAATTTTGGTCTGATAGAGCTTGCAGTTACTTGGGAATAGACTTATCTGAAAACTTAAAACTAGTCACTCATCCAGAAAATGTAAGTCAAATCCAGCATCTGAAGCAAGTTTTGAGATTATTCGTCCCTTGATGCATCATCCATGCAAGTTTGGTTCAGATAGGCCTTATAGTTACTTGGAAATGAGATCTGCTCCAAAAACTTTAACCTGGTTACTCATCCGGAAAACATAGGTCAGATCCAGCATTCGAAGCAAGTCTCGTAGTGTGAATCCTTAGATATATCATCCATGCAAGTTTGGTCAATATAGAGTTTATAGTTACTTGGAAATGAGATCTGCTCCAAAAACTTTAACCTGGTCACTCATCCGGAAAACATAGGTCAGATCCAGCATCCGAAGCAAGTCTCGTAGTGTGCATCCTTAGATGTATCATGCATGCAAGTTTAGTCAATATAGGGCTTATAGTTACTTGGAAATGAGATCTGCTCCAAAAACTTTAACCTGGCTACTCATCCAGAAAATATAGGTCAGATCCAGCAACCGAAGCAAGTCCAGTAGTGTACATCCTTAGATGTATCATCCATGCAAGTTTGGTCAATATAGGGTTTATAGATACTTGGAAATGACATCTGCTCCAAAAACTTTAACCTGGTCACTCATCCAGAAAATATAGGTCAGATTCAGCATCCGAAGCATGTCCAGTAGTGTGCATCCTGAAATGTATCATCCATGCAAGTTTGATCAATATAGGGCTTTTAGTTACTTGGAAATGAGATCTACTCCAAAAACCTTAACCTAGTCACTCATCTGGAAAATGTAGGTCAGATCCAGCAAATGTAGGTCAGATCCAGCATCCGAAGCAAGTTCAGTAGTGTGCATCCTTAGATGTATCATCCATGCAAGTTTGGTCAATATAGGGCTTACAGTTACTTGGAAATGAGACCTGCTCCAAAAACATTAACCTGGTCATTCTTTAGCTGAAATTGCAGCATCTGAAACCTTGACTGGTACAATGAGACACACTAGAAGCATCCTCCATGCATCTCTGATTAATATAGGCCATAGAAGTACTTGAAAAGAAAACTGCTCCAAAAACCTTAACCAGGGACGCCGACACCGACGCCGATCCAACACCGACGGTATTACATAAGCTCCCTCAACTTCGTTGAGGTGAGCTAAAAAAAGGATATCATTTTATTAGTTTTTAATGCAACTAGTTCCCATCCTACATAAGATTATTTTAACTTTTTCCAAGTAAAGTGTTTGATTTCTACTTTAATTTAGAATTCTGAAAACAATATTAAATATTGGGTAATGTATTGAATCTTGAATGCACAGAGTTAAAGAAAACTCATCGAACATAATATCAATATATATACAGCAAGTATATAGTAAATCTACATGCATTGCCAGAATATTATCACAGCAGAAGTTATCATCCTTACATGAATTAAGTTTCCTGAGTGATGTAGCTTTACTAAGCCTAGATCATGGTGACATTAAATTACACCAAGGTCACGGAGTTTTACTTGGTTTAGCTTCATAAGCCATGCCAGCCATGCACATACAAGATGTCTTTAAATCAATCAGAAATGTTCTGTAAGAACATGGAGGTTGCTGTGCTTGGGCCAATGATGCAAATGACAAAGAAAGGAAATACAACATAAAATGAAAAACTAGAAATCACAAAAAAAGTTTGAATTAAATCAAAACAGAGACAATTGAGACAAAAGAGAGCTTCCTATAAACATTATTGAGCGAAAGTTACTGACTCAGTTGTGCACTGCTTATAAATGCTTTTGCATAGTTCAGTAGATTTAAACATAAGAAACTAACTATAATGGTGAGAAAATATGCGTCCAAATTACAGGTGATTGTGTAATGTACTACAGGTATTAAACACAGTAGTTACAGCTGACTGTGTAATGTGTAGAACATGTATAAAACATCTGGACAGAGGAGAATTGACACAGACATTTATAAACATAGAGAACTCACAAGAGGAAGAGGTGGACAAATCTGGTATCCAGGAAGCCAAAAAGAAAGAGGTGTATTGCTCATCTCATTATATAACTCAATATTTGTTTAAATTTGAACATTATACACAAGACCTGAAGGTATTTACTCAATATTTCACTTCATCATATATGCCAGTAAAATCAAATTTGAAGTTTAATTATTTATCATTACAAAATCTGACAGATATATTTTTCTGAACATTGTATATCATTTTCTTTTCAATTGATTTTCCCCCTAAACTATTGCACTGATGATTTCATAACTGCATTATGGGACTTAACTTTTCATCAGATGAAACAAAACAAAAATGACCAAGTTATCTTCCTTGCATTCAACTCTTACAAAATCATAATAACTTTTCAACAGTGATAAATTTAAACTTTGCATTAAAGGTGTCATATCTGTAAATCCTATCAAATCTACAAACAATAATAATATTCACTGCAAAGATATAAAGCTCAATTACTTTTGTTAATGAAAATACAATCAGCTCCACAATAATGAGTTTTTTTAAAAATAGAACAAAACTTACCCCAGGTCTTGGGAGTGACATGTACACTGGTTTATCTCCCCTTCCCTGACACACATCATTGATCTCCTTGACCATGATTGACAGGTCATTGATCTGCGTCTCCCATGACTCGGCAAACATATCCAGATTTTCCTGTGCTATCTTACTGTTAGGATACATGGACAAAGCCTGGGCAGCTAGGAGAGTCTGAAATCAACAATTACAGTTGAACTTTGTTATCTCAAACACAGACATTTCGAATACCATGGATATGTCAAAGTGATTTGAAAGTCCAAACCACTTATTATTTAAGTATTTTACCCTCAATGTCTCAAATCCTTGGATATCTCAAAGTTTTTTCTTGGTCCCATCGAGTTCAAGATAACAAGGTTTGACTGTTACATTTCTTTTTTGTGGTTGTTGACTGACAAAAAATCAAATTTGTACTACTTCTATTTAACTTTTCTAAGTAACACTTACAAAAGGGGATAAAAGTGACTTACAAGTGGTCCTAAGTTCTTCAAAACAAACTCATTGTGTTCTGCAGCAATAACAAGTTGTTCATTTGTAGCTATATGACGAAATAATTTGCAGACCTGTTAAATAAGATAATAATTATAAGTACAGAATGTTACCATGAAAAACACAATTAAATCATCATACAAAAGCATGACTAGGTGAACCATACCTTATGCAAGAACAGAAAATACATGTAAATAACCCCCTTTCATGAGATATTTGATTTTTTTTTTCACATGGCAGTATATGTTCCTTTTAGCTAATATAAAGGTATGCTACCTCCTCCAGCTGTTGCATGTGCTCCTCAAACTTCACTGTCATCTCTGTCACCCTTTGCTGGTCCCCACTATTTCCCGCTGCCTTTAAATGTTTCAGAATCTCATGGTCTTCATTAGCTTTAAACAACTCTGAAGCCTGGTCTGTGGCAGTGTCTTGGAGCTACAGAGTCATAATAAAGGTGTCATTTAACAATTCCCAAACATGAAATACCATCATAAAGACATTTCGTAGTGTCCATTCCTTTTTTATATCTAATTTATTTTTACCTGTTTGTTGAGTGATTTGGCTGCGGTCAGAGTCCTAAGTATGGCCGTCTCCATTTCAGGACTAGGATTTGGGGAATTTCTTTGGTTCTACAACAAATGTTATTACTACAGTCTCTAAATTCATTTCAACTTTCAAGGCAACAACTGCAGGTATAAATAAGTGTGCAACTGCAACATACAAGGAAAATATAAAATTCTACTAAGTGTAAATTCATGTACTTCATAATGATTTAACAAACTGTAATGTGGGCAGTCAAACCTTTAATACTTAAACTGAACATTTATGAGGAATGTTGCAATAAAAATACTATGATAGATATCCAACTTAGAGAGCATATCTATTCAGTGTGGTACTAATTCTGCACAATCTAATTAAAATTAGATGTTCCGAATCCGCTACTGCTTCTCAAACATCTAACAACATCCCATTAGGGGTCATGTCAGAGCGACCTTTTGATTACCCAATGAAATCGCCGTCTCCGAAATCTTGGCTTATAGTTCGGATGCATTTCTTTTTTTACTGCCAAATCTAAACGCCCGAGGGGTTTCGTAGTAAACAAAATATGCATGGTAAAGATCGTGCTATATATGAATGTGACGTGCGGGACATATAGTAGTTTGTGCATTTTCGTTTGCATTATTCAGGGAAGAATGCCAGATTGGTGGACTATACATTCAATTTATACCAAAATTACTTTAATTTAACATAAGACAGTCTACTGAGCATCAATAATGTAAAGATGTAGCTGTGGAACTAATTTTAGAATCGTATACAGAAGGTTGAATCTGATTGACCAACATTTTCATGTTTATTCATAACCAAAAGGTCGCTCTGACGTGACCCCTAATGGGATGTTGTTAGATGTTTGAGAAGCGGTAGCGGATTCGGAACATCTAATTTTAATTAGATTGAATTCTGCATACCTTACAAGTTCTGAGTAAAGCACTGAGTTCTGACTTAAGTCTGTCACACATTTGTATGATGGATTCCCTGTGTTGGTGAGAGGTATAGGCTGAGTCTGTAAAATCCTGTATCGTCTCCACCAGGGAGTCAAAGGCACCATTCAACTTCTCCTTACAACTGGAGGTAACCCCCGTCACACGGGTCATTTCAACGTGATCCTGGTATCAAAAGAAAGTAATGTCAGAAAACCAGCAACTAACTTTATAAAGAAATGTTCACTTGATCTTGCTCAGTAAAGCTAAAAAAAAGTTACTGGGTACATATTTCTGCTACTTGAATATCAGTATGGGTTGTGTGTAAATTTAAACAGCATGGTGACTGTGAAGGTTAACTTTTGTAGAACAGTACACAGTATTACCAATACATGTAATATATGTATGGAATTTCAAAGTAAGCTGCTTTCCAGATTATAATAACCTCAAACTCCTTGAAAGCTTTACAAGCAGAGAAGTAATTGTCCAATCCTATTCCTGAATCACCATTAAGTTCTGGTGATACATTTCCATTGGCCTGGTTCCCTCCCTCATCTGTGACAATGTGACGGATCATACTTAGTGCACCCTTCATTAGTTTGAACACACCCTCTCTGTTTTCTTTGGCTGTCTCACAATCTGGATGCCTTAAACACACCTACAATACATGCAAAAATTAAAACTTATCTGGATTTTATTGGTTGCATACTTTCATTTAAGTACCAGTACCTGCTGAATCAACGAAATGTATCTATCATCTTTCCCTCTTTTAGATAAACCTACCTTACAGGATGGTAGTAGCATCATGGTGGATTTCTCTAGCACTGCCCTTGCTGCCCCCATCTGAGCTCTGTGTTTCTCACTTTTTAAATCCTATAAGTTGATTGATGTTTTTAATCTAACTAGTGAATCAGTATTTCTTACAATACCTTTACATATTATACAATACATTTATCATGAAACCTAAAATGCAGTTAACATTTGCTCTATGACTGTCAGTGCTGGATTTGACATGCATCATGGATTTAAATCCTTTTCAAGATAAACCTTTTTGATAATATTCATGATCTATACATGTATATGCAGATCTGGAACAATCACCTGCAGATTTGAGGAATACAGTCTTACTTACACATCTATGTTCTCTTACATCCGCAATATCTAACAAGTATATAGAATTCTACACACTAAATTCATGTATGTTTATAATACATTATTGTAGCTAGAACTGTATAGACTGAATACATTATGCCTGTAAGAGTTATTCCCCTTTTACTGTGCTGGTTCTTACATTCTGTCTGTCTCCAGTTAGATGAGCTAGTTCTACCATCTCATTTCCAAACTGAGAGAAAATGTTTACAAAATCTGTAAATGTTGTTACAGAGTACAGTTCATTTAGTGTATTGGACACCTGTAACAAAAGTAAGAAGATCAATGAATACACCTCCAAGTTAGACAAAACTCAGCTGATCACCACATGCATGTTTAAATATATTCAGATGCATGTTTATCATTTGGTCAGTCATACTTTACCTTGTCTTTGGATATAAGTAATTGTTTAACAATGACTTTGTCAGCTAGAAGTAAGACTTTGGTAACAGCTGATAACAACTGCCGGGCCGCCCTGACCATAGCTGTCTTCTCAGCAATGTGTTTACCATTCCTGTGTGAGGCTGAATCACCCGCTGTCAGCTGCTGAATGCTGGCTCCTGTAGAATAAAAGAAATGTTGAGTATTCTTAAGTCTTATTCTTCATTCATTTTTATTGTGGAACAGCAATAAAACATCACCAATGAAGTTGTTGCATGTGGTTGATTCAAATTCCCAGTCATACTGCAAAGTATATTTAGGCAGGTCAAGTGAGATTTCCCAAACACCAAATCAACAGCTACCTGAGTTAAACAATTAGTTACTAATCCCCTAGCTGAGGACTAAAACTGAGAATTGAAGCCTGTATTAGTATCAGAGGAACCAATGGTGTGTGCGAGCGATACATGTAGATGAAGATCACTGCTGTGCCTCCCAGTGTTAAGACAGCACAATACAATTTACTAGGTTTTTATCCACTGCTTTTTGAAAGCTACATATTATGTGAACCTTTTTCTGTGTCAAATGAAGGATATGTAAAGCTTTTACTGTTGTTTTTTTTAAACATACCTTTTACAGTACATTTGGCACCAATGCATAGAAGTCAATTTAATCCTGTACAATGAATTAAACCATATCTAATTTACTATGTTAATCTAATTTACATTAAATATCTTAACTTACATTATATATCTTATATACATTATATATCTACTCATACACATTTCTGTGTAAAAACATGATTATTGTTTTCAAAATAAAACCTGTTTAAAACCAAAGCTTTAACAAATATTGTAAACAATGTTAAACCTAAATGAATCAAACATTTTGAGAGATTTTTTTTGGTTGCTCCAGTTATTGATGGCATTATGTTAGGGATGACCTTCCTACCTGCATTTCTGGCTTCCACACAAGCCTGACACATGTCTGTACTGATCTCAGGGTTCTCATCAGCAATGGTCTGTCCTACAGACACAAACCGCTCCACCGCCAAACACACCGCTTGACCGACCCTAACCAGGGCCTGTGTGGTTTTCTCTGTCACTCGAGGTCTCTCTTTGTGGTTTACCAAGGTTGTAATCTAATGAAGAGAACCATATATATACATATGACAGAGTTATTTTTATATATGGAGCAACTGTACCAAATATCATAATTATATAGTTTCACTCATTACTTTGGTTGAAGCTTAGCTTAAATGTGCACACATGCCCATTTATGTTTCTTTTTACAGTCATATAGGCCTTTATGAAATACTCACTATATCATAATTCTTGTAATCAATTTGTGCAGCATGAGAAATATGTCCATAGGACATCAATGCCCTGTCCAGGGTTCATTAGTAATGCAACATAAAAATTTGTATTAATGTATGAAGTTTGATGAAAATATCTTGAATAGTTTCATTTAAACTGAGTTTTATACACTATAAATAGTACAGTCAAAGTTCACTGGGAAGGTCAAAGAAAAAATTGGTCACAGTTGGTACATTCTCATCAAATATTAGGTATCAGTGCATAAGCTTACATAAAAAATATTTTGAATAATTTCTTTGAAATTGAACTACATACAAATTTGAGAAGAGTGAAGTCAAGGTCAAAGGAAAGGTTGGAGGTCAAAAAAAAAAAATTAATGCAACTGAATAGCTGTCATCAAAATGTAAAACATATAAAGATGGATAAAAATATCTTGAATAGTTTCTTTGAAATTTAGCTAAACACAAATTTGAAGTCAAGGTCAAAAGAAAGGTCAAGGTAAAAAAAAATGTTGATGAAGTTGAATAGTTCTCATCAGTATGTATCAGCATATAAAGTTTGATGAAAATATCTTGAATAGTTTCTTTGAAACTGAGTATTAAACTAATTTTAGAAAATTGGGTCAAGGGCAAAGGGAAGGTCAAGGTCAAAACATGTTGATGCAGTTGAATAGCTCTCATCAATATGAATCAGCATATGAAGTTTGATAAAAACATCTTGAATAATTACTTTGAAACTGAGCATAACACTAATTTAGCTCTCATCAATATGTATCTTCATATGAAGATTGATAAAAATTTCTTGAATAGTTTCTTTGAAACTGAGCTAAATGCAAAAGTGTGATGGAAGGACAGACAGAAGGACAAAAGAATGGAAGGGTGGAAGGACAGCTAGATGGAAGGACAGAAGACAGGAAAACACTATATGCCCATATTCATGGTGGGGCATAAAAAAAAAACTTTGCAATCTTCACAACCAAGAAAATATGGTAAGCCAGGAAAAGTCCTCAACACAACCTACTCTCCAAACATTTTTACAGTGTCCTTTTTTTTTTAACTTAAGACATATATGTCTATATACATGTACTTGAATGTTATGTTTTGTCCATTTTAATTCAAAAGCAAAACAAAGCTCCACTCTGTAGGCCATTTGTAATTGTACCATCCAAGAAAAAATAGAGATCCTAAAGAAGATAATAATACACTGGTATATAATTAAAAAGCTTATAGGATTTCAACAGGGATATCAGGAACACTGTTGCTCCATAACCTTATTCATTTTCAGAGTTTTCACTGGACTTCTGCAAAATGCTTACAATTTTTTTTAACAAATGCCTATTCCTGGTTAACATATGAATCTTGTCTGCTGTCTTCCTGATGATTTACACATTCTGTTCATGGCTGTTATATCAACAAGCCAGATTATCTCTAATGTTTGATTCCAGTCTGCAGTTTCCAGTACATCAGTCGGATTAAGCTGCACAACTCTCTCATGCATGTTTACATTATCAATACTTAACTGCATCTCACCTTAAAACATATTGGCAAAACCATGCTACATTGGAGTTTTCATGAGAAATCATTAAATTTTCATTCAACAATATATCTAACAAACCACTGAGAACTATACACTTCCCATTAATTAAAGATATGTTCAAATATGATCGAAGATGTGCATAGATTATGCTCATCTGTAAATCATAATAATGCATTACAGCTTGATTTAAAATGTGACCCATGCAATTATCTGTAGAATTGAAATTTGACAAAGAGGCCTTCATGATGGTTCTAACAATCATTTATAAACTACTGGCACATCAAGTAACTAGAAGCAACTGTCAGGAATGATAGCTATAATATTAATATTCTGCTGTTTGACTCTATGGTGGGGTCAATTAAAAAATATCTTTTTTGAAGCCATTTTACAGTGAAACATTGCATATACATGTATAGTATAGATTCAAATTCAATTTAAGTCAAACACGCCAATTAGCTTTAGTCTATGAATTGAGAGCCCAGGTTTATGTACGGTATTCTCCAATGCAACATCTATATGAGTTTAATAATTGTCAAGTTTGATATTACTTAGAATGTTATCATCAAAAAATTTTTAAATTTTAATGTGGAAATAAAGTATCCAAAGCATCATAACTAATATACAGTCAAACCTCGTTATCTCAAACTCAAAGGAACCAAGAAAAAACTTCGAGATATCTGAGGGTTTGAGATATCTGGGGTAAAATACTTAAGAAATATGTGGTTAGGACTTCCCAATCAATTCGACATATCAATGGTATTCGAGATATCCGTGTTCAAGATACCAAAGTTCAACTGTAACAATATCTAGGCAAGCTTGGTCAATGTAAGATTTATACTAAGATTTTTATTGTTCCAAATTTGTGCATCATCTGAAGCACAGTATCTATCATTTATTAAATGCCTTGAGAGAAAGATCTTTGCACATATAAGACATCTTTTCTTGGGAAATGACCTTCAACAGCTTTAACTTTATCATTCACATGGAAAATATAAATCAAATGCAGCATCTGAAGAATGACAATTGTTTTCATCCTTTATCAGCATGTGACTTTGTTCAACTATAAAAGCACTGTATGTGCTGAGAAAAATTGTCGCACATCTATGGTAAATGACATGGTACCTCATTAGAAAAAAGTTTTTTGCTACTACCTGTATGTCCAAACAACAAACTAAATTTGAAATCATTCTTAATTTTTGTCATGGGTAAAAAATTAAAATTGTAAAATCTTATTGTGCATCTTTTATTGCGGCCAATATTATGCAATAGAATTTTTCGACAACCTTTATAAATAAGATATGAACAATAATACAATAAACAATAAAGGTGAATTGGCAAAGTTGATGAACAAAACTGCAAAATTTCACCTAACATATATATTGTTTACCCTCATTTATTTCACAAACAGTAGCATTAGCAATTCATTAGTCTATTCTCTAATAATTATGCCAGCTTTATCAGGTTAGTTCTTGTACTTGCTATATGCATATTTTCAAACCAGGTTCATCATCATAATGGTTACGATGATAAGGTGTGTTAATTTCAAGTCATACAAAGAGTCCATATTAAATAGATAGGGTAGACTTTACTTTACCAGTCCCCAGATCAGTGCACTCATTGCACTATGACATAAGATTTATGCCACTTAAATGATAAGGGTTAGTCTTGCACATTACTCAACTGGTTAGGGTTAGTCTTGCACTCACCTGAGAGATTAGGGTTAGTTTTGCACAAGTATTTGACTGAATAGGGTTAGTCTTGCATCCATCCGAGAGATCAGGGTTAGGCCTAGTTCTCACACATTATTTGACTGCTTAGGGTTGGTCTAGCATCCGCCCATAAGATTTGGGTTATAGTCCTCATTAACCATCCAAGAGATTAGGGTTAGGGTCTAGTTCTTTCAGATTAATTAAGAAATTCAGTTGCATCTGTATTTTTTTGCAAGATCTAAATTCAGCTTCAACAGCATCTCATTGGTTTGGTTACATGAAAATATCGCTAAGTACGAAAGAAACGTCACTATAAGCATGCGCCGCATGTGCTTCGTTTACAATTATTTTTTGTTGATTTTTCAATGAATAAACAATATTTATCTAATTTTTTTCAGAGAAGTTAAAACTTCATTTAAAAAGGAAGTGTAAAACTAAACCTTTAACCATAGAATTTGATTTTGGGGCCAAAAAACTTGTACTTTTAATTTTCTTTGATCGCTCACTCAATCTCATAAATATTGAAGTCACCTACAATGACACTATAATATTTTAGCGTGGTTTTCTGGGGACTGGTAAAGTCGTTCCAACAGATACAGAACTCACACAAGTTGAGTTATGATTACTAAATATCACAGGTAATTCAAAAAAATAAAAATTTTACAAAATGTCACCTATAGTCATTGAAGTTTAAAATAAAGCTCAGATAAAGCTGTTTACACCATTTAGAATCACTATTTGTGAATCAACCACAAATCTGTGCATGCTTTTAATTAAATTATCTGCAAGCAAACTTCTCTTCACAAAACAAAGGCCAAGGCACAATCAACGGGCATCTCCCAAAGAAACATCTGGTAGCACTTTCAATTTAGTTCTTTTTTTAGGTACATAATAACACAATTAACTTAGTCTACGATTTGGCTAAAAAAAAAAATAAACTAATGGAAACCTTGTAAAGGTAAAATGGTTTTCAGTATCTTGTGGACAATACGATCTGTCCATAAATCAAATTGTCACTGGTCAAAAGGTCAGATTTTAAGCGTACGCATATCTACCTGTGTTACTAATGGAATAAGTGTTTGCTCCACAGATTTTGTACGAATTTCCAAAGACAATCGGGCATCATTTGCCTGTGGTCCAGCCATTCTTTTTTATCAATCAGTCCGATGCAGCTGAAGAAAGTGACGTATTTCTCTAGGTCAAAGGTTAACCGCATCACTCGCTTAAATCAATGAGAATAATGCCTGTGTTTTTCCTTTCTGTCTAAAATATTTTTAGTTTTCTCTGCAGATAAAGTATTTTTTATCTACTACTACTGTTTTGAATGAATATAAGTACAGAAAATGCTTGTAAAACAGACAAATTAAATTATTTATATTGTCTTAAGCGAACATCAACATGGGGGTCAAAGGTAAGAAATGTTGACACCTGAGGTACACGCCGGCGCGCTCTGATCACAATCGGTCATTACGATAAGTTGACAGCACAGACATGGTAAAGGTACCACATAAATGATCAGTGGGGAGTAAGCGATGGAGCGATGGATTTGACAACTTTTCAAACACACCCTCCGGACAAGAGAAAGGTAAGTCTACAAAAAACATGCATGCATGCTTGTAATGATTCAATACCCCCCTTTTTTAAATTATACATAGTATATTATTTTTTTCTAGAAGAAAAAAGTCGTTAAGATATTTAATAACACATGTCTCTGTGACATATATATTTGAAAAAGCGTTATATAGTATAATCTAGAAATGCAGCCGAAAATGCGCTCAAGTGTCATCTGATACCTAATGTAAAAGAAGGGGGCGTATCACACATTATGTTTGTTGTATTGACAATAACGCACATATCCTCTACCTTGACATTTTAGAAAATAGAAAGTTTTTGTATAAATGTGTGTCATCATTGAAGTATAAAGATACTTATTTTTCTAATTTCATTATTTACTTTTTTTTAAACTTAATATGCTCATGAATGCATGTGTGTACATTAATATAACTATGAGCACAAGTGCATGACTGCATGCATAAAATTATTCAATACACCCTTTTTTCCTTGTATTTTAAACCTTTTTCTTATGTCTTTTTAATGAATGCATGATCACCATGTATCCATAATATATTTATTGGACAAAATCCCGAGTGTGTTGTCATTACTCATTGGTACATCTGTTGTAGCTGGTACTAGTATGTTTGACATTTTAGGAACTATAGCTACTTTTTTTTGTTTTTGTCATCAGCATAAATGTCGGAAGCAAATTGAAAGTGGGGGAGGAGGGCTAAACCAACAAAAAATGTTTGGGGGGCTAACCCAATTTTCAATGCCTATATACGTCTATCTTTGCAAAAAAGTGTGGAGGGCTAAGCCCCCCCCCCCCCTTCAGCCCCCTGGTTCTGATGCCTATGATTAGTATGCTATAACAGCTAGGACACCACATCTTCAATTTGGGCAGCTATTACTAAATGTTCCTTTTTAGTTAGTCTTAAGTCTTGCAGTTTGGTTTCAGATATGTATCCCCTGCTGTGTCAGTCATGAATAATTGAGTTGAGAATTATTTCTTCCTGATACTATAGGTTTACTATTATACAATTAATTACCCCTTATGCGGTCAACATGGTAAAATAAGGACCCAAGACCTGGCCCACGAGGTGACCTGACCTGACCGAGGCCGCGTAGCGGCCGAGGTCAGGTCAGGTCAGCGAGTGGGCCAGGTCGAGGGTCCTTATTTTACCATGTTGAACTCATAAGGGGTAATCAATTGTTTTATTATACCGATATAAGTTAAGGCAATTTTTGTAAGCTTAATTACTAAAATAATCAATTACATGTATAAGACCTACAAACTGTTATCAGTGTTCCATCGGGATCGGGATTCGCTTGTGAAGTTGTTTACTTTTCGGCTGCTAGTCTTGTAAGTTTTTGCACCGCCGATTTATTAAAACACTCTGTGATTGTCAGTAACATTGCATTTTTATAAATTCACAGATACCATTCCCGACTACAATGACAATCTGGTGCAGACTTTTACTGTACAAGAGAGCCCAGTCTGCGTTCGTTGAATTTGACATTGTATTGTAACGAAAGTTAATTTCAATGAAAACGATAAATGTTATGACGCATCTAAAGGCCAATCGTGTTCCGTATCCTAAAAATACTATACATATTTTTATAACGGCAATTTTTGTAATGTACAATCATTACTGTATGCATATTTTTTTTAAAATTTGAATGGAATTTGGATTAACAGGTCATTTTTAGCGGTCATTAATTTTATTGACCGGTCATTATACCCCACGTGCAATGATTCCTAGGTCATTATTGCTGTAAACGGTACTTTTTGGAGTCATTATTGAGTTTAAAAGCCTTCTAACAAGCCAATCAAATTTGAGTATTCTTAGTAGAGGTATAATAAAATTAAATAACATTAGCTGAGATGGTTTTTGGTGATACCTAAAAACCACTGAAACATATAATTAGATGTAAGATAGGCAAACATGAATTATCATTTGAATTGCATATATATAACATGTAATTACATTTAAAAAGAAAACCAAGTTAATATTATGTTAAATGTAAAAGATTTTAATTTTCAGGTTTTTAAGTTCACATCCTGCAAACTAATCTAAGCAAAGTGACATAGTATCAGAATAATTGTCTGATAATTAAATATATGCGATAGGGTCATGCTTTAACTGAATGGTTTACTTTCTGGAGGGGACATGCATAATGATGGCTTTTAGCTTTAAACACAAATAAAGCCAGTTGTTGACTTTGTATGTATTTCTCGATCAGGAAAAGATAAATGTTAACAAGCTCTTTGTGAAAACATTCCTATATTTTAAGTAAATAGTTGTGTTTAACAACTTGATACATTGATCTTAGATACTTCTATGATGTACAGAGTTGTGAATCTTACTCTTCCTAGAAGAAGTTTATTTTTGAATGAGTGAAACTGCTTAGAAAAAACATATAGGCCAGGTCATATTGGTATTGTAATCTAAAAATGTTTTCTCCTCATACACATTCGTGGTTCTTACCTTAAATCTAAAGCTTACTGATTGTAAATTATGAAGTGAAATATTATTTCCTTAAACTTTATGAGGTGATGTACTAAAAACAAATAATCTAAAAAATAGATTAAAATTTTATTGAAGACATTGTGTACATAGTCAGGACACTTGAACATTGAAGTTGAATAATTATAAAATTAAATAGATCAGCGTGCTCCATAAAAAGTGTTACAGGTCTGGCAATGCTCCAGAGTCAATACACAGAACGGGGACTAGACCCCTAATCAATACACACTCTCAATCAAACAGCAGGTCATTCGGGGTGATTAAATCCACTTGTCAAAGGCACTGATTTCTTTATTTATCATACAGACAACATTTCGAATTTCATTAAATCTATAATTTAAAGCATATGCCTTTAGTGTATTATTTCCTTTTGATCTGAACATTGTGAGATTCATAGCTCACTTTGAAAAATGAATCAAAATTGCAAAGGATATATATAAACTATAAGATCATTATTTTATCAAGAAGAACAAGCTATATATGTAAATCATAAAGCTATATATGTAAATTATAAAGCTATATATGTAAATCATAAATAAGTGAGTTTTCAGGAAACAATACCTTTGAATAGAATTACCTTATCTGGAATATTATATAATAAGATGTTGAGATAATTGTAAAAAAAATAAATCAGAATTATTATAAGATACATGTATTGCGTAATTGGATTTGTAAGAATTAGAATAATCAATAAAAATGTAATCAGGATAAGAACAATAAACTTTTCCGATATAGGAGGTTCATTGATCTATACAGGTGATATATGTCATATTGCCTAGACAATTTGTTGGAGGTTTTGGGTCCATTGCTCAAGTTTAAAAAGATACCATTCTCAAATGTTTGACGTGAGGTCCTGAGTTATTGTTCAGGAAAATCAAAATCAGTTCCAGAACACTGGAACATGTTTTCGTAGGGGGTTGCTACAGTGTCCAAATGTTAGTAGGAACAGTTTCCAAACTTCACACTGGGTTCCTATAGTTTCAGACAATGGTCTATGAAGTCAGAGGCAGTCTGAAAATCAGGTCCACTGAACATTACACTTACTGACTTAGGAGATTCAGAAACTCAAAATTTTTATTTTAGGTTGTGAGTCTTAATCACTTATTGTCTCATACAGTGTCCAATTGCTATTTTTTGCTCTTCCATGATAAACCATTTTAAAATGTTGGACTTTTTTTTCAGAAAATCAGGGTATAAGCATGTCAGCAAAACTCGATCAGTAGCTATATTTGGTCTGATTTATTTTGGTAAAATAGCTTATATTGGTATTGCTCTCTTATTATGATTGACATTGGTTGTACATTTATGTTTATGATGTTGCATATTAAACAAATAAAGCAATTGCAATCTTCTTTGAAAAATAAAAAGTAATTTTAAAAAATCTTTACATTATTTTCAAGGAAAATGATGTAAGTAAGATACTTGGATTATACTTTGAAAAAAAAAGTTTTGCAATACAGTAACATAATACAATGAACAATGATAAGAAACAGGTGTTAATTAATATAAGTCTTAGTTCATGTATATATAAAAATACCATTTCTGTTTGCTGGTAATGTTATATAGCATATCTATAGTACCATGATTAGTTTTAATTCTTTTAAACCATAGGACTTGGATTAATGGAAAAAAATCCCCTGATATAAATCAGATGAATTTGTATTTGGATAAAATTGTCGATTCTAATTAAAACTTGAGGGTTGTTCTTGACAAGTGAGAGTAATAATCAGTGTAAATGTTGACCTGTTGAATCGTTGATGTGTATCGCTGAGAAGACAAAGGCTCGATTTTCGTCATTATATTGTTTCTTACGATCATTCTCTGATGTAAACGGTATATAATTAGAGTCAATCAGTCCACTGGAGACAGATTTTACGTGCCTGACAGTTACAGATGGCTTCTATACTCTAACACTTAATCAATTAATATTAGTTTATGTCAGGTTTATTTCCGTTATATTAATTAATGATGATCTCTGGTGTCAAAATATAAGACGACTTAAGTGTGTCCTAGTAGGTACCCATGGTGATTTACCATGCAGATCACTGGGGGATTTTATAGTCACTTAGTTGTACTTAATTGAATTAAATGTTGAAATTAAAAAGGTCATTTATTCCCTTAATTTTTTTTATTGGTTAAATGAGGAAAAATAGTATTAAAGTTTAAAATTTAATATTCACAAGTAGTAGAATACGTTAGTTACCTTCTATTTGTCTTAGTAAAATATTTGAATGTATTTAAAGTATTATATTTTGTCAAAAGACTTGAGATGCTACAGGGGTTTACTCGGATATGAACCTAAAGCTTAAATACGTCCTGTCAATGTCGTTCTATTGTATCCACACGATTTCAGCTGTGTGGTGTACCCTTGAATGACTACCCCATTAATCTCACCCTATCTATCTAATGTATGAATATAAAATTACTTTTCTAGTTTTTAGGCCACATAAATTTAAAATTTAGATTCTCATCCTAATTTGCTAAAAAATTTGGGCGGGTGGGCGGATTTTATTTTTTATTTTTTATAAATGAAAGTATCAACAAAACATTCATACACGTAATTTTTACATGATGTTAATGCCAATATGAATAGATTTTATTGTTTTCATATTCTTTTAAATATCTACAGAAGATTCTTGTTATAGAAAATTAAAATATTTATAGTTTTATTAACAAATTATCAAGTACACAGATACGGCACACGACAAACAAAATGAGGTGCTGATCCTAATAAATTGCATATGCATGTTTTCTCATCGGCCTAATTCCCCAAATACCTATAGTTTTACCAACAACTCCATCTGTTCTGTGTGATTTATCACAGATTTCCACTGTCCTCATACATTCAATCGTTCTTGAGACTTGACATGTTCGACATTGAAATATATTATATTTGCAAAACAGGATTGTGTAAATCTGTAAAATATTCTACTGAAAAGCCTAGGCCTGAACAGTTTTAAGATTTAACATTTCCTTAGCACTGTTATTCTCTAAAGTCTTTGGGCGATGTTTTATTTTTTTAATGCAAAATCACATACAGCTTGAGATCGTTATTTAAAACTTGACCATGTGTATTTCCTTCATCTGTTTTACTTGGTTAAAATCTCTTTAAAAACTTTCCCATGCCAGTGATAGTATCTAGATGTGTTTATATGTTATTTTTGCTTTTCAGCCGTCTCTATACTGACAAATTATTTTTTCATTACATATTTAAACTGCTTTTATCGCCAATTTTTCTCCATTCTTCACATAGTTTTTTTTTTTTTTTTTGCTATAAATAGCGCCACGCGACTTTTAATACAGAAGGGAGATAACTCTTAAATTTTGACCCAGATTCTTGCTGAATATAATACGTTTGGCACCCAAAAAGCAAAATAAAAAACAATGGGGTGGGGCACTTTGAGAGGGGCGGGCGGGGATGAGAATCTGAAGATTAATTTTACCTGGCCTTATGTCCTGGTTTTTTTTTTTTGTAATATGTCAACAGATCTTTTCACTATAAAATGAGCTTTGTACAGATAGTTGAATCTTAATAATTAAACAGGAACTTTTATTTTTTATAGGAGCTCCAATTTTAGTGAAAAAACATCCTGATCATTAAACAATTTATCTATGCTTGGTTGTCCTTGGAATCTATTTAATACATGCATATGGGAGCTGATGACTTAAAGATGGAACAGCCGAATTTTTTTCACTAGAAATTAAGCCTACAAAGAAGACTATTTTGAAAATGGTATAGGAAGGTTATGCAGGACTACATAAGAATGACTTTATATGAATTCCATATACGGTACATTATATAGCTACCAGTACTGTTTGTTTGAAATTAAAAGTAAGCCTCATTTTTAAAACATGTCATATGATCATAAAATGTATTGAGAACGCATGATTAATTTAAAAGGTTTTTTCCCCTATAGATAACAGATTATCACAATTGCATTCTGATTTTAATGAAATTTGGTACTGTACATTTAAAGTGAAGTCATTTTCCATAAATGAGTAATACATGTACATATTAAAACAGGGAAGCTACATGTATATGCAACATTATGATAGTTTAGCTTATCATGAAGGGTCTTGGGAAAATGTTGAAATTAAAATTTTCAATTTTGCATTCTTGGTACAACCAAGTTAAGAATGTGTATCACTTTGTATTTTGACGTAAATACATCATTAACATGAGCCACTTCTGAGAAAAACAACAATTACACAGACGTAAATATTGACTTCTAGAGCTCCATTAACTATCCACTTCTTGTCCCATTCTCAGCTTAATGTCTACTTACACTAATCCCATTCCAGTTAATAAGGTGTCAAGAGTTTTCTGGACAGCCTGAAGGAAAGCCTAGCTTGTACGCTGCAGAAGTACTTCAACAGTGTCAAGGGTGCTCCACAGCCCAAAACTTAAACCAAATCTTCTCTTGTTTTTAAAGTCATTTATGATATGTTCCCAGCCCCCTACACTTTGTCAACACCACGCTCATCTACTTTTATCAGTTGCTTGGAAGTTTGATTTATTTTGTTTGGTGTTATTTAAATTTTGATAAAATTTAAACTTATGTACCTAGCTTCAGTCTAAAACATGAATGTGTTTTATTTGGATAGAAAGGTAAGGGACATGTATAGCCAGGGACGAAGTGCAGATTTTAAAAATTTAAATCTTACTTAAATTTAGGTACCTTGGGATGCAGCAAAAATTGAAATAACTAAGTTAAAATATTACTGATATTTACAAGCAATGTTTATAAAGGTTGTGTTTTCAGAAGGCACGGATGCTGAAGCCCATATCATCGGTGGGGCCAGACTTGGACCATCTGGAGGCTGAACGGAACATTCCTTCTGACCCTCTGGACAACAGAAAAAGACGTACCATCCTCCTAAAGAAGGACAATGACTCCTGGGGATTCACTATACAGGTCTGTTAGTACTGCAGTTGTACCATTAAATACAGGTATCTTCTGAGGTTCAAGGAATAGACTCACTGTTTAGGGGTGGACAAAAGAGCTACAATTACCTCTAGAAGTATTAAAAATGTAGTGAATTCTATGGCTGAAAAAGTAATCTTGCTCATACATGTAAATATAAAAAGAAGTAGGCTTATTTTAAACAGTATAACGTGTACAGTATGCTTAAACTTTAATAAACCATAATGTTTATAGAGTTATCTGTAAAACATACAATTTTTTATCTTAATTTCAATATGATTGTCTATTGGGACAGGTGTATTTCTATCAGGACACTTGGATTTTTTGAGCACATTTTGATTTTCCTTGGAACTATAGTTATGTCTATTTTTGTACCATGCTTGACCTATGTAGTAGCTATTTTATACATGTATATGGTCAAACCAGTGACTACCTTTCTTGATCCATAAAGTAAAGCACACTACTGCAACGTTCATTACTGAGCTTTTTATATTTATCTCCCAAAACAGTAGTAATGATGTAGTTACCACTTGTGTGATGTTTTCTTATTGGACTTGGAACACGATTTAAGGCCAGGTAAAATTAATCTTTAGATTCTCATCCCCGCCCGCCCCTCTCAAAGTGCCCCGCCCCGTTGTTTTTTTATTTTGTTTTTTGGATGCCAAGCGTATTATTTTCATGTATTTTTATGCAGCAAGAATCTGGGTCAAAATTTAAGAGTTATCTCCCGTCTGTATTAAAAGTCGCGTGGCGCTATTTATAGCAAAAAAAAACTATGTGAAGAATGGAGAAATATCGGCAATAAAAGCAGTTTAAATACGTAAGGAAAAGATAATTTGTCAGTAAAGAGAAGGCAGAAAAGCAAAAATAACATATAAACACATCTAGATACCATCACTGGCATGGGCAAGTTTTTAAAGAGATTTTAACCAAGTAAAAACAGACGAAGAAAATACACATGGTCAAGTTTTAAATAACGATCTCCAGTTGTATGTGATTTTGCATTAAAAAAAATAATAAAACATCGTCCAAAGACTTTAGAGAATAATAGTGCTAAGGAAATGTTAAATCTTAAAACTGTTAAGGCCTAGGCTTTTCAGTAGAATATTTTACAGATTTACACAATCCTGTTTTTGTAAATATGATATATTTTAATGTCGAACATGTCAAGTCTCAAGAACGATTGAATGTATGAGGACAGTAGAAGTCTGTGATATCTGTATATCACACAGAATAGAAGGAGTTGTTGGTAAAACTATAAGGTATTTGGGGAAAGGTCGCTGAGAAAACATGCATATGCAATTTATTAGGATCAGCACCTCATTTTGTTTGGCGTGTGCCGTATCTGTGTACTTGATTATTTGTTAATAAAACTATAAATATTTTAATTTTCTATAACAAGAATCTTCTGTAGATATTTAAAAGAATATGAAAACAATAAAATTTATTCATATTGGCATTAACATAATGTAAAAATTATGTGTACGAATGTTTTGTTGATACATTCATTTATAAAAAATAAAAAATAAAACCCGCCCACCCGCCCCATTTTTTTAGCAAATTAGGATGAGAATCTAAATTTTAAATTTATATGGCCTAATATGTGGTCTTTTTGTGTGTTTTGAAACCCTCTCTACTGATGGATTTTTAAAATGTCTAATACAGATTAATTTAGTTCTGTTTTATTTTCATCCGAAGGTATTCTTCAATGTTAAAGTTATATCCTTATCTGTTTAATTGTCCAGCTTTAAACTTGATCCCTCATGAAGCAGAAATCAGAAATAAAAAGAGGGAGGGGGGGGGGGGATTCCCTATATACATGTATATATATACATTTCTGAAATGTATATATTGAATCAATAGTAAATAAATAAGCATAGACATTATAATATTTCACTTTACATTGCATTTATGGTAATTGTTATCATAAAAACCTAAATGTAAGGACTGCCAGAAGACAACATTCACTGATATGACTGTGACTGATTAATATCAATTGCAAGAAGGTTGGAAGTTAATGTGAAAGTGAATCATGCATTATATATTAAAGTAATTAAAATTTCTTCAGGGAAGAATCATATGGAAATAACAAAAGGAAAAACCAATTGAAGTTTTAAGTCTTACATGTACTTTGGTGTTAAAAAAAAGTTGTCAAAACCTGATTTTAATGGTTTAAAGTATTTTTGAAGTATGATAAACAAATCTTAGGGGCTGTGAGTGCTAGCCACAATTTGCATAATATAAACCTAACCAAACTTGCATGATATAAATCTATAACCAAAAACCTTGGCTATGTTGCTAGTATGCTTCCTTAATTAATTGCAAGACAGTCTTTAACACAAGATAATGTTGAATGTATTTGACATGTTTGAAGTTGAATTTATTTCTTTGATGTTGCCTGCAAATTCTAATATTGAATTTCTTTTCCTTCCTTTTTTTTGTTTTTTAACATATTTTTAAAAAATGAAGGAAACAACAACCACTCTTTAATATGTTTCCTTGCAGAAAGTTCAGTGTTGTAACTGACTGCACTATTTTTTGTTTACATGGATTTAAATGTATGCCTACAAGGAATTAGTTCCAGTAAAATCAAATGAGCTTTTGTTTATGTTGATTTTGAAGTTTAAGAGTAAAATTAATCATTAAATGTCACACAAAGCCAGTAAACAATTACCATAAAATCTTTTTTATGCATTCTCTGTATAGATTAACATCTTAAGGTTCTCTCTTAAAATGTGTCCTGAATAAACATTAAAAAAAAACCACTGGTGTAATGCATATACACAAGGTACAAACATGTATGATATTATGTTATAGAATTAACAAAATTAAGAATTAAACTGAAAAAAAAAAATCATTATCAGAATGATAAAGTGTCAGTGGTATTCTTTATTACAATAATACTGTATTTGGTTTCAGAGTTGAGTTATATTCAGTCTTGTGCAGACATTCTCAGACACGAAGAAAGATAAGAATGTTTGAAGAGATAAACATTTAAAGCATGAACTTTTGCAAAATGTGATCATCTGGTGCACAGAAAAATTACCTTAAATTAAAACATGACAGCAATGAAAGAATTCAAAAATGTCATGATATAACATTGCAAGGAGAATTTTTGCTTACATATGTATTGAACCAAAGACTCCAAGAAGCCCTTAATTACTATCAGTTTATCCAGTCTGTATAGACCTTATATGTAAACTTTATTTGTTTTCAACATTGTCTGGAGTTATTCCTTCATATATAACCACATGATATCTTAAGGAGGAGTAGGGAGGTGTATACTGTTTAACTCTTGTGTGTCTGTCTAGCTGTGTGTCAGTGACAAATTTTTGTCACAGTTTTGTCAGCAACTTAACTCATCACAGATGATTGAAATTTTAGCACAATCTTTGTTTAGGCATGCCAAATAATGGGCTTCATGTTTGTTCAAATCCGATGTCAACTTCCTGTTTATCTGTGCATCTGTCCATACCAAATTTCTATCACAGTTTTCTCAGCAACTGTACCCAGTGCAGATGCTTGAAATTTTAGCACAATCTTTGTTTAGGCATGCCAAATAGTGGGATTCATTTTTGTATGACTCAGATGTCAACATGAGAGGGTATATTCACATCAGAGCGGGGGTATTACTAGTGAGCATTTGCTCACAGACTTCTTGTTGAGACCTCCATTCCAACAGAGTTTTTATACAGTGTTATGAGTAAAAGTGGAACCCAAAATGAATTATTAGTAACATCAGTATACGAATTTGATACATTTAAATCAAGTATGTATTTTGAATTTTGGATTCATTGCAGACATATGGATTTAAAAACAAGAAAACGGGAGAGATAGAAGTTTATACATATGTGGATTATGTTGCATTAAATGGACCAGCACACATAGCAGGCATGAGAAGAGGTAAAATCAAAGTCACGCTAAAAAAATTTATATATCCCACCCACACATAAGTAAAACTGTATGGATTTTAATACCTCAAATAGAGGGGAGTTTGTGCTACACTCTAGCATGGTGTCTTGGGTCAAAATTTTAGGAGAAGGTCCATTTTCTACCTTCAATAGTGGCGGATTTAAGGGGGGGGGCGCACTCGGCGCGCGCCCCCCCCCCCCCCCCCCAAATTGTCAAAGTTAGGGTAAATCATAGTTTCGTCGAGAAAATGTAAAAATTTCTACTTGGTAGACCTCATTTTTACCCTACAAAATCTCTAGAATCCAGGAGCTTCCGGGGGCTTCGCCCCCTGGACCCCCACCAGGGCTTCGCCCTGGACCCACTGGTCCCCCTGCCTACTTTTTGCGCCCCCTCTAACTTCAAATCCTGGATACGCGCCTGTTCAAGCATTACACTTGCATGGATGATGTATGTGTGTTACATAATGCAAATCATACTTTTTATACATCTGAAATATTTTATTTCAGATTCGTAGCCCAGGTAGCTTCCTTTTAGTAGCTCTACTGTCAGAGATAGACCAGAAGAGCTTAATATGTGACAGTAAGGTGTCTTGTCATATGTCTGTCTTTTGTCTGCAAGCAGTTTTTCAAATTGCTATATCTCCTTCAGGTTTGCTACAGTTTTGATCTGATTTCAGTATTGCTTGGTACATAAGTTACACTAAATACATATTTCTGCATATCTATTTCTTATTTCAATAAAGGTGAAAGCATAGATGCTTAAGATAGAAATTTTTGTGAATTAACCTCTATAATACTGCTACTCCTCCTACTGTTTGGTCTGATTTTAATATAACTAATGGTACACTGAGATACATTATTGTATATATATTTTTTTTATTTTGATGAATGATGCTTCTAAAAATAGAAATTTCTGTGAAATTCTTTTAAAGTGCTACTCCTTCTAGAGTTAGGTCTGACTGCAATAAAACTTTTTTTTTGCAATTTGCCACACAAAGAGACTTAATCAAGAATCATTATTCTATTTATTTCTGTTGCCATAGTTTCAAGTCCAAGTGCTACCTTTCTTCTTTTGTTATAAGTACAAATCAGTGGAGCTACAGTCTCATCAGGAATAGGAAGCTTTTGGATCAGATTATTTCCTAAATATTCAAAAGCCTAACCTTGAAGGAACTTGCATAGATGATGCATGGTCTGATGCTGTGTCCGAGGAATGAATAACCAGGTTAAAGTTTTTGGAGCACCATTCTCAAGAAACTATAAGCCATACCCATGGCAAACTAGCAGATTTCTGCAAATTTGATGTATTTTAGACTAATGATAACCTGTGAATGCACCTGCTTCAAAAACTCTTACCAGGCCATTTATTAAGGGATGGATCAAGGGATGTTGTTGTTATATGCTGATATTTTCCAGACAAATAACTAAAACACAGTAGTGTAATAATTATGCATCTGACATTGATTTTTAATTAGTATGAGACTTTGACTACCTTAAAGCTGGCATTTGTTGAGGTGTGCTTTATACATTATTTGATAATCTAGGTTTTTCACTATGTCTGCAGATGCTTATTGAATTTTGATGAGGATGTATGATAAAAAAAAAATATTATGTTATATATATTTAAAGTTTTGAACATTATGACCTTCTTTTGACAGTCTTTAATTTTGAATTATTTTTTCCTTGGCTGCAAGGTAGACACATGTGTACCTGCCCTGTACATGAATTTAGTTTTCAAAAGACTCGAGAAGTCTTTACTTTTTTAAATGAATTTTTGACAGTGTACTTAAGAAGTATTAAATGTCCTAAATGCACAAATACCCATTTATAGTACCAGATAATGCACACCAGCTTATGCATTCAAGTTTTAATGCAGTAACGTGGTTTGCTAATTGATAAATTGAAAGTATGTTATCAAAAGTAATAAATATATACCGCTTTAAATATTTTTTCAGGGGACATAATTTTGTCTGTCAATGGAAAGAGTGTAGAATTTGCAACCCACCAGGAACTAGTATCTGTTATCCAATCAAGTGGAAACCAGGCAAGGTAGAGAAACAAACAAATGATCATGTTCATCCAAAATATATTTTAATCCAACTTGGAATGTTTACCAGTAGAGCTAATGTTAAATGGTTAGGTGTCTATCATCTGACTGTCTATCCCTTTGTAAATAATTTTTCAAAATACTACTCCTCTAGTTTCAGGAAAGCTTGGTACACGAGTGAAAGCATAATTCTGTTCATCTGTTTTTGATTTCAACAAGGGATGTTCTCATGGTTACTTAAAATAGAAATATCTGTGAAAATCTTTCAAAGCACTCTTTTGGTCCAATTTCAATAAAACCTGGAACAAAAGTATACTATACTATAGACCTATAGTTCTTGTTTTCAATGTTGCTATAACTACTAAAGAAAGAGTATGTGAAAATCTTTTAAAATGCCATTCCTCATACTGTTTTAATTTTGTTGCAACAAAAACAAAACTAAATTCAAGTTTAACAAGATGTGTCCATATGGCAGCTCAAGGCCAAGGTTAAAGTTTTACAAATGTAGGTCAAAACTCCATGTTCAAGGTCAATGTTGGTACCTAAGGAATGGTCTTGTCACAAGAAATGCACAAGTGAAATATGAAAGCCCTAGCACCAACCATTCAAAAGTTATAGGCAAGATAAAGTTTTTTCCAAATGTAGAACAAACTAAAAGATCTAGGTCAGAGGTTAAAAATGTTGGTACCCAAAAAAGATCTTGTCACATTAAGAATATACATGTGATATCTGATATGAAAGCCGTAGTATCCACCGTTCAAAAGTAATGGCCAAGATTAAATTTTTTCTTAAGTAGGTCATACTCAAAGGTCAAGGTAAAAAATGTTGGTACCCAAAGATGGCAATGTTTTAATTGTCATATCTCAAGGTCATGATCACAGGTTCAGAATAACAAATTTTTGGCTTAGCCATAGTTTTGTTATTCTTAGATTGTAGAACCTCTTGCTTTTCACAAAAGTTGATTGTGTTCTAGCTTGCATAGGGTTTGTCACAGCAATGATTCAAGGTCATTTTGACAAGGTCAAAATTGTTGAAAGGAAAGTTATAAAATTTTAGAAAGCAGAATTTCTTTGTGGACATAATGGTTACCCATGGCAGTGTTATGGTTATCTAATGAATTAGAAAAGCCATTTTAAAAAGTTCAAGATCATTGGAAGAAAACTTTCAAATTAATTGTTGTTTTGTTTATCAAATCTCCAAATGGAGGAAATAAAGATTGAATGAATTAATGAAAGTAGAGGAATATGAAAAGCATAAGTACACTATAAATATACTTAATATACCAGTAGCAGAATTCGTATTTTTGTGCTGTTCACTCATTTTCTTGTCAGCTATTTCAAATATACAGTAAAATAAGATGGAAACAATGTTCCAAATGTGCTAATTTTTGATTAATCAGTTTAATATAGAGAATATTGCACTAAATTTTGAGTGTGTTAATCTACACGTTAACGGTGTATGATAATTATATGAAAGGAAAGTCATTCTGAATCACTGAAAAGTATACAATATGCACAGGATATTCAGGTGACCATCAAGACCAATGAGCCTCTTTTTAAGAAATTAGAAAAAGAAGAGGGGCATGCATAATCAGGGCTTTCTGTGAATATTGGTCAGAATCTCTAGTCCCAATGTTAAAAAACATACAACTTCAGGCAAACAAATACAACTATAAGGATGTTTTGGGGTTAAAAATAAGCTAAGGCCTAAAGAAGAATTTAAAAATCTTGGGTAAATGATGTTAGATAGCATACAAAATACATGTATCCAGTAAATCTATTATTTCATTATCTAAACAATCAAAAATTGGTAATTTTTCTCAGTATTGATGGTTTATTCTATGTGATTAGCTAACAAACATGGTAGTACAGTATTTTTTTTCAGTGGGCTGATTTTTCAGTGGTATTCTGTTCAAGATGTCTTTGTGGACATGCTTATCTGCTTTAAAAAATTCTGTCACCTTTAGAAAGAGTTTTGACTGAAGTTCAGATTAGCAATGTTTGGCTTGGAGCAGCCTGCCATGGATATGAAAAGGACTAAAACCAACCTGCGTACTGTAAAATAACATATTTTGGTGGGGTCAGAACTTTGTGGTTTGAGGAAAAACTATTGGTTTGTGGGGATTTGATTTCATGGATGAAGAATTGTTGAGTAGTTATGTATGTGACATTTTACACTTTGTGGTGGACATGAATTTGTTGGTCTCTTCAAATCTCGAAAACAACGAGAATTAAACCCTGACAAAAATTAGTGATTTCACTGTACCTCATCCTTTACAACATATAAGAGTGGAGTTAAATAACCACAAAAAGATGAGCATTGGATAGAGCAGTAAATCTGTTGATGAAAAATCTAATACAATACTAGACAGGAATGTAAACAGTGAAAAAGGAATTAGAAAACACTGACTTGATGCTCAAAGTAATATTTGTTCTGCCCAAAACTCTGCATTTGAAATTTCAGTTAATTCCCTCTTTTTTAATTGAAAAACAGATCATTACATTTTAGTAGCCTAAAGTCGAAGTCCAAAACAGCAAAGAGTAATGATTTCTAAAAGAAAAAAAAATAGTCCCTACAGGCAGAGTAATGTCCCCCCCCCATAAGGTGTTCTGAGGGATCTCCAAATGCCCAGTTTGTTAAAAAAAAATATACAGAACAAGGAATAATTTCTGATAAAGCAAAAGAGATATTTTCCTTCTTTCACAAGCATAAATACACCAGTTCACTTGCTTTTGTTAAAAGTGGGTTTTAGATATGAAATAACTTCCTTGCTTTTGATCATAAGGGTTGATCTTTAGAGATAAATGTTCAAAGTAGGGGAATTTATGTGTGATTTATTTATTGACTACTGCTCTTCATTCAATGCTCTGGCTAAAAAGCTACAAAAATAAGATTTTAATTGCCACTGCTACATGAATAAGCTATTTAGTATAAAAAAATCTTTGTCTTTATATTGCAACTATTATAAGTATTGTATCTTGCAAGCAATGAAGTATGATATCTTTTATCTAGCTGTACTGGTCAAGGATATGAAAAGATTATGCAGTTGTAAAATGTCTGTTGTCCATCTGTCTGCCTGTTTGTTCATTTGGAAACAAGCTTCAAAATACTACTAATCTTAGTAAATTTTGGTCTGATTTCAGTAAAATCAATTAAGATACTAGTACACAATTTTCTTTACTGCTTTTTTTTTCATTTTGATGAGCAATGTTGCCATGGTTACATACATGTATACTAAAAATAGAAATTTCTCTGAAATTTTTGTTTAATATGTACTTTACTACAGTTTTGGTCTGATTTCAATAAAACTTGGTATTCAAGTGGACTACATGTACATAAGAAAACCACAAATTTTATTCACTGGTTTTCAGTTTTAATGAAGTTGCTGCCATGGTTCTTAAAAATATAAATTTCTTTAAAATTCTTCTAAAATTATATTTTTCCTACAGATTTGTGAATATTTCAACACAATTATACTTGAGCAAGGTACACAACTCTGTGTTAGTACAAGGATAAATACTGTAGACTATACCAAGGCTCATATTTCTGTTCAGGGTGTAAGACTTAATAATGGGGTGGCCATACCTAATAATTCTTCAAGTCTGGGTACAAATTGTCCCATTCACTACATGTATGACATGAATATTATAAAAACTAGTAGACTCTGAGCTACAATTTCAATGTATGGCCAAGCAACATCATTGTCAAAACCTTGAGTATGATAAAATGTAAAATTTTAGATGCTTTTAAAGGAGCTCTAAAAACTAATAAAAATGATTTTTGGACTTTGAGAAAATTACATCATATAAAGGTGTACATATTGTTTTTTTTTTTTAGTTCATTTTCAACATAGGATACCAGTCATATTTTCCAGGAAAAATAATCAAAAACAATAAAATACTGAAATAGTGAACAGAAATCACTGTTGTGTTAAAAACTGTAATTGCATTGGGAAAATACATCCAAGTAATGTATTCAATGACTTTTTTCTTGGTTTAGCATGTTAATACTAATCTATTACAAATTGTGTCATTCATGGTAGATTTCCATTTATTCTATCTTCCATCTATGGGCAGCTCATGCTAGTGGCATAAAACTATCATGGAATCAGAATTTCTGCAGTGTGCAGTGTTTATGTGATCAATATCATATTACCATGAAAATTTTAATGTATTATCTAAACTAATTGTTTAATATGAAGCAGAACATGGCATATGATTACACATTTTCAAATCATGGGGGTAAGGTGGGGCCACAATGGGAGATTAAAGTTTTATATAGGAATATTTAGGGAAAATCTTTAAAAATCTTCACAAGAACAACAAAGCCATGATTAGTCATATTTATATGGAAGCATCATTAGGTAGTTTAGATTCAGTTGTGTTCAAATTTTCATTCTTGACCCTTAGGAATAGGGTGAGGTCACAATGGTCAGTCAAAGTTTTACGTAGGAATATACATGTATAGAAAAAATCTTTTAAAAATCGTCTTCCCAAGAACAGCAAAGCCATGATTGCCATGAAATCTGCTGATGAACAGCAGAGTCATGGCAACTCAAGTGAGCATTGTGGCCCATGGGCCTCTTGTAAATGTATTAAAAGTATAGTTTTCAATTTTGTCTTCTTCATTTCATTCTATAACTTACTTAACATCAGCAAATACATGTAGATCCTAATTTAATATAATCATATAGACCAGAGATACTCTGATCAAGAACAGTACAATCATGAGGATGATAGGTTTAAATTTTGAATTATTGACTGAGTATTCCATTGGATAGGCAGGTGAGTAACCATGCAGTTACTAAAAATAGATCTATTTGACAACCCTAATTATGATGGTGTTTGCTGTAATCATGTTTTACTACGTTACATTACAATTATTACATGTTACTTTATTTTCTCATTTCAGAATGGTTGTGTTATTTGTGGATTGTTGTAAAAAGGTTGAACTCCATGACAGATTAATAAAGCTAAAGGTTAGTCAGGCCTGGAACTGCTGTAATAAACAGAAGTTTCTGAAGTACTAAAATTTATATCTTATGAAATTTGAAATTGAGACATGCAGTGCTATGTTTTAATGTCTACATACATGTAGTTGACTGCCTCATAAACTGTGTACTTTTTTAAAATCTATGTCTGCATGTGGTTTTGAAGTTCATAAATTTTTGTATGATGAAGATTGAGTATAAATTCCTGGATTTTTTGTGTTTTCAGAGGTTACTCAGTATGAAGATCAAAGAACTCAGGGATGTAGAGAGGCAGGAGAGAGAACTCATGGATGGTGAGTTTAGATTTTTATATTTACAAAACATATCTTTCATTAATTATGACATAATAGATTATGAAGTTTTCCTACGAATTAAGCAAAAATCAAGCATAATTGACTGATTTTAACCCCTCAGTAAGTGCATTATATAGAGTTAAAAGATAGGTGTTATTTAGTTTTATGTTTGTACAGTAAAACATGTTTAGCACGAACATGGATATAGTAAATTCACGGATATAGTGATGTTCTTTGCCATCCTTATCAAAATCCGTAACAATTCCTTGTAAAATTTTACGGATATTATGAACTAAGATATAGCAAATTTACAGTTATAGCGAACTGATTTTGTGTCCCCTAGAAGTAAAAAATAATGAAATTTATATCTTTTATAGCAAATTTTCAAAGATATAAATTTTTAAAATATTGAATTGACATTACTTTTGTTAGTATTTATATTTGAAACTCAATTAATTCATCCGAAAACTTTTGAATTCCAAGGTAAATTTGTATTTTATACTCCCTTTAATACATTTTGTAGTCATACATACTTATATGAAAAAAAAATCCATTTTGCAAATTCGCTATGTATACTTTAAGGAATTCATTATACAGATATAACGATTTAAGGATATAGTGAAGTAATTTTGCAGGTCCCCAGAACTTTGCTATAACCGGGTTTTACTGTAAATTGTTTTTTTTTTTGGAAGGGGGGGGGGGGGGGGGGGAGAGAAGTGTTTAATTAACTCTGTCACTTTTAGGAGTTCATCAAAACATATCACTCAACCAATAATACCAGCATACAGTATAAACATTGTATATTTTGTTAAACCATCTTTAAATGAATCTGTTGCAGAGTTTTGCTCAAATAGAGGCCTTGACAGGTTTGACAATTACAGACAAAGTGTTCTCAGTATCCAGTCTCGAGATTCCAGTCTGGACAGGTTCAGCATTATAACATCTAACAGCAACCTGTACGACATTCCAAACACAGCCACCCTCCATCTGGATACATCCAATTCAGAGAGGTCCAGTGATGAGATGAGTGATTCTACTGATGACACGGAATGCTTTCCTGATGTGAATTATGCTGATGATTCTGATGGAGACTCTGGGATTTCTTATGAGGATTTTCCTCGTTCAGAGAGGAGAAACACCATCATTGACTGTAATAAATTCAGTGAATTTGTCAGAGAGAGGCGTGGAACATTAGTGGGTCCTATGTGCGAGTGTGTAGGGGACAGTATCTGTCAATTTTGCGAATTAAGACAACGTTCAGAATCCCTAGAATCCCCTTCATCTGAGTGCTCAGATGATTCCACACCAGTTCTGGACCAATCAGATGATACACAAAAATTTGACCAATCAGAAGATACCACAACAGTGCTGGATCAGTCTGAAGATGCCACTCCAGAACATGACCAATCAGCAGTTACCACTCCAGCACTTGACCAATCAGCAGATACCACACCAGCATTGAACCATTCAGAGAAATCAACACTAGTGCTGGACCAATCAGAAGAGACAGTAGAATGTGAAGATTCCAATAATAGTCTCATCCACACTGGTATTTCTGAGCCTGATCCAGATAGAAACCCTGAAATTTCAGAGGAAGTTTTCCTAACATCCAGTGAAGGTGCAGATAAAGATAATAATTCATTAGTTCAGTCTTCCATTGACAATAGTTTGCCTGCTGGTCAGGTAATATTTAATGAGGAATCACCGGAGACTGAGGAAGTCACAACCACTGATGATGTCTGGGATTTCCCCTTCTGGACAGAAGGTTCAGTTTGTATCAATCTAGATGATGAGCAAACCAAACTCTGATGCATGTACTTAACAGTCATTGTATCAAATTAAGATTCTATATTCTCATTTTATGCTTTGATTTTTAGTCAAGTTAACATACATGCCTGATGTCCTAACACATGTGTAGAGCTTTTCTTAATAATTTAGTCAAATGGACAATTGCTTCACCTTTTCCACACCTTTTTCAAATACATTATATTTATGAATTAAAAATATGAAATTGCAATCCTCTCATTCTGAGTTCTGTAAACATGGAGAGAATATTTTGTTGTGTAGAAGGTATTTTTTATTTAGCTATCAACTTGTCCATTTTTCTATAATTTATTTACCTCTTACTATGGTTTAACTTTTCATTAAATATGACTTGAATATTTAAATATTGAATATAGGGAAATATGGGTTGTTTAAATGTATTTCAATAATTAAGAGTATTTTTTGGAAGATTACTTCTTTATAGTGCTGGTCACTATCAAAGAGGAATAGTTCATTTGAGATTTTTTTCCTTTTTTGGTTAAAACAAAGTGCCAAATCTTTGTTTTATAAATAAATTGTTGAAACATTTTTGCATAGGAATATGTGCACACAGAAATACTCCACTAGGAAAAGTCATAATAAATTGTTGTCTGGTAACTCTAAGTATTGTGTGAGACCCTGACTCTGGGACCATAAACTTTCACAATTTTAGAAGAGGTACTGTTATTCATCAAAAACATTATGTAAATGACATGACAAATTCTCAGTTTCACCATGTATATGCATGTGCTTGTTGTTTTGTGAGAGTTTAAAAAAGGATTTTTTTTTTATCAGAACATTCATTTATATCTTACTTAAAATTAAAAAAAAAATTAACATAATATAAAAATCTTTTTGATGCAAGAGTTAATTTTTTTTTCAGAGAAAAAGCTTCTTTTTTTTCATTTTTTTCTTACAATATCAATCAGATTCTAACCTGCGTAGTGTTCCAATTCATTTGGAAGTTAAGTTTGTAAAATTGTGAATCTAGAATGTTTTACATCTAACAGGAAAAGTTTTTTACGGTTCTACAGCCTTAAGCTTGGACAATCAACACATTTGGATTGTGTATTGATTGTAACTAGCTGTAAGTTGATATTTAGTTATTAACTTCCTGTACTTTAACATCTAACATTTCCCCTTGGTTTATTTTTTTTTTTTATCTCATTCATATTTGATTTGTTCATTGGGAGAAGTAAATTCAGTTTAAAGTGCAAATTAAAGTTCAGAATGAACATTACTTTTTATGGTGCTGTTTACAAACATGTGTGCTAATCAATGTGTCTTGTTAATTATTTGTCATAACTCTTTGATGTACTCTTATTTATGACTGCTTTTCTGTTTTGTTTGATTTATTTATTTTATTCTATTTTATTTTTTTTTATGATGTCAATAGTGCTATTATACAATGTGATTCATGTTTCATACAGATTTTACATTTAATTTAATTATGGTGTATATGACATTAAGAGCCATATTCCCGAATTGTTTAATAATCTTAATGGTTCATTAACCACTTGCTCTCTTTAACAGAGACCTTGTGATTTCCATATTAAAAGCTGGCTTTTTCTTACACATGAAAAAAAAAGAGAAAATATAAAGAAAAAATAGACTGTTGGTTTCCCATTTAAAATGGAACTTCTGAAACTTCTGAATCTTTGAACATCAGTGGTGACTGAATTTATAATATATTCATGCTTATACATTTCTTATTTATCTTATATACCAAGAATTATTTGGGGTCCATTGCCATATGTTTTGCCATATATTTTTTTTGTTGGCAAAAACAAAATATGAAAAAAAATGAATAAATAAAAATTGCAAACAAGCACAACAAAAGTTGAATTCACAGATTGTTAATTTGTCATATACATATATTAGGACACCAGATTGCAATGTTGTTGCTTAAATGCAAGAATTTATATTCAGTTCATATTGATGTGTCTGTTTCTAAACAAAAGCACCAAATTTATTCTGTGATATAGTATGAAATTATCTGCTTATTAAGTTGTATTTATAAATAGCAAGAAGCCTATTCTGTTACTGTAATCAGTTGTTAAATTCATGTCATACTCCAGTGTGGCTAGAAACTTTGTTACCCTTTGTACTTTCTAAATTAATGAAAGGATTGAAAAGAATAATAGTGATCTGATTTTTCTTTACGGTAATTGAAACTTTTTTTTATCATCTCACCTGAGCCAAAGGCTGCAGTGAGCTATTGAAGGGTGTCCTGCTTCTGTCTGTCCTGTACCATCTGTCTTGTGTCTTCTGTAAGCTTTTTCTTCCAGAAGCACACAGCAAAACTTGGCACAAGGCATCTTCGGGTAAAGAGGCTTCTAGTTTGTTCAAATGAAGCAATCACTTCCTCTTTTAAAAGGAGATAATGAAGAATGAGTGAAAATTTTAAAATTTTCTCAAGAACCACCCGGGCCAGAAAAGATGAAAGTTGCATGAAAGCTTCCTGACATACCTGTACATGTAGTGTAGATTCAGTTTTGTTTAAATTTATGTTAGAATATATAGAAGATATCTGAAAAAAATCTCAAGAAGTTCTCAAGAACAGCAGGGCCATGATTAATCATATAAAAGTAGTGAAGATTCAAGTTTGTTCAAATCTTGACCCCCTCAGGTGGGGTGGGGACCACTGGGATGGGGCCACAATAAGACACTTAAGTTTTACTTGGGAATGTGTAAGGAAAATATGTTAAAAATCTCAAGAACAACAAGGCTATGATTTAGAATACTAATACTGAAGTGTCCTCAGGTAGTGTAGATTTAAGTTTATTGAGATCATGGCTCCCATGGGGTAGGGAATAGCCACAATAGTTTATCAAAGTTTACATTTGCATGTATAATTTTTTTTTTATAAATCTGAAGAACATGAAGACAATGTTTAGTGGTAGTAATATGCAACCATTCTCGGGTTGTGTGAATTCAAGTTTAATAAAATCATGGCCCTAAGGATTAGGGTGGTGCTGCAAAAGGGTTTAATAAGGGAATATTTAGAAACAAATCTTTTCAAGAGTAGCAGGTTCAAACTAAATCATATTTATATCCAAACATTCCTTGTCTTTGTTTTTTAGCTCTACTGGTCAGAGACCAGAAGAGCTTATGCGATAGTAAGGTGTCCGTCGTCCGTCCGTCTGTCTGTCTGTCTGTCTGTCTGTCTGTCTGTCTGTCCGTCTGTCTGTAAACAATTTTTCAAAACGCTACTCCTCCTACAGTTTTGGTCCGATTTCAATATAACTTGGCACACAAGTAGACTACACTAAGATACATAATTTAGTGCATCGGTTTTTGATTTCGATGGACGGTGTTGCCATGGTTACTAAAAATAGAAATTTCTGTGAAATTCCTTTAAAACGCTACTCCTCCTACAGTTTTGGTCTGATTTCAATATAACTTGGCACACAAGTAGACTACACTAAGATACATAATTTAGTGCATCGGATTTTGATTTCGATGGACGGTGTTGCCATGGTTACTAAAAATAGAAATTTCTGTGAAATTCCTTTAAAACGCTACTCCTCCTACAGTTTTGGTCCGATTTCAATATAACTTGGCACACAAGTAGACTACACTAAGATACATAATTTAGTGCATCGGTTTTTGATTTCGATGGACGGTGTTGCCATGGTCACTAAAAATAGAAATTTCTGTGAAATTCCTTTAAAACGCTACTCCTCCTACAGTTTTGGTCCGATTTCAATATAACTTGGCACACAAGTAGACTACACTAAGATACATAATTTAGTGCATCGGTTTTTGATTTCGATGGACGGTGTTGCCATGGTTACTAAAAATAGAAATTTCTGTGAAATTCCTTTAAAACGCTACTCCTCCTACAGTTTTGGTCCAATTTCAATATAACTTGGCACACAAGTAGACTACACTAAGATACATAATTTATTGCATTGGTTTTTGAATTCTATGAACAGTGTTGCCATGGTTACTTAAAATAGGAATTTCTGTGAAATTCCTTTAAAACGCTACTCCTCCTACAGTTTTGGTCCGATTTCAATATAACTTGGCACACAAGTAGACTACACTAAGATACATAATTTAGTGCATCGGTTTTTGATTTCGATGGACGGTGTTGCCATGGTTACTAAAAATAGAAATTTCTGTGAAATTCCTTTAAAACGCTACTCCTCCTACAGTTTTGGTCTGATTTCAATATAACTTGGCACACAAGTAGACTACACTAAGATACATAATTTAGTGCATCGGTTTTTGATTTCGATGGACGGTGTTGCCATGGTTACTAAAAATAGAAATTTCTGTGAAATTCCTTTAAAACGCTACTCCTCCTACAGTTTTGGTCCGATTTCAATATAACTTGGCACACAAGTAGACTACACTAAGATACATAATTTAGTGCATCGGTTTTTGATTTCGATGGACGGTGTTGCCATGGTCACTAAAAATAGAAATTTCTGTGAAATTCCTTTAAAACGCTACTCCTCCTACAGTTTTGGTCCGATTTCAATATAACTTGGCACACAAGTAGACAACACTAAGATACATAATTAAGTGCATCGGTTTTTGATTTCGATGGAAGGTGTTGCCATGGTTACTAAAAATAGAAATTTCTGTGAAATTCCTTTAAAACGCTACTCCTCCTACAGTTTTGGTCCGATTTCAATATAACTTGGCACACAAGTAGACTACACTAAGATATATAATTTAGTGCATCGGTTTTTGATTTCGATGGACGGTGTTGCCATGGTTCCTAAAAATAGAAATTTCTGTGAAATTCCTTTAAAACGCTACTCCTCCTACAGTTTTGGTCCGATTTCAATATAACTTGGCACACAAGTACACTACACTAAGATGCATAATTTATTGCATCGGTTTTTGAATTCAATGGACGGTGTTGCCATGGTTACTAAAAATAGAAATTTCTGTGAAATTCCTTTAAAACACTACTCCTGCTACAGTTTTAGTCTGCTTCTAATATAATTAGGCATACAAGAAGACTATACTAAGATACATAATTTATTGCATTGGTTTTTGAATTCGATGAACAGTGTTGCCATGGTTACTTAAAATAGAAATTTCTGTGAAATTCCTTTAAAACGTTACTCCTCCTACAATTTTGGTCTGATTTCAATCTAATTTGGCACACAGTTAGAATACACTACGATACTTAATATGTATTTCTGTTTTTTTTATTTGGGTGAATGGTGTTGTCATGGTTACCGGTACTAAAAATAGAAATTTCCGTGAAATACTTTCAAAACGCTACTCCTCCTAGTTTTCATTTGATTTCAATATAACTTGTCACAAAAGTAGACTACATTAAGATACATAATTCTATTTATTGTTGCATGTTGCAATGTTTCAAATCCAAGTGCTACTTTTCTTTTGTTATACAAACAGACCAGTAGAGCTACAGTCTCATCAGAGACTTCTTGTTTTTTTAATTATGAAACATTGGGGTTTCTGTGGAGGTAAAATTGAAGAGCAAATTTTACGTAATGCATGTGTACAGAAAAAAAAAACTTTTTAGGGAGGAACAGCACGACCATGTTAATCATATTGACAATGAAGCATTTCAATATGTTGATTCAAGGTTGGTTTTTATCGTCGTTCCTTGAGGCTAAGTTGGGGCCACAATATGTAGTCAAATTTCTTTTTATGGAATAAGAAAGGGGGAAAAAAGGATTAAAAATCTGATGAAGAACAGCGAAACTGGGGTGAGAAATGTTGCCCATGGGCCTTTTGTAGAAGAAAAATTGCTCTACAACAAAGCAGAATGTAATATTTTGTGTGATTATGTATAATAATTTGCGCATTTATATAACATTTTAAAAAGGCAATTTTTCATTTAATCGAAAATAAAAATGCTACTAAGTACAGACAATGTAATGATTTTTACATTTATAAATTAGGGTTAGATAAAATATACATGTATATCAAGACTGTCGGGGAAAAAACAACAAAGACAAACAGCAGCATTTTGAAACAAAGTTCTTGTTCATCTGATAAGAGTAATTCTGCTAGATTTTGTTTCTCCAGAATGAACCATAATTTTAACCACTAAGATGATAAACTCATTAAAAAAAAAATAGGGCTCAGATGAGGGGGCACCCCTCCTAGACCCTTCACCGCGCCCTCTTTCAAGAAACTTGGCGAAGTCCCTGGATTACTTCAGTGATCAGCAATGCAATAAAAAAAGATAACTCTTGCCGGTTTGTTCCCATTTTGCACACATTTGAATTTCAGGCATTGAAAAAATGTGTGCCAAACGGGAATTTGTCCAGGTAAGATAATTACTTAATTGCTATAGTCTATATTATAGTTGTGAATTTGGAGGAAGAGAATCTACGGAAAGAATGGGAAGATACTAAATGGACTTCATTTTTTTCATGAATTAAGATTGTGTTAATTTCCTCATTCATTTTATCTTTATTAAATAAAAAACAGGATGAACTTGTCTAAATTATCAACTTCATCTTCAGTTGGGTTGGACAAGTTAAATTTTCTAAATTCATTCTTTTAAATTTATATCCTAATATGCATTGGTAAAATACAGGTAATCCCAGACGAAGATCAGACTGTAATTGCTATCAAAATATATTTCAAACCTATTGTTCTATACCTAATTATCAAATGTGTGCAAAACGGGAACACACCCTCGTGCCCTCCTCCCTCCCACAAATTCTAGCTATTTATACGCAACTTTAAAATCTTGGACCCACCTTAGAAATCCATTCATTTTATTGGTAATCACACCTCTCACCCTTAAATCTGTACGTATTGTGAAAGAAGATAAAAGTTTATTATTCTCAATAGATCCACGAATGTTCTCAAAATATTTTGTGTACAAATAATATTTAGTAGAATTTTCTACAGAATATTTGAAGATTTAGTGATTCATAAGACATCTGTGGTATAGAAGCAAACTTTAATTGTGAAATATGAATGAGTATAAATACAACTAAGGCACTTCACGAAAATAGGGTTGCAGTGAGAAAATAAATTCATGACGGCTATATTTAAATATTTGTAATTCACAAAATTATGAGTTTTAAAGCACAGATGATACCTAGAATGCACAATTTGACTTCTTTTGAAAAAAAAATATGCGGGGAAAAAAGAGGAGGTCTTCAGCACTCATTACGCTCCCTCTGAAAAAAATGGATGTACTCCTACATACTAAATATTTACACAGTAATGTCAGTAGTGTTAAAATATGACATATTCAATTAAGATGTTAGGTTAGAAGTAAAAGTGTAAGGCAAATCTTTGTCCTCCATTAAAAATTCCCATTTTCGATAACTTGAAGATTAAGTAGTTGGAACTTGTATCAACATATGATATAGATGTTTAAGATGCTGAAGTTTAACTAATTTTAAAATGAAGCTATGTGGACACATTTTAGGGACATGATTTGACTATGTAAAGGTACATGTATAAATTCTGAATTAAGGTCAACATGACCTACTTTATAGTCATGAAACAACCCCCCACCCCCACCTCCGAAGTATTATTGATCCTAGATGTTAAACTGAGGTAAGATCCAGATACAGTTGAATTTTATGTATGTATAACCATAAACTTCCACAGTGAGGTCACCAAGACCAGCTTTGAGTTGGACCATCTCCCTCAACCCCCCCCCCCCCCAAAAAAAAAAAAATTCACCTGACAAGCTTCAATGGTTGATGGTATTGCAGAGTTCAAGATATAATTTAGACACAATTTGACTGAATAGCCGAAATGAGGTCACCATGGCATATTTTAATAGACTCTTCCTGCATGATGCATTAACTGACAAAATTTGATGGTACCAGGCTTCACATGTTGAATTATACATTTCAGACAGGATTTGACTCTGTATTGCCATAAAATTCTTAAATCAGGCCACCATGACTTTTTGGGGTGGGGGGTGGGGGTGGGGGTTGCAACTCACCTCCCAAGATGCATCATCGGACAAGATTTGATGGTCTTAGGCCTCCCATTAAAGTTGTAACCTAGACATGAAAAAGCTAACAACAGGGAGATAGGTGGATAGGAAAGCCCATACCATAATAAGCCTGCCTAAAGGCAGCATATAAAATACAACTGTTTGAATCTCTTTTCTTTACTATAATTTTAAGAGTTTGTTTGCTACATACCCAGGAGCAGAGAAGATGTTTAAAGAATTATGCATTTTCACTTCATGTTCAACACAAGAACCCCTGACTCAGGAGCTATGAATTTCGCAATTTGGGAAGAGACACCCTTGCTTATTATAACCATGCACTTAGCTTATCTGCTAAATACCCAGAAGCAGGGAAGAAGAAATTTAAAGAATTATTGCATTTTCACTACATGTATATACTCAAAGAGACCCATCCTATAATAAATAAATAATATCATAAATTTCACAAATTTTGAAAAGGCACTCTTGCTCATCATATCTATGCACTTAGTTTGTTTGTTAAATGTTCAGGGGGATAGAAGATTTTTGAAAATTTATGCATTTTTACTATATGATCTATAGAGCCCTGCCCTAACACCAAAATCCCTGAGACAGGGGCCAGGAATTTTACAATTTTGGAAAAGCACTCGTGATCATCGATCATAACCATGCCCCACCCTAACTCCAGAATCCCTGACCCAGGGGCTATGAATTTCACAACTCTTTCTCATCATAACCATGCACTTAGTTTGTATTATAAATACCCAGGAGCAGAGAAGAAGATTTTCAAATAATTAATGCAATCTCACTAAATGACAAATAGAGCCCCTCCTAGCACCAGTACCCCTGAACCTGCAGGGACCATGACATTCACAATTTTTCTTTCTCTTCACCCACAGATGCTATATGCCAAAACTGGTTCAGAGGTTTCAGAGAAGAAGCTGAAAATGTTCAAATGTTAAGGCACAAGGAGAGTAAGGTGCACAATGAAGGGTGAAAACTAGGGATGTCAACAAATATTTGAGTACTCAAATATCGCTCCATCATACCGACTACCGACTAAATATTTTTAAATCGGTTATTCTTAAAAAATTGCTATTTAATAGTAATCTTAAATTCAAGGTAAAAAATTGGATCTGGTTAGTTCATTTATTAACATATCAGTGTTCAGTGTTCTCACGAGTAAAACTCAGGGTGAGGCTTAACCGGTATTCATTAATTGTTCAAAGGATTTTTTTGTTTGGCAAACATGCATTGGCATACTTTAAAAGATGTCAGATCCAGATTGTAAAGTTTCAACCTGCAATTCCGTAAGATCTCATATAATGCAACTATCAATTAATGAAGAATAATTAAACAGCTGTTACATATTTGTAAATACAAGTAAATTGGGGACAGTTATAAGCGTAAATAATATCAATCATTTTTAAAATAGTATCGATTGTTTTCAAAAAATTTCATAATTGAAATTTATCGAATTGAGCTCTTTTTGTTTTTAGAAGCTTTTTAAGAGTTACGCTTTAATAGCGATTCTCTGTAACCACTTAAACTTCTTTGCCACGCATGGTTACCGATTTTGATGAAACTTCGCCCATTATTACAACTTGACACCAGAAACATAAATCAAATAAAATTTCGTTGCTATGTGTCTTGGTTGCCATGGTAACAGCCAGAAAAGTTGAAAAAATTGAGATTTTCAGCTACTTTGAATCTTTATTACGCCTTAATAAAGACAAAGAAAAACAAACAAACCATTCTCCCAAAAACATGACACCTTGTTGCCACTTATGCTATAAAGAAACTATTTAGAATTTATCTCTTAGTAAGTGGTAACCATGGGTACATTTGGAATACATTTAAGATGCTGAAAAATGCTGAAAAACACTCAATATTCACAAATTATAGATGCTACATGATCAAATTCAATCAACAACTTAAGAAAAACAATAAAAAATATTTGACCTTAAGTAATTAGGTATTGGCAATATTATTCTAAAAATAACTTTCATGGTTGCCATGGTAACACAGTGTGACCATGCAAAATCTGTTGCTATGTTTGGGTTATTGCTACTATCTTGAGGAAAAACAATAAAATTCATGACTGCAACATATACATCCTTAGGATCTTGCAACACCGACAACATAAGAAAAATTGGGATTAATTGTTACTTTGCAGTGTAACCATGGAACCAACGTACCAGTTGTTAAAAGTGATATTTTTTTGCTGCCTTAGGAATTTACTTACCTTTTAATCAAGAAACATATTATTTGACTCACATTGAATAGTACTTATCTGGTAGAACTAAAGTTGAATATCATATATTGATAAAGTTTGTTGAAAAATACAACACTGTTGCTATGGTTACTAAGAAGGGAAAATGTTCGATTTTGTTAATTTTATATCAATATTAAACCCTATGTGCCAGCTTTTTGCATCCAGTTAGAGATTGGGTGGTAGTCAAAATTGAAAGTCAGGTTTGTTCATATATATCAATCATAAAAGTTTTGGGAATCTACATACAAGGGTACGTATCCAAGGAAACAGAATATTTTTCAGATTTTTATGCATATTTTTCGGCTAATTTCCATAGCAACGCTCTACTTAAAGAGTTGAATTTGAATTTTTTGAAATGTGAAAATTAGGGTCACGCCAACGCCTTTAAAAATTGATCATCATTTATATAGAAATATGCTTTTTAAAAAGATAGGAAAAGATTAAAACACTAAGAGAGTAAATTTAAAATCCCTTTGTGGTGTTAAAACCACGACAACCATTGCCAACCTTTAAGAAATATCATATTTCCTCCTTGGTATATGTTACTAGGATCTCTTGTCTATTATTTGCTTGCATTTCAATCTGTAATTGTTTTTATTCTTAAGTGTATGACTTTATGAAATTAAATGAACAAAATTATTACTTTTGAATACTTTGTTTCCATAGTAACGTATGTAATAGTTGATTTACCAAACATGTTTATCATGCATTTAAGACATCAGGCCTCAAATTTTTAGATACAGTCATTGCCACTTGTTTGCTTTGCTGCAAACGTTAACTGTGGGACTCTGAACATGTTGAAAAATGCCATTTTTCAAACCTTGGGATATGTTGCTATGGTAACCATGACACGTAGTAACCAATTTTTGCCTGATTTGAGTTTACGGTATCAAAGACTTTTATCATAGAGAGTTTGGAGAAATTCTTGAGACTATGCGTGCCACAGCTCCTATATAAAAGTTCAAGTCATTACAGAGAATGGTTCTTAATACATAAAGGATATTAAGTATTTAGGTCTCATTTTTATTTATCTATTATTTACATGTCTACATGACCATTGAAAACAATGAAAGAATTTTTTGATTAATATATATTATAAAATTTCTTGTATAACAATCTCTCATTCAATTGGCCTTTCAATAACATTATTTACAGTGTTTAGTTAACATAGGTGAACAGGCGCGGATCCAGAAATTTTTTCCATGGGGGTTAACCCCCAGTCTAAAAAAAAAATTCCACCCAGAAATTTCTTGACAAGCAAGCAAAAAAAAAAAAAAAACAAAAACAAAAACAAAACAAAAAAAAAACAAAAAAGCCCCTTAAAATCCATTTCCCAAACGTGAAAAAGATCTATTTCGTGATGGTGATGGTGGCGTCCACGTTTTCTAAAGGGGGTCCAAGTCATTTTTTAATTTGCTTCAGTATATACTTTTTTAAACTCTGCAAATTCCAAGGGGGGGGGGGGGTTCCGGACCCCCGACCCCCGCTCTAGATCCGCGCATGGGTGAATAACAAACGGGAATAACTCTCTTAGTAGAATACAAATTAATAGCAACAGATCACTTAAAACAAGTGGTCCCGATTTTCAAAAATCGGGCAAAGATACCCTTGCTTACCACAAATTTGTACTCTGTTTGCCTCCTAGTTGCCTAGTAGCAGAGAAGATTTTCAAGGAAATAATGCATTTACAGTATAGCTTCAACACAGGCCCACCGTAATATTGCATATCGTAATGCGTAATATTGCACATCATAACCATGCATTCAGTATGTTTGCTAAATACCCAGGGACAAAGAAGATTTTCAAAGAAATAATTCATTTTCACTATACATTCAACAGAACCCAACCCTAAGCTAATACCAAAGCCCCCAACCCAGGAGTAGGGAATTTCATAATTTTTTAAGAGGCATCCTTGTTCATCATTACATGCAATTAATTTGTCTGCTAAATTCCAAGGGACATCAGATAAGAAGATATTTAAATAATTTATGCATTTTACTATCTGATCTATAGAGCCCGCCTTTACACTTATTTTTCCGAGGAGTAGAAGAAGAGTAGAAGATTTTCAAAGAAATAATGCATTTTCGCTATATAATTAGTAGAGCCCACCCCCACCCCGAACCCCTGTCCAAAGAGCCATGAAATTCTTAATTCTTAAAGAGGCATCCCTGTTCCTCATAACTATGTACTTATTTGTTTGCTTAATGTCAAGGAGCAGAGAAGAAGCTTTTCAAAGTAATAAGGGATTTTCACTTTATATTCAACAGAGCCCCCCCCCCCCCCCAACCAGATCCCCTGACCCTGGGGGCCACAGATTTTCACGATTTTGGAAGAGACACTATCATAACCATGCACCTAGTTTATCTGCTTAATATGCAGGGGGAATTTATGCATTTTCACTATTTCATCATTAGAATCCCACCCTAACTTCAGAACCCGTTCCTAGGGCCATGAATTTCACAATTTTGGTAGAGGGCTCAGTACTTATTACAACCATGTCAACAGTTCAACTGCTTGATGTCCAGGAATAAAGAAGAAGATTTATAAAGACTGTATTAATTTTGATGATTTTGATGATTTAGCCCCATCCCGCAGGACTCAGGGCGCAGGAACCATGACATTCAAAAAATTTGTTCCCCGTTACTCTTAGATGTCTATGCCGAAACTGGATGAGATTGGTTCAGCGATTTTAGAGAAGAAGCTGAAAATGTTCAAATGTTAACGGACGACGCACGAGGACAGACAAAACAGATAGCAAAATAACATATAACATGTTTATCTACACTAAATCTCGTATTTTTATTTTTTAACTCAGATACGCCATATATAGCTTTGAAGTACAATGTATATTAACTTTCAGTAAAAATAGAAAATAAATTATTCATAAGAAAGTATTATTGAGGAGGCACAATCGTAAATTAGCATTGGTTTCTGCTGAATAGTAAATGCTGTCAAATTAGGTGGCGTATCCCCCGTTTCCTTATACTGATATCTATTATTATTATTATTATTATTATTATATATATATATATATATATATATATATATATATATAGATATAGATATATATAGATATATATAGATATATATATATATATATATATATATATATATATATATATATATATATATATGATGTTTTATAATGTTTGTTTAAAAAATAAATAAAATAGGGACACCATTTCTTGGAACAATCTTTTACACTGTTACTGTCACCGTAATTCGATTTGACAGAGCAGTGCTTTACCATTGACCTGTTTCAGAACAGTCAATTAAATAAAAGCACAGGTAAAAAGGCTACCAGGTACAAAATAGGAAAGACAGTAATTAAGTAACAGATTATACTTCATCTTTTACTTTTCATTGGAGAATAACTAGTCCAGGGAGTCCACTTTTCAGATCAATGGACAAGAAATACAGAATTCTATGAGTCAGTTGTTGAAGATGTACGTTAACTTAAATCTTGTTTAGATAATGACATGTTATAAAACATAAAAGGAGAATCACTTTAATTGATACTTTGGAGGAAATGGGTACTGTGTTTGTGAGTACATCATTGCATGTCCGGTGTGTCAGTGACTAACATCCGGGCAGTCTGATGCGTGGTGTTACGGGACCTGATTGTATTGTCTCATCATGGACACAGAAGTTACTGTTTGGATTTTTATTATAGCGTGTATTCTACCAAGTAAGTTTTATTATAGCGTGTATTCTACCAAGTAAGTTTTATTATAGCGTGTATTCTACCAAGTAAGTTTTATTATAGCGTGTATTCTACCAAGTAAGTTTTATTATAGCGTGTATTTTACCAAGTAAGTTTTATTATAGCGTGTATTTTACCAAGTAAGTTTTATTATAGCGTGTATTCTACCAAGTAAGTTTTCTTTACATCGGCAGATGTTAACAGTTTTCTTTCTGTATATATAGTTGACATGAATAAGTATACTCTTACTTTCTTATATTTTAGGATTTTTCGTATATGATTAAAAGAATTCTTTAAGTGTTTGACACAGAGATAAAAGATATATACACTCTTGTCTAACCCTTCTTTTACAGGATGAAGTACTTATATTTTGCATATAATATCTTTGTGATTCAGACTTTACTTAACCAAGCCCACACGAAGATGAATTTCCTTGTCTATAATTTGTTTTTATTAAAAAAGTGTAACATATAAGTATATATTCAATTCAAGAAGCATTTTTAAATTATAAATCAAACCTATTTTCTTATTTATTTGAATGTGGTTTCCGTGTTTCCTTAATGCACAGTTCGTGGCAGAAATCAAGGTAACTAGAGCATTGTTATCTCACGGTCAATGGATGAAAACATTCATTATCAGGTCTCTTACCAATAAATACGGCGGCATTATTACTTACATATGCACTTTAGTATCAGTACAAGTATTACAGGATAGTATACTGAATCATAATTTGTTGATGGAGCATCTTGAACAATGTAAGATGACCACACAAAGTGATGGCTAATAAATAAATTTGATTTATTATCCAAAAGAATTTGTTGTGTTCTAATCCTTATATTCTTAAGTACAACCAAAGAGATACTGTTAAACTGGTTAACTTAGTAAAAGCGAGTAATTATTCTTACTGAAAAATGATACAGGAACGAAGGTACAAAATTTGAAGAGAGTCATTTTTAATGAGCAGTTCTTGGTTGCTGTAATTACAAATGTTAACTTTAAGATAATTTATATTTCTGGTCGTTTTTTTTTTTTTTTTTTTTTTGTTTTTTTTTATGGCTTTAAAAAAGTAGTACTTAGCATGACAGTGGCATTAACAACTTTCCATTTGTTCCTGTTTTTCAACACACACACACAATCCATCCAAAAACACGGTTAGTCATTACTGTTAACTACTGAAGTAGACTTGTTAAAGAAGGAAAATGTACAAAATATTAAAGGGCCATGGTCTGCTAATTTTGCATATATATTGTGGCTATTTTAAAGTTCGTTAAAAATGCTTCATGAAAGAAATGTTCTCTAATTTCGTTACGTATATTTCAAGATACTTGTATTGAAAATGATTTGGTAATTTAAGGATTAACAAATATTGTTTTGCCTTCATGTATGACTAGAGCTGCCGAAGTCCCCAACCTACATCTTGATTAACTTAATTTCTCGTTTCCCATAAAAGACATATTTTGCAGTTTTTAGAGTCACTGTAATTGCTTCTAAGAAGGAAAATATAACTTGTATGTCAAGCCTTTCTTCCCCTTCTCAGAAATGCACAAACTTGCAGACCAGACACACGAATTCACTATTATAAAATAAATAAATAAACTGATTTTGGAAACTCAATCGGGGCTTGCTGACTCAAAATGAATTATTTTAAATCCTGCTCTCTGAACTGATGCCATTCGTTGTTTGTTTACAGGTACGTTACAGAATAGCAGTGTCGCCTTTTCTGCCCCATCCAGATTGAATGCTGGTAGTACCTTGGTTCTGCATTGTCGACCAAACCCAAAAGAAGACAGATTTGGGTTTATTCATGCTTACGAATTCACCATTGAAAGAAGAAATGAAGATGCCGAACCATTAGTTAGGATTAGTATCGGACGGAATGGTGAACAAGATATAAAATGGGGGGACGAATTAGTACAGGAACGAGGAAGGATACAAGGCAGTTTGGGCTTCCCGAATGTTTCCTTTGCTCGAGTCCAAATTTCTGAAGCGGACTGTACAGATGATGCCGAATATACATGTGCCATATTGGATGAAAACAATGAAGAGCCAACACAGAGATCCAGACACGTCACAATAATTCGTACGTACGCATGCGTGCAATGATATTATAATTAATCTTATTAGTCCTACCGTAAGGTTAAATGGAGCCAGTGATATCGGTAAGTTTGCAAGGGAAACTATTAATGGAATTTATATAAATTTTTATATATTCAAAAATTTACAGTAGTTTTGAAAGAGAAAGCATATATGAGAAAGTTTTCCTCCAGAAAATCCCATTGGCGTTTTCCCAATCACTGCAACCTCTGTTCAACGAGAGGAAATGTCCAACAACAACCTAGGAATTATATCAGCCGCCCTCCAGAATGCTGGGTCCACTCAATCTGGAGGATTACCCATTGGTTCTATCACTATCTTTAACTGCACAGCCAGAGAGTCTTTTCCCCCACCTACGATACGTTGGTGTATAAGAAGACAAACTGAAGGAGCATTTTCTAACTTCGCCTTTGCCTCTGTCCAGCGCCTGGACATGGTAAATGCCTCATTTCCGAGACGTTCTTGTTTCTTTACAAAGACTAGTCTTCTTCCATTTACGATAACGGCCGAGGATAACGGAACGTCACTGTCCTGTTCTACAGACACCACGGAGTGCCCCATAACAGCGAGGTCCAGCACAGTATCAATCTACGTCATAGTAACGACTGGTATAGGCCATTTTCATTTCTTTTTACCGTAACATGTTTTATCAATGAATAAGAAGAGGTTTCAATCTTATACTATCAACAGTATTATGGCAACGTACTGCTTTTAATCTAAGAGAATATCATATCACTTAGTAAACATTTTGTGCATAACGTAGCTTGATGTTTCAAAGTCAATTATTTTACTTAACTTATTAATCAATGAAAAAAGTTGATTCTACTCAAAGACACAACGCAGCACTAAAACACGTTTCTTATTTTCGATGCTTTGTCATTTTCAAAATTTTGAATTTACTGGATGAGTGTAAAAACAAAATTTTGTATTTACATCTTCTCTCATCCAGTAAATATAAAATTCAGAACGTTTGATACTATTTCAGACACAGAGAATTCTGCTGGTGGATCAAATGAAGACGATTTAGCCGAGGTTATTGTAGCAGATTCACACTCATCAAGAATAGGTATACAGTATGAGCAGTATATGAAATCATTTGTAAAATACTCCATTACTTCAGTCGTCCCTATAAACACCCGTTTGTTTTTGTATCAAATTTGCATCAAAACGTAAAGATTTAAATTTAAAATTCCTGTGTGCAATGTCACTTCCGTTACTGATGTGAATGTTTTCTTTAGGTATTACAGCTTTAGTAACTGCAGGAATAGTACTCATTATAATCGGGGGCTGCGGCACGGCACTAGCTATTTTTACATATACCAAAGCAAGAAAAATCAAAATAGGTAATTGAAGAAATGCTTCATTATCCATTGTAATCGGTTAATGAGTTAAGTATTAATTTGGTTGTTTTCAACATGCACCATATAATTAATATCTTCGTATTGTTGATCAATGGATGATGATTTCCTTCTTTCGAAGTGAGTAAGGTTCAATTAAGTTCAATATAGGTTCAATCAATACCGTGGTTACCATCTGGGTGGCATGTTGGTTTGTTACTGACTGTCTTCGGAAATATATCTCACATAGATGGCGAGGTGAAGTCGAGCTCTCTATGAGATTGATCATCCTGTGTTTTTCAGCACACAATTCTGAATTAATATCAAAACGTTCCTTCTTCTTAACTTCGTAGCCAAGACTTTCTATAAGAAAAGCTTTACTATATGACAGCAAAATTAGATCGTGTAGTCCGAAATTTTGTTAATAAAAAAATTTAAAATGAAAAAGAAATGTACATTTCCTCTATCAGTGTTGTATCGAAATCATTCTTCATTTTCAGAATATGAAACATTAAAAGAAAGGTATCTATGTTTCAATTATTTATTATCTAATCTCTTAACCCTCTCTTGCTTTCTAAGACGTCTCTTATAAGGATGAAACTATCAAATTCTTGTTCCTTTTTCCCTATATTGCTATAAATATGCATGTATCTAAACGATGTCCTGTAAAATGCCATCATTCAATTTGCATGCACGAGGGTCGTTCAAAAAGTAATGCAACCTTCGGTTTATCGTAAAAAATGTAGAAGCATTTAATTAAATTTTTTCACAGTCTAGGAGTACTGTATAAGAACTCAGAATCACCGAAAACCGCATGGTTTTTCCTACAGTCATCGGAAAGAAATTCACTTTAAAGTAAGCATGGTCACTACATTAACTGAAAACTGTTCAAAAATGGTCTCTGCTAAGAAGATGAAAATGAGAGCGTATGTAAAAACTGCACTTCATTACAAAAATCGCTGAAGAACCAAAGATGAAAGATGTGATTTTAATATCTGGAAAGACAAGCCTTTCATGCTGCACAGTGTTCAGATGGATTAAAAAATAAAAAGGGAGTGTATCAAGATCGCAGTTGAGGTGGTCGATCATAATAATTAGGGACACAAAAAAAAAAAATAAAGGAAGGAAGAACAATATAAAAAGTGGAATCGGAGAGAAAACTATCGTCTTATTATTGCAAAGAGGTCAAAGTTCAAAACATGTCTCATACAGGTTTTCTCTTTAGTGAAGAGTATTACACGAACCTACACCCCAAGAAAGGACCATCAATGGTAGTTTTATACTAGAACTGCATTGAGGAAAGTTCAGCAGCTTTTCTGTGAGGGAAGTCCAAATGCCGGTCCCCGAGTTAATTTTCTTGTGTCTGATAACGCTGCTGCAAATAAGCATCGAATGTAAAAGAATTTTGAAGAAAAGAATGTTTACAGAGCTTAGTCATACTCCATATTCGCTAGATCTTAGTCATTATTATACTTTCATGTTAAATACTAAAATCTGATTGGTTTAGACACATTTAACAATCCGTAATATTACCCTCAGCGTTAGCAACACACTTGACAACGGGTAACATTACGAAAATATCACATGCGTTCAAATCATGCGCGTACGGTTCACCGTAGAATTCTCAAAACGTCGGTTGTGCGTTTGAAAGAAGCCGAACAAACGACGTCAATAAAAGCTTGCGTCCGATGTGGCTTACTTGAAAAAGACAAACGACAGACGAAACATCCTTGCGAGTGCAAACTTTAGGTGATAAAGGACTTTTTGAGTAGCAAACAAATAATAAAGAGGTTGGTAAATTATTTACGAAGCTTTCCTATTGAGAAAAATAGAAGTTGGGAGTTTGAAAGCTTTCTAAGCGTGAAGTTAACGACGATCTCCGAATTTTTTAATGACATCCGAAATCAATAAGACATTCAGTATAATAAAATAAATAGTGCACGTTTTTGAGGGTAACAGTTGAAATTGACACCCCTCGGAAAACCATTGTCAACCTCCGCTGACGCGTCGGTTGACAATGGTTTTCCTTGGGGTGTCAATTTCAACTGTTACCCTCAAAAACGTGCACTATTTATATATTGTGACATCTTTTTATTCCAAAAACTCAAGAAAACAAAGGAAAATTTACAATTTTAGGCATGCCATCGAGAGTGCTATTCATCAGTGTCGTTTGAGCACCTAAAGAAGCGTATGCTGAGGGGTTTTTTTCATAATGAGTACGAAGACTTGCGTAAAGTTAAACAAGGAAATACAATGAGGGAATAAAAAATATAAAGAAACTACTTCTGTGCTTTTCTTATTTTTAGATCGTATATTGCATTATTTATTGAACGGCCCTCGTACATGTATAGAAACATTTCGTGTAAAATCCTATCTTTCCGTCTTTTTTTTTTTTATTCTTCCCAAATATATTGATACAAGAAATATATATTTAAGTTTGAATTACAAGACATTGTAAATGTCAGGATGGTCTTAAACACTGGGCATAACAAGCCAAATTCACAAAAAGGAGCTAAACGTAGTTAGGAAGTTGGTAAACAAGGTTTATCAAATATAAACTATAATTCACGAAGCGAATACTATATATACACAATTTGTAAATATAGTTTCATCTGTAAAATCATATTTAATGGTTTTAAACTGAAGTTTGCAAATGCTAAACGAAGTTTATTTGCCTGCGAATAAACGCTAATGATAGTTTTTGTTTGAGTAACATAATCATTTGAACTACAAGTATATTTCACACTCATTTAGAATTGTTAAACTAAATTTATCACGTGTAAAAACTATAGTTTGAATCATTAACCATAATTTAATCCAAGTATGGTTAAGAGATGTTAAATATAGCTTAATGTAGTTAACAATTGATAAACCTAGATTATCAACGGTAAAATATAGACTGATGTTTTTCATACTAATTGTACACTGAAATGTCTAAGGATTTTTCCGGTTTTTATCGCGATCATGACTAGGAGCACACGGCGGGTGTGACAGGTCGGCAGGGGATGCTCACTCCTCCATGGCACCTGATCCCACCTCTAAATTTTGAGGTCCGTGTTTGCTCTGCTCCAAATATGTATCGTTTCATTGGACTTTCGAGATTGAATACTGTTCCTTATCTTCATATTTCATTTGGCTCATTTTTGTTGGATTTGGTGTGTCATACACTGGTACGTTTTTCTAGTGCTTGTCCTGAAAACTTTAAATGATGTTTTAGTAAGGTATAAATACTAATTGTTACTACTACTTTTGTAAAAGATTTATGCCAAAAAGATGGACAAATAATAAATAAATAAATAAATAAATAAATAATAAATTAATAAAACAATACTTTTTTAGGGAGCGATATCAGACATTAAATGAGATGTCCGGGGGAACGGATCCAGTCACCTATGAAACTCTCGGTCATAAAGATCCAGAAGGCAAGTTTCTGATGCTAACATTATAACATGCATTATATTTGTATTGAGCATAAAATTAAAGGAAAAGAAAATGCACTTTATATATTCTTTCCGTCTCATGTTCTATTAAAGACATAACGGGAATAAAAGGAGTGTTTATTCCATTTACTACTACATCTTTGCTGAACAATTTAGTTATTTTTTTTAGATTCAGTTAACTACGTCAATGCAGATTACAGAGTATATTCAGAAGTTGGACACAGAAGTTCCGGGCCGACTATAAACTCCTATACGTAAACCCTCAGGTCGCTGAAAGATTTGTCAGTGTTGTATTTTTATTTTGTTGGATAATTTTTTTAAATAAAGTTTATTTATACTGGGCATTGTAATATACTTATAGCAAAACAGAAGTGTGATACATAGAGCAAAATCGAGGGCCTTTAATCCAGAACAATAATGGTCAGTTCGCAGATCTGCCGCAATCCTCACTCGAGTCAAATTGTATTGAGGATTTTGTGAAGTGTATACAGTGTATTTTGTTCTTCTTCAAGCCTCAAGGATGCTTGCAATTAAAATAGCAAACAAAGACACACTGAAGATTATGAAATTCGACCTCATATAAAAAAAAAATCATGAATTAGGACAGAGAAATAAAATGAAGACTGAAAAAAATTATGATTTTAATGAAGAAATATTCAGTATTACCATACGAGATCAAACGTGTCACTTCTAAATGTGTGCTAGTTGTTTGAACCGTGAATATGTTATAAATTGCAGTGTCTTTTTCGTGTAATATCATGCAACAGTCTCCAAAGTTATTATTACACAGCTGCATGACTCAAAATTGTACTTGTAATATTTCACTGCACGTGCGGTTTCCTGAATATATATCCGGGTATCTGATAATGATCAAATTCAGTATTTCATTGAAAAAGAAAAAGAAGGGACTAATAATTTAAGTCAGTGATCAAATATGGGAGAGTCATATATTTCGTGTCTACTGCTCTGCTTTCTTTTTAATCAAGGTGAGTCAATCTTTTTTTTTCCAAGAATATGAAATAAAATAAAAGAAAGAAAAGAATTCGGAATAGGCAGTAAGTACATCAAAATGTCGAAATTTTATAATTTTTTGTCGTGGTAGAGATGTTTGTTCATGAAATTTCAAATAAATAAATAAATAAATAAATAAATAAAATAAAATAACAGATGAATATATGTACAATACTCGGTCGTGTATACTACTAGTAAAGAAATATTTATATAAAACAAAGGGGGGAGAAAAATATCTCTTATACTTACCCCACTAGTTACACTTAACTTTTAATGGGTATACACTTTAGTATAGCTACAAGTACAGTCACGCCTCTCTCAGCTACGTTCGTAAGGCGAACGTAGTGGAGGGAGGGGGTGTTAGCTGTATTGTCAGACTGGTATATTTATGAAGGGACATCATAGTATTGTAAGATTTTCTAATTCTGGTAAAAAAAAAATCAAATTATAAATATTTGATTTTTACTATTTTTAGTCACAGGACAGACGAATTATCTGAGCTTCTGGATCCCTGAAGAAATAACTTACGGTGAAACTGTTTATATAACATGTAAACCCAATGACGCTGGTAAGACATACTTTAGTGTTGTGTCCAGTGTACAAATATACAGACAGCGAGAAAACGAGGAAATGAAGTTAATAGTCAAAGCCTCTTATGCTTCCACGACAACTTCAACAAATGTGGAATGGTTCGACAGATCTTTGGAACAAAAGGGGAAGGTGACGTCAACCCTGGGGCCTCCCGAGACTTCCATGTTCCGGTTACGTCTGGATGATGTGGATTGTACGGACCAGGGCCTGTATAAATGTGTCGTTCGTGACGAAGCTACGACAGGAAATGAGGCGGTCAAAATGAGAACATCCATTGTAAACAGTAATTGAAACTCATCTCTTAGTTTTGTAGATAACACGTATTGTGAAGAAAAATAATGATGATGCTGTTTTTATATCATTGACTACATGGAGGTATCGTATGTTCCCATCAAATTACAAATACAGCCTCAAATCGCAAAAAACAAATTCTTCACAACATTCTACTTTGAAAGAACTTAACGGGATTGTCTCTTTTAAAGCAAGAAAAAAAACTGTTTCCTATAATTTTAGGTAAGAGTCCTGGCGTCTATCCTATAAGTACTACGTATGTAAGTGGTGCTCAGAACATGGACATCAGTCAGCTAGCAGTACTAGCCGCCATCAGGGACCTCCAGTATACAACACAGACGGCTTACCCTTTAGGGAGTGTTGGTCTTTTCAAATGTGTGGCCGCTCTGGGGTTCCCCGCCCCAAAACTACGCTGGTGCATCAAGCGACCCACCTCTTCTAATTTCCAGACTTTTGATTTTGTTTCAGTTCAGCGGAAATTCCCAGCAAACACCTCTATTTCGGCACAAGCTTGTCTTTATTCCAGCTCAGATATTCTACTTTTTCCAATAAGAGATAGCGATAATGGAACAATTTTGTCGTGTTCTGTTTCCGATGAGGAATGTGGGACAGTCCCGCCCAGTCCACCAATCTCTAATCCGGATAAACTCGTGGCGTCACTTGCTATGTCAGAGTCTCAATCGAAAAATGAGAGAGAAATTGTTTTATACATAGGTAAACTACTGCTGAATCTCGGAGAGTGTAGAGTTGTATATCAAATAAAATAATGAAATTGAAATGTCTAACATCCTTGTAAACAAATAATTAACGATTTCTTGTGTATAAAGAAACAATTTTGAACATGTTAAATCAAATGAATGAGATGCAGACTTTCTTTGAGGTGACAAATGTTCTAAACTGAAAGTGAGTTGTGTAACATAAGAATAAAATCTGAAAATGTAATCCCTAGTTTTCATAGTAATATTTAATTCTAATCAGTTTGTCATTAATCTTTATTATTATTATCTCATTATTGGTGTCATCTTTATAATTTAGGAGAAGACGAAACTCATGTTGGAGTCAATGCTGAAGAAAATCGGGCCATCCAGATAGAAAAGTCCTCAGATGACAGTGCGTAGAAAATAAGAATAGAAATACCTTGAACTAGTAATCTTTGAACACACACAGAGTGACATAGCACTCTTTTATTCTCCAGAAGTATCAATCTATGTTATTTGTGTGGAGGGGATTTTACAGGATTTTTATATCGGCATCTTTGTCTTAGGTACCATGGTTGTCCTAGGAATCGCCATGACTGTCATGTTTGTGGGAATAGTCTTACTAACGATGGCTGTTGTTACATATTTTAAGGCCAAAAAGACCAACGAAGGTAGTTTATGAAGTATATGTAAAACCATGATTAAAACAGACTTATTCTATTAAATATCGAAGGCCTCGTTAAAGCAAGAAAATATTCCTATGCATTCAGTAAGAAAAAAATGAACTAAATTGAATTTGTATATTAAAAACACGGCTTTTTTTAAAACAATGAATAAGTTTAAGAACTAAAAAAGATACTGTGAAATGTTAAATGTTCTTTGAAAATTTAAATAATCTTTGTTGTAGTTGGAAAAATCAAGGCCAGTGCGGGGTAAAGTATTTTTCACATTCATCTTTACTTGTCAAAATTTATACCCTTCCATTTTGATTGAGTGTTGGAAAATAAGGACACCAGTACTCATTTTAACTATTGATGTCTTTGTTGTAATGCTGTTTTAATTGATGTAAGACCCTTTTTGGTTGGTTGCCATTGTAGCAATCAGTATACAGATCTAGAGATGAGAAGGAGAGTTGAGAGTGTACATTCTGAGGTATATACAGCCATAGAGAACCTGCCTCCAGGTATGTACAGTGTGGCAATACCTTAACAATACTATATTGGAATCCTGTTTGAAATAATATTCGTATTAGCCATAGAGAGAAATGAATGTGAATAGGTTTTAATTAGATGAATTATGTTGCATGTGTGATGGATTCGTAAAATGCATCATTACACTTGACACAATATATCTGTGATAACATTCCCTTACTCTGTTTTGTTTTCAGATTTGCCTACCACAGGAAAACCATACGAAGTGGATGATATGTACATGTTACCAGTTAACTAAACACGCCGCGCTGTGGCAACGCACTTTGAAAAAATTACGCACTTTGAAAATTTTTTTCAAAGTGCGTTGAATTTGAGACCAAATCAACGCACTTTGAAATTTTTTTTCAAAGTGCGTTAAGAGTGTACATAATAATTTCTTACCATGTACACACTTAACGCACTTTGAAAAAATGTGTATAAAACAAAAATTTTGGACTTAAATTTTAGTAATAGACAACATTATTAACCCCTCGCAATGTTTGAGGGGACATAGTACGCGATTTTGTGTGTAAGTGTGTTTGTTAGTTTTTCCTGTGCGAAACGGAAGTGACGTAATTTGCATCGAGATCTCTATCAAATTCAATATGAACATAGACTGATTAATTTGATAGTAATAAAATAAAAGATTAGCCACAATACTCACTTGACTGGAACTTTTACAAGGGCACCGCAAAGCGGAGCATTCTTTCTAAAAAGCATATTCTATAAATCAAGGCAGCATAGAGAGAGAGAGAGAGAGAATTTTCATGGTAGAGAAAAATCATAATTGCTCCTTTTTCCATTTAAGTCACATCCACCGAACTTATTACAGACTGAATTAAAATAAAAAAGGAAAGAATTTATGCTATTAAACAATCATTTCTTAAAGACCAATTTCCCTTTTACAAAATTTACGAAAACAACCCCTAAAAATCTTTAAAGCGTGTATATCTCAGATAATTATCAGGTTCAAATAATTATTTATCATACCTAAAATTTGCAAGAATATTGACCAAGCCGTGCACATTTTTTTTTTCAAAGTGCGTTAATATGGTCGATATTAACGCACTTTGAAAAAAAAAAATAAAATTTTTCAAAGTGCGTTAACGTGGTCCCAAAATTAACGCACTTTGAATCTTTTTTTCAAGTGCGTAATTTTTCAAAGTGCGTTGTAACACCGCGCGTCAATCATGTCTTGAAGATATTGGCACGTTGGGTGGATTGCAAAGGCTATTTGAAACTTAAAAAAAAAAAACAGATTTAAATTTTAGCATCACACAAACTTTTCTTACTTGAAAAAAAAGAATTATGACACGAGAATATTTAACCTGGGAAAAAGGCAAGCTATTTCCTCTGGCAGGGTTTATTAATCTCCATGTTTATATTCTGTTTGAAAGTCTATGTTGTGATTCATTTGTCTAAATACTCACAATCTATAAGTATTAGTTTGTCCTCATAGATCGTTTGTCTGAGTAGCATATCATCAATTTGTTTATTTATTTATTTTTTTTTTTTACTTTTCTGAAACTTTGGTTTTACAGTTTTTGGTGTAAGAGTGACTTAAGTTTTGGTTATCAGTAGAAATTGTTTCCTCTTGGTTTACTCTAAAAAATATTTCGAAGTTTATAAAATAAAACTAAGAACAAATTATATTTTATTCATTTGATAAGGAATAATAACAAAATACAGTCATACATGAGCAAACATGCATTTTGTCAACTTATTGAAGTGATAGAACACACATTATAAAACAAACATTAATAGATAAAGATATTAATTAAGATTATTGGTGACACTGAATATACATGTAATTACACATGAATACAGAATTGGCAACGTACACATTATAGATGTAAAAGAATCAGTAGCTAGGAGAAAGAGATCTTACTGATCTTAATTACTCACAATTATCATCTTTCTTTCCTCCTGATGTCATAATCAGAACGAAAAACATTTTAATGGTTAAATTTAATATTAGTCTTTTTACACATTTTTAAAATATACGTATGCTAAGATAATTTCAAAAGCATTTTACAATCTACATGCAATAACTGATTGTGTACAATGCAATGTTATCGATTTCTTTTCAACAATTGAACAAACAATATTAAAAAAAACAGTAATACTGAAATGATCAGTGGGTATAAAATTTATTTTAAATATATTTAAATATACATGTAATGTTATAGCACACTGAAATAGAGGCGACATGGACTAAAGCAATAAAACAAAGATAAAGGTCAATCTTCATATATTTATTTTACCTTAACCTTTAAGGGCTTCGACAGAGATGTGTTCCTGCATGAATCGTACACAAAAAATATTTTCCAATATTTCTGTATTCTGGGAAGTAGAGGGCTTTAAGGTTTTGTAAGAATGCTTAAGTACAAAGTGTAAAACCTAGATTAATATTTATTTTCCTTTCATCGATTAAATTACTAGTACTGCTAACAGCAGCTAGTAACACAGGAAAAAAAAATAGGCATGTAAAATTCTATGTACAAATTTATGAATTATATATAGGTGTGAAGAGTAGTAGAACGTAAGATCACTGGATTAAAACAATTATAAATGCTGAAGAACTAAGCTGAGCTTCAGGATAGGATTGTGTGACTAAAATTTGTAGATTGGTTTATAAAGCCCGCTATATCTAATGGTCGTCTCACCTACATCTATATTATGGTCAGTCTTCTTCATCGTCCTTCTCTCCTGATTTACACACAACCAGGGCGAAAATCATCAACAACAGCTAAAAACATATATTTTACGTACAATTATTGTTTTATCAGAGCTGATAGTTACTAGCATATAATTTGAGGATGGATGTATTTTACTTTGCGCCAATTTATCATCTTCTCAGTTTTACTTCTAAGTCTATATATACACATATATGTGAATAATAAATTGTTAATGAAGCAATTAACGTCATTATCATAATGTTTTAAAAATGATTTAAAATGAAAGCGCTAATGTTTTACAACTACTTTCGTATATATATATATATATATATATATATATATATATATATATATATATATATATATATATATATATATATATATATATATATATATACCTCAACCGCCAAAACAGCAGCTCCAACGCCAATCATAATGTTTTGGTTCTTTATAAGCCAGTTGTCTATTGCATTATAGCAGCCCTAAAAATTATTTAATTTTCATTCTGATTTTTTTTTTATTCACAATGAATTCTAACCAAATAAAAAATTACAATAAGTTTAATTGTCAATTTCTTAAGAAACAATAGGTCAACTATAGAAACACTACCTGATATGCATAAGAATTGTTTTGGTTTGGATTTTCCACACAGCTTTTTATGGCGTCACTTGTTCTATTTTTACAACAAATCACTGGAATTAGGGGGTTTGTTTCATTTACAGTCTCATTCCTCCATAACGTAGACGAATTGAAGTCTGAATAATTGTCAACTCCACAACATTCAAACTTAAAAATAATTAAAAATAAATAAATCGGGATTAGTATGTTCTGTCATTTATCATTGTTCATTAAGTAAAATTGCCTAAAAGAGTATATTTTGTATTTAATTAACTCTAGTTTACCTCTACAGACACAAAGTTGATCGCTATAGAGATGGATTCTTTTGAATGAATTCCTTTGTATTCCTCCTTTATTGCTTTTTTGAACGGTTTCTTTATCCAACTGTCAACCTAACATGACAATGTGAAACCAAGTCAAATGCATACTGAGGATAAATTAAAAATAATCAATTACTTTGGTGAAATATTGAAAGACGTGTTGATATCTTACCTCACTGCGAACAGCAAAAATCAGTATGATAAATGTGATTTCTACCAACAATAAAATTACAAGGAATACCACGTACTAAAAGACAAAGTGCAATGAGTTAATGATAAAGTTATGCAATATTGATAAATATGAAGAAGACAAGGGTTATCCACCCTTTCCTTTCGATTCATTTCTTTAAGAAAAATATAAATTTTAACGTCCAAAGAACAATTTTTAATATACCAATAACTATACTGTCTACTAATACATGTATTATCATAACCAAATTAAAATCTGGACAATTGAGATTATAATCATTTGCATCTTATCGAAGACATTGCAAAATTTCCCTTCGAAATTAAAAAAAAAAAAGTAGTAATATACAAAAATGATTAATAAGGCCATTTGATTGATGTATTTTGTAGAGATATTTCAAAAATTCAAAATGAAATACTTACTACTACAAGCATACATTTCACTTGGCAACAAGCGCCTACACAACCAAGAATACCAAGGACAAAGAAAAAGGCGCCAAGAATTATGAAGGCCAATGTGGCGTCTCCAACGAAGTCAGCGATGTTGAAGTCGTTGAGATTGGCATCAGCCCCAGCATCCTTTAAGGCCGAGGCCAGTCTACTGTAGGAATCCTGGAGGATATTGTTCATGAAATCGTCACCCCATCTTACAACTGACCCCACCACTAACAAGGTTATCCCAATCAACTGAAAATATATGATACAATGCAAGTGGTTGGGAAAAAAGTTGAAAGATTGACGTTTTAACAGCTGAAGTGCCAAAAAAATAAATAAATAAGAAGAATAGATAAGTTGTTGACTTGAAAGCTTAAAATTATAAGAGAATTTTGGTTGTTGACTTACTGAGAAAACGATGTTGACGATTGTGAGGAAAAATTGGCTGCATCCTTTACACGCACCCATCTTTGTAAAATTTTCAAGACTTATTCAAACCACAAGGAAGCTTAGGTCACATAGCTAACCTGTAAATCATCATTACAAGTTCATATTGTAAAATTGATCACTTTCTCCATAAAAATCCCTAACTATCGTACTAGTAGAGCCTTCACTTGGTGTTTACTTAGTATTAGTCCCTAACTTTATCGTATGTATATTACATGTATACACTTTCATGTGTTATCACCATCAATATCTATACATGTAGGTAACTATAATAAAATATATGTAACAGGAAGAAATGTATCAAATTCTCTACCTGACGAGCAGGTGACAATGAAATCATTCCTATATTTGTATATCTGTACTTTAAGAAGGGTTTGTGACTATTTATTTCATGATGCATCACGTATATTTGGAAAGATTTACAATTTAGATAGACTTGAGAACCACCTCATTATACCTTTTTATATGCATTGTGTGCTTCCTGGTTAGTCCAAAATCTGAAATCTCACTTCACTTGTTGATCAGGACAGTAAAATAGAGTGTGCACAATAAAAAAAGTAGAATGCAAATTTTCTCATCATAGATTTAGACACTATCGGTTCAAGGACAGTCAATTGCAGTTTGAGAAGCTTTATAAGATTTTTTTTTATTCTAAAACATACTTTTTTCTAATACAAATAACTGATTTAACGGACATATGTCACGAAATGAAGGAGTTATTTTACACATATGAATTTCAAACTGCAAACAGGAGAGTGGGATTTGTTTATCATTAAGGTGAAACCTAAAATAGTTTCTCTCATTAGAGACGTAAGTATTTGTAAATGAAAATCTACCTTTAAAATTGATATCCTGCAATTTTACTTTGAGGTAAAATTTAATATATATACAAGCGTAAAGTATTAATATTTTGTCCATATAGAAAAAGAAAGACTTTACGGTCACCTGTTAAAATTTAATAAGTAAATGTTTCTAAGCAATCCACCTCTCAAGATATGGAATAAAATACCCAATTAAATGCATTGTTTTTAGAGTTAAAAGGACTTTTTTTTTATTAAAAATACTTTTTGAAATTTTTTTATACATGTATTTCATGATGTGACTTTAAAGAAAAAGTAGGCTTTATTCTTATTCTAAGTAACATAATCGCTTTAGACATAAAAGAAAACAGGCCATAAAGTTTGTGTCCGAATAGGATCATCTAGGTAGAAAATAAAAACCACATGGTCATTTACTGATCATATACTATGATAATATATATTTATGGTGTATTAAAGTTTCAAACATCTACTTGGGTAAAAAAAAGGCTTAATTTTTTATTTGTTTTGAAAATCTAGCATAAATTTGCAATTGGTAGACACTTAACCAGTCAACTACATATACCAATGGTCAGTGCTTAATTGTCATACTTAATGTTATTTTCTGACATGGGGTTAAGGAAGGTCAAAACAGGCGTATCCTTCGCTTGTCCTCAAGTCGTGTTAACAAGTAAAGAACTCTGTGTGCATAACATGTGTAAAGAACATTGCTATTAACGACCCGATATGGTGCACGTTAACATCACTGTGCAATATTACGTTAATGGGGTTTCCCGATTTGTTATTCGGCACACAGTTAATGATAGCTTTTACTTTCACCCTATATACAAAATTTGAATGTGTATTTTTAATAGGATATTTCGTTTTATGATTTTTTTTATCATTTCTAATAATAAACTTCTTTAATTCATATTCTAATTGAATGAGATTTTACTCATTTACCAAATAATGACTAGATTCATAAATCTTAGGTTCAATATGAAATAAATTATATAAAACATACCTCCACTTATCCAGGAAGTTGTACAAATCAGAGTGAAATATTGATTTTTCATAGGTTTTATCTAAACTCCTGTATTAAAAATATCTTGTGAAGAAATCACAACTGACGTCCAGACACCCTCATGTAACAAGATAATTATTACCCATTTTAAAAAAGTCTTCCTCAATTCATTGCTTTTTTTTCTGAAAAAAAAAAAAAATAAAACAATGAATACCTTGAAGTCTTTTATGTCCACTCAAGCAGCTTAAATATTATCCAGGTATGTCCTCTACCCACAGTAAATGAATATGGAAAACACTATACCAATGACTTCATTTTCCAACCATCTAGAGCCCTGGGACAGATAGGTAAATAACAATACGTTGTAAATGTTGATAAGGACCTAGCCACAGGTAGATACGGCCATCTGTAGATACTTGCATGGCTTTTCTATTTTACCCCCTCTGTTTATATATTGAAAGTCGTGTGAGTGTATGACATTGTGCTAATTAATTATACACACTCCTTGATCACCCTTTGACCAACAAGCAATGACACTCGGAAATTAATTAAGATACCTTTCCATTCCACTTTTTCAAGTTTAACATATCATTACTTTCCACTTAAATCACGATGGTATCATTATCCATGAATTCTATTTCAGACTTTTCTCGGAATGAAATATATATTTTTGTAAGAGTTTCAGTTTTCAAGTGAAAAATACAAAGTGTATGAGAAATTACTTTTCAAACACCGAGATGGTTGAAATTCGTCTATCAGCTTACTTTATCTTTTTTTTAGATTACATTACAGATCGTTTTCAAATTTTGTGATCTTAACATAAGACTGTTTTAATCGCATTGATATATCTTGCAGATTTGTTGCTAACCATATGTGATATTGGAGTGAAATCTTTCAATGTACACCTTTCCAAATTATTTTTTATAAAACTGATGTCTTTAGTGTGTTGACTAACCAGAAAAGAACAGTTAAATCCTAATTTTTCATTACAATATTACTTGTTATAAGTGTTACAGAAAGAGTTTTATCATCACAGTTTGATCAACATTTTGTATTTGACTTGTTGGGATTATATCTAAAAATTCTGAAATTTAAAAATATATATTGATATCTACAACAACTCAAGTTTAAGAATACTTGAATGTCTACATAAGAAATACACAAAAACAAAATTCTTGTATTTCATCATCCTCACAACGTCACACGGAAACGTGTTGACTCGGGACCCCTGACATTGTGAAGATGGTATTTTATAAAATTAAAATTGTCAGTTATTTTAATTACTTTCATTTCTGCTTATAATTCAAAACGAATCCATCATAAAAAAAGTTCTTTATTCCTTCATTGTTATATGTTTGAGATCCATTTTTATACAGTAGATTTATTTTTTTTTTCTTTGAGCCCATAACAACATAACCAGTTGATAAGCTTGAATACCTCAACTGATCAATTCTATCCCTGTTGTATCCCTGAGTATGTTTTATGTACGTGTGCACAAATCTTAACTCAGTGGATAGATTTTTAGGAATACAGTGAAATTACACAAATTAATTTTACTTCAAATAAGTTATCTTCGTTGCCTATGTCATTTAAAGTGGTGTTACTCTGCAAAAATAATAATAATTTAAAAAAAAAAAATGTTATTTTTAAGTTGAAACTAGAGAATCTGTAATTCAAACAAAGGTTATTTGGATAAATTAGAATATTAACTCACAAAAATAGATTACAGTATGTTCGGATGTCAGTCTTCAACGGTCAACAGAACCATTTACTATTTGGGGAATACATGCACTGCAAATTAAAGAAATTCAGGACAATTAGATTTTGAAACTTAAAAAAAACTTGTAAAAACTTCTTTAAAAAGAAATTCTGGTTGCGATGAGAATATCAATAGTTTTGGGAATCAATCGAGTCTACATAAGAGCGCAGATGGGGCTTTTTAACAATACACAGAGACGAGTGTACACAGAGTCAATCTTTCAACTGGCGTCAAAAGTTTCACAAATATTGTAAAGGAGAAACTTCAGACGCACTGTGCTATAGCATATTCAAAAAGCGGCGTAAATAAAGTGTATTCTCAAAAACTCCAATGAACTTAAAGAAAATTCAAAATTATATATTTTTTCATTAGTAAGTAACATCAAAACGTATGGCCTTTCTACACTTTGTGCAAACAAAGACCTGAAGCAAAGCTTTAGGTCTATGGTGCAAACATTCCTCACGATTAATTAGAAATGAGACTTTTTGATATCCTAGACAACTGCTTCTTCAATAAAAATGAAACTCGAAATTTTCATATTTTGTGATCGGTAATCAACAAAGTTACTTTGTTAAAAATCACTCTGATTCTACACAGGTAAGTACTCTGAAGTTAAATATTAAAAGAATGCTGTAGTTCCCCTTTGACAACAATTATGTAATCTTCGGAGACCAGGTCTTCCAACAAACTGTTGGAATTTCCGATGGGCACTAATTGTAATCCTCTATTAGATAACCTGTTTTATTATTCCTATGAAGCAGAATTTATTCAAAAGCTTCTGCATAAGAAGAAAACACGATCTGTGGCCTTCAGTTCGACATTCAGATATATACTAACGACGTTTAATCAATTCACAATAGTTACGAGACTTCCATTCGACTCAAAATAAAAGAAACCACAGAATCTGCCACATCTGTTTCATATTTGGATGTTTTAATATAGACGATAAAGTTAAAATAAAAACTAAATTGCACGAAAAACGAGACGACTTGAGCTTTTCCATTGTAAACTTTCCTTATTTATGAAGTAACGAAATGAAATCCCGCGAAAGCGCGGGGAATTCAATTTTTAATTTTATTTTTAATTACAATAATATATCATAGTTTCTACCGACAATTACAGGCATATAGCAAGGATAAATACTTTGATAAAAATCCCGCAGTTGGTTTAGGAGCAGAAGTAGATATACTTCCCCCCCCCCCCCCGTCCTTTCTTTCCCTTCAAATTAAATCTCAATCTCACTAATTAATTGACGTTTTCTCTTTACATGTTAGCAACTTTATTTTGATACCTGATGTGTTATGTTATACGTATTGTATTTCGGGGGTCTGTGTTCCCATTCCCATCCAGGAAAAAAAGAAGTTTTGATGTAGTTTGATGGTCTCCTACAGTTTAAAATAGCAGATCATCTCATTTTGTGATATTTTAAAGAATTGTTGGTTTTGTATGGTGTCATAGTTAATATTTCCCGTACAAATTAGGCTCCGCCCCCTTTTTGTAGCCTTAACTGCGCTGCGAAGCTTCATTCTTTTTTCCTTACAATATTTTGAAAGCAGTGAATGAGAAACTTCAGGAGTATTGCACAACAACATATTTGAGAAATGGTGTTAATCTGATGTGGATACTTAAAAACTCAGAGAAACTTTGAGAAAATTTGAAATCACAAAATTTAACCAAAATCAATGGCATCAAAACGTATAACTTTCCAACACTTAAAAAAAACTTTTCCCGCGATAAATTAAAAGTCCAGGCTTTTTGACATTATAGACAACTTCTCATTTTTTTCAATATACCGTTCACGGTAGCTTAGTCGGTAGAGCGCTCGCTCCGTGATTGGAAGGTCGTGAGTTCGAATCTCGGCCGCGACTGACCTAAGTCGAGAAAAAATAAGTAGCAACTGTTCCTTCGCCATGCGCTCTCCACTCTGGAGTGAAAGCTGCTGGTTTCGGATGAGACCTTAAAAACCGAGGCCCCGTGTCACAGCAGGCGTTGGCACAATAAAGAACCTTCACTGCTCAATGGCCCTGAGTGCCGAGTAAAGGTCAAAATTTGAAGTCCCATACCGGTATATGGTGACGTCAGTATATGAGTAAAAAATTCTCGAATGGGGCGTAAAAGAACAGTCAATCAATCATCTTTTTCAATAAAAATGGAACTCGTAAACTCACATACCTTGTCAATGGTGATCGTCAAACTTATTTAAGTCCTCCAACGTTAATATTAAAAGGATGTTTGAGTTTCTGATTGACAATATCTATGTAGCTTTTGGAGACCAGCAGGTCTTCCAGCACTCTTATAGAATCCTATGGGTGCTTATTGTCCCCCGTTATAATCAGGCCTGTTTCTGTATTCATATGAAGCAAAAATTTATTTATTTCAAAAAGTCTACACGAGAAGAAGAATCTTCCAATTCGACATTTTGATATATATTTACGACGTTTTATCAATCATCAATAATCATTTCATTTCTACGTTGGTTGTTTTAAACATAGTTATTTTATTGTATAATTAATATAACAGGATTGGTTACAAGTTCTTACAACTTAGATAAACATTTCCCTGTGATATATACAATGATTATAATGATTTTCAACGAATTAAATACAGTTGTAATGAAAATGATGATTCGCTATATCCCAGAGAAAGACCATTGATGACATGATAACCGTCATCTTTTCTAACGTCAGCCTCGCTTATTTATGTAGCAATACACCGTTATCACCTACATAATGAGTTCATGTCTCCCAGTATGCAAGAACATGTTCTACGTAAGAATAATTTTTAAAACGAGGGAAAAACAACCTATTGAAAAATAAGTTGATGATACAAGAATATCAGCAGTCTTGTTTAAAGCCAACATTTTGGAAATTCTATGGTAGATACAATGACTTTGTTAGAAAATACAATCTGTAGTTAAGTCGAATGTTGACTGACGTTTTTCATACAAATTGTTAGATCATCATTTTTGTTTTTCATACAAATTGTTAGATCATTATTTTCTTAGTATAGGTAGTTAGTAGTTTACTCTAGTAAATCAAAGTTTTTACTCTAGTGAATCAAAGGATTTACTATAGTAAATTAAAGTTTTTACTTGGGATTGTTATATTTTGTGCTCTCTTATTCATTGTTATTCATTGTAAGAGATTTTAAGCACTAACCCCCCCCCCCCCCCCCCAATGTTCTGAAGTAAAGTTTCATAGTTAATCAAAGTATCAAAGTATTGACTATAGTTAACTTTAATAAATTTTTGTTAGGGTTTGTTCATAGTATGTAAATAGGTACATACATTTAATGTTGTCATGTACTGAGTGTATACCTACATAAAAGCAAAGGAAATTCAAGCTTAGCATGTGCTATCGATATCAGTATGAGGTAATCTCCAAAACTGCGGTTATATTTACCGAACCATGCAATTTTATTTATGAAATCAAATCATTTTGTTTTATAGGAGGATAGTAGAGTACGTGTACCGATGTCGCATTGCTAACAGCTAGCTTTGAAAGAATCTGTGCAATCTCCTATATAAAGTAAAAAAAAAAGGTTTGTACAACTTCTATAAGGAAATATTAGATAATGATATCATTGTTTTCTCCTAAATGATGTAAACCCAGAGGTAAAGAGAGAAAATAAAAGCATCGTCACTGTATTTCTGTTTCGAATTATGATCTCAATCAAGCATGTTGGAAACCGATGAGACGAACGGACGAATATTTTCCTGGAGAATCAATTACTATAGTATTTTCACGTGGAATTCGAAAGACGCTCAACTTTGCAGTTTTAAAATAACGATATCACTATGCCCAGCAGCAAAGAAAAAGCAGTAAATACTTCATGACAAATTAAGAAGAAGAAATGAAACAAAAATATTCAAAGTTACAGCAAATTCCACATCACCATAAAGTGTGCCGGACAGAAAAAGTGAAAAGAAGCGGAAACAGAGAGTAAAGAGAGGGGTCTCTGTTCATTCCCACCTGATGTAACCAGGAAACTTTTTCATTTCATGGCATTTAAGTTTAGATTGTTTGAGATAAGTAGATCGAGCTAAGTCTCTTTTTTTTTTTTGTTTAAATATAGAACCAGAACAAAGCAAACATTTGATAAACAGAACCTTGATTTTCTCACTTAATGTGAAATGAAATAGTTCATTAAATAATATTTTTTAAATATTTGCACGCAAAATTTAGAGTTTAAACCGTATACAGAATCTAGGTTTAAGTTTAAACTTTGCTTACTTCAAATAAATTAAAAATCATTAACATCTCACTATCACGAACGCCTCAATACATTTCTGAGTACAGTATTTCTTCGCAAAGTAAAGCTAACCTAAGGAATATGGGCCAACAAGACGAGCAAAATGGACATAACTTCAAAGGTATAAAAATTAAATTCAATTTGTGAATTTGATATTTAAAGCGAAGTTCTAATTATTGTAAAGTGTAATATTATGACAACCAAAACTTTCTCCTAAAAAAAAATCTTTCGTTGAAACGTATTCTATGATTAAAGAAAAAAAAGTATATCTGAGGATTTGAACCCAAGCGACAAAAATCCTGACGTTCAGATTATTCACAGAGATCGACACATTAACCACTACACCACACAGCTCATAACAAGTAGCGGCATTCACCTCTTATTTGTCAAATGACCTTTAAATACCTGGACTTATATTTCTGGGAATGATACGAATTTTGTGTCATACAAGTATAATTTTAAGGTACGTCTCAACCGTTTAACTTTAATGTCACAGCCTATGAAATTTGTTACAAAAAGACAGAGGAAAAGGGAAATCAAAGAAAACATAATTATAAACAGAAAATTTTAATGTTTTGAAGTAGAATATGGATTTTTTTTCACTCATGAGATATTTTCACTCGTGCTTCGCACTTCTGAGAATATCAAAAAAACAAAAAAATAAATAAAATAAAAGAAATAAAAAAATAAAAGTAAAAATCATGTTCTACTCGTGGAATAAATTCCATACCCAACTACAAAACATTGAAGATCCTCTATACAATTTATAGCTCTGGAGGTTTTATGAAAGCAAACTTAACTGCAATAATCGTTAAATTGTCTTACTTCATGTAATGTTGGCATTAGATGCCTTGTGATTTTATTATTCTTATACTATGGGAATATAATTTTACTACAGAAACGACTGTCTATAATACATGTAAATAAGCACAAATCAAGTAAATAGTAGATATCTAGTGGCTTGAAAAAAAAAAATAAAGTCAACGATACAACGAATTTACCCTCTGATGAGAACTTCATCAGGTTTTAGTAAGTCTCAGTAAAAAATAAAACAGTATCATGTAATTTCAAAGAGATATAGACGTAAATTGTTTATTGATAATTACAAAGTTTTACCATTGAATTAAAAAAGCTACACAGAGATTACACACACGCACACTTGATTCTCGATTTGTTTCAAATATATATAGGATCTCCCATGATTTGTAGTTGGATATGATTTTTATCCAACGAGTTGTGTGTTTTTTTATCCCCGAGCCTTGGCGAGGGGATAAAAACACACAACGAGTTGGATAAAAGTCATATCCAACTACAAATCATGGGAGATTCTTTTTATCCCATGTTTAATACTTCACAACGAATGTTTTACACTGTTTATACAGGACTCCACTTCATTTTACTTCATCACTCTAACGCAAAAACCATTGTGACGTCACAACTGCACTTAACTGTGGAATATGAAAAAATTATCCAATGAGTCATATCCACGGGATAAAGGGGTAAACATGGGATAAATTAAGATATCTAATCAGATATTCATGCATAAAAACTAGAAAATTTATACACGTGTATAAATTAGGAAGACTACATGAACAATATATTATGTTTCAGTAGACAAGGCTTGGCTTGTATTAATATCATCTTATTTTATAAGAAATATCGTTATGTCTATATTTTAGAAGAACTTGATTTTAATTCTACGTCTGAAAATCCAACTTATACTCACAGTTCACTTTCTAAGGGTGTAATTCTTCAAAATAACATTTCAGTATTTAATACTTTTAACATTCGAGTCAACCAAGGTGAGTTCGATCTACCCTACCTATACTGGTTTCCTAGACTTCATAAAAATCCTTACAAAGAAAAATTGCGGGGCTCAGCATATGCTCTCTATCTTTACTCCTCACAAAAATATTAACTGTTGTAAAGGAGAAACTTCAGATGTACTATGCGAAAGCATATTCTATCAGTGGTGTAAATCAAATATGGATTCTCAAAAATTCCAAAGAACTTTTAGAAAATTTAGAATCACGATATTTTTCAAAAGTCGATAACATCAGAACGAAAAACTTTTCTACACTTAAAAACTAGGCCTTTTAATATCATGAACAGCTTCTTCTATAAAAATAGAACTCGAAAATTTTCATATCTTGTGATTGGACATCAACAGAATTATTTTGTTAAAAATTACTCTGATTCTGCTCACAAGTATTCTGAAGTATATTAAAAAGATGTTGGAGTTCCTCATTGACAACATTTATGTAGTCTTTGGAGACCAGGTCTTCCAACACACTGTTGGAACTTACGATGGGAACTAATTGTGCTCCTTTATTAGCGGACCTGTTTTTAATATTTTTCCTATGAAGCAGAATTTATTCAAAAACTTCTACATGAGAAGATGAAAAAACTTGCTGTGGCCTTCAACTCTATACTGGCGACGTTTCATCAATTAACAACAGTTATTTCTATTCATATGTCGACTCGATATACCCCAGTGAATTCGAAATAAAAGACACCACAGAGTCCGCCAAATCTGTTTCATATTTGGATGTTTTAGTGATTATGGACGATAATGGCCAATTAACAACTAAACTGTATGACAAACAAGATGATTTCACCTTTTCCATCGTCAACTTTCCTTATTTATGTAGTAATAGTCCACTATCACCTGCATATGGGGTTTACATCTCCCAACTTATACTCAAGAGCATGGTCATATATTAATAAGGGGATTTTTAAACCGAGGCAGGCTTCTGACAAGTAAGTTGATGTTACAAGGATTTCAAATGCCTCGATTAAAGTTAGCATTTCGTAAATTCTATGGACGTTATAATGTCCTTGTTAGCAAATATAACCTATCATTGTGTCGTATTTTGGCTGACATTTTTCCCATATCAATTGTTAGGCCTTTCTTTTTATACAAAATTTGACCTAGCCTGCTTTGTTGTCGGAAGTCAGTTATTTTTCTACGTTATCAATATCACCTTTTTGTGACTTTCTCCGACTTCATTCTACCTGTCTACCTGATCAATTCTTAGACGGGCGTGACCTGTCGACAGGGGATACTTAATCCTCCTAGGCACCTGATCCCATCTCTCAAATTTCCAGGGATTCATGTTTTATGCCCTCTTCCCAGATTTATACTGTTTGTGGATTTCTTTTAGATCGATCACTGTTCGTTATCTTCACCTTTTTCATTACACTCCTGATATTGCAGACAATCCTTGCACACTGTTCCACATTTGACAATATAAACAAAGTACAGAATGACAACGTACTCATAGAATATTTACGACACTGAAAATAAACATCATAAAAATACTACTTGATATTTGACAGCGAACAGCATCATTGAGCGTCCCACTGTTTCGTGGGAAGGCTCGTACCACAAATGTTTTGTTCAGGGCGCCATTACCACAGAAGAACATGCTGCTCTCCGGTTCACACAAGAGAACAGTGTTCACGTCCTGTGTTGTCATGGTGTAATTAAGGAATGACTGTCTCTTGTAGTTACAATCCTGATAGACTTCTGGTTCTGATTCAGATATTTCAGCTGTGTACGCTAGTAAGGGAGCAAACCCGCCCTCTCCGCTCTGTTTGTAACACCAGCGCAAGCTCACCGGAGGATTGCCAACAATTCCGGTACATGTGAACCGATATGTTGTTCCAATGAGGAATCTTCCTCCTCCCGAGGGATCTAACATGTTGTCGTTTGTTGGTGGTGTAAAGATTTCATCCATAGCTGTCGCAGTAGCTGCATACATAGACATTACATTATATCTAAATATTCTAGAAGTAAATGACATCTTTCACTTGAAAAAATATTTTGCATACATTGATACAATGATTTTACCAAACATCAGTCAAATAACACCTCACAAAGCAAATAATTGTCAAGGCAACAAGCCTGAGAAGTCTTCAGAAAATTTTCTATAGTGAGGGTATAGCATGTCACATTGAGAGGAAAAGGCAAACTTACTTTTCACTCGTACATATCTGGAAGCCTGGTCGACATAGTTGGAGCTATCGTCAGAAGTCCGCCCATTCAGGACACACGTGTAATTACCTGCGTCTCTACATCTGGTCAGGTTAGCAGGGACAACTACCCTCAGGAACTTATTGGCAGGGTTTTCGTCGTGAACATTCCCAGTCAAATTATACCTGTGAATTTAAAATAATAATAAGTTGTTCCTATAGGAAATTTATATGAAATCACTCGATACAGAATTATTTCTAGGTAATAACATACATGTACACAAATAAGAACTCCACGGGGCTAATTAAAATGCAACACATGCAAAAAATACTCAATATTACAACAATATAAAGATCAATTTTATTCTGCTTAAAACACACAAAAAGAAAATAGTAAATTAGAAGTACTTCTTCAATTGTTTAAAAATTGTTTTGTCAACGCTCTAACAGGACCGCCAATCTTGTGCCCAACAAAAAAAATCCAGAAACTTTTTTTACCTGAATCTGTTGTCAGTGACGTCAGGTATGATCAGATTGGAACTCTTAGATGTTCGGTTATAAGTCACCAGAGCGACAGGTGTTCCATTTCTGTGTAAGGTGAAAGAATTAACGTGTAATAACATCTCACTATTGGCAGGGCTGCATCTAATGTCGAAGGAGTTCACATCGAGTGTTACATCATTTGTTTGGATAAGTACACCTTTAACACCTATAAATATGAAAATGTCTTTTAAATAAAATTATACAAGATATGAAAAACAACAATGGATTTTTTTAAATGCATGGTATAAGGATTTGTGTTTTAATCTATAAAGGAGTTTAATTTAAAGAAGAAGAAAAAACAATGAATTTAAAAAAAAAAAAGAGTGTCAAAATTATTTTACACTCTTTTTTTTATCATGCTTTATTCTTATTCTAAAAGAGTTTTCAGTTGTATTTCGATGAAGAAAAAAAACCTACCTGATATCAAAATTATTGATAAAGTTACCCTTAGTGAATCCATTTTGTTCCTTGGGCTGGAAAAAATCAGGCTTCATGTATATTTGTAAAGTTTCGATTTCCCAGGCTATTCAGTTTTATTGTTTTATTATCGGTAACTATTTCGGTCTATTTTTGTCACCAGTCACCAAGTTGTAAACTGCAGTCCTATACTTTACAACTCGTAACAAGACGGAAATTGATAATTCAAATTTTGATTACCCTTCTTGTCAAACATAAACAATTTACATTTTTTAATATCAAGAAAGTTTTTGAAATAAAAATATAAATCCAGATAGCCAATACATGTACCTGCCTCCATACCATTCAATGGTACAACCTTTGTTTCATGAATACCGCTATGACTTAGAATGTGAATCATTATTAGCTATATGAAGAAAAAAATCTGATGTTTAACGGATAAAATAAAAATTCTACAGCTTTCTGGCATCTACTTATATTATGTATTTAAAAACCTGTTTTTCATTACAAAAATCATTAACCTAGACTGTTCTCCATATTCCTCAATGACATTCTTCCTCATAATTCTGCAATGCCTACATCTACTAGTATTCAACGTATATATGTTCATAATTTTTAAACATCCTGTTCATTCGTGTGTGTGTAAATGAACTGAACTGGTCTTAGTTATCTCTCTTTCAACTAGTGACCCAGTCTAAGGATTCACTTGTTTCATAAGTAGGTTGTACGAAATTCTGTTTAAATTCTTGTTTTCTAGTGAAAGCATAAATTGCCTGTCTCGAAAAAGTTTCAGAGTGTTTTTTTTTCCTCAAAAAATTATGCGTCTGCGTCAAGATGTCAGTATTTCCCGTCGGTATATAGAATCGGGTAATTATTCTTGTATAATTAGTGAAGAATTATTTCTGTGTAAAATAGCAGTTAGACTTAATTACAATTGGGTGTATTACATGTACACATGTTTGTTTATTTAAAAAAACACATAACTTCGTTATCTTCACCTTTTGTATTTAAATGGTAATTACATATGTTAAGTTAAAAAAAATAAAAAGAGTAAGCATTAACGCTCTGAAGTCCATGTCCACATTAAAACGTATATAAAAATTAATTCTATTATCAGAACATTTCTTTTAAATGACCTACATTCATGGACGAAATCAAACGCTGTCTAGTCAGAAAGGTTAAAAACAAATCTTCTTTGTCCTCAAGCAACGTCAAACATACATTAATAAAACTCAATTTAAATTCCAAAGACGGATCTGCAAATCTATCGACTTTACATTGTGAGCAAGGAATCGCCTATAAATCGAGCACATGGTAAGTCTGTTTACTTAGGTTCAGATATATTTTAAAAATATTTGAAAAAATAGGGTTTTTTTCCCAAAATAAGCTTACAAATGATCCATTTGTAATTTGTTCATTTTATATTTATGTGTATAAAATCAGAAGCAATCAATCGCCTTGATATCTAATTAATAACTAAAAATGCATGCTCCTCTTTTCTCATATTTAAGAAGAAGAAAAAGAATTTCTTTACATTTAACTTGTTAACTTAAGTAGGACTTCAAAAGGGGAAGTTTTCACGTTACATGTACGTTCTGATACACACTATATGATCTATCCTTAAGATATATATAATATATGTTCTGTCCCTATGATATATATATATATATATATATATATATATATATATATATATATATATATATATATATATATATATATATATATATATATATTAGGGATGTCAAATCGGTCAATTTTTGATAATCGGTTACTCGGACGTTTTTCTGATCGAGTACCCGGGTACTCGGTAAAAATGTAAACACAAGTGTGTTAATTTTCTTGAGCCCCGTTAAGCTCTGTTTAACCCCAAAGCTGTTTTTATCAAGTTTATAAATAGAAACTTGACCCATTCATATTCAAAATTATTTTTAATGTCTCTAATAAACCCATTTTCCACTAAATATGCTTTCCTGTCAATTTAAAAAACAAATAATCAATCAAAAAGTCATTCAATAAAATAATTGAATTAAATGTGTTGAAGATGACATTACTGAAACATTATTTTAGAAAAATATAACTTTTCAGTGAACTTTGATGAATGAGAAATATATTGTCTCAGAGCGGGGGACCGCCATCGCCTTGTACACCCCTTTCTTTATTTATCAAATAAGCACAAAAGACACAATTAATACATAAAATTTACAAATGGTTTACAGTTATTGTTTAGGATCTATTTCATTAACACAAAAGGAGCTAGGACAATCTGTTACACAGGTTTGCATTGTAATTATTAGACTAGCGAAAGAGAAGGAACGGACGTTGTTGGGATCGCTAGTCTAATATCATTTCATTTGTTGCGCCCCCCTCCCCCCGCCCCCAATACACTTAACTTGCTACGCAAATTGACTTACAACATTTTTCTTTTTGAATATTTAGTTATTTATTCACTTTTGAAGTGGGTTATGCATTTTGCTGTTGTTTATTAACTAAATAATTTAAAAATGATTTGAGGATAACAGATCATACTTAAACGATGTTCACTGAAAACAATCATTGAAGCCATCCAAAAATTAAGGGCCACAATAGGAGAGAACAGCTGTGTACCAAATTATTGGTCACTAATTACTGTATATACAGAGCCACAGGCGATAACTGGTGTTTTACAGGTGTAGATGACGACACGCTAATTACCGTGCGCATATTTAAGTTATTTTATGAAAAGTTTTTGATAAAAATATGTACTTTGAAATAAGAAAAAATACACATCCGAGTAACCGAGTACCATTTTAGTATTCGATACTCGGACGTTCGATTGAGTACCCGGTTAACCGGGTACTCGTTGACACCCCTTTTATATATATATATATATATATATATATATATATATATATATATATATATATATATATATATATATATATATATATATATATATATATATATATACTCTATGGTCTGTTCTTATCATACATAGCATAAGCTCTGTTCCTATAATATATACTATATGTATGTTTTCTGAATCTATGATACATACTATATGTTCTGTCCCTATGATACATACTATATGTTCTGTCCCTATGATACATACTTTATGTTTTGTACTTTTGATTCATACTATATGTTCTGTCCCTATGATACATACTACATATGTTGTCCCTATGAGTCATACTTTATGTTCTGTTCCTATGATACATACTATATGTTATGTTCCATGATACATACTATATGTTCTGTCCCTATGATACATACTATATGTTCTGTCCCCATGATACATACTACATGTATGTGTTCTGATCTGTGGACGAGATATTGGACCGCTTACGTCACACTGTGGGTGGGATCAGCTAAATCTTATTTGCAATCGTTATTATGGAAGCCAGCAAAAGATACATGTATAATAAAAAAAATAAATAATTAAATAAAAGGTATAACAAAACATTTATTGACTGGATTTTCGGTCAAAATGCGTTTTGTCGACCCCTCGAAACAAACTGTTTGCCTTCGGCCTAACGGTCTCTGGCAAACAGATTGGTTCTTGGGTCTGACAAAACGCATGTTGCCCTCGAACCCAGTCAATAAATGTATATTTATTCTCGGGTTATTGATTGAGTTTGATCATGTAACACCTATCACTGGTGAATATTTAGAGTTTTTCCAGCATTTTTCAGAATTTAAAATGTATTACAAATGTACCAATGGGTACCACTTACTTAAATACATGTATATATTCTAAATAATTTCTCTATGTGTCAAAGAATGGTTTGCTTGATTGTTAAGTCTTTATTCAGGTTTAAAAAGATTCAATATAGCTGAAAATCTCAAATTTTTCAAACTTTTCTGGCTGTACCATGGCAACCAAGACACATAGCAACCAAATTTTATTTGATATATGTTTCTGGTGTCAAGTTTTAATTTATTTTTTAAGTTCCTCGTGTTCTATCATGTATGTTTTGAGTGTAATAAATTGAACTTGAACCTTGTATAAAGTGATCAAAATAACATTTATGTTATCTATTTAAATCGTCCATAAACATTTATGTATTTATTCAATTATAACAAAAGTAAGGTCATTTCTACTCATGTAGTACATAAAAATACGTATGTGCAAGGAAAGAATACCATCTTCCCTGTCTATTGTAAACTGACAAAGAATAAATCAGATGGTTAAAACTTTTCCCTGTACTTGACGCCAAACAAAAAAGATCTAATTTTCACTTAATTTTCATGTGACATTTAAGGGAAATTTGAACCTTCGAATAATATATATATATATATATATATATATATATATATATATATATATATATATATATATATATATATATATATATATATATATATATATATATATATATATATAATGGCCGAAACCGATCTTGAAGTAAGTACAAAAACCAGAAATAATCTATTCCCTCTCGAAACAACTACGATCTGGTTATCTTAGCCAGATAAGCATTATTTTGTCTATCGCATGGCACATCAAATTCACAAGAAAATAAGCTAAACAGGGTTTTACAGTTGATAGACTAGGTTTATCAGATGTAATCTAAAGTTTACTATAGTTAATGATTTGTTTCCAAGGGTCCGTGTTCACAATATACATTTATTGACTCGGTTCGAGGGCAACATGCGTTTTGCCGGACCAAAGAACCAATATGTTTGTCTGAGGTCGTTAGGCCGAAGGCAAACAGTTTGGTTCGTGGGGTTCACAAAACGCATTTTGGCATAGAGAGAGAACGTAGTCAATAAATGTTTTGTTATATCTTTTGTTTTTTTGACATATATGTATCTTGTGCTGGCTTCCATAAGGTTAATTTCCTTAACCCGCACTGCGGTAAAAGTCTGTCAATTCTGTCACTGTCGAACACCATCGAATGCAAGTAAGATTTTGCTGATCCCACCCAATGTCTCATCGACAGGTCCAATATCTCACTCTGCGGTCAAACCGATTTTTGTTACCGCTTAGTAAAATATTGGGAATGTTAGACTTTGTTTTAGTATAGATTTAAATAGGAGCAAATTTTGAAAGGCATAACCATATGTATTCTTTCCTGTATTTATCGAGTGTGATTATTGTTCGTTATCTTCATAGAAGCTCCCCATGTAATTCTGTAAATGATGGTTTTCTTCACCTTTTTCATACAATAAGAAAAAATTGTAACTGAATAATACAGGTGTACATTGAAATTTTTGAATGTTGGGCTGCGGATGTTAGATTGTCTCTGACGCGAGCACGTGTTCCAGTCACGATCTCATTACAGGGAAGCATCTCTGAGTTACTAGTTCTCACAAATAAGACCATATAAAACAGCTATTTCTTCTTCAACATTCTAATTTTCTGAGTTACAAACTGACTTGTTGATTTACAAATAACTCATGAAATAAAAGATGAATAAAACAAGATGTGTTTGTGAAACACTGATGCTTCCGTATGGCAGCCAGTGGCGAAGTTAAAGTTTCTCAAAAGCATGTCAAACTCCAAGGTCAAGATCAAGAGATCAAAAATGTTTGTACCTCAAAGAAAAGGGGAAAGGTTTTGTTACAAGTGAATAATAAAAGCCCTAACACAACAACTCAAAAGTTATGGTCAAGGTTAAAGTTTTTTCAAAAGTAGGGCAAACACAAAAGTTCAAAGTCAGAGGGTCGTTATTTTTGGTACCCAAGGGAAGGGCATGTCACAAGAAATACACCTGTGAAATATGAAAGCCCAAGAACTAACCGTTCAAAAGTTATACCCATGGTTAAAGTTGTTCAAAGGTTGGTCAAACTCCAAAGTCTAGGTCAAAAACATTTGTTCCCAAGGAAAGGTCTTTACAAGGAATACACATGTGAAGCCTTGTAAAATTTTTGTAAAAGTGGGCCAAATTCCGAGGTCAAGAGGTCAAATATGTTGATTCCCAAAAAAGCTCTTGTCACAAGGAATACACATGTGATAACAAATAGTAATCGATCTAAAAAAAATCTATACAAACAAAAATCTCTGTGAAGGGGCATAAAACACGGACTCCTGGAAAATGCAGAGCTGAGATCAGGTGCCTAGGAGGAGTAAGCATCCCCTGTTGACCCACACTCGCCGTAAGCCCTGTGTATTGATCAGGTAGATGGAACATTCCGTAGTCAAATTCAGTGTAAAAACAAAGTCTTAACAATAGGTATGAAACACGCCCTCCAAAATACGACCCAATGATAGGTTATATTTAATAATAATAATACTTTATTTAGAGAAGGTAGCCTGATTAGTGTGACACACTATTCTTCCCCAGGGTCTTCTAATTACAACAATATTACATCAAAGTAGCAAAGATTAACAACTAGCAATTGAAATATAATACACAAACAATGTCACATGATAATAATGACAATAATGATGATGATAATAATAATAATATTAATAATAATAATAATAAACAAATATATTATGATGACAAATAAATTAATATACATTTGTAAGATTTGACACAATAGACATATACAAAAGATATAAATCAGAGTAATGAAATTCTATTGTTGAAGATATATTTTTCTACATTTCGTTTAGAGACTGACAGAGTTGGTGCACATCTTAAATCCAAAGGCAAACTGTTCCAAATATGAACACTAGAATACTGGAGGGAATTTTGCTATCAAGGTCATTAGAACGACCACAGAATTTACGAAATGCTGACTTTAAACAAGTTAGTTAAAATCCCTATAACCTCAACTTATCTTTGAGTAGTCTGCCTCGTTTTGAAAATTAATCGTACTCGGTGCATGCCCTTGAGTTTCGAATAAAGGTAGGAGACGTAAACACCATATGCAGGCGAATACGGGATATTACTACATAAATAAGGGAAGTTGACAATGGAAAAGCTAAAGTCATTTCTTTTGTCGTACAATTTAGTTCCTAGTTAGCCCTTATCGTTTATAGTCAGTAAAACATTCAAATATGAAACAAATGTGGCAGACTCTGTGATGTCTTTTATTCAAGTTCACTGGGAGTCGACACATGAATGGAAGTAACAACTAGAAACTCATTGCGAGCAATGAGAGGTCTTCCGTCCGATTCTGAAAAAAAGAAAACTCAAGCTGAAAAAGTGATAAAAGAAATTCAGACACTCTGGAGATTTAACCCTGATCGTCAGCCTGAAAATCCAACGTGCTAACCATTAATCATTCCCTTTTTTGCATCACTTCCTGTCACGACCGGAAGTAACGGCGATACAAGATTTTCTCACGATTCAAATAAACTGATGACTGTCTATCAGTCTTGAAAGTTTTAGACTTCAGTCGTTTACTGTTGCCAAGCAATAGACCGGAAGTTGACGTTTTATTTCCGGTGGAATCTAACATATTTCAAAACAGCGAAAGAGATGCAATAAAGTGATGCAAGTTCTAGTTTAAAAAAGAAAGAAAAGAAATAATATGAGCACACCCTCTGATCTAAAAAATAAAACAGGTTTTGTAATCCTCAGAAATAGTTCTATCATTAATAGTTGCATATTTAAGATCAGAGGTTACGTCCTATATTAGATATCGAAAAATAGCTTTAAAAATTGGCTGTTTTGTAGAAATTTTCAGGATACGAGGAAAATGACGCATTTCATGACGTCTTAATGCATAGGCTAGCCAGAAAATTACGTCATTTTTGATAGATACGCAGTCATCAAAGGTCTAAATGATATTTAATGCATTGTCAACTAAAACCAAGCAGTTTCAGGTTTTCTGAAATTCACAGGGCCAAAAAAGGCCCTAAGTGAACCTTGTTCTTTAATATTGAAACCACTACACTAGCGCAATGTACCAGCCATCATCGATGTTTACCTTGCACTCATTCCCTGAAGTAACTTTATTCTTTATGCATTCAACTTTCTATTCTATGCAATTCCAAATTCAGACATTTCCGTGTAATCTTTTTCTGTACTTCTACACTACTGCATCAGGCCATTTGTGAAAGGCTGGTCAAGATAATTATTTCGCGCCAAACGTCACGAGTAAATCTTCGCGCCTTTTCTTTGGAATGTGTCTTCAATTGAATAAGTGTACGTGATAGCTTCAATGAAATTTTTTAAAAAAATATGTTGCTATAGCGTGACTTTCTAGCCTAAGAATGTACATGTATCACACTGTACATATAACATACCGTATACGGACAAGTAACATAAATGCAGCGCTAAGTTTTCTTACACATTTTATATTCCTTTTTACCCCCAAGGTGGATTATTCCAATTAGTAACGCATTAATGAAAAGACTGGAATGTTTCGCAACAAAACACGTCTCGCCATATGACGCTCCAGGAATCTGACACCTATTATGGTCAGTAACTTGCATCTATAAAGGAATATTGCCCTACTAAAATCAAAGAAAAATATCATTGAAGTTAATTTTTCTCTCATTTGAAATTGCTATATGTTATTCAATCAACATGAGAAAGTAACAAATTCTACTTTCAAAATACAATTTGACAACTCTCCAACTTAAGATACAATTGCATAGGTATTTAGCTACATACACTTGTATACATTTGTACCAACATGTTTTCCTCGTTTTGTCATATCACAATTGCATCTATGCACATTAATTAGTGCAAAATTCAACTGCAAACTCTTTATGAGGGAGTAAGAAGACACGCTGATAATGTGCCGTTAAACACCGCTGCTCTGACGTCGAACGACATAGCCCCCCCCCCCCGGCCCCCTTAAAGATAAAATCTTATATTTAAGCCCCAAAAACTGAGAAAAAATTTGGACATTCTTTGGATTGAATCCGGATCGCCCACGTGAAAATTCAACATGCTAACCATTACACTATCAAACATCATCGCTTAAAATTGAAAAATGATAAATATTTAGAGTATGGGTTAATCAATTTTTAAACAAACTGCATATTTAGCATTCTTGTAAGACTCTTTATTTAGCCTATCAACATCATAAAAAAATAATGAAAAACAAAAAAGTTCAAAAAATTACCCTTTTTAAATCACTTCCTGTGACGACCGGAAGTGACGACGACACACGAAATGTTTCCATCACACATCTACAAACCAAGTTCTATCATACCTGAAAGTTTCAGACTCCTACCTTTAACAGTTTCTGAGAACATTCATGGACTAGATTTTTAGTGGAAAAAGTGAAAAATCGTAATAATTCCCGACCGGAAGTAACTTTTTCCGAACTTTTTCAATATTTCAAAATGGCATGAGATAACACATCATTCCTGAAAATTTGGCTGAAAATGAATGAGTAGTTTCTGAGATATCGCGATTTGAAAAGGTCAAAAAAATAAAAATGAAAAATAATAATAATAACTAGAAACTCATTGCGAGCAATAAGAGGTCTTCCGTCCGATTCTGAAAATAAAAGCAAAAATTCACTCTGAAAAAGTGATAAAAGAAATTCAGCGTGAAAATCCAAGAAAGCTAACCATTAACCATTCACTTTTTTGCATCACTTCCTGTCACGACCGGAAGTAACGGCGATACAAGATTTTCTCACGATTCAAATAAACTGATGACTGACTATCAGACCTGAAAGTTTTAGACTTCAGTCGTTTACTGTTGCCAAGCAATATTGTGAGAATAAATTCTAATTTTGAGAACAGGTAATCACTCGACCGGAAGTGAATTTTATAAAAAATCTCTGCAAACTTTTTCAATCAAAAAGATAAAAACATACATAAAACTCCTAAAAGAATCTCTATTAACCCTATAAATCCCAAAGAAAAATATTGAAAAACAAAAAAGTTGCAAATTTAACATTTTTGAATTCACTTTCGTTTGCGACCGGAAGTAAGAACGACGAAAATTAATTGTCGATCAATATATCTACATTTGATGCTCTATCACCTTAGCAAGTTTCATATTCATATCTTTAGCCATTCTCTGTTGATACTGTTTACTTTCTTTTATTCTTTATGTATTCAACTTTTTATTTCATGTAATTCCATATACAGGCATGTCCATGTAATCTTTTTCTGCACTTCTATATACTTCTGCATCAGACCATTTGTCTACTACGAAAGGTTGATCACGATACATTATTTCGCGCGAAATGTCACGGGTAAATATTCGCGCATATCCTTCGGAATGTATTTTCTATTGAATGGTGATGGTTTCAATGAAATTTTAAAATGTATGTTCTTATAACCTGAATATCGAGCTTGAGAAAGTATTTATCATATTGTACTTATTATATATCGTATGGATAAGTAACGCTGAAGCAGTGATTTAGGTAAGATTTTCTACAAGTTTTATTTTCCTGTTTACCCCCAAAGTGGACTATCCCGATTAGTTACACATTCATGGGGAGACTAGAATGTTTCGCCCAAAAACATGTCTCGTCCTGCGACGGTCAAGGAATCTGATACCATTTATGTTCAATAACAACATCTTTTAGAAAAAAAATATTTAAATCATTTTCATTAAACAATCTTTAAAAAAATGGTTTTCTTATTTCTGTCTTTTCTGTTCATTTAATATGACACAAGCCTGCATGGGGAAAAAACAATGGCCACGTAATAATTACTATATATTGATTGCTTTAGTCAGGCAAGTTTCTTGAAAAGCTTTTACTTATAACCATGGTTTAGGATCAGTTTTTCCGTGGTGTAAAACAAAAGGTTGTAGTTATCGTATTTCCACTTGTAGTCATGTCGTTTTTCTACTTTGAGATACAGACAAGAAAAGTTATAGTAGACGTTTGAGGAAACCCCGGATTAAAACTCTATTGCGAAACAGAATTGCAACGTAATTGTAATGTGACAATCCAACATTTCCTTCACATTTCTTTGATCCTTATAGTGCTTTCATTCAAACAAACGCTCGGCTGACTCCGTAAATTCTGACCTACTTATCGGAGTTTACAGAGACAGCCGCCATTTTGGACCCGCTTCAAATTTAGAAATGCGAATATCTAGAGTTTGGATTGATCAATTCTAAAATAAATTATATATAAAGCATTTTCAGAAAAGTCTCTATTAACCTTATTAAAATAAAAGAAAAATATAGAAAAACAAAAAAGTTTAAAAATACGACTTTTTTAAATTCGCATCCGGTAACGACCGAAAGTATTGACGACGCACAAAAAGGTGATTCCCCTCATCTAGAAGACATAACCTATCATCTCTAACAAGTCTCCAGTTCATATCTTAAACCATTTTTGAAAAAAAGGGGGGACAAAATTTCATTTTAAAATCAGAAAACTGTCAATAACTTGGCACCAGAAGCGAGTTTTCCAAATTTTCCTTCTGATGAACAAAGTTCATTTGACGACGCATAATTCCAGAAAGTTTCATTTAAAACCACTGAATAGTTTTTGAGAAATCGCCTGCACAAAATTTTGGGGAAAATAATAATAATAATAATAATAATAACTAGAAACTCATTACTAGTAATGAGAAGGTCTTCCGTTATACTACTTCCTGTTTGCATGAACATGTCTCTTCCAACTTCGGTACTAGCCTAAAACGTATGTAGAAACAAATTAACTTTAAAAATTACTTTTTTCCTTCATTTCCTGTCACGACCGGAAGTAATAACGACACACGATTTCTACACGATGCAAATGAACTGATGACTGACAATAAGTCCTGAAAGTCTTAGACGTCAGTCTTTTACTGTTGCCGAACAATTGTGAGAACAAGTTCTAATTTTGAGGACAGGAAAACACACGACCGGAAGTGAACTGAATAAAAATCTCTGAATTTTCTCTTGACTTTTGCAGTATCTACAGCATATGTAAAAAACATTTGAAATACTTATCTATAAGTGATATTTATGAGAAAGTTAAACCACGAAATAACGTAGTTTATCTCTTAAAACCGGAAGTTTAAAGTTTTCGTTTCCGGTGGAATCTAACATATTTCAAAACAGCGAAAGAGAAGCAATAAAGTGATGAAAGTTTTAATTTTAAAAAGAAAAGTTGAAATTCTCTTCGATCACTTCCTGTGACGACCGGAAGTGACGGCTGACGCTTTTAACCCTATGTGTTTTGCCTTCTCACCAACGTTTCTTACTCCTATAAGTTTGGAGTCTTACTTATGCCGTTTCCGAGATCTCGCTGAAATAACTTTTCGTTTTAAGGACAAGAAAACACGCAACCGGAAGTGAATTTTTCTAAGATATTTCACGTCCCTCTAGACATCTGCAGTCTCAATAACATATATAAAAATCATTTAAAGAACTCTATCTTTAAACGATATGTATGGGAAAATTAAAAACCCCTATTATGTAGTTTTTCTCTTATAACCGGAAGTTGTCGTTTTTTGTTTCTGGTGGGACCAATACATATCGTAACTGTGAGAAAGATACAATTATATGATGCAAGTCTTATTCCAAAAGGGAAAAGTTAAAATTTTCTTTGATGACTTCCTGTGACGACCGGAAGTGACGGCTGACGCTCTTAACCCAAATGGTTTTGTCTACTTCTCAAGGTCTAAAACTCCTATAAGTTTGGTGTCTAAATCTCTTACAGTGTCTGAGATCTCACTCGGACAAGTTTTCATTTTGCGGACATTTAAACGTGCGACCGGAAGTGAATTTTACAAAGATATTTGACGTTATTCCAGACATTTGCAGTCTTGATAACATATTCAAAAATCAGTTCAAATACATTATCTATAAAAAATATTTATGGGAAAGTAAAATACTCAAATTATGCAGTTTTTCGCTTATAGCCGGAAGTTGTCGTTTTTGTTTCCGGTGGGACTGACATATTTCGAAACTACAAATAAGATGCAACAATGTGATGAAAGAAAAAAACAAAAAAGAAAAGTTGAAAATTTCGATTTCTATGATCACTTCCTGTGACAACCGGAAGTAACGGCTGACAGATTTGAACTAATTCTGCAAATCTACTTCTCATGATCTTTCATTCCTGAAAGTTTCGTGTCTTAAGCTATTACCGTTTCTGAGATCTCGTTCGGATATGATCTCTTTTGAAAAAACGGAAATCGGTAATATCTGACGAACGGAAGTGAATTTTACAAAATCCTTTAAAACGTTCCGAGTTTATTTTCTTTTTCATAATCCCTGAAAGTTTTAAGAAAATCCATTGAACCATCTCTGAGAAATCGCTTGGACAAAAAACGGGAAAAAAATAATAATAATAATAAACAGTAGAATCACTATAAGGTCTTTCGTCTGAAACGGAAGACCTTAATAAGAAACAGTAGAATCACTATAAGGTCTTCCGTGAAGACGGAAGACCTTAATAATAATAATAAGAAACAGTAGAATCACTATAGGTCTTCCGTTGAAAACGGAAGACCTAATAATCGTTATTTGATAATTCGTTTATATCTAAATGTTGAGTTGAAGCCCACAGCAAGTGTTTTCTTCATCTCATGATAAATTCTTCTTCATAGGAATATAAAAACTGGTCGGCTTATAAAGGAACACAGTATCCATAGGAATTCCAAGAGTTTGATGGAAAACCTTGTCTCTAACGACTACATAATTGTAGTCAATGACGAACTCCAGCATCCTTTTGATATCATTTTCAGGGTACTTGTGAGTAGAATTAGAGTGATTTTAAACAAATATTGTTGATGACCAATCACAAGATACGAAAATTTCAGACTTTCATTTTTTACGAGTTGATGGTATCAACTCTAGTTATGTCACTTGTAAGGGAATCCCCATGTATCGAAACTAATTACATTTTCGTTTGAGTATTTTGCAACAGGTTCTTGTATAATATTGGTTTATTTACAATTTTCATGATCTACAGAACAAGAATACGTTTCCTGATATGCTTAGAAGTGTTTATAAAGTTAAATATTTTTTATTAATTTTATTGGAATTTGTGTCAATCCGCGAGAGAAAATAGTTTTAGGAGCTTGCGGACAACAAAAGTGATATGTCGTGCAAACAAAGTTTTGATTTATAACTCAATTAATGTTTTCTATAGTAAGCAGTATTTTGAAAACAGATTTTTAAAGAAAACTCACAAAATGGAACATTGTACAAGTTGATAACCAGCTTATTTTTACAAGATTGACGTGCTAGTGGTATAAAAATAAATTAATTCGTGCGCTGTTATGCTAATGAACAGATCAGTTTTCCCGCGTTAGTGATGAATCAACACTATGTTTGTAAACAAGGCGAGCAGTTTCCAGTAAAGAAGGTTGAAGTAAATTAATTACTAATCTCAAACGGAAGAAATGAGCCATACCAGTTGAAAAAAATAATTTTGAAATTAAAGTTCTTATTTTTTGTGAAAGCAATAAAAGATCTACTGAATTATTCTGGGGTGACAAGTAATTTAAACCATAAGTGCATGGCTAGAAACGCTATTGCATGTGTATTGGCATGTGAGTTTAGCATGTTTATTTAGTGACATTAAATGTATTGGTTGATATTACATGAGCTTATCAGTGATACTGATGTCTATAAGGATAATGTTTTTGTAGTTTTCACAATTTTATGACCTTGATGTATCGAAAACATATAACTGATTTTTTCTTCTCAGACTGATCCTAAAGGTACGTGAGACAAAAGCCGAGATAAATTACAGATACATGTATATTTTTGTTAAAACCACTGTTCAGAATTCCTTTCTTTCACAATCTAGATATGCAAGCTTTAAATACTGTGAGTAAAGGGTCACTTAACACTCCCGTGATTCTTATCTCATTAAATGTTTGCACTACATTGGAAAGCGTTTTCCTTTACTGTTTCCAGCTGTGTCTTGCTATCAGATGCTGACCTTGTGATAAAGTGAATTAATAGTACTGAAAGGAGAAAATAAAAACAAAAAATAAAAATTAAAATGCCATGTTATGGATAAATTAAATGTAAAATGCATATTTATAAATGTGAAGAGATGAGAAATCAAATTAATTCAAGAGTATTAATTGTTAGAAACACTGTAGATAGATCATGTAAACAGTCAATAATTAAAGTCTTCAGTCGAAAAGCCGAAAGAATAGAAATATTAAACGTGCGTATATGTATCAGTGAAAAGAACTGAAATATTAAACGTGCACATATGTATCAATGAAAAGAATTGAACTATTAAACGTGCATATATGTATCAATGAAAGTCAAGAAGTTGAATTTTAAGACAGCTAAATCTAGAGAAATGAAATAATAAATGTGCATATCAATTAAAGTCAAGTAGTTAAATTTCAAGAATGACTAAACCAAACGAAATGACATATTAAAGGTCAAGAGGTTGAATTTCAAGAGTAGCTAAATCAGGAGAATTGAAATATCAATTTTGATAGAAAACTGAATTATGAAATATGCATATCACGAGAACTGGAACATATTGATGTGCATTATGATAGAAAATGTCATATTATTGGAATCAAAGATTTTATCAATTTAAGAAAGCAGAGAAAATATTCAATGTGCACATTAATGAAATAATTCAATTTGAGCTATTTGTAAATAATAATTCCCTACTTGTTATACTGTTGTAGGTTGGGCCTCTTAGTTTTTAAAAGATGTGTGTAAAAAGCTGTTTTTGTTTTTTGTTTATTAAGAAGTTGTTTTAGTTCTTTGATATGATTTTTTCAACAGTTGTGCCATTTTCCCTATTCGAAATTTCTAGTGGGTTTGATATATATTTCTATCAAAAGATATCGAGTGTCCAAAAACTGTTTTCGGTAGTTTTAGTGATGATATTCTGCGCTCTGTAAATATTTCAATGATGGTACTCAATAATTTTTTGTTGTTGTAAATATTAAACAAATTAATTTAAATGCAAGTTAAATTGTCATTTTACGAAAAATCGTTATTTGTTTTCTACATTTAAACGTTTGATATGTGGTTAAGTATTATACATTCAAGTATAGATATTTAAATCAGAAGTCTGTGATGAGACTGTAGCTCTACTGGTCTGTACGTATAACAAAGGAAAAGTAGCACTTGGATTTGAAACTTTGCAACATGCAGCAATAAATAGAATTATATCTTAATGTAGTCTACTTGTATGTCAAGTTAAATTGAAATCAAACCAAAACTGTAAGAAGAGTAGCGTTTTGAAAATATTTCACAGAAATTTCTATTTTTAGTAACCATGGCAACACCATTCTTTAAAATCAAAAACCGATACACACTATTATGTATCGTGTGTAGTCTAATTGTGTGCCAAATTAGATTGAAATCAGACCAAAACTGTAGCAGGAGTAACGTTTTAAAGGAATTTTACAGAAATTTCTATTTTTAGAAACCATGGCAAAAACCATTCATCATAATAAAAAAAAATTCATTAAATTATGCATCTTAGTGTGGTCTACTTGTGTGCCAAGTTATATTAAAATCAGACTGTAGGAGGAATTGCGTTTTCAAGGAATTTCACAGATAATTCTATTTTTAGTAACCATGGCAACACCGTTCATCAAAATTAAAAACCGATGCACTAAAATGTGTATCTTAGTGTACTTTACTTTATGCCAAGTTATACTGAAATCAGACCAAAACTGTAGGAGGAATAGCGTTTTAAAGGAATTTCACAGAAATCTCTATTTTAGTAACCATGGCATCAGCGTTCATCAAAATCAAAAACAATTCATCAAATTATGTATCTTAGTGTACCCTACTTGTTATTTTGAAATCAGAGCAAAACTGTAGGGGGAGTAGCGTTTTGAAAAATTGTTTACAGACAGACGTACAGCTAGACGGACGGACGACGGACACCTTACTATCGCATAATCTCTTCTGGTCTCTGACGTAGAGCTTAAAAATAAGCATACGTGTTAAAAATACATGATGGAAAAGATACAAACGAAATGATTAAATGTAGTAATTTCTCAAACAAAACAAAACAAAAGAAGGAGAGATTTTTAAAGTGGTAGGTTTCGTCATTGCACATAACATCACAATAACAATCATATCTTATGAAGTTTTATTTCACTTTACCCAAATATGGATTAGAGACCTCAACTCATTTAAGGTAGTATGGGATACTTCTACGTTATGACGTATTTCCGTTTGAAGTATTGTTTTGATTTGCATGAGTGCTTATTATCGGGTCAAAATTTGTAGATACACCGTTGAAAAGAACACTCTGAAGCCTATTTCAATGCAAGTTCTCAACAGTCGGCATTTTAAGTAAAAACAGACAAAAAAATCGCAAGTATATAAATTTACTTATAATTGTACAACGGACATTTAAAAAAGCAAACCCCTGTAAAAGGTAGTTTCAACATTGCTGCTTTTGAACACTTTTAAGCAAAAGCTGTATTTCAATTGTTTGAGTAACTGTACAGCACCTTGTGTGCGGTGAGGCATGGATAAGTGCGATTACTTCACATTGTGCTGAATTATCACCAATCAATTATCACGTTAACCAGAGCTGGACTTTTTTGTTATTTAATTCAAGAAGTAACTGTTTGGTCACAAATCAGCTAGCTGTTGTATATAGTCCCAAAACGTTCAGATGAATGCAATTGCTCTGAACAAGACACGTCCTGGAAAGCGATTGTCCATGCATTGTTTTCAAAACCGCTCAAAGTTGAAAACTACAAAGTGCGACTTTTTTTATGGTTGGGAAAAAATGCTCATCATTTCTAAAATAGCACCCAGGTTTTTTCAACCCTTGGAAAATAAAGAAGGATAACTCTTCCGCTCGGATCTTTTAATTCAAAAAATTTTAAATGCATTTTATATTTTCCATTTATATATATATTTTCAATTTGTTTATTTCACTTTGCTAACATATTAAGATACATTCTTATTGTAGACTTTCATGAAATGTTATCCGTCTGTTTTCAAGAAATAAAGTTTTCCCAGTTTTTTACGCTTATTTTTTGTTGAAAATTAAAAAAATACCAAGACATATTTCTTGTCATTTTTGTTTTTATAAACACTTTATATTAGCAAACGCCTGCCTATAATATTAAGCTTATGAAAATAGAATTATGCAAGAAAAAAAATCGTTTTTGTATTTCTCATTAAAATAATAAAAAAATTTTTAAAATTACACTTTAATATACTGAAAGGTGGGGGTATTTCAAATCCTTCTAATTTGGGTACATAAATATGTAGGAGAAGTTTCGTTTGGTATCCCATACCACCTTAATCATGATACATTCAATACCATCAACTCATAGCAGTACTTTCAGTACTTTGATATTTAAGAAGCAGTTGTCTATGATATCAAAAAGCCTAGTTTTTTAATTTATCGTGAGGAATAACTGTATAAAGTGTAGAAAAAACGTACGTTTTGATGTAACTGACTTTTGAAAAAAATGGCGATTTTACCTGTAAATTATCTAAAGTTCTTTTGAGTTTTTTAAAATCCACATGTGATTTACATCACTTCTCGAAATGCTGTAGCACAGTACTATGGAAGGGAATTACCGCCAAATGTCCATTTATCTTGCTTTTATTTTTATTCTGCCTACTTCTTTATTCTTTCTTATTATTGTAACTATATATCACTTTATTGTTTTCATATTCGTCTTTATTATATTTCACTTGGATGCATTCTTTTCATACTTCATTTTTTCCATACTTCTATGTTGCTTTATTCTTGTAAATTCGTTCTTCTTTCTCTTAAATTGATACAATTTCTTTAATGAATAATTATGATCATCTCAATTACAAATGTAAATTCAGTCACGCAAACCATGAAGCGCATTCAACGAAGACGAATACAAGTAGTGTGAATTAAGTTAATGCGGCATTATAACGCTAGGGTGGCAAGGTGTTCGCTGCGAGTGTTGGTAAAATTAGGTACGCAAACCCGGGCCGGAGTTATTTCGAGATTTTTCAATTCTCTGCCTTAATACTTTATCAATCGAACCTAAATTTTCAAATGATACATGTTATATGTTCAGGCATGTACCAGGTGTTGTTTCCCATAAAGGTTGGCTAGATGGTAAGACTTCCCCCGGAAGACTAGCTATATAGTGAGACTTCTCCAGGGGAAGTCTCACTATTTAGCCAGTCTTCCGGGGGAAAGTCTCACTATATAGTAAGTCTTCTGGGGGAAAGTCTCACTATATATTAGTCAGTCTCACCCCTTCATAGCGAAACTTCCCCCTTTAATTTAGTTTCCGAATATTTTTTTATTGTAAACAATGTTTTTATACTAACGTTTTCAGTGTTTGGATAAAAGTTCTCTGTCCTATATGAATGAATAAATAAATATATGAATAAATAATTAATTTATAAAACACTTTAATAGTGATTATTTATAATCAAAACATCTTAACCATGCAGGTAAACATAGGTAAACTGCACGTTTCTACGGGAATTGACCTCTTTACTGTTAAAATAATTATGTCTTTTTTTCTTTTGATAAAAATCGTCTCGGAACAATACAATAATCTGCTGTGCACGATAAATTTTTAATGCGCACTTTTATATTAATTCATTTGAAACTATACATCTTTATATATATATATATATAATATTGATAAAATGTTCAATTACAAATTACTTCCAATTACTTCAAAAAATGTAATTAATTACGGTCAATTACAATTACTTTTTTCAATTACCCCCTCCCTGATATATATATATATATATATATATATATATATATATATATATATATATATATATATATATATATATATATATATATATATATATATATATATATATATAAAGCACTAAAAATGACCAACGACACGAACAATAATAATTGTCAAATTTTCGGGACAACCTGTCCCTTCCTCAGGACAAAGAAAAAAGTTAGGAAGTCATAAAAACAAAGGAAATAGAGAAGCAAAAACAACTAGCACTACTACTAAACTACCAAACACTAAATATTTACAATGTTACATGTTTCATTTGGAGTTTATAAACAGTTGTGAACAAAGAAATCCGGAGCGCTATGAATTGCGTCCGGTCTATCGGGTGTAGTCTGGTGAAGCGTGATTTACATAATTGAACGAATTAATTATCGCTAATTAATTACGGCCAACAGTAAATCGTACATTGTCTTATTCTCTCAAAATAGCGTAACTCTACATGATAAAAAGAAATTAAAGAAAGATAATACTGAAGGACAATTTTGAAATATGAATTTGGATATATTATAAATTTGGAAATCGGAAAAAAGAAATAAACAAAAATGTGAGCTGTAAATATTTGGGTAGGTTGTTCCAGGATTACTAATACGAATTAACGGTAAAGTTTACACTATATAGAGAGAATGAACTTGTTTGTTACAATCCGGGATTGGGTCTAGTTCACGTTCATCCTGGTGAAGTCATTAAGTTTGTTAATACCATTAGGGCGGAATGAATTCAGCCTGTGCATCCAGAACTTTTCTTTGCCTTTTCTCTGCGCGTCTGTCCATCTTGGATCATGGTCAATCACCACTACTGTCATGTCCTCCCATTTGTGACCTTCAAGGTTGAAATGTTCCCCAACGGGTTCATTGAGTTTTTTGGTCCTAATGGTAGAACGGTGATTATTGACCCTCCTACGGAGGTCTCCTGTTTCACCAACATACTGTTTGGAGCATACTTTGCAACTGATGAGATAAATGCAGTTGTCTGTTGCAGCCAATGGGGGCTCCTTAAAGACCTCTGCCATTCGTTTATTTGAGCCCCCATTGGCTGCATACAGACGCCCGAGGAACCTGAAGGACATGGTAGTAAGAACCAGATTGGACAATCCATTACCTAACGGGGGCTTTAAAACTTGCTCTGACAGAAGATGTCTTCTCTGTAAGTACAGCTCTGACACAGACAGTTTTAACAGCCCCGTTACAGGCCGCAGCTACAAAATACTAGGGAATTTGTCCTGTCAAACAGACAACTGCATTTATCTCATCAGTTGCAAAGTTTGCTCCAAACAGTATGTTGGTGAAACAGGAGACCTCCGCAGGAGGGTCAATAATCACCGTTCTACCATTAGGACCAAAAAACTCAATGAACCCGTTGGGGAACACTTCAACCTTGAAGGTCACAAATGGGAGGACATGACAGTAGTGGTTATTGACCATGATCCAAGATGGACAGACGCGCAGAGAAAAGGCAAGGAAAAGTTCTGGATGCACAGGCTGAATTCATTCCGCCCTAATGGTATTAACAAACTTAATGACTTCACCAGGATGAACGTGAACTAGACCCAATCCCGGATTGTAACAAACAAGTTCATTCTCTCTATATAGTGTAAACTTTACCGTTAATTCGTATTAGTAATCCTGGAACAACCTACCCAAATTTTACAGCTCACATTTTTGTTTATTTCTTTTTTCCGATTTCCAAATTTATAATATATCCAAATTCATATTTCAAAATTGTCCTTCAGTATTATCTTTCTTTAATTTCTTTTTATCATGTAGAGTTACGCTATTTTGAGAGAATAAGACAATGTACGATTTACTGTTGGCCGTAATTAATTAGCGATAATTAATTCGTTCAATTATGTAAATCACGCTTCACCAGACTACACCCGATAGACCGGACGCAATTCATAGCGCTCCGGATTTCTTTGTTCACAACTGTTTATAAACTCCAAATGAAACATGTAACATTGTAAATATTTAGTGTTTGGTAGTTTAGTAGTAGTGCTAGTTGTTTTTGCTTCTCTATTTCCTTTGTTTTTATGACTTCCTAACTTTTTTCTTTGTCCTGAGGAAGGGACAGGTTGTCCCGAAAATTTGACAATTATTATTGTTCGTGTCGTTGGTCATTTTTAGTGCTTTACATAAATTTCCATCCGTGACCTTGTATCTACTTAGTGGATCCGACACTTAGGATATACAGTGTTGTTGGTTTTTAGTGCTTTATATATATATATATATATATATATATATATATATATATATATATATATATATATATATATATATATATACATGTATATGTATGTAAGATCATTACCTAAATATGCAATATATACATCGTCGATGTAAATAAAATCCAAACCAAACACGGAAGGGGAAGTCTCACTATGGTCGTTTAGGGCGGAAGGCTCACTATATAGTCATTGCCCCACCCCCACCCCCCACCCCCGGAGGGGAAGTCTCACCATATAGCCAGACTTCCGGGGGGAAGACTCACTATGGGGAAAGTCTCACTATATGACACCGGGGGTGGGGGGGGGGGGGGCTGGCCACCAAAAATTTTCCTAGTCATAACTTTTTACTACTGAAAATGTTCAATGAAAGTCTGGTTGCCCCCCTCCGACTTTTTGTTGTAGTTTAGTCAAATAAGGGCCATGTACGTAGTGATGTATGAGTACAATTTGGTACTGAAAAAAGTTGGACCCCCCCCCCCCCCAAATAGAATTTTCGATTTGAAGAATTTTCCACTTTTTTTTGGTTTTGTTTTGTTTTTTGTTTGTTTGGTTGGGGTTTTTTTGTTTTGTTTTTTGGTGTTTTGTTTGTTTGTTTGTTTGTTTTTTTGCTTGTCAAGATTTTTAGGTAAGTTTTTTTTTCTCTGGCTACCCCTTTCAAAAACAATGCTACGTTTCTAAGTTTTATCTGTTTTTGTAAAAATTGCCAATTTGCAATACATACATCGTCGATGTAAATAAAATCCAAACCAAACACGGAAGGGGAAGTCATATTCATGTACTTATATTTTGAAAGTCTCAATATTTTAGATTATTTTTGGCGATTTTTTATTTCCATTTTCCTAAGATGGGTAGGCAATATCAAGCCGACATTTTAAGTATTTTTTTCCAAACGAGACGTTGACAAAATAATTTATTTTTCAAGATTGCCATCCTTTAAAAAACATATGAAGACTTGCATAAATTAATATTATATACAAAACGAAGAATAACAAAGTTATATGATGTTTAATTTGTGAATCAATAAGAAACATGTGATAAGATGACAAATCAAATTGAATTGTTATGGCGAGTTTCTTCGTCTCCCTCGCTATCTTCGCTGCTAATTTTACAATGTTAACAGATTTTCAGATTTTTTCTTGCTGACAGTTCTAACATATAAGGTTGAATATTCAATTTTATATCGATAAAATAAGTGATTTGGTCGTCAAAACCGCAGAAAATTCAGGTTGTATCGCGCATATTTTAGTAAGATTATTGAAGAGCTGATCAGCCATTGTCGCCTTTGACGTCACAGGGTCACGTGACCTCTAGCTAATTTAAAACTTAGATTTTTAATTCAGGGGTTTTCATTTGAGTCAATAATTGGTTAATTACCGCGATTTATCCACAGTAAAAACACAGAATTTATAAATTGTGGTCATAAGGTACGTAATATGCTTTTAATTTCAAATAATTTAGAAACATGCAATAAGTCCTTTAAATTCACACTACTTGTATTCGTCTTCGTTGAATGCGCTTCGTGGTTTGCGTGAGTGAATTTACATTTGTAAGAGAGATGATCATAATCATTTATTAAAGAATTGTATCAAATTAAAAGGAAGAAGAACGAATTTAATAAAGCAACATAGAAGTAAGGAAAAAAATGAAGAATGAAAAGAGTTCAAAGAGAAATGTAATAAAGACGAATATGAGAACAATAAAGTGACATATAGCTACAATAATAACAAAGAATAAAGAAGTAGGAAGAATAAGAATAAAAGCAAGATAAATAGACTTTTGGCGGTAATTCCCTTCCATACAGTACGTCTGAACTTTCTCCTTCACAGCAGTTAATATTTTTGTAAGGAGTAAAGATAGGGACTTGGTAGAGCATTTGTTGAACCCGGCAATATTCCTTTGTAAGGAATTTTATGAAGTTTAGGAATCCAGTATAGGTAGGGTAGATCAAACCTACTTTGGTTGACTGGAATGTAAAAGGTATTTAAAACAGAAATGTGATTTTAAAGAATTTCGTATAAAGAAAGTGACCTACTATATAAATTGGATTTAAAATAAAGTTCCTCTAAAATACAGTTATAATAATGAGCCTTTTAAACAAAGACGATATTAATTACAAGCCTTGTCGTCTGGAACCATAACGAATCTAATTCTTTTATCACCTCCGATTTAGTGGAAACGGAAGGATAGATTGTTTTTTAAATTTTAAATTTCTTAAAGGATTCTTTAATATATGTCTAAAACACGTAATACATTTTAACAAGATCTTCTTTTTCATATTTAGCCCAAGTCTGGCATAATCTTCGACAGAATTCTTAATAGAAATGAAGTTCTGTCGCCAATTGAAAGATCCCTGTATTTAGGACTTTTTAATATGATCGCTTTAAGGTCTTTATTTTCCACTATATTGACATCACCAGTAATGAGGTGTCCAGCGGGACTGTAGTTGAAAGAAGAAGAGCAAGAACACTTGAGGGAATTTTGTTTTAGATGTTCAATATCTAGGCAATGTAAGGTTTGTTTATAAATGAAAGTTTGGAAGCTTGACTGGCAGACAGATGCGCCCGAATCTTCGATTACGAGGGCATAAAAATGATTTTATATATTGATTTTAGGTGAAAGAATGGATGCGCAAATTAAAGATTTCTTTCTGTCATTTTCTTGTAAAGCAATAACAATATATTCTTAAAGTTAAATGTAAGTATATTGTTCATATGTAAAAAAAAAAAAAAAAAAAAAAAAATGTTTTAAATGCATACGATATTAAAAGGTAACCTTTTGATAACATATTGTGATCTTTGACATTTATTTCTATATGTTGAAAGGCCAAGGCAGTTGTTTTTTTTTTTTAAGGAAAACAGTGACAAACTAAATATAGAATTCATTAAAAAATAACTGAATGTTAAAACAGTTTGACAGGCCAAATCAAAATCATCATCATTCAGGGATCGACGTGTTATTCAGAAACATAAAATGGTAATTAAATACAAAATGCATACTCCTTCGAACTTCAAAAGACGACTGATTCTTAAGTAGATCTCAGACTGTGTTCTCTTTTGTTACAAGAACGTTCCTGTTTGCAGAAACCCCGGTGTCAAATGGTCTATATAACACAGTTTCTTCTTTTTGCTTTCACAAAGTAAATACACTCCATTTGAATCTTTGAATTCATTGCAGAAAATACGAATTAGAAGTGACTTCAAACAACCGTCTTAGTGAATGTGTTCTTTGAACATCAGAATTGACCCTATTCAGTCTTTCAATTTCTCTTTAGGACGAGACAGTCCGATCTACCCTTTTCTGCCATATCTTTTACTAACACTATTATAATCTATCAACAATTAAACTATGCAGAAAGGTGGCCTAAGGCGCCATAACAATACAGTGAATAAAAGCTGACAGATTATTAAAGAGAATTTTATAAAATTTTTGTTCAAATCTTAAACCATGCCTGAAGCGATACAATGTTTTTATTCTTTTCAAATAATAAACATATTTATATTTCACGGTGATGGCACTCTAGAAAGGAATGTGCTGTCATTATATTTTATAGAATCATAAGGATATCCTTTACAATGCGAGGAGGTAGGCAATCACTTTTTCTTGAGTTAACGATTTCATCACCAGCAAAACAAACATATATAAATCTAGCACTGAATTAATTTAAAAGCATAAATTATACTTTCGAGAAAATAAATTGAAATCTTGACCAGTATCATTCAAGATTGTTTGCAATCTAAAACATGGTTTTTTTCTTCTTCTTTAAATTTATAGATCCCCAATATTTGTTTCTTTTTCTCCAAATCGGGGAATGATTAATTGCCTGTTTTCCACCATTTGTCGCTAATTAATGTCGTTGAATCTTTTTTCACATCCTTTTACTTTTCTCGTTGGCAAATTTCACCCTTCATGATTATCTGCAATGCCCTCTCTAAATCTTCTTGTAGTTGTTTGAATTCTGTACGGATCGGGTAAGACAGTTGGACATAGATTATAAACAAACTTAAATCAAAATAGGTAGGTGTGTCACCCTCACATACCTAGAAATTTTCACGCTTTGACCAAAATGATTGTTATCTTGATGATGTTTTAGGTTTAAGTTTCATCGTCAATGTCTTCGCTGTTTTCTTTAACAATAACGAGTTACGTTGCGCCAAGTACGGCTGTTTCTCTCTGACGAAATTCGATGCTCAAATTATCTGATCAAAAGGTAATTCATAGGATAACCCTTCGTACTTAAATGTATGGATCGAATAAATTGAATATTAGACTTTTTACTTCAGTGCCGCAGTTGTCAGTTTGACATCAAATGCATACCAATTAAACAATCGGTATACAATTATAGGACAAATGAATATTAATGAGGTCGCAAGGGCCAAATGGACAGAAACTACTGAATAGTTGCCAAGAAAGGGGATATTGTTTACATCCTTAGATTTACTGCTAAATTATCATACAGTATTAAAATTTTTTAGCATCGGTGGCAATAAACATGTTTTAAGCGGGGATCATATGGACCTCATAATTTGTACTGAAGCCACAATCATTAGTTCAATTTGAGTCGATATGCAAATGGATGAAGGAGTCCATAAATATTACATTTAAAAATCATTATGTGATTTCCTTCCCGATTGATAACGTTGTTAATTGGGATAAAGCTTATTAGTTTTTGTTTGCCATTGTACCTGACAACCTTACCTACATTTGCTTGTCACAAACTGTGACGATGAGCTACCTTGATTTTGTCAAATCGCTATGGTAATATTTTCTTTTATGCTCCTTGCAGATTCAGACGTCACTGTATCGGTTCGGTTTGTGTAGGGTTTTTCAGAGTCAGTCTGCATTCAGCCCACCTCAAACCCGGTCAACTGTGATCGCCAAAATCGAGGATCATTGTTCCTGTGTCCAATTTAATACATTGTTACAAGTAGTTTAAAACTGTTACACCACAAAATGAAGTCATACAGCGAGTTTGCCTCCAGTAGATCATGGGGTAAGTCTTAAGTTTTATAGTATGGGATATCACTATGTAAAAGAAAATCTGATTGTATAATACATACTAGTATAACCAGCAGAGGGTTTTGTTTGATACTTCTGGATAAGTAGTTTCGGATTTCTTTAGAAAATATAGAGTTTTCTGTGTGATAGATGTGATTCTTGAATTAAATACCCTACATTACGCAATACGTATTCAAATAATGTTGGCATACGTTCTGTCTATCTTAACTTCACTGTCAAAATTGACCTCTCTGTGAGAACAAGATAAACATATAAAACATGATTTTTTGTGATTGTCAATATCATTTTTAACTCTTTGAAGTAAACTTGATTTCAATGGGAGACAAAGCAGTATATTAATGTTTCTTAAGTATGAATAACCTGTTTGCAAGCCCCCCCCCCCCCCCCCCCCGATAACTTATCTTGATTTATGGTTTATAGGAGAGCTTCAAAATTTTAAAAAATAGTTATACAAAAAAGTAGAGAAATTATAATTTCTCTTATGCAAATCTTCATAGATTCGAGGGAAATGGAGTGTAAACTTTTTTTTCATGAAAAATGACATTGACGAGGAAAAAAAACTATCGTTCTGCTTGTCTTTATATACTCAACACACATACAAGTTTTAAGACAAATAGTTCCCTGTAGCTTTTTCCCTTGCCTGATTATACCATACAATATTAATAAATGCAAAAAAGATTTTTTTTTCCTTTCGGGTACTACTTGAAAAAAGACGTAATGGTTTTCGTCCAAAATATAAGCGATTTTGAAACCTCTTAGTTTGTTTTTTTAATTTTCCCTACACAGCCACTTGATCAAAAGAACTAACATATATGTTTATCTTTTAGACAGATTTTTTTTGGATGGATCTCTTTTCAGAAAGGTTCACTTTTTCTCATAAACAGATTATATATACATCGTTTATACCGAGATAGATATCACACATAAAAGTAAGAAATCTCCATAAATCTTCAGACCGTCATGAATCAGCAACTTGAACAGAAGTGTATACTTTGAATAAAAAATTTTAAATTCATCATTTTTTTTAAATACAAATTTGTATAGTTTTACCTACCGTAAAAGTTAGTGTAACCCTGGATTCGTATCCAGGGGACAAATTCTTGTCCTAATATTGTTACGAGTTATAAAATTGTTTTTCATTAAAAAAAAAATTCTGTTTACCTTGGTTATGCCATTTGTAACACGTGTATCTGTGCGATATAATTGTAAAAATAAGTCTAAACGTTTCGAAAATAAAACCATTTTAAATGAAATTGGAGTAGAAATCCAAGATGTACAGAAAGTTTGGAAACATATTCCCTAGACCTACCAAGAACATTTAATCTTGAAAAAAGAAATAAAGATGAAATAAAGACTACATACGGATATATTCGATTTATAATGATCTAGGTATAGAATTCTAGAGAGGATACGTTTTTCAATGGTGTGTGAGAACTGAAGCTTACACAATCGGATTAGCGTCCTTTAAATGATCAGCATTATCAATCTACACAAAAATACGTGAGTCAAGAACTTAACCCCGAAAAGATTTAACATGGCCTTAATAAAAGAATTGGACCAGCATTAAAATAAATCCTTGTTTACAAGAATGTCCACTTCGCCTTTAAATCATTAATAAATTCGAGCGGATTCGAAGAACGGCTTAATGCTGTGCATGATTGAATAAATAAATATCTAAAGTACAATAATACTATATGGTACATATATAATTCAGAGTATTTGTAAGTCAGAATACCCATACAATAAAATCTAATTGAAGTTAAACCACACCTTGTGATTTTTCAGTTCTCAATACAAGTATCTCGAAAAAAAATCCCTGTACTTAAATTTGATAACTAGAATTATATTTAACGTGTATGTATTTTTTAAAGTTGGAAGTGTTCTGTTTGTTCATTATGTATCGCATTGACCAAAGAATACGAGGTCCAGTTTTTCTTTAAATAGTTTTTTTTTTTTTTGAAAGTCTTGAAATTATAATACGTTGCATATGAATTAAATTTATTCTTTTGTTTAATGTAACAATGAAAACTACAACGTTAGAAGCATATGTAATTTCCTTAATACAGAATAACAGGAAAAAGAGAAAATTAATTCAACTAGTCTTTTTCCTCATTAGGAAAGTGTCAAATTAATTCAGGCCCTGGGTTAGCACAAACAAGTTATAATTATTTAATTCACTTGATCTACCGATCCCTTTGGTGATTATTAAGTTCAAGGTAATTAGAACTGTCTAAAACTCCCGACATTTCCAGTTTTTCATCTAAATATATTAACGTTTCAATTACATTGATAAAAAATGACTCTATACAAATCACAAGCTGCTAAAAACGAAATGATAAATCACTGCCTTTAAATTATGTCACTCTTAGAGAATCAAAACATTTTTGGAACATATGTTGAACTTTTGATAAAATTTAAGGTATAAACGATAGCTATTAAAATTTTATCCAATTATTGATTTAAAGATGGTTCATAAGGACGAGTAATCAATGAACATTTAATCATGCAATCTATTCTAGTACTATATTACACTATTTGCAGTGTATAGACAGTACATTCCTAACATAAGAGAATTACATGTACATGCTATGTAGCCGGACGAAGCTGTAGTCACGACGTACTTCCTCAAACATTGCTGATGAGTATTGTCACAGGAAACCATGTTATGGTCAATTTCAAAGAATAGGATAAATTTAACCACACTTTTAAAATTTTGCCCAATACATTTGTAAGCAAACGTTGACTCAGTCATTGGAACATAATATACAGGTGTCACTGCAGACGATATTAATTGGTCTAATTTATGAAAACATGCACATGTATGTGCCAGGTATTTACTAATTTTAAAATATGCATACATTTCAATGTACAACGTATATATGTCTTTGTCTTATGAATGCATTTATTTGTACCAATCTGGTAATTTTCTTTCTTTTTCAAAGAATCAGGAATGTATGTTATGAGAGAAGGAATATTCGGCCTTGAACTTTGAAGACCTTTAACTATTTTGCTCTTCTTCATACTGACACGATGACATCGGATAATACAACATCATACAGTTATCTGACATTGGCGGATCACGGGGCCACGTCCATGACAGAACTCTACATAGAGGGAGTCATTCTGCTGATAATATGTCTAGTGGCTCTCGTTGGAAATATTTCAGTTTATCTCATTGTTCTAAGATCCAAGAAACTAAGAACGATTACAAATTTCTTCATACTTGGATTAGCAGCAGCGGACATTTTAGTTTCAATTGGAAACATGCCCGTCACCGTGGCAACCTTGTTTGAAGGGAACTGGCCCCTGGACCATACTTCCTGTCTTGTGTTTGGATTTATTAACATGCTGACACTATGCTCCAGTGTACTTTCATTGTGTAATATCAGCATTAACCGCTATGTTATGATTTGCCGTCCATTCCATTCCAAAGTTATATATACCAAAAGGAACGCTATTCTAATGATCATAGGTAAGAATAGTTATCAAAAACAATATAGCTTATAAATCGTGCCTAAGTGAGTACCTTAACACCAAGATCTATGTAGAGTGGCTTTGTCTGTCTGTTATCAGAGGACAATTCGTTGATGGGTGGAGATACATGTAAAGCCAATTTGATTCTTTAGTAGAGAGTTTGCAATACTGCAATTACAATAAATACTTCATGTTTTTTTTGTAAAATTGTCAATGTAACTTGTATCTCTTTGTTTGTTTAACTTAACAAGCTTAATAATTCCATAAGTACAAACTTTCCTTAATCTTCAACTTGTGAACCCATGTTGATTTTTTAAATATATATTTCAAGCAACATTTGCCTGAATCCAGATACGCTTAACCTTAAAGCACTCGTTCATTCTATCAATGAACTAACACAAATACAAAAAACATAAAAGGTAGTATGGAAAAGTTATTAATTTTCCTTTCTATTAATTAAGATAAATACAATGCTGTCAATAAATTAGTGATATATTGGCATCTATTAGCACATTGCAGACGAAATATCACGAAAGTAATTGTTGCCCAACAGCTTCGTTAGAAGTGTGAAACAGAAAGGACCGCATAATCATGTCACTCTCGGGAATTCATTACGGATAACAAAAGTTTACAGCTTTGCCTATTGATATGATATGGACTGGGAATACAGCTAGATCAGAGACTTGTTCTGACAGAAGTATAAATGTCAAGCACAGTCGAAACATTTAACTTTTTACATATATAATACATGTAGTATTGTATACTGGGACATTTTCATTCTTTTTCACCCCAGATCCTTTATGACAGAATATAAAACTTTAAACCCCAGAGGGAACATACTGTAATTCTTAGGCAGCCAAAAAGTTCTGTGCGATTTCAATACTGAACCAAAAATATGTTCTTATATGCATCTAGACAAAAAATTCCAGATTAATATATTGCTTACATGTAGTATATACATGTATATATTTAGGGTAAGGGTCATTATCTTAAAATTCCAAAAAAAAAAAATAAATAAATAAATCGAAACAAACGTAAATAGAATATTCCTATATTTTCACTTAATATGCATGTATTGTGTTTTTAAAATGTATTTACACAGAGAAATATACACCCCAGTCGCATATGACCTGCAGTTGTTCACTGTCAGATGCAATCAAATCCTTTTGTGAATCCCTCACACTTGATTAAACAGAGAGAAGACCTCGATGTATCCCCTTACTTATTTCATTGTTTGTTACTTCCAAAATCAAAAGACTTCCAAATATCTCTTACTAGTTTGTATGAGTTCCAAACAATGTTAAAGGCGTCCGACATCCAAGGCTGCAGACTGGTCTTTATGTATATCTTGATGACTATTATGACACCAAGCTTTTGAGAAAAATTATTCAGGCGATCGGAGGAACTGAGACATGCTTATAGGGACCCAAATGCTTTCCCATCTTAGTTGCTATGATTTAACCTGCGATATTGAGAGCGTGCTAAGCTAAATCTTAATATTCAAGAATAATGCCCAAAAGAATTTTGTATTTAAATTTTTAAAAATGTCTTAGTCTTTATGGCAAATACCAATACTACATGTATTTGTGGTAATTATTATTATTTTTTTCGCAGTAATGTCATTATGTTGGTTACCCATTACCCAAAATTGCATCCTTCAAATGATATTGTTCTCTAATTTCAGGAGTTTACACGTTAGCTTTCGTGATATCATTACCTCCCCTGTTTGGTTGGGCAGCGTATGCATACATTCCTGTACAATCGTTCTGCTTCTGCGACTGGACACTGGCGCCATCGTACGCCATCTTTATGATCAGCTGTTGTTTTGGAGGACCATTTACTGTTATGACAGTGTGCAATATTCTGATATTTTGCAGTGCTAAGAAATCCAATAGAAACACCAAATATTACACCACAGCAAAAAGCAAGAAAAAAGACGCCCAGGCCAAAGAGCTCCGTCTGGCGAGCATTCTGCTTGTTGTCGTCATTGTTTTCGTCATTTGCTGGTGCCCTTACTGTATCAGTATGTTGTTGTCTATATACGCCCCTGGATTCGCTCCTAGAGGATTTCACATGTTCACCATCCTCGTGGGATACGCCAATAGCGGTGCCAACCCAATTATTTACGGAGTTATGAATCGCGCCTTTAGAAACGGATTCAAACAGTTGTACTGTGGATGGATGGGTGTGCAAATAGATGAGTCCACGGGAATAGCAAGTAACTCCGACGAACCTTCCGGAATTCCCCGAAATCCAACAAGTGACTCTAAACTCTCGGCGGGAGAAGAATTGGTGAACAAAAGTTAAGCTTTACTTACATCAATATACGATAGGATATTGACACTACGTGTAACACGGAACTTGCAATGAGTATCAATATCCAATTGATCATATTTGTATCTTCTAGACTTTATTTAGTTTCTTGATACAAGAATGGAAGAAGGAGGGGTATGTAAAGGAGCTGGGAACAGTCAATCATAATATTTAAAATTGTGCATTTATTTATTTCGTATGCCGTGTTTTCTTCTAAAGTCATGTGATAACTACGTGGTTGTAAAAGTATATATTTGTTGTTTTTTTTAATTAAATTTATAACATGTTTTTTCTGGATATTTTATTTTATTATTCACATTTTAAGTGACTGTTTATCTGCGATAAGAGGTTCATTGGACTTGTAAACAATCACTCGGGTATCATGAGTACCTTTGTTGTTACTAATTCCCTAATATGAGTTTTTAAATTGATTTTTGGTCCGCATCTTATTAGTATCACATAATTTCGATTGAGAGAAAGTTTGGCACACAAAAGTATTTGTCTCTAAGTAAAAGTTTATAATAATCCAAATTGCAACCTTAAATTTCCTTCGAGAAGTGAGGAAATAAAGTTCTAAAACGCCGTTCTGCGACGTCAACAACTAGTTACAAATACATGGATTTAAACGTAATATATTGGAGATAACAAACAGTATTCAAGCTCAAAAGTCCATTAAACAATACACATTTTGGAGCAAAGCAAACACGGACCTCAAAAACATCAGAGTGGGATCAGGTGCCATGGAGGAGTGAGCATCCCCTGACGACCGATCACACCCGCCGTGTTCTCCTTGTCATGATCAGGAAATAACGGAAAAGTCCGTCGGCAATTCAGTGTGTGTAAATAATGGCCTAACAATTAGTATGAAAAACGTCAGTCAGCATTTGACTAAATGATAAACTGTATTTGCTGACAAGGTCAATGTATAGACCATAGAACTTACGAAATGACGACTTTAAACGAGACTGCTGATATTCTTGTTTCATCGACTTGTTTGTCAATAACTTACCTCGTTTTAGAAATGGTTCAAACGTAGATCATGCTCTTGCGTATCGAATCAACTGAGAGATATAAACCCTGTATGCAGGTGATGAAGGTATATTGCTGCATAAGTAAGGAAAGTTGACGATTGAAAAGTTAAAGTCAGCACGTTTATCATAAAGCTTGGTTGTTAGATTACCATTAACGTCTTTGTTCTAGCAAAATATCCAAATATGAAACAGATGTGTCAGACTCTGTGGTATCTTTTATTTCAAGCTCACTGAGATACTAGTATATCGTATCGACATAAGAATGGAAATAACCATTGTTAATTGACAATACGTCGTCGATATACTATTATCTAAATGTCGAATTGAAGGCCATAGCAAGTATTTTCTTCTTTTCACGTATAAGATTTTGAACAAATTCTGCTTCATATGAATACAGAAATAGGTATGCTAATAACGTGTGGATGATTAAAACACCGTTTGCAGAAATAGATTCCGAAATATGTAGAATTTTAAAAATCCCCTTTACGTTTCTTTACGGCCCAACAGTGCCGCTACTTTATTACTCGCCAATATTCCTTCTGAACAACGGACATAGTCCAAAAATCAGTTTTTATAAGTTATGACTAAAATCTACTTGGTTATAAAATCATAAATCCCGTAAGGGGGGTGGGTAGGGCGGGGCAACAATGGGCGAACAAATTTTTACATAGGAATATATAGAAAAATTCTTTAAAAATCTTGTCAAGAACAGCATAGCCATGTTAGTCATATTTATATGAAAAAGCCGTATGTGCTTTTTAGATATGAGCCCCATCCACCCTCCGTGATATATACATATATAGGTACACAAACTGGCCCAATGGATTTTTATACATTTTGATTATGAATCATTTATTCTTCTGGCACATTAATAAATGTGTTCAATATTAAAAAAAATAAAATTAGAAATTTCATACTCACAGGCTCATAAAAAATGATAACGCGACTATGATTTTCTCCTTGAACTTTATTCTACCTTGTGGGCATAAGCGTAATGCAACGCAGATTAGTCATCGATCATTTCACGAGCTGACAAATCACAAATCTACAAATTACAAGCTTGTTCAATGACATAGCTTTCTTTTACATTTTGCACATGATAGTTAAAATAAAGAAATACACAACTTACAATCTAGATATTTATGGCATGTCAAACTTTGCAATATTCGATCTTTTGCATTTGCATTGTATAATTTTCCATTTGCATTGTATAATTTTTATTTGTATTCTATAATTTTCTATTTGTATTGTATAATTTTCATTTGTATTGTATAATTTTTATTTGTATTGTATAATTTTCCATTTGCATTGTATAATTTCTTATTTGTATTGTAAAATTTCTTATTTGTATGCGATAATTTTTCATTTGTATTGTATCCGCGGACTTTTTATTTGTTTCGTTACGAAGGATTTCATTGGTCAAGTTTCAGCCTGTATCGGGTTGAAGATGTTCCGGATGCTCAAAGCAAACTGGGCTCATATGTATTTGCTTGATTGATTGATTATTGTTTAACGCCGAGTCGGCAATATTTCAGCCATATTTCGGCGGCATATGTATTTGCGTGCATGTTAGACGGTCACTGGATTCTAAAAAGGGAGCGCTGGTAGATGGCAAATAAATAATCTATCCTTAGGAATGCTGACTGAGAAAATAAATAAATTGACCTTGAGTGGTGGTAACTACCCCCACCCCCAAAAAACTGAGTTTTCGAGTTTGGGCGGATTTTCTTCTTTTTGTTTTTCTCCTTGTCTCTGGTCATATTGGAAATAAATATTCTCTCCTGCGAGAGAATGAAAATAAATAATCGGATTCGACACCCCCCGAGAATCAAATGGTCGTCCCTTAGCATGCACCGCAAATAGAGGAGCCGAGTTTGTGTTTGTAGAGAGTGCGCGATCGGAATTGTGGGAAGGGTACCAGACTAAGTTTGTGATGGGCACCTGAGACCTTTATACAGACTAAATTTTATGACCAATGACATCCTTCGTAACGAAATAAATAAACAATCCTCGGATACAATACAAATGAAAAATTATCGCATACAAATAAGAAATTATACAATACAAATAAGAAATTATACAATGCAAATGGAAAATATAGAATACAAATGAAAAATTATACAATACAAATGATTTTTTTTACAACACAAATGGAAAATATAGAATACAAATAAACATTATACAATCCAAATGGAAAATTATAGAATACAAACAAAAATTATACAATACAAATTGAAAATTATAGAATACAAATGAAAAATTATACAATACAAATGAAAAATTATACAATACAAATAAAAATTATACAATACAAATGGAAAGTTATACAATACAAATGGAAAAGATCGAATATTGCAACGTTTGACATGCCATAGATATAAAGTTAAATACATGTGTTTAAGAAATTACAGAGTTGAACCCTTTGGCTTTCCATAATTTACAGACTCTCGCGCCATTTAGCGTTAATTCAGATTATTACTGTTCTTTTTTGTACGCCACCTAGGGTCAATTTAACGACAATTGTCTTGCATCGGTGATTGTTCGTTTTGCAACAGAGTCAGTTGATTTTGCAATTGAGTCTGTTGATTTTTATTGTTTGTTTTGTATTTCAGTATTTTTTTTTTTTTTTTTTTTTTTTTTTTTACAAATTAATTGTTTGCATTAACGTCTTTCTTTCTTTCTTTCTTTTTTTTTTTTAACCTTTTCCACCGCCCTTTATTTAACATAAATATATATAATAAAATAAAATTAATTCATTATTCATTTTAGCTTTCAGTGTTGGGAAATCATATTTCTGTTTCATTGTCAGATTTTGATAAGGCCAAATAAAAAAAATATGTGTGGTTCCGGTTACCCGACCTTCCCTATTTTATACCCCCGACCCTAAACTTTTTTTTTTTGGCAATTTTCATATTTTTTCCGGAATTTCCCCCGATTTCCATCAATGGATCCAGTTTAAGTTTTAGTTTCAGCAATGACGGCCTCCTTGCAAAACATAGTGCAAGTGTTTAATAGTGTTAAATCCAAAGCAAACTAGCGTGTAGGTGTCCCCTACCAATATTGACTAGTATATTATCACACCACATCTAAATGCCATTTGCAAAGCAGTGATAGGTATTATTAAGAAAAAATTAAGAAAATCATTTTGTTAAAAAAAAAAAAATCCCTACCTACCTACCCTAATTTTTTTGGAAGTGTAACCGGAACCACACATATTTTTTTGTTTGGCCTAAATGCTATTCTATCCACATGTATAGCTGATCATCTTTAGATTAACTTTAATATTTAATGATGCTAAAAGCAGGCGACACAATGCGTTCCTTGGAACACTCTAGTTAATGAATTTAACTGTCCAACATTATATTGGTTAACCCTTTTAGTCCTAATGAAGCCTGGATTAAAATGGGACAGAGTACTATAAAGTTCACAGTGTATTTGTATCCTTTTTTAATCCAGAATAAAATATTTTAGAAAGCTTGAACAGTACAGACTGAGGCCGTGTCGCCCAGTGCATGGTTAGAGCGTTTGCTCAAGAGTCTCGAAATAAAGTCCCGGGTTCAAATCCACTGTGTGACGCAGAGACCGGTCTTTTGGATGAGACCATATATATCGAGGTCACGTGTCGCATTAGGTGCTGGCCGAAAAAGATCCCTCACTGTTCAAAGGCCGTAAGTGTCGAGTACAAGTCTAAATTTGCAACCCTCCACCTGCAAGTAGAGGCGTCTCAATATGAATTAAAAAAATTCTCGAAGGGACGTTAAACAAACAGACTGAGGGCACTTCGTGGGAATTTCGAAAAGCATTCCTTAGATCATTCAGTATATGATACCCGATCACTGGCAATCAAGTGATGAATACCCAATTTTATCAATAACATTTTCTAGTGTGAAATGTATATCGAAACGACAAAAAATCAGGCTCCAGGACATACTGTGATCATAGATTATTTTGTTTAATATAAACTTAAAATCCTTCTCAATGCAAACTTTTTAAAGTTTGATCGATGTTTGTTGATACTGATATTTTTATGCCCCGTATCGAAGATTCGGGGGATATAGTTTTAAATTTGCCCTGTACGTCCGTCCGTCTGTCTGTTTGTCCGCAACCTTGGCCATAACTTTTGATTGATTTAGAGTTAATCACTTGTGTTGCGACAACAAGTCTTATGATTTTTTGAGTGACAAATTTTACCATTTCCTTTGAGTTAGAATTTGGGTTGAGACTAAATTAATGATTTGAACTCTTTATAATTTAAGATTTCATTCTAAATTTGAACAATTCTTGAGTCGGAAACACTCATGATTCAATTAAGGACAGACGATTCGTTCCTCAATAATATATAATTTTTTTTCTCTAAGATTTTGTCATTGAAGTATTGCAACTTTAATATGTTTACTCGCAAAAAATTAAGGTACCTTACAAGATATTTGTGCAAGATACCAGAGGATGGTGTTTCCTTTATAATCATTTGGAAAAAACTTAAACTGCCAATATCACATTTTTTAGTGTTTCAATTTTTAAAGGCAATTAGAAACCAGTTTAGAAATCAGAAAGTATTTAAAATTTTGAATATTTTTCATACAATACGAAGATATACAAAACAGATATTTAAGGAACATATCGTCTGACCTTAAAAAATCAGTTGACTCATATAAACTTTTAGCCAAAATATTGTCGATATGATTTTAGCATTTAAGATAAAATAGGGAAATCCTACTCTAAGAAGGAAAGAGAGGGGAAATTTGGCTCTAGTGTGAGATTTCCCCTCGGGGAGGGAGTCCTACTCTAGATTGCAGATTCCGGGGGGAAGGCTGGCTATGGGGGAAATCCTACTCTACAACTCCTGTAATCCTTTCTAACCTATTTTTCACAAAATGTTGAATGAAAGAAAAAAGATAATGTGGTGTTTAATTTCTTTAGCGGATGTATATAAGTTGGGTACCCTTCCGAGTGGCTCACACAGCGCGCAAACTGTGTGATGGCCAAGAAAGACCCATGGGCCACAACACTCACCCGAGTAACCGCGGACTTGCTATTATTCGTAAGATTTTCCAACATTCATTTCCATAAAAATTTTGACCTCATTGTTACCCCCATCCTAGCTCCAAAGCGTCATGACTTCACCAAACTTGAATCAACACAACATGGAGGTTCTTCAGTATCAGTATGACTAACATGGCCTTGCTTTCTGGAGAAAAGATTTTTTCCTGCATATACGAGTATGTACAAGATTTATGTAGAATTTGACCAATGATGTTAGCTCCACCTTAATACCAAGGTCGATAATTTGAACACCTGAGTATTATAAGTTTCTATAGCTTTGGCTCCATCTAGCTCCGGGCCTAAAAAAAACTTAGATGAGCTTTCTTTCTGATCTCAGTCTCACTTTTGTAAAAGGAATAAATAGTGGGAAAATATTTGACCAACTTAGCCCACCATGGCATGACCCCTGGACCCAGGAGGCATCGACTTTTTATTTATGTACAGGGCCAGGTGCTCTTTATAATCATACAAAAAATTGAAATCAGAGAGCTACAGTTCTACAGCTGTTTGAATCCCCAATTGACATTAGCCTAGGGGGTCACTAAAACCAAACTTGAATCTGCATTATAACAGGATCCTTGCATATCAATATGACTTATCAATGCCCAGTGGTTCTTGGAAAGAAGATATTTACAAAATGTTTTCTTACTATAAGCATGTAAAATTTCAATCCCTTATACATGTAATGGCCCCAATTCATATTTTAGAAAATTTCCCCCGATTTCCACCATTTTGATCTCCAAGAGGAGCGTGTGGTCCTTCATTTGAACAAAGCTGAATTCCCTTCCCCCAATTCATGTTTTATGTCAATTTTGATTGAAATTGGCCTAGTGCTTCTAAAGAATTTGAAAATGTGAAAAGTTTACAGACATAGACACAGACGGATGTTTGCCAAACAACGGGTGATCAGAAAAGCACTTGAGCTTATAGCTAAGGTGAGCTAAAAACAAATCGGTTACATCTTTGGCTTGAAGTAGGATTTTTTAGACGGTACAGATATATGGGGCTGGCATTTTTTTTGGTCAGATTATTTACTTTCATACCAATGAAGGACAGATTACTTATTTCAAAGATAATAAGGGACATTATATACCCCCTACTTGAAAGGGGGATATAGAGTAATGGGGTGTCCGTTCTTCCGTCCGTAAAGCCTGGAGGTATCCATCCTTTATCCGCAACTCCTCCTATACCACTGCATAAATTCTAATGTGTCTTTTATAGAATGTTAATCATTTAGTGTCATTGTACACCTCCTATTTTATGTCTCGATCTGGCATAAATTGGTACGTGATGATGTCTGGTAGTAAATTTTATACCTGGTGAGGCGAAGCCAGATTTTAGTCAGTGCAATAGGAGGAGTTGCAGATAAGTGATGGGTACTCCAATATCATGGAAAGAATGGCAGTATCCAGGTTTTTTTATGGGAAGTGCCAAATATGTGCCAGAACAAAAAATAAAAGAGGTGCACAATGGCATTATATTAGATTGATTGATTGTATGTTGTTTAACGTCCCTCTCGAGAATTTTTCACTCATATGGAGACGCCACCATTTGCCGGTGGAGAGCTGCAAATTTTGTCCTATACTCGGCACTTACGGCCATTGAGCAGTGAGGGATCTTTTTCGTGCCAGCACCTACTGCGACACGGGACCTCGGTTTATACGGTCTCATCCGAAGGACCGGTCTCCACGTCCCACAGTGGGATTCGAACCCGCGACGTAAGGATCAACTCCTTACTTCGCGACTCTAGAGCAGACGCTCTAACCACTGCGCCACGCGGGCGACTGGCACTATATTAGAAACATTCTGTGAAAGTCACATTAGATTTTTATCAGTTCTATAGGAGGAGTTGTGGATAGGAGATGGGTGCCTCCAATATCATAGAAAGAATGGCAGTGTCCATGTTTTGCTATGGGAAACCCAAAATATCTGTCCGATCAGAACGAAAAATGAGAGGTGCACAATAGCACTTTGTAATAAAGATTCATTAAATTAATAAATTTCATTCAGTGGTATAGGAGTTGCGGATAAGAGAAGGGTACCTTCATCACTATATACCCCTCTAGTTAGTAGAATATGCCAGGGCATCAACGATAGTTTCCAACTATCGTTGATGTCCCTGACATACTCTACTAACTAGGCAGTGATTCCTTATATTTCCATTTCATTGTGGAATAAATTGTAAATTTAGATTTTAAAAATGTAGACTAAAAGATTTAAATTACACGAGGCCTCACATGTCAATTTCAATAGTCCCCGCCCACTGACGTCAAACACAAAGACAGCCGCACGAGATTTACATGCATATTAGGCCTCCTTAGCGTCAGACACAAAGACTGCCGCTCGAAAATTACATGCATATTAGGCCTTCTTAGCTCCTGACCTTTAGCTTAGCGAAATTTACATTCCGGTAGAATGATCAAGAAATCAACTCAACTAACTTTCAAAGAGATATCACAGAGAAAACAAATAGAAATGGAAATATTTTTGAAATTAAAAACAAACACAAATATGAACAGTTTATTTTTGTGTTAGAACCTTGATAAATACATCTTTTGGCACTTGTATGTTTCCCAGACTCCTCAGCTTCTTTTTGCCCTCGGCCTGTTTAGCTAGCAGTTTATTTCTCCTTGTCACATCACCTCCATACTATACAATATAATAATTTGGTTTACATAACAATTTTTTCTGTCATAAACACACGAAAAACAAACAACTGAAAAAAACCCCTAAACTCTAACATTCTAACCTCTATGACTGTGTTTCAAATGCAGAATATGAAAATCTATTTTCTAATATCATAAATATACATTTATCTGACAAAGGACATTTGCTTTAACAAACTTAGGAAAATCACTCCAGCTGCACACACTCACCAATTTTGCAGTAACATCCTTTCTATATGGGTTCACCACTTCAGTACAGATATGCTTATTGTTCACTTGACCTTTGATCTGAACTTTATATTGTTGCCTAGGAACTGCTTCCTGTAGACGAGCGCAGATTTTCCGACACATTTTTTGGGCATTAGAGGAATGGCACAGGAGGGTCATCTCTTCTACGTCAACATTGTTAATATTAAAACTAACCTGAAGATAAAATACTATTTGTATTTATTTTTATTTTCACCATATCAGTACCAACACTATTTATTTCCTATGATGAATTTTTTTTTTTTTACAGAATGCCATTATTTTATACCTTGCTCAAATTAGTTTCTTCATACCCATAGTCCTCATAATCAAAACTAAAACAGTAGAGGAAATTTCAGTTAAATACAAGTACAGTTAAAACTGTCTAATCTGACATGCACTGGAAGACAAATATGTGTCGGAATATAGACAGAGTATCTGATTGCACAGTGTACAGAACAAAGAAAACAGTAAAAGGGGGCAATGGAAATAAAGGTCAAAATTCACAGTGAAAGGTTACACAGGTTCTAGTATTAGTTTATACTACATGTACTATATATACAAACTTATTCTAGATCTGTGCAACATATGCATGTTCTGGTATTTACTTAACCTAGAATACCTATTTGAAATAATCAAATGAATTCTACTTTACTTTTGAGAATTATATTTTTCATGATTAATTGAAATATACTGGAATATTTGTTACTTACCTAGCATATCCTTTTGTTACAGACTTTAATTCATCAAAGAAGTTAATGAGAATCTCATTAAGAGGAAATATAACTTTGAGCATGACTCGAGAATTGTCTAAATAAGTCTGGTCTTCTGTCCGACCTCTTCTGTCCTACACAGATAAAACACAGTATACACTCAATCTATTATATAGCCTCAATACACAGCATATATAATAAACACTGGGAAAAAAAATTCAAAAATGAAATAGATCTCTGTACCGATATTAATGCCTGGACTTCTCCAATGTAAACATCAGGATAAACTATAGTGGCTCGCACCATTGGTTCAAAGTACTGAGAAATAATTGTTTGATCTGGAAGCTAAAAATATTAACAGAGCACAACAATGAACACAGAAATCTGATTTAAATATGTAAACTGAAGTACAGGTAAACTTCGTTATCTCGACATCGACGGGACCATCGGAAAATGTCGAGATATCCGAGGTGTCGAGATATCAGAGTTGAGACTTGACGTCCAAGATTTCACTGCATAACCAAACACATACATGTGTATAAGCTTATTATACGTACTAAAAATCTCCAATATACATACCTTGCATGGATTGAGGACCACAACTTCTTCACCTTTATATTTCTTTATATTTTTAGCACCTATTATACGAACTAAAAAGAAAACATAATGCTAGATACATAATACATAGGTTAAATTCATTCAACTTTTTGCAAAATTTTCTTGTATCAATGCAATCAATGCAATCCTTAGAAATATTTTCATACTAGACGACAGCTGTTTATTTACCTTTGTAAGGTACATGTATGTTTGGAGCTGTTTATTTACCTTTGTAAGGTATGTTTAGAGCTGTTTATTTACCTTTGTAAGGTATGTTTGGAGCTGTTTATTTACCTTTGTAAGGTATGTTTAGAGCTGTGACTTACCTTTGTAAAGTATGTTTGGAGCTGTTTATTTACCTTTGTAAGGTGTGTTTGGAGTTGTTTATTTACCTTTGTAAGGTATGTTTAGAGCTGTTTATTTACCTTTGTAAGGTATGTTTGGAGCTGTTTATTTACCTTTGAAAGGTGTGATTGGAGCTGTTTATTTACCTTTGTAAGGTATGTTAAGAGCTGTTTATTTACCTTTGTAAGGTATGTTTGGAGCTGTTTATTTACCTTTGTAAGGTATATTAGGAGCTGTTTATTTACCTTTGTAAGGTATATTTGGAGCTGTTTATTTACCTTTGTGAGGTGTGTTTGGGAGCTGTTTATTTACCTTTTTAAGGTGTGTTTAGAGCTGTTTATTTACCTTTGTAAAGTATGTTTGGAGCTGTTTATTTACCTTTGTAAGGTATATTTGGAGCTGTTTATTTACCTTTGTAAGGTATGTTTAAAGCTGTTTATTTACCTTTGTAAGATATGTTTGGAGCTGTTTATTTACCTTTTTAAGGTGCACGTGAGTTTGGAGCTGTTTATTTACCTTTGTAAGGTATGTTTGGAGCTGATATTTACCTTTGTAAGGTGAGTTTGGAGCTGTTTTTTTTACCTTTGTAAGGTATATTTGGAGCTGTTTATTTACCTTTGCAAGGTATGTTTGGAGCTGTTTATTTACCTTTGTAAGGTGAGTTTGGAGCTGTTATTTACCTTTGTAAGGTATGTTTGGAGCTGTTTATTTACCTTTGTAAGGTGAGTTTGGAGCTGTTATTTACCTTTGTAAGGTATGTTTGGAGCTGTTTATTTACCTTTGTAAGGTATATTTGGAGCTGTTATTATAACACTAGCATCAAACTCCTGTTCCAGCCTCATTTTGAACACATCCATATGAAGGAGGCCTAAAAACCCAAGGCGCCATCCCACCCCAAGGGCAGCACTGCACAAAATAAAAAGAAAGGGAATGGTTTTGATTAATTATGTTCAATATAAAATATATTTAATATTCACTAGCTTTTAAAAAGAATAAGCAAATACAAAACTTCCTTTTTGAATACAGTACCTAGAGTCCTGGGCCACACTGACACTGGAATCATTAAATGTGAGCTTAGTGATGGATTCCCGTAACTTTATGTATTGTGACTGATCTATTGGATAAATTCCTGCAAATACCTGAAACAAATCAATCTCAATTACAATCACCTCATATCATAAGAAACCTTTCATAAATCAAGATTAATTAAATGTATGCACTGATCGATCAATTATGTTTCAAAATTGTCAGATAAATACGTATTACATTATAAAGATCATCTCTACATTGTTGGGAAAAAGTAGCACAAAAATTATTTTTTAAAACAAGCTTGACACTTAAATACAATCATGCCTCATTAATCCCGATGCTTTAGTTCTTGAGCAAATCACCTTGACTAATGAAGTATCTAGATTACAGATATATACTTTTTATAATTGGTGGATATAAATGTCGTTCACCACAAATTTCATACAGAGTGGGCAGGGTCTGGTTTATTGGCGTTCAGATTACTGACACCAGAGTTTCCGAAAACCAATTATTTCTATCAGTCATTCGGACTGATGACTTTATGTTTTCTACCAGTCCGAAGCGAATTCTATCAGTCCGAACAAATTTTAGTATATTTCATGTTGTAATTAAAAAGAAAATGGCATTGGTTTATAGTACTCAAAGTGAGTGTGTAAACCTTTCCGCGGATCATTACAACACCGATTGTGAGACCAAGGGTATGCAATTAAAAAGTTCAAGCACTAGCCCACGGGCGAATGGCAGCAATAAAGTCACTAGCCCCAAGTAAAATGTTGCTAACCGAAAGGGGTGTGTGTGTGTGTGGGGGGGGGGGGGGTGACAACTAATGTGAAAAAAATAGTTTATTGTTGAAAAAGTTAGGGTCTTAAGGTCATCCTTTTTAAAATCAAAAGCATGCTGCCTGGAATTTTTTTCATTTATTGGGAATTTAATAGCAAAGAATGAGTGAAAATACCAGTAGTGCTTGTCATGTATCACATTGGTAGTTTCACGTTTAATAGCCCAAGGGGCTATCTTCGTGCAGAAAACTACTAGCCCGACCCCAAAAAATGGTAGCCCTTGGTGTCGAGCGATCCTGGAGACATCGCAATAGAGATCAGAGTACAATTAGTTTAGAATAATCTAACTGTGTCTCAAGACAACAATCGGTCACGCGGACCGGTAGTATAGCCCATTGCATCGGACATTTCGATTTTCTATCGGTTTTGCCGGTAGGACCGATGGTTTTCGGAAACTCTGTGACACTTTACTGTATTTGGTTCACCTACCATAGGTTTAGCTGGCCTGAAACCTGGGAGTGGATCTACAGGAGTGGATTTATGATACATTGTGTCACCAACAAGTGTTCCTGTGCTACTTTTTACATTGGCAATCACATAACCGGCCTGTCCTGCTAACCTACATAAAAAAATCATCACATAACCAACCTGTCCTGCTAACCTACATAAATAAACAACATGAGGCCCAAGTGCATTGAATACCTGATAAATTGTACAACCTATCACTTCTATTTGAAGCCTATAAGTATCCTGTATAGCTGTATAGTTAGATAAATCCTTGAAATTCCAAAAGTAGGTCATCATGACCTACATTTTGGTTAAAACACTCTGAGAACCCAGGATGGATCAACTGACAAAGTGTGATGATTCAAAGCGACTTATTATCTTAAATATTCAGAGATAGCCATGAGATTATGAGATTCCAAAAGTAGGTCATAGTGATAAACATTACAGTGGTAAACATACATGTAGACCCCAAAATGCCTCAACTGACTAAGTTTGATGATTTTAAGACTCTTATTATTTTAGATATTGCCTTGAAATTCCAAAAGTAGGACACTGTGACCTACTTTTTAGTATACACATTCTGAGGACCCATTACACATCAACTGATAAAGTTTGATGATTGTTAGCCAATTAGTATCTGAAATATTTAAATATTGCCACAAAATTTCAAAAGTAGGTCAGAGTGACATACTTTTCAGATGACGTTCTCTGAAGACCCAAAATGCATCAACTGACAAAGTTGGATGATTCTTAGCCAATTAAGACCTGAGATATTTAAATATAGCCATAAAATTTCAAAAGTAGGTAACTGTGACCTACTTTCTGGTTGAAGTTCTCCGAGGACCCAAGATGCATCAATTGACAAAGCTTGATGATTCTCATCCAATTAGTACCTGAGATATTTAAATAGAGTCTTAAAATTTCAAAAGTAGGTCATGGTGACCTATATGTACTTTTTGGTTGACATTCTCCGAAGACCCAAGATGCATCAAATGACAAAGTTTGATGATTCTAAGCCAATAAGAACCTGTGATTTTTATATATATAGCCATAAAATTTCAAAAGTAGGTCACAACCACATTTTGGTTGACATTTTCCCAGGACCCAAAATGCATTAACTGACAAAGATTAATGATTCTAAGCCAATTAGGACCAGAAATATTCACCATGACCTACTTTTGGGTTGATGTTCTCCGAAAACCCAAGATGCATCAACTGACAAAGTTTGATGATTCTAAGCCAGTAAGTACCTGAGATATTTAAATATAGCCATAAAATTTTAAAAGTAGGTCAAGGTGACCTACTATTTAGTTGACAAAAATATTCAAGATTCAAGACCTTGGGCAGACATATGAGAAATTTACCAAAAATTTCCAATCCTAAATCTGAAACAAAATATAAGGTATACCTCACTGCTTCTAGGGCAAATTCAATCTATGAATCTCTACCCAAAGAAAGTGCATACTATTCAGTGAATATATATTCAAGCATAGCAAAATATTAATACCTGTCAGAGATAATATGGGTTTAAATTTCAAGTGATTTTAAAGCATTTACAGTATATTTGTAGGAGTTTGCTCTGGATGAAGAATTCCAACTTCCTGAATGTCAAAGCTTTTCTGAGCATGATGGAATGTTACTTTATCACCTGAAACATAAGCAAGATCAAAACTTTATATCTGCAGAGATATCCACATGGTGGACAGACACATCACATGCCTGCATGTATCAAACTAATTACAATCTCCTCATCATTACAAATTATGTATATCTATACATGAATTACTAGAAGCATAATTATGTTTTTCTTTATCAAGCACTAGGAAGTGAACATGCAAACCCAAAACTTTAAAGGAAGCAAAAATAAGACTGATTTTTTTCCCACCTGTAAAGTAACTTAATCACTAAAGCAAACACATCAAAAATGAATTTGGCTGAAGTATGCAAAGATTTTTTCTACCTTTCATAACAACTCCATCCTTGACTGCTACATTACATATAATTCCTTTAAACTTATCAAACCAAGAGTCATACACTAAAGCCTTAAAGGGCTTTTTCTGATCAGCTGGTGGGCTAAAAAAAACAATTATGCCAAAACAAAAAGATATATAGTCTTGAATGGCATTTTCAAAAAACAGAATGTATAATGAAAATATCTTTTGGTGAAGAAATTAAATGAATAGCTTACGGGGGTATTCTCTTTATCACAGCTTCTAAAACTTCAGCCACGCCAATTCCCAATTTTGCTGAAATCTGAACAAATACAAAAAAGATAAAAAAAATACTCAGAACTCTACCATTTTCAGAAGTAAAACTTGTAGCTAAACAGCTACATGTATGTAGAAACTAGAAATATGTCCATATGACATGAATGCCCCGCCGAGGGTATATGAGTAATGCAACATGAAAATTGGTATTAGTGTATGAAATTTGATGAGAATATCTTGAACAGTTTCTTTAAAATTGAAATTGAAATCTAAAAAGTTTGACATAAATGATAAATTCTCACCAAATTAAGTGCATAAGCTTACATAAATATATCTTAAATGGTTTCTTTAAAATTGAGCAAAATGCAAATTTAAGAAAAATGAGGTCGAGGTCCCAGAAAAGTTCAAGGTCAAACGTTTTTGATGCAGTTGAATAGTTCTCATAAATAATAAATACGTATCAGCATATTAAGTTTGATAAGAATATTTTGAATGGTTTATTTAAAACTGAGCTAAACACTAATTTAAAATAAATGAAGTTAAGGTCAAAGGAAAGGTCAAGGTCAAAAAATGTTGATGCAGTTGAAAAGGTTACATCAGTATGTATTAGCATATGGAATTTGATAAAAAATATTATGAATGGTTTCTTTAAAACTGAGCTAAACACTAATTTAAGAAAACTGAGGTCAAGGTCAAAGGAAAGGTCAGGGTCAAAAAATATTGATGCAGTTGAACAGCTCTCATCAGTATGTATCAGCATATGTTTGACACTAATTTAAGAAAAGTGAGGTGAAGGTCAAAGGAAAGATCAAGGTCAAAGAATGTTGATGCAGTTGATTAGCTCTTATCAGTGTGTATCAGCATATGAAGTTTGATAACACTATCTTGAATGGTATCTTTAAAACTGAGCTAAACACTAATTTAAGAAATGTGAGGTCAAGGTCAAAAGAAAGGTCAAGGTCAAAAAATGTTGATGCAGTTGATTAGCTCTCATCAATATCTATCAGCATATAAAGTTTGATAAAATATCTTGGATGAAACTGAGCTTTGAACAGAACTAAACGCAAAGTGTGACGGAAGGACAGACGGAAGGACAGAAGGACGGAAGGACAGAAGACAAACACTATATGCCCCAGCCATATTCATGGCGGGGCATAAAAAACTAACTGATGATATAAACCAAACCTTTAGAATTTCCTCATCAGTGACAGGATAAAGATTTTGAATTTGTTTAGAAACCACCTCTGGGTTAGCTCCCTTTAAGTCTATTTTGTTTAATACTGGTATGAGTTCTAGTCCTGCTTCTATTGCCAGGTACATGTTGGCCACTGTTTGAGCCTGCACTCCCTATGATAACATAAAAATGGATCAACTCATTGCTGTACATATATTTTACAGGGAAAAAAATTAAGAAACATTTCTTTTTACAACTAACAAGAAAAATGTTCAAAAAACAAAAAAATAAAAACATCAAACACATAAATAAAAAAAGATTTGTTATAAACACAGTTCTAGGTTTGAAGTTCCCAAAAATACTGCAGTTCATGCAGCATATAGAGAATTGATAAAGGAAGATACTGGACAGGGATTGTTACCTGGTTAGCATCTACTAAGAGAATAACTCCTTGGCATGCAGAAAGTGATCTGGAAACCTCGTAGCTGAAATCTACATGACCCTACAGATATTTAAAAAAACATTCCATATCTAAAAAATTGATCAATCATGGAAAAATATCATTGTCTACATAAAATATTAAACATTTCAACTATTTCGATTTCTTTTTTTTATGAAAAAGTATATGGCAACTGTACAAGATTTTGTTTTTGATTAAAAGGTAACTCCTGAGCAGAATTTCATTGATATACAATGTGTGACGGAAATTTATCAAAGAGGAGTGTTTGAAGAGTGACTAGCAGATTACAGTCAGATGTCAATGTACCTTTTTAAAGAAATCCTATTTTTGAGTTACTTTTACGTGCATGTACTTACTGGGGTGTCCACAAGATTGAGGAGGTAGGTGAGACCTTCCACATCATAAAAGAGACTGGCTGACTGAGCCTTGACCGTGATTCCACGCTCCCTCTCCACCTGTAGTTTGTCCAATACCTGCTCATTCTTCTGGTTCTCAGGTATCACACCTAATGTAAAGGGAATACATCACTTAGAATTCGTCTTACTTTGGGTAATTAATAAGTGACTTCATGTAAAAATTTACCTGTGATTTCCAGCATCCTATCTGCCAAGGTACTTTTTCCATGGTCAATGTGAGCAATAATGCAGAAATTTCTTATTCTCTCAGGTGGAAAATCAATTAAAGATATATTCTGCAACAATAATGATGAATTTTGTGGAAAAAAAAGTTTAATTTCACTTTACAAGAGGCCCAAGGGCCTTAACGGTCACCTGAGTATAATACAACAATTTAGAAGTTAAATACACTGATAGATGAAGCTTTGTTGCCCTAAAGCAAGAGAAGTAGGAAGATCAGGATCAACAAAATAATTAGTCTAGTATTCAGTATCAACTCATAAATTAAGTTCTAATTTGTCCCCCACTTAACACTATCATCATGCAGACTATTATTTAACAAACTATTAGTGCTTCTGTTCTATTTTTAAACCCATATTAAAACCCTCTAGTATTGACCTCTCTTATGGTCTTTGAAGAACTTTTAATAAGATAAGTTATTTTTGTCTCATTTTTATTTATCTATTACCTACAGGTCTACCTGATTATCAAAACTAAGAAAGTACTTTTTTAATTATACGATAAACATTCTTGCATAATTATCTTATTCTATTAACCTTTCAAATACATTATTTACAGTGATTAATTATCAAAGGTGAATGGAAAAGGGGAATAACTTCTCTCAGTAGAATACAAATTAATAGAGCCCTGCCCAGGACCAGAATGCTTAGACAAATGGTCCAGATGTTTAAAAATCTGGTAGAAATACGCTTACTCATATCATTTAAACTTTTACTCAGTTTGCTTCCGATATGCCCAGAAGCAGAGAAGAATTTCACAGGTACAATGCATTTTCACTACAGATTCAACAAAGCCTTACCCTAACACCAGAACCCCTGACCCTGGTGCCATGAAATTCACAATTTTTGAAAAGGCATCCTTATGCATCATAACCATGCACTTAGTTTGTTTTAATAATACCCAGGAGCAGAGAAGAAGATTTTCAAAGAATTAATGCATTTTCACTATATAATCAATAGAGCCCCACCTTAACACCAGAACCCCTGACCCAGGGGCCATGGCTTTCACAATTCTAGAAGAGGCCCACCTTTTCATCATAACTATGTACTTAGTTTATCACCTTAATGCCCAGGAGCAGAGGAGAAGATTTTCAAAGAATTAATGCATTTTCACTATATAGTTGATAGAGCCCCACCCTAACACCAGAACCCCTGACCCTGGGGCCATGAAATTCACAATTTTGGAAGAGGTACTCTTGCTCATCATAACTATTTACTTAGTTACTTTATTAAATACCCAGAAGCAGAGAAGAAGATTTTCAAAGAATTAATGCATTTTCACTATATAATCAATAGAGCCCCGCCCTAACACCAGAACCCCTGACCCTGGGGCCATGAAATTCACAATTTTTGAAAAGGCACTTTTGCTCATCATAACTATGTACTTAGTTACTTTATTTAATACCCAGGAGCAAAGAAGAAGATTTTCAAAGAATTAATGTTTTTTCACTATATAATCTATATAGCCCTGCCCTAACACCAGAACCCCTGACCCTGGGGCCATGAATTTCACAATTTTGGTAGAGGGCTCAATGCTTATTACAATGATGCCAACAGTTTGACTGCTTGGTGTCCAGGAGTAAAGAAGAAGATTTTTAAAGATTGCATTATTTTTGGTGGTTTTAGCCTCACCCCTCAGGCCCCAGGGGGGCAGGGACCATGAAATTCATAATTTTTGTTCCCCTTCACCCATAGATGCTATATACCAAATTTGGTTGAAATTGGTTGGGCGGTTCTAGAGAAGAAGTTAACCAGAAGTCTCTGATGAGACTGTAGCTCTACTGGTCTGTACATATACATGTAACAAAGAAAAAGTAGCACTTGGATTTGAAACTTTCCAACATGCAGCAATAAATAGAATTATGTATCTTAATATAGTCTACTTGTGTGCCAAGTTAAATTGAAATCAGATCAAAACTGTAGGAGGAGTAGCATTTTAAAAGAAATTCACAGAAATTTCTATTTTTAGTAACCATGGCAACATCGTTCATCCAAATCAAAAACTGATGCTCTTAATTATGTATCTTAGTGTAGTCTACTTGTATGCCAAGTTATATTGAAATCAGATCAAAATTGTGGAAGGAGTAGCATTTTAAATGAATTTCACAGAAATTTCTATTTTTCGTAACCATGGCAACACCGTTCATCCAAATCAAAAACCGATGCACTAAATTATGTATCTTAGTGTAGTCTACTTGTGTGCCAAGTTATATTGAAATCGGACCAAAACTGTAGGAGGAGTAGCGTTTTAAAGAAATTTCACAGAAATTTCTATTTTTAGTAACCATGGCAACACCGTCCATCGAAATCAAAAACCGATGCACTAAATTATGTATCTTAGTGTAGTCTACTTGTGTGCCAAGTTATATTGAAATCGGACCAAAACTGTTGGAGGAGTAGTGTTTTAAAGAAATTTCACAGAATTTCTATTATTAGTAACCATGGCAACACCGTCCATCGAAATCAAAAACCGATGCACTAAATTATGTATCTTAGTGTAGTCTACTTGTGTGCCAAGTTATATTGAAATTGGACCAAAACTGTAGGAGGAGTAGCGTTTTAAAGAAATTTCACAGAAATTTCTATTTTTAGTAACCATGGCAACACCGTCCATCGAAATCAAAAACCGATGCACTAAATTATGTATCTTAGTGTAGTCTACTTGTGTGCCAAGTTATATTGAAATTGGACCAAAACTGTAGGAGGAGTAGCGTTTTAAAGGAATTTCACAGAAATTTCTATTTTTAGTAACCATGGCAACACCGTCCATCGAAATCAAAAACCGATGCACTAAATTATGTATCTTAGTGTAGGCTACTTGTGTGCCAAGTTATATTGAAATCGGACCAAAACTGTAGGAGGAGTAGCGTTTTAAAGAAATTTCACAGAAATTTCTATTTTTAGTAACCATGGCAACACCGTCCATCGAAATCAAAAACCGATGCACTAAATTATGTATCTTAGTGTAGTCTACTTGTGTGCCAAGTTATATTGAAATCGGACCAAACTGTAGGAGGAGTAGTGTTTTGAAAAATTGTTTACAGACAGACGGACAGACAGACAGACAGACAGACAGACAGACGGACGGACGACGGACACCTTACTATCGCATAAGCTCTTCTGGTCTCTGACCAGTAGAGCTAAAAATGTTCAAAAGTTAACGCACGACGGACGATGACGGACGATAGCAATAGGTCACCTGAGTGACTCAGGTGACCTAAAAAGTCAATTGCATCAAAACTAAGATCAGGTCTCATAGGTACAGTATTTGTCATTAAATTCAACCCTGGAAATCTGGTAAACATGACCCTGTTGTGAAAATAAGCATCCCATCAAAATAAACCAACACAATGTACAATACATGTATAAGCAATGTGTAGTCATAAAATTACCTAGTGAATTCTTTATAAAATCCTGATATACCATGGGTTGTTACATAGTCATTAAATAAAGGTATTTTAATTATTCAGAATGCAATTACTCAGGTAAAAATTATGAGTTGAGTTATAACAGATTACAACAGTTGAGTGTGGTCATTAAACACAAACACTAAATGGAACGTTTCCAACACATCATGCCCAACTAAATTTTTGAACAAAATTTCAAAGTTTGTTCATGGACCTGAAATTACATTAACAAGTACACTCAAATGAATTAAAATGAAAGTTAATTTAATTTGATTCATTTCAAAGTTTTCTTATGCCAGCTAACCTCAGATTTTCTACTTTTGGTGCTGTATGATCTCCATATGCCCACTGTGACCCTGCAAAATATAAATGGATATAAACCTAATCTTTGAAACACCCATCCTCACAATGTAACGTCAGGGGTCCTGACTCCATTCATGGACCACTCAGGACCCCTGAAGTTGTGGCCAGGATGTAAAATATTTTAAATACATATTTAAAGAATGAATTATTAATACCAAAGTCAATAAAAAAAATTGCTAAGAAACAAAGTCTAGAGATATCTGACATTACATGTAACTTGGAACCATTGCTGACCCAACTCAACCATAGTGCCTTCTAGCTACATAATGTTAGTCATATTAAAATAGCATGTAGTGAGAAAATTTCAACAGTTGCAGACCTTCCTATCCCTAACAATTGTATTCCGTAGCTTTCTACTAAATTTGTCTGCAAGATTTGACTTTTATGCAGCAGATTTTCTACTTTCAAGGGAGAGTAGGCAGGTCTACAGTAGGCAAATTCGGTAACGATATCATTATAATATTTTTTTTTTAAACCAAATGAGAGAACTGAATTTTTGTAACGAATTACTGCGACAAATAGATGTAGGATAAAACAGACTCACCCTTTTGAATGTAATCTTTGTGACTGTACTTGGAGGAAATTCAAGTTAAACAATGCATTAGATGTTTTCAATAATTTTTGACAATGCTTAAACATGTCTATATAAAAGCAGTAAGATTACCGGCAAATGGTATTTATAGTAAAAGAAATAATGTCACAACACATCTCTTACGCAGAAGTCAATTCAACAAAACAAAAACTGGCATGCTAGACTAAAGTGAAACTGAAAGCGAAACTACCGAAGCCGGTGTAAATTATATTCGTTCTTAGAGTAGTCGAACCTCGCAATTTAAAGTTCATACATGTACTACTATTAAAATAAATCTTTTGCTAATCCATGAATTGATTTAGAATTACATATTTTTAATCAAAATGCGTCATTTTTAAGGTTACATATGCATTATACACTGTTTCCTGCGAATAATCTAGGAAATTTAATGCAAATTTCACTGGAAACGCGGAGGAGAAATAAATTTGAAAATTTGAATTCAAATCAGTTTTAAATCATAGAGCTAAGATTAATTATCAGTTTAGAGCCTATGAAATAGAGGGAGACTACTCCAAAAAGCTCATGGGCCACAATGCTCATCTGTCGGCTCAACTCCAATTATAAGAATAAAGTCGTACCAGTCAAGAACTTTAGATACAAATGTAACGGGAGAGGAGAAAATGCAGCGGACCAGACCGGGATTCGAACCCGGGCCCCCTGAATCTCCAGTCAGGTGCTCTACCAACTGAGCTATCTGGCCACCGGCGATCGAACCCGTCTGACCGCCACACACATATTCCTTTATTTTTAATGAGTGATGGTTGATAGTTGACACTTTCTGTATAATGATGTTCTACGATTCAGTTGATAAACGCACTTTTCCTTTATGGGAAAGGAAATGAAAATAAGATGTGTTTGTGAAACACTGATGCCCGCGTATGGCAGCTTATGGCGAAGGTTGAAGTTTCTCAAATGCAAGTCAAACTTCAGGTCAAGAGATCAAAAATGTTGGTACCCAAAGAAAGGTCTTGTCTCGAGGAATATACTTGTGAAATATGAAAGCCCTAGCACCAACCGTTGAAAAGTTATGGCGAAGGTTAAAGTTTTTTTAAAAGTAAGTAAAACTTCAAAGTCAAGGTCAAATGGTGCCCAAGGGAAGGTCTTGTCACAAGTGATACACATGTTCATGAACCAAACGTTCAAATGCTATGGCCAAAGTTTAAGTTTTTCAAAAGTAGGTCAAACTCCAAGGTCAAAGGGTCAAAGTTGTTGGTATCCAAAGGAAGATCTTGTCACAAGGAATGCACGTGTGAAGTATGAAAGTCCTAGCACCAACTGTTTAAAAGTTATGGTCAAGGTTAAAGTTTTTCAAAAGTAGGTCAAACTCAAGGGTCAAAGTCAAAGGTTTAAAAATGTTGGTATCCAAGGAAGGTCTTGTCAAAAGGAATACACATGTGAAGTATGAAAACCCTAGCACTAACTGTTCAAAAGTATGACCAAGGTTAAAATTTTTCAAAATTTAAGTAGGTGAAACTTCAAGGTCAAGGTCAAAGTTGTTAGTATCCAAAGGAAGGTCTTGTCACAAGAAATGCACATGTGAAATATGACAGCCATAGCACAAATTGTTCAAAAGTTATGGCCAAGGTTAAAGTTTTTTCAAAAGTAGGTCAAACTCCCAAGGTCAAGGTCAATGGGTCAAAGTTGTTGGTAGTCAAAGGAATGTCACAAGGATTACACATGTGCAGTTTGAAAGCCCAAGCACCAACTGTTCAAAAGTTATGTCCAAGGTTAAAGTCTCATAAAATTTTGCAAAAGTGGGTCAAACTCCAAGGTCTAAAGGTCAAATATGATGGTACCCAAAGAAAGGTCTTGTCACAAGGAATACACATGTGAAATATAAAAGCCATAACTCCAAACAATCAAAAGTTATAGGCAAGGTTAAAGTTTTTGCGGACAGACAGACAGACGGACGGACGGACAGGGCAAAAACTATATGGGGGCAAAAAAGGCCTTAAAGATTCATAGAAGTATAAAATAAAACAAAATAAACTAAACCTGAACCTATGTTGCTAGGTGAATAGCAAAAAGGAATAACTTACAAATTAGTATAACCCTGCCCAGCACCAGAACACTTGACCATGTGGTCCAAAATTTCACAAATCTGGTAAAAATACCCTTGCTTATTACAACTTTGTACTATATTTGACTCTTAGATGCCCCAGAGCAGAGCAGAAGAATCTCAAGGGAATAATACATTTTTTAAATAGATTTAACACAGTCCCTCCCTAACAACCAGAATCCATGACCCAGAGGCCTTGAAATTCACAATTTGGAAGGAGCACCCTTGCTCAATATGACCAAAAAATTAGAACTTTTTCTTATTACCCAGGGGGCAAAGAAGAAGGTTTTTAAAGAAATACTCAGAAGCAGAGAAGAATTTCAAGGAAATAATGTATTTCACTATATAATCAAAAGAGCCCCCAGGAACCCTTACCCTGGGGCCAAGAATTTCACAATTTTTGGAAGAGGCACCCTTACTCAATTTAACCATGCATCTAGTTTATCTGCTTAATATTCAGTGGGAGAGAAGAAGATTTTTAAAGAGTTTATGCATTTTCACTATATAATCATTAGAGACCCGCCCTAACACAAGAATCCTTGACCCTGGGGCCATGAATTTCAAAATTTTGGTAGAGTATCAATGCTTATTACAATCATGGCAACAATTCAACTGCTTGGTGTCCAGGAGTAAAGAAAAAGATTAAAGATTGCGTTCATTTTGACTTTTTTAGCCTCACCCCTCAGGCCCCAGGGGGACAGGGACCATGAATTTCACAATTTTTGCTTCCCTTCACTAATGGAGGCTATATGCCAAAATTGGTTGAAATTTGTTCAGCGGTTCCAGAGAAGAAGCTGAAAATATTTAAATGTTAACGTACGACGCACAAAAACATAATAGCAATAGGTAAGTAATAGCTGAGTATCTCAGGTGACCTAAAAATTTCATCATCGAAATGTAATAAACACGAATAAACTATAGTTTAAGAATTTGCAGCCCAATTACAGCTGTCTTTATTAAGAAATCTAAAGTAAGAATATAAAACTTTGTCACAAAAAACGAAGATAGGAGAAAATAGACTTTCTACTTAATAATGGATAACAATTAATATGGCAATTTAAGTAAATGTATAGACATATGCTATTAAATATCATGCAATTGAATATGATATCAAAATAATGTACATATATCACCAAAATAATTTAAGACACATAAAACAAATACATAATCCTAAAAAACATATTTGAGTATTATGGGTGAGATTGCAGGAAATATCCGACAACAAGTTAATCTTTGCACTCCAGCAAATTTAGCAAAGATAGAAGGAGTACCCTGTTTCGCGGTAAAGAAACACATAAAGAAACCATTCTCTAACGCAAACGCTACAACCGTGCATATACATGCAGTACAGTATACTGTTGAGATATTTCACACAATTTTGAGATTTAAAACAAATAAGAAGGCGTGCCCCCAAAACATGCAATATTCAGTCCTTTGCAAGCTGCCAAGGGTCCTTGTAGTCAAAAGGAGGGGGAATAGCAGAAAAGTCAATAGGTGCATTAGGATCAAATGGAGTCGTAGTTACGAGGTCATTACCATGGATATCGTTTTTGTCCTTTTGAGTGCCATCCGAACTTTTTGGTTTCGGTTCTTTTATTTTCTTTTCTTTTCTTGGTGGGAGTCGGTTTGGAATATCGGTCGACTTTTCTCCAGTCTTTACTTCTTTTAAATCTAAAGGAAAAGGAGGTGCAACAGGGTTGATACCAGGCCCAGCTAAAGGGAATTTCGGGGGTTCCGCGGAGACCTTGTTATCACCGTATTTAGACTTTTTCTTCTGTTTTATGGGTACTTTGATTTTCTTTGGCTTATTAGTGTTAACGAGGATTAAATTTCTCTTCATTTCAGACTTTGCCGCCATTCTTAAGCTGGCGGTTTTCGGACAGAGTTTCCTACAACAGCACACACAGAAACATAAAGCGCCAATTAATAAAGCCGCCGTGAAGACACCCGCGATCGTATAGCGGACATAGTCAGGCAGTCCAGACGAGGATTCATTGTCTAAAAATAAAAACAGAGAAATGTATACAATATACTTAAAGTACAGTATATACTAGTACTCTATTTAAGCTTGCAAAAGTAACCGAAACCATTTTTTTCATTAACATAATTATCGTAAAGATCAGTGATTTTTTTTATCTTTCATGTTTCTTGATTTCCTTAAAATTACAATTTCCGATCTTAATGCGATAAATCGCCAGTTCACAACCCTTGATACCTGATGATGATGTCGAGTTGACAATGACATAGGATACGGAGAACCCCTTATCTGTGACAGAGGCATCTGTTTTAAAACGCATCAATAGAAACTTCCCTGTCGAGTACGTATAGGAAGTAGAATTTTCAGTAAGGTCTCCACACAGGGTCTTGGCTAAAGGATTGGAAAGGCATGCTCCTAAAAAACAATACATTCTCTTTTACTTAATGGCAGTGAAGTCAAACTGTTTTACGAGAAGTTTCTGATAAGTTTGTATTCTATTTCATTTTTGTTCCTACAATTGATATTACAAAAGGTCAACAAATTTTAGTATTGTTAAGACCGTGGTAACTAACCGAGATGAATACATTATGCGTATATGGTTATACGTACATAAAGTTTACATTTTAATTATTCAAATTACATTTACATGTCAATCAAAACTCAACCGGAACTCGATCCCCAGCCTCTGGCTTACCGTGCCAGCACTGTAACCGATGGAGTTATTGAAACTCGATTTAGTGACTGATGTTCTTTCACCTGTTAACATACTGACACATTCCCTAAACTAAAACTGTTTGTTATACCTTTAAAAATTGTTTCTATATAAATCTATGCTTAAAAGCAAGTATTTCTAATGTTGTAGTGAGCGGTCAAAAATAATGTTGGATGACTCGATGAGATGTCGGACCACTATGACTTTTTACGTCACTTAATGTTTCTCAGTTTAATTGGGCGGGATTGTAGCGGACAATATAAAGGGAACTTATCCTGCCTCGCTAATGAGCTAGCTTTTATAGTGATGCGGTAGAGCCTCCCTAAATTTTAGGCAAGTTAAGCAACGGTGAGCCTGTATATAATAGCCTTTGGATGGGTGACCGCCTAACGTTATAGTATCAACTTATTTGCGATCGTTGGTGTTTAAACGTTACAGACGACCGAGTTAAATCCGCAATAAACAAAATTTACATCATTTTTTTTCATATTCATCACAAACATTGTTCAAATCTGTAGAAAGATAAATCGTCAATCTCCAATGCAGAGTTGTCGTTCGTTCCTCTCTCAGACCTCCTATGCAGAGTTGTCGTTCGTTCCTCTCTCAGACACCTATGCGATGGGCTCACGTCAAGATTTTTGACATAACGTAAAAAACATGACATTCCAAGGATTATAAGTAAAAGGAAAGGCATAGCAAAACATTTATTGACTGCGTCCTCGGGCAGAATGCGTTTTGACGAACCCTCGAAAAAAGCAGTTTGCCTATGTCCTAACGGGAAACAGTTTGGATCGTTCAACAAAAGGCAAACATGTTGCACACGAACCCAGTAAATAAATGTATAATATCATAATAAAATATATCTTAAACAACACAAGTTTTCTTGAGCATATTTAAAGATTACTTTTATCAATGATCGTTTAACTAGAATTCGTCTTCATATGAAGTGTGAATACAATACATGTATGTTATTTATGAAAAGTGAGGCTAGATGTTTATCCCATAAAGATGATCTTTCAAAAAAAAAATTCTTGTATTAATCATATCTTGACCCTTTGTTGGGAATTTAAACTAAAACATAAATGAATATTACTTCTCTTGAAAATAATGTAAAGAACTTGAAGGAAAATTTATTTACCTTTATAAATTGTTACGTTGTCAAAGATACATTCCTCAGAATGTTCCAATCCAAAGCTCAAAAACTTCACGGAGAGAATATCAGACTCCTTTGGTTTTGTTATCAACCAATATACATCATGGGAGCTGAAAAGAGGGAGAAGAAAAGAAATCTATCAAATCTAGTAAGTGCACTATTCCTTTCACACATACATAATGTCTGGCTCCCTTACATTAGTATTAATTCATGTAGCTACAAGCGATAATACTTTTGAAAAAAAAAAAAAAAACAGTATTTGAATTTCTTAATGGAAGGTATTGGAATTAGCTTCTTTTTCGAACAGTATATAAAATATCGGATAGACCAAGACAGCCAAGACAATACAAAAAAAAAAAAAAGAAAAAAAAAAAAGAAAAAAGAATATTTCTTCCGCATTACAAAAACTAAAAACTAACACTGACCAAGAAATCAGGAAAATCTGTGTCTGAGAATTGGTAATTTATCCACGTAATGTGTGGAAATTACTAAACATTTGCCTATTGCATGTACTTTACATGAAGAAAATATTATAAGAATAGTAAAAATATGCTTTTTATAAACGGGAGTTAAACCACTGTTAGTCATAATCAAAGGAAAAAAAGTGTCTGAAAACTGGCTGCCAGTGAGTAATAATTAATAAGCCAAGACACTCCTTGATACCGCTCTGTAAACTTACTTGTTATAATTTTGCGAGTTCGAAAATTCAGGATGGGATTCGAACGTTTGTACTTGATACGAAGCGGTCAGCACAGTAGTCACACTCTGATTTACACAAGATGGTATCTCTGGGGAAAAAAAGAAAACGTATGTATTAATTTAAGTCTATGGGTACATATAATGTATTTAAGTTTTCCGTTTCTTTTTATATTACCGGAAGTAATGGATTGATAGCCGATTTTGAATCCAGTTTGTTGTGTCCTCTCATCGCTAACAAAATGAAGTCTGACTGCTCTTCCGGTAGTAAGATATACCGGAAGTCCCGATGAATTATAGTAGTTGCCAGTAATTGTACCAAGCAGGGTGTAGTCTGTGGTGTCACCTTCAAAATTGAAATCAGGGCCAAATTAGAAAAGCAGCAATTTACATTTAAAAATGTATATATAACTTGCATGTATAGATCTATAAGTTAGAAAGATATTCTGGAGGTGAAACTTGGTCCAGTAAATCAGTTAATACCTATTTATACAAGGAAGCTGAACAAGCTTCAGAGACAGTTAATGTTTTTGAAGTGATTTAAAGTTTATACGGGTAAATACAAGTATTTATACCATCATATATGTAAAGAAAATCGCAGCAACTTTCTAGGTCAATGGCTTCAAAAGTTAGCTGGATGATCATACTCTCATTTGCAGTTCGAATGATCCATACACAGGATGAACCACTAAAGTAAAAAAAAATAACAATAATATTCTGAGGTTGATGTTCTGATGATCTTTTTTATTAAACTTTCAAATTTATCTTTTAGAAGGGATTCTAACCTGTTGTAGTCGAATGGATAGTTGGGGGAAGTGATGTGATTGGTCACATTTTCTGCGATCAGCGATGTATTGCCACAGGTGTCCACAACCGGGGGCCCTATAGTGGGGACCGTGGCTGGCGCTGGTGGAGTCCCTAAAATCACCAGCACCATTGTCAACAGCAGTGTAAAGATAGATATTTCTCAAGATATATTTCAGTTTTCGCTTCTTTGTCTGGGTATACGATATGAGACTGAACAGATTTGACTGTAGTTTTAAACTCACCTACTCGGTTGAAGCTGAGTAAGAACCCTCTGTACAAGTTAACACTTCGTCGATAGTATACAAAATAGGCATACTGTTGACTGGTTCCAAGGACAACGGAGCCAGACTCTGTCTGAGACTTATCTGATACTGTCCCCAGAATGGATGCCGCATTAGAGTTACCTGCATCATAAAATACCAATGTTTTATCATCGTATATTAATTACATTGTCTTCACAAGTCCTTATGCTTGCTTAGAAAAAAAATCGTCCGGAAAACTAGGAAGACAAACTAATTGAACGACAGAAGACTGACAAACAGACAGACAAACGGAGTAGAAACCTATAGTTTATCAAGTTTTACCGGTAAGAAAATAACAAATTGATACCGGAGAATCTTGAAATATATACCTACCGTCATACACAGTGAGTCCTCCGGGATCTGACCCGTACGCATCATCAGTGATCAGGATACTTATGTTTAAATAATTTCCAGTTCCCGCGTCTATCTTCCAGTAGCAGAAGTCATTGCTAAAGAATGAATCAACCGGTATAGTTTATAAATAAACTAAAATTAAAATAATTATATTTCAATAGACCATTGTCGATGCAAGAATGCTTTTGTTAACTGAATATGGAAAGCATGTCAAGTTTCGACAGAGTTTATGAGATATAAACAGAGAGAGAAAAAAAAACATACGTTTGTACTATACTGTATAAATCCTTTCCTTGAAATAATTTTGAAAGTGTCATATGCAAAGTAATGAAAAGAGTGGCATAAATATTAGCCTTAAAAATTTAAAGTTAATAAGGAACCACCTTTCTTTAAAAACGTAAACTTTAAAAAAAATCTTATGATTTCAAACTCAAATTAGTTTTTTACTATGGGTTTTAGCAAAGGGTATACTTGAAAAAATGGTAAGGTAGAAAACTTTTAATTAGCGATTCTCACGTAGTTCTCATATTGTTCAAAGACTGTGAGTGGTCCAATAAATCATATTTGAAATAAAGTTTTGTGTTGAGACAATACCCTGAGTAGAAGTCTGGAAATGTCGATAATGACTGCTGTAGACTTAAGGTGGTGGTCACCGTTATGGAGTGCTGGGCACTCTGGGAATAACAGGGCATGAGTTGTCTCTGTCCAAAGACTGAAGATGAAACGAAATTTATATTATTGATATCAAAAGACTCTGAATAGTCTTTTTGGGAAATGACTTCATACTAACAGGTGAAAAAGGATAATTGGGAATTAACATTGTGAATCAGTGTTTTTAACAGGTACCCCGTATTTTTATAATATGAACACATTTTATGTATTTATCATACATGATTACAAATCAGTATAACTGCCTCCTAGAGAAAAAAATAGAGATTATTTTTAAAAATCTTACTTGTGGGATAAAGACTGAAGTACTGCAAAGTAAATCCTGCCTTTTCGATGCCCATGTCCGACGTGAAAACAATATACATGTATTCCCCTGTGCTTTCATAGTAGCTGTTAGATTTTTCTCCAAATAATGTTACCAAGAGGGTTCCACTCGGAGAATTACCTGAAGAAGACGGACATCAGATATACAGTTGACAACAATGAAGTTAATGCCTCTCGCAATATGTTTAACTGCAAATACGAGCATATTTAATATATATATATATATATATATATATATATATATATATATATATATATATATATATATATATATATATATATATATATATATATATATATATATATATATATATATATATATATATTACATTTCCGATGTCTTTGTCCGAGATAAAGTTACAAATTGTTAAATACTTTATTTAAGGAATAACTGTCTAATTTTTTGGATTCATGATGTGATCAATCGAGTGGCTTGAGTGATAATTTGCATAAACGCCGAAGGCGTTTATGCATAAAATTATCACGCAAGCCAATCGATTGATCATCGTCATGAATCCAAAAAATCTGACAGTTATTCCTTATATTTACATGCTCTTGATTCTGCAAATTCACGTGCTACAATTCCCGCTTCTGTCTCTATTTGTCCCGCCCCGCACGTGATTTTTTTTCACCACGCCTATCGATGAACCAGTAGATTTATGTAGAAATAAAGTATTTTTACAATTTGTAACTTTATCTCGGACAAAGACATTGGAAATGTAAATATTTCTACATAAATCTACTGGTTCATCGATAGGCGCGGTTAAAAAAAAATCACGTGCGGGGCGGGACAAATAGAGAAAGAAGCGGGGCTATTAGCACGGGAATTTGCAGAATCAGGAGCATGTAAATATAAGGAATAACTGTCAGATTTTTTGGATTCATGACGATGATCAATCGATTGGCTTGCGTGATAATTTTATGCATAAACGCCTTCGGCGTTTATGCAAATTATCACGCAAGCCACTCGATTGATCACATCATGAATCCAAAAAATTAGACAGTTATTCCTTAAATATATGTATATACACCATAGTAAATCAAAATATAAAAATATTTTCCAACTTTAATTAAAGTTATTTATTACTATGAAATTCAGACTGTTTCATTTATTCCAATTTTTAATTACATTGTTTGATTTTTAAATGTAACAGCACTTGTATAATCAATTAACTATTTCACAATAAAGCAACATTGACATTGACTTTAAGGGATATACATGTAATTTTACAATCACAGGAAGTTCCAGAATAAATCATAGTAAGTCAAAATGTCATGGTTAAGTGTTAAAGTATCATAATAATTCAATCATCAAAATATTATAGAAAATCAATACTTTAAGTATGATTTATATTAAAAAAAAGAATTGTAGATAACATTATTTATCTTTTGATGGGGTCTCTCTAGAATAAATTAATCTGGATCGAAAATCTACGATTGGTTCAGGCCTCCATTAGGGCGTTTACTAAATTTCAAACTCGTAGCCAATCAAATCGATCATTCTGATAACCAGTCAAACTGCTCATTCTGATAACCAGTAAAACTGCTCACTCTGATAACCAATCAAACTGCTCACTCTGATAACCAATCAAACCGATCATTCTGACAACCAATCAAACTGCTCACTCTGATAACCAATCTAACTACTCACTTTGATAACTAATCAGACTGCTCACTCTGATAACCAGTCAAACTGCTCACTCTGATAACCAGTCAAACTGCTCACTTTGATAACTAATCAAACTGCTCACTCTGTTAACCAGTCAAACTGCTCACTCTGATAACCAATCAAACCGATCATTCTGACAACCAATCAAACTGCTCACTCTGATAACCAATCTAACTACTCACTTTGATAACTAATCAGACTGCTCACTCTGATAACCAGTCAAACTGCTCACTCTGATAACCAATCAAATTGCTCACTTTGACAACCAGTCAAACTCATTCTTAAATTAAACAAAAATAAAATTCTTACCATCATAGATACGTATTTTATCGAAGAAAGACTCTGTGTTGATAACGTTAAATACAAGTCCCACGGTAGAAGATGAAGTTTCTGCTTGTATCAACCACTGACAGTTGCTTGAGCTATAAAATTAAATCTTTAATTATGCATACGCAACAAATGAAAGCTTTTCAAGCTTACATATATATTGTACGCTTTATTATTATTATTTTTAAAAATCTTTCTACAGTAATTTTTAGCAAACTTTTCAAAAAACGATGGGCATAATTTGTGTTCCTATATAAACCGACCTCATTTTATATTCATATTAAGCCGAGTTAATATATATAAACATTCTAGAAAGTTATAAGGAACATGTATTGTACGTTAGTTTTTTCACTCCAAACCAAGTCATTAGAACATATTTATCTCATTTCGATACGTAAAGATTGCTTTTATAAAAGATCTTTACCTTGGATAGTTATAAGGATAGTTCGGGGAGCTGATGGTTGGGGCGGTTCCGTGATGGGCTGACAGTTGCAAAGGAGTACTGCACTGTGAGGTTACTGAAGAAAAATTTTCATAAAATGTAAGTCTCATTAGGATGAGTAACATGTAATACATTGGGGCCACGGACAATGAACTCATTATTTTAATCTAACAAGATGAAACTGCATCATTCAATGAACTCAATGGTCATTAAAGGTCTGGAAAGAAGGCTGAATGGAAGAGCTCTGCCATTAAGTCACCTTAAAGTACACTCTCAGCTAAATTTCTGCTAACTGAATGGCAGAGTTTCATCCTGTTATTTTTATTTTAAAGGGGTATAGAGTAATTTGTGTTCGACAGCAACAGGAATCTATGCTGAAGTTCCTTAGTTGTAAAACGAAGAGAACTCGTCCATTGATATCTGCGCATATTTTTATAATCAAAGATACATTAATTAAATTTCATGAATTCCCCATTTCTTCTTAATTGGTCCACCTATAAAAAGATTTTTTTTAAAAAAAATCTGGTTTTAATTATTTATACCCAGTCTGAAAAACGTAATGGTTAATTGATCAGAAGGAAGGTTGGACATATAAAGATACAAACGGGAACCGGTCAATTACTTGAAATCATTTGTTAGCATAAGCCAGGGCACAAAAATGGATTTTTCACCATATTGTTAAAATACTTTTCACAAGGCATACATTATGGGAAATGCTTAAAAAAGCCGAGGGCGTTAAAATGTCCAGAGAAAATGTAAGAGTGTATAGCAACATACCTGTTTGAAATGTGATGACCAGATAAAAAAGAATTGTCATATCATTTATCTGAAAAAAGTATTAATACTGTTTAAGCTTGAACAGATTCTGGACATAAATCTATTATATGTAGTTAATTTGAAACACATTCAGTAACATTTCTATTTACATACCTGAAATAAGCTACATTTGTCCATGTTATTGTTGGTTTGTATATAACTCAATGGCTAGCATTAAATCCATGGATGATAGGGTCAAAGCGATTAATCGATGAATATTTATTCTAATCTAGATTAACAAACACATTTAAATGTCGCAGGGTTGGTTTTGTTATGGCTAACAAATACAAGTCAACACTCATAATTTCGTAGATCTACCGTGTGGTCAGAATATTGCAGTGTTGTAAAGAAGATTTTTTGCCTCCATGATAGAAGATTCGGGGGCATATAGTTTTTGCTCTGTCCGTCAGTCTGTCTGTTTATCTGTTTGTGCGCAAAAACGTTAACCTTGTCCATAACTTTTGATTGGTTGGAGCTATGGCTTTCATATTTCAAATGTGTATTTCTTGTGACAAGACCTTTCCCTTGGGCACCATTTATTTTGACCCTTTAACCTTGGCCTTGGAGCTTGACCTACTTAAAAAAAAAGTTAGCCTTAGCCATAACTTTTGAACGTTTGGAGGTAGGGCTTTCATATTTCACATGTGTATTCCTTGTGGCAAGGCCTTTCATTGGGCACTATTTATTTTTACCCTTTCGTATTGGCCTTGGATTTTGGCTTGCTTTTGAGCTTTAGCATTTGCTATGAGCTGTGTTGAAGTTAGAAAAGAATTTATTTTCATAAAAATCTTTAAAGGGACCAAACATTTTATATTCTGTGTAAAAGTCAATATTTAACATCTTCTTTGCCAATATATTTTTTTATTTTCACTAGCCAATTGTATATCTTTCAAGAAAGTATTCCTTAATTAAACATTGTGATTATCATTTGATTTTGCTACTTTTTCCAATAGTATTAAAAAGCAAGCTGATATATTGGGATTTGCTTTAAAATCAGAGATCCAAATTTCTGAGGAATATATCAAAACTGGGACAATAATTGATTCATATAGTTTAACCACAGGTTGGGTGAGAGACCTGAGCCAAAGGGTAGCTTCAAGGCAAAAAAAAAAATCTTTTCTTTTGCTAGCAGCAAGATCATCACAAACATGTTTTAAGTTGCCATTTGAATGTAAAATTATATCACAATATTATTATATATATATATTAATTGTTATAATAAAATATTTAACGATTCTTTATTTTACTGGTAGAAGAAATCATAATCTTTGTTTTTTTTTGTAAGTTACTTCCACTCTAAACAATATCTTAGAAAATGTCTATACAATTTTGGAGACCTTCAACTGACTCACTGATAATAAAACAAGATCATCAGCAAAAAATAAGTGATTAAAAGTTATGTCACCTAAAGATACAGGGTAAGTCATTAGTTTATCAAAATAATTTTTAAAGTCATCAACAAAATTAGTAAATAAAGTAGGACTTAAATTAACCCCCTGTTTAATTCCTACTGTAGCATTAAAAGTCACTATATAAATTCCCCCTCTTACGGCACATTTTCAAGAAGAGCACATATGTTTTATAATATTAAAGAATTCTCCACCAATTCCCTTTTTAAACTTACGAAAAAATAATACAAAAATTAAAAATTAATTGAAAAAAAAATATGTTGAAGAGAGTGAAATGTAATTTTTAAAAATGTGAAAAAATCTCATCTTTGTCATTTTATCGATAAACTAATTCACATTTTGATTTGAAGCAATTTTTTAAAATATAAATTTCTTAATTTTGCATGGGTTAACGTATCTACGCTCCTTATTATTTACCTCAGCGCCAAGTCAAAATTATCTCGCCGTGAACCTCTAGCATGTTGGAGTAATGCATAAACATGTATTTGAGCAGCAACTGATAGAAATTAAGAAACTATCACAAACAGAAAAAAAAGTCTTGCACTTTATGTCTCTAAACATCAATGTAAACGTCTACCCTTTGTGAAATTTATAATCTTTTTTTTCACTGAACAACCAATGAAGATACTCTCCTTCTGTGAGATTCATAGTTAATGCCAGTAGTTGCTAACGATTGCATATCTTCTTTTTTTTTTAAATTTTGAATTCTGAGAACAGACAAATTGCATGTCAAATTAGAGATTAATTAATGAGTTTACAAGACAAACCGTGTAAATAGGCTTTTTAGGAGATTTCTGGTAAAGCATCCTGATCAAGCATGCAGGTGTTATCTTTATCCCTTGGGAATTGGGCAAAATAATCTGGCCTCTTAATTGCAATTGATATAGTATCTGTCAGATTAAAAAGTTCTTATTGGCTAGCTATTATTTTCAAACTAAATTTGGTGTAAAGTAATTAAAACTAATTTGATATTTTATAATATAATTTTTTTTTATTTTAATTGGGCATTTGTAAAACTCTATCACAACCAGTTGAAGAATATATGATGTATAATTTGTTCTAATTAATACCTACAACACAGGAGATGCATATCAACCATTAAGAATGCAAAAGTCATTGAAATTTTTGTATCAAGGTTGACATAATTTTCTTCCTTGCACTCTAAACTATTTAATAATATTAATAACGATTAAATAACGTGCACCGCCACGGTGTATGATACGCCCCTCAAATATTGTTCAATTAATTATTTATGATAATTGATCAATATTTGAAAGGCATATCATACACCGTGGCGGTGCACTTTATTTTATGAAATGTTTCATGGTTTGATAAATCCACAAATAAATGGAATGAAAAAGTAAATGAATACAAGTTTACAAAAAACTTTGAAGGGAATGAAAAAATATAAACGATTGTGAAAAGCCTTACATTTTTATGATGTGATTAAATACAATAAAATAATCCCTAATTATCAATAAAGTAACATTTTGCTTAAGTTAATTAATCATTTGAAGATAAAGAATAGTTTTTTAAAATTTATTTCAACATGTTCAAAGGACAATTTACTTTCACTTTTCCTTTGACATGCACGTGATAATAATAACATCTACTTTCTATGTAAGACGCCATTCAACAGGAAAGAATATTTACACCTAAGGCAATAAAAACAGATGATAACAGATATCAACAGATGATAAAAATAAATATTTGTGAGGAATTTTAAGATTTAGCGGAATAACGGTATAACAAAAAAGACTGATTTACGAATCTACACTGTATGTCATTACATATGCGGTCATTATAACTTACATCCGTGTTTTATTACATGTACAGATATATCAATACGTGATAATCAACACATTATATATTTTTTAAATATAGAAATCAAAGCTGATCAACATAAAATCTGGGTATTTGTAGCTCACCTTAACTTAAAGCCAAGATTAACTGTTCTCGCCTGTATGTTCTTACTGTTTACATTGTAGACTTCTAAATCACTGCCTCGACTTAAAAAGACACTGGAGAGAAAGAATACGATGAACATTATGATAGGATGGGATAACTAGATTTTTTTTTATCAAGAAGTAAGAAATTACATTTTTTATTGAATCTCCGTCAAATAACATGAATATTTCAGATGTTTAGGCCCTGAACTCTGTTGCTGTAGTAGGAAATACATACATGTAACAGAGAACCACGCCTGTGTATCGGTAAATATGGCAAAAACCCTCTTTATGATCATGGATTTCATTTGTTATACTAATATGCAGCTATGTTAATTGCCGCATAGATACCACAGAGCCTAGGTCAACCCCTGAAATAGTGTGATTCTTCATTCGGATTTAAAAGTTACCTTTTCTCACTAAAGATTTGAAAAAGAGGATGCCGCAATATTCACAAATGTATCTTTATGTCAGTTGGTTTATTTTTTTAAATGAAATTATTTACGTAGTTAGAATTGAATGAATAATAAACTTCTGAACTAAATAAAGTGATGATAAAAAAAATATTCAATTCATGGGTTGATTGATTGTTGTTTAAGGTCCCATTCGAGAATTTTTCACTCATATAGAGAACTTCAAATTTAGAAGGGTTATTGAGCAGTGATGGTTCTTTATCGTACCAACGCCTACCGTGTTTAAGTTCTCATCCGAAAGGCCCGTGACTTTCACTTCTAGTGCCGGGCTCTTGGCGAAGGAACAGTCACTACCTTTGTTTACGTCTTAGGTTTGATGCTGCGCGGCGAACGAGAATCGAACCCGGACCTCCCGATCACGAAACGAGCACCCTACCGTGACCGGTTTCAATTCATGGAAAGAATGTGTTACCATTCTAAAGTGCAAATTAATTTTTTTATTCACTAAATGTAACACAGTAGCTGTGTAAGCTTTGTAACCCATTACATCATATACTTGAACTTCGGAAATATTTACCACGACTTTTATTCAAGGAAGAGATGTTTCAATGATTAAAGCAGGAAGCTCCCGTCGGAAATTCACAACAAATACGACAGAAATGGAAAACTACATAATCGAAACATCAAATACAGTAGAAGAATGGAACAGTAAACTAGCCAGGATCCTAATTCCCAATAATGTGATCCTGTCTCTGTATATGATTGCAGGATTGGTAGGAAATTCTGCCGTGATTTTCATTTACGGATTTAAGATGAAAGGCAACAAAATAAAGGGAAACAAAGAAGAAAGATATTTCATTCCATTTCTTGCCACTGCTGATCTTTGTGCCACACTCGTTTGTGCTTCATTTGGAATCGCTCAAAATATAATGCAGGCGACATTTGATAATGAACCTTTGTGTAAAACTTGGTGGTTTTTTGCTGGCTTCACCACGTTAATATCAGTATTTTTCCTTGTAGTCATTGCTGTACACAGATACCTAAAGGACTGCAAACCTCTAGGAAAACAAATGACATTGAGGTGGAAATGGTTCGCCTTGGGTTTGTGTCTAGTAATTGCATTCCCATTAGCTGGACCCATGACCCATTTTTATGGATCAGAATCTTTCCTTAACGAAGAAATGAAGATCTACGGACGCCGATGTGGCAGATTGAGTACCACAAACAAAACGAGTTCTTTGATATTCGGAGGTACTCTTGTTCTCACAGCGATCACAATTATTATTGTGTTAATTTGTCTATATTCCAAAGTAGGATACACTATTTTTGTACATTTTAAGTATACGAAGGTTGTTGGAAATCACAATAAAACAGAACATTCTCGGGGTGGGGTCTCCAGTGGGGACGACCCCTACAGTAAATCTGAAATGAGTTCCTTTGAGACTCTCGAGACACCCACTGCCGGAATGTCCTCTGTGTACTTCACTCAGACTACCACGCAACAAACGGAGACACCAGTTAATATAGAAGTGAGAGAAAAACATGTTCCAAAACAGTCAAGTAGAAAGCGGAGAAGAAATAAGAGAATTGTTCATAAATTTACATTGATGTTCATGCTGATTACGGTCATATTTCTTATTTGCTATATCCCTAAAGTTATTATCATGCTTCTGGAGGCGAGTAACACAAAGTTTTGGGAGGGATTTTCTGAAGCTGGCAGATCTGCAGTGTCTTTTGTTTACAGGATTTACATACTAAACAATGTCACAAATCCATTTATATATGCCTTTTTAGACAAGAAATTTTCAGAGCAAATTAAAAAGTTGATTAAATCTTGTACTTGTAAGTAAGCGCAGTTCAGTCAATCATAAAACAAGCATGTCTTTTTTTCCAATTTGATATAAATTGTTCACCTTGATTTTCCATTTTCGGTAAAAGCAAAAATCTTAGGAGAAGATGTTGATAAGATTGACGAACAATATAATCAGTACCGTTACTGTTGTCTGTTAATGTTTTCATAATGACAAGGATTGGAAAAATCTAAAGTTTCATGCTATCGTGTTTATTAAAAAATTGTTTTTCTGAAACAGCATTTAGTCTGTCATTTATTCATCTGTAGGGATGATTTTTATTTGTGTTTCCTGTTAAAAATTATTGCAAATTATTGTCCTAAATCATGTATGCCAAATACGATTTTAATGTTACATGTCTTTTTTAATAAGTGTTGTCCAGTAAACTTGTTCTACTATCTTTTTTCCAAAGCAGGAATGATGGGCAATAGCTAATTTATACATTTTAAATCTAAGCACAATGAAAATAAATTTTGATTTCAAAATATTGTTTCAAAAAGCTATGGCTTTCTTAAATCGTATTAATCAAAATGTAAAGATATCATAATCAAGTTCGAAAATTCAATTAAAACAATACAAACTGAGAACAGAGCAAACAGGACCCCTTAAAAGATCAGAGATGGGATCACGAGTCGTGGAGAAGTAAGCATTCCCTGTCGACCAGTCCCCGCCTTGAACACTTTGTTTTGACAGTGTGAAGGGAGTAATTCGTAGACAGTTTGTAAAATGTGATCAAATTAAGGTTCCATTAAGAGCCTATGGAAATTCCAACAGATTGTTGGAAGACCTGGTGTACGTAGATACTGTCATTGATGGTCAATGAATTTTTAATATCACCTTCAGAGTACTTCTGTGTAGATTCAGAATGATTTTAAAGTAACTTTGTAGATTAGCTCTTGACGAAGCAGTTGTTTATTTCAAAATTCTTGGAAGTTCTGTCTCGGAATGGTTGTATTGTTGAAAAATAGTACGCTTTGGTTTTGATGCTAATAAGAAATGGGATGTCAAATTTTCTAAAAGTTTTCTTTACCCACTATTTATAAACATCTCTTCTCGAATATGTTGTCGCACGATACTGCTGAGGTTTCTCCTCAACTGCTGTAAATTTTTTTTTGTGAGGAGTAAAGAAAGAAGCTTGGTAAAACAATCACCTTTTATATATATTTGTGATAAGTTTGTAATCCAGTAAAGAAATGGTAATTGAGATTTAATTTTATTGTTGGAAATATTGATAGTATTCAAACTGACATATAATTTTGAAAAAATCTCCAGGGAAATGCGTTTTGAATGAAAACATTACAAAAAACGTAGGCTTCATTCAATGCTACGTGGGCATTTCATTTCAGACATTGTAAATGATGCATAAATCTGGTACAAAATGATAAAAGCCTGTATATACATGTATATGTCAGTGTAAAAAAAAAGAGAACCCAATCTAGAATTAGGAAGGTGGAATTGTTTTAATCGTCACAATGACTTTAAAGCTTTTCATTTTCAAGTTTCTTAATCTTCATTTTTTGCAACTAATAAAGATTAATTTGACTGAATTTTGTCAATTAATGCATTTTTGGGTGTATGGAGAAATAGATTAGATAGTGAAATATCAGTTTAACCGTTGAGTGGCGAATTTCGTACAATATTTCATTCTGTCTTCAGAGGTGATAGAAGAATTAGATAGATTACCTGATATTTATGTACTGTTGCATCTAACAGCTGAGCATGTAACAGCATTGTGTTTGTTTGTAAGGCTTATGGTTACAATCGCATTTAAGAGGAACTTGGATTTTCTTCTACAGATGTTATATTCTTTACAAATTTTAGATGAAAGGCAGCGGAGAGAAGTATTTTATTTCTTCCTTTCCTTGCTACATCGGAGCAATTTGTTTCCCCTGTTAAAGTTTCTTTCGGGATTACTTTCAACACGTACTATAGAATGGCCTTGTCTATCTGATATACGAGATATACATTCTTTTTCGCACGATAGAGACAGGCAATACCAATCTACATGTACTATCATATGCAGTCGAAATAGTGTAAACCATTGCAAATCTTTGCAACATTTCTAATGTTCATCTCGATGAAAATGAAATCTATGTCACTAAGAGCAACGCTAGGTTATCTGTAATTGGATCTACTTCCGCTCTGACAACAGGGAAAAGTCAGTCTAAACAAACATTATATGTTGTTATGGGAATGTATGTAAAAGGTGAAGTTAACGAACAGTGACCAATGTCATAAATTCAGTTAAGTACACGAATCGTGAACAGGGCAAAACACGGACCCCTGGGAACAACGGGGGCCCGTTTTACAAAATCTCACGACTAAGACAAAAAAGTTAAGTTGATCGTAAAATCATGCAAAATGAATAATTTTGTTAAAATCTGCTTGCATAAAAATATCTTTATAAATTCTTTTTAAAAGATATTACCATTTTCTAATAAATCTAAATTAGAAAGTTACTGTAAACGTATTTTTTTCCACGGGGTCAAAATCACAATTTCTGTTCAATCCGCGGGTAGAAAATTACGCAGATTTTTTAGATTGTCACTACATGCTTTAAATACACTTTATGAACCCTGAGACAAATTTCCGCGGAAAATTAATGACGGTGTGAATAGTGTAAATTAATACCACGCGGAAAAAAGTACTTCTTCAGCATTCTCAAAATTACATTTTAGTCTTTGTCGTAAGTTCTTTTGACCCTGGTGTGGGATCAGTGGCCTTTTTCACAAAAAATCTTACGACTAAGACAAAAATTTTCCCATACCTCAACAAGTATCTAAGCTGTAGTAGGACATCAAAAAATCTTATATTTCTATTACATTAACTTACTTAGTAAAAATGTTTAAGAAAAAAAATGAATATATTTATTAAATAAAAAAATTACAGAAATGTCAAATTTTCAAACTTAGTCGTAAGATTTTTTGTGAAAAGGGCCACAGGTACCTAAGAGGAGTAAGCATCCTCCTGGTCACAGTCGCCGTGAGCCCTCTGTTTGGATGAGGTAAAATGGAGTAAACCGTAATCAATATGTTATTTTTAAAAATTGGCCTAACAATTAATGGGAAGCATGTCAGTAAAAATTAGACCAAGGATAGATTGTATTTGCAAACAAGTTCATTAAAACAACTATAGAATTTGCTGACTTTAAAGGACATACTTGAAATTCCTGGGCATCAGGTTATTCGTCAGTAGGCAGTTGTTAAAAATGATCGTACTCATAACACGCTTTTGAATCTTGAATCAATTGGGAGACATAAACACTGCATGCAGGTCATTGTGGAAGAATGTTTTTCATCCAGTTTGTCATATAGTCTAGTTATTAGTTGGCCATTGACGTCTTTAGTTAGTAAAATATCCAAGTATAAAGCAGATGTTGCGGACAGTATGTTGTCTTTTTATTTCGAGTTCAATGGGATATATCTAGTGAATATATGAATGAAATAACTATTGTTAATTAAAAAAACGCCATCGAGATATCGAAATGTCGAATCGAAAGCCAAAGCAAAAGTTTTTTTTCTTCTCAAGTGGAAGTTCTTGAATGTCTGCTTCATAAGTATATAACAATTTGTCGGCTAAGGAGAACAATAAATGTCCATCGGAATTCCAACAGATTGTTGACAGACTCCGCCTTCAAAGGTTACAAATACATTGTCATAGAGGAACTAAAGCATCTTTTTAATATCGCTAAGAGTATTTGTGTGTAGAATCAGAATGATGTTTAACAAAGTAGTTTTTGTTGAAGACCATTCACAAGATACCAAAATTTCCGAGTGTATTTTATTGAAAAAAAAATAACCCTGTTGTTTATGATGCCAGAAAGTCTCCCCTTTCATATATAGTGAGTAATGGTTATTGAAAGCGTGAAAAAGTCATATGTTTTGATGATGTTTTGAAGACATTGTTTTTTGAAAAGTTTTGTGATTTTAAATTTTACAAAAGTTCTTTGAAGTTTTTGAAAATCCACGTTTAATTTACACTACATTATGATCTTGAATCTAGCACAGTACCTGAAGGTTCTAATTCACGGCAGTTAAATTCTTTAGGAGGAGTAAGGATAGGGCTTGATTGAACATTTACTTCACCCTGCAGTATATCTTTATTTGGACAATCAAATTGAATTTGAATTACCATTTTTATGGATTCCTAAACTACATAAAAATCCTTGCACTAAGATAACTAGAGGGTTTCAGTAAATGTTCTGCCAAGCCTCTTTCTTTACTCCTCTCTAAAACATTAACAGCAGTGAAGGAAAAACTTAATCAGGAGTACTGTACAACAGTATAATCGAAAAGTGGTGTAAATCAGATGTGAATACCAAGGAACTTTTAGAAAGTTAAAAATCGCAAAATTTTACAAAAAAATGATAACATCAAAATGTTAGACTTTTTAACACTTAATACAACTATTCCCCACGATAAATTAAAGTCCAAGCTTTTTGACATCAAAGACAAGTGCTTTTTCAATAGAAATGATACTCGTAAATTTACTACCTTGTCATTGTCATTTGCAAAATTATTTTGTTTAAAAACTTTCTGACTGTACACAGGTACTCCAATGTTGATATTAAAAAGATGCTTGAGTTTCTGATTGACAACATCTATGTAATTTTTGGAGATTAAGTCTTCGGAGCAATGTTAAGGAAGCACTCAGATAAATATTCTGACTTTACTAAATCAATGATACAATATGGCGTCATAGCAGATCTTAAAAAATTAAAACTTTCATTTTTATTTGTGTAGTTTTTTTCTCTTAATTCTTTTTTTGTTTTGCACTACTATAATTTGTTGATATGTGCTAAGTATTTGGTATTTTAACACAAAGCATAGTTGAAGGAAATTTTCCCGGGGGGTGATTCATACTAACTCATACAAAATCTCTCATACTTTTTTGACGAGCAAAAAAGGCACTTTTACTTTTAACAGACTTTTATTTTTTTAGAGTGGCATTTAGTTTGATATATAATGCTTTCTGTGTGTGTGTGTGTGTGAGGGTGTGTTGGTTTGTGTGTGTGTGTGTGTGTGTGTGAGGGTGTGTGTGTGTGTGTGTGTGTGACAATTAACATCAAAATAGAGGATGTAGAATAAGTTATTTTCAATCATTCGATCAAGGAAGAATTTATTTAAATAATATATGTATAAAAGGTAAAAAGTAGTAACAGCCATAAGTCATAACAGAGTGTCGTTCAGAGTGTAAATGAGAACCTGTCCGCACAGATAATGATTAATTAGCATAGGACGGTTTTATACCTTAAAGTCCTGGGTAGAGTAACACATTTTGCAAACATTGGTTTAAATTCTTTTATGAACGTTATTATTACTATGATTAACGTGACAGAAGTGACCAGTGGTCCTACCGATATTGACCGAGGGAATGAACAGCTTGATCTTCTTCTGACTCCGAATATTGTGGTACTCTCTTTGTATATTTTGTTTGGTCTCTTTGGAAACGGTGTTGTTTTTCTTACTTACAGTTTACGCTCAAATCTTCAAAACCAGGACCGATACTTCATTCCTAAACTGGCTCTAGCCGACCTGTTCACATCCACTATCTGCTCATCATTAGCTATCATCGGAAATGTTATGGAGACCAAATTTAAGGACAGGTTTCTGTGCATTTTTGGAAACTTTTTTATGGTATCTACACAGAGTGTCTCGGTTTTACTTCTTTTTATAATTTCTGTACAAAGATATCTTAAAATATGTAAACTTAAAGACATGTCACTAAAGACAAGAAGATTGACAATGATTATCATTATCATTGTGTGTATATCCCTTGGCATAGGGTCTTCTCTGAATTATCGGAAGGAGTCGTCTGACAGAAAAGGAAAAATGACGGGATTTAGATGTAAAAGTGTCAAAAACGAGAATGTTGGTGAAGTTATTCTTGGAACAACTCTTCTCTTTGGTACTGTGACTGTTATTATATCCATGTTGGTGATGTATGGGAAAATAGCACATAAAATTGCTACTCATATTAAGCAAATGAAGGGAACTATTTCTAAAATGGAAAGTATATCGGAAGATTCTTATAAGCACGTCTCCAATACCAGTACAAAGACCAAGTCTAGAGCTTCTAGAGCTTTAACTGTTATAGATGATGTAGAAAATCTTGCTTTGGCGGAATCTTCGATAGAGAACAATGGCTATACATTAGGAAAATGCCTTGTTCCTAACAAAATATTGCACCAGGAAAAACGAAAAAGAAAACACAATATGGGACATAAATTTACTCTAATGTTTATGCTGATCACTATTGTTTTTATCGTATGTTACGTCACAAAAACAATTCTGATGTTACTTGAAAGTTTGGACACTCTATTCTGGGACTCTATGTCGGATGGCAAGCGAGCTGGATTTCTGTTTCTTTACAGAATTTACATTGTAAATAGTATTGTAAATCCCTTTATTTATGCTTTTCTTGATACTCACTTTTCAAAAGAGTTGAAGAAAATGTGCTCATATTGAAGAATTACACATCGAGGTATGTTTTGTTTGTAGTGATAAACTGAAAATGTTCATAATTTGAGTGGCTTTTTATTTGACAGATCAGTGAGACTAAACCATTTTATCACTTTGTTCTTTGTGAGTTATATTTTGGATTTTTAATTTTTACATATAAATAAACAACACCTATACATTAATTACTGTCGTTATATTGATTAATATAGGTATAAACACTTAAGAATTTAAAACAATACATGAAATATTGAAATCCCAACAGGGGTTGCCTAGGTAACACGTCATTTCAAGGTAGGAAACCGTTATCCTTTCTTCTCAAGTAAAACTGTTTTCCGAAATCAACCACTGTAACTTTTTTAAGACTGTAGTTCATAGTAATCATTTAAGAACCTACTCAGTGATACAAAAAGAACTTTAGGTGTTCTCCTTGATACCGGAAATACAAACGGAAACTGTTTATGCTAATTAATTTGAAAGAGATTTTGTACACTTGAGAAACTAGTCGGATGGGCCAGACATGAAAAAGAAGACCTTGACACTGTGTCAGAATGGATTAAATGTATGTTAAAATCGCGCATAAAAAGATTTAGGGGCAATATGAGAACCATCTATCCTTCTTATTCAATAATCCAGAAGTGGAAAAAGAATTAGATAGATTACATGATCAGTACGTACTTGTCCCTGCTGACAAAGCAGGTAACAACATTGTCTTTGTTTGTAAGGCTCATTATATTAAATGTATTTTAGAGGAACTTGGATTTAATTCTACAAGTGGTAATCCAACTTATACTCATAGTTCCCTTTCTAAGGAAGAAATTCTTCAAAATCAGTTTTGCATATTTTTAATATTCCAAACAACCAAAATGAATTTGAATTACCATATTTATATTGGAATCCGAAACTTCATAAAAATCCTTACAAACAAAGATACATAGCGCGTTCCAGGAAATGTTCAACCAAGCCTCTTTCTTTACTCCTCACTAAGATATTAACAGTAGTGAAGGAGAAACTTCAATAGTACTGTGCAACAATATATTCGAGAAGTGGTGTAAATCTGTCGACAGGGGATGCTTACTCCTCCATGGTACCTGATCCCACCTCTGATGTTTTTAGAAGTCCGTGTTTGCTCTTGTATTGTTTCAATGGACTTTTGAGCTTGATTACTGTTCGTTATCTCCATATTTCATATAAATCAAGGGCTCTTAAGATCTCAAACTTTCTTTGATAATTATTATTTACAGCGCATATCATTATTATGTTTGCAATCTGTGTAATAAGGTCTCTTTCATCTTATCAATTGGCTCTGTAAGTAGTTTATTATTGTTATTATAGTTTATTATTGTTATCATTAGAATTATAATATATATTTATACAGATTTTGATGAATTTTGTATAATACAAGAAGGTACAAATGGGTGATTTCTTTTAAGATACATTTAAAAAAAAAAAAAAAAAAAAAAAAAAAAGGAACAAAATACTCTAAATTGAAATATATGGAGATAACGAACAGTATTCAAGCTCAAAAGTCCATAAAACAATACAAAATAGGAGCAGAGCAAACACGGACCTCCAAACATCAGAGGTGGGATCAGGTGCCATGGAGGAGTGAGCATCCCCTCACATCCGCCGTGTGCTCCTTGTCATGATCGGGAAATTCAGTGTGTTAATAATGGCCTAACAATTAGTATGAAAAACGTCAGTCAGCATTTGACTCAATGATAAATTGTATTTGCTGACAAGGTCATTGTATCGACCATAGACCTTACGAAATTCGTACGACAGTCCTTCAAACGGGCGTCACAAACCTCGCTTAATGAATAGTTGGACAATTGTGATGAAAAACATTACAGTACTAGTAGATTATCCGGACATAAAAGGTATGAGAGTCATCTCTAGTCTAGTCTTCTGTATTAATTCAAATAACTTAGTCTAAATATGCAATAATTCAGCAAAACTTTTGTTTTTCAATGCATTGAAAAACATATAGAGTGAAGATGTACAATCCATCTTAGTTTCTCAAATAATACATTCATGGGAATAATAACATAACTGATGTTCAAGTCGATTCTCTTTATTGTAGCTTGAAATAAAGTAAAAAACTAAACAAAATTTTTATCTTATTATTGATTGTAGGATCATGGCCGTAGGAACCGGGGGGGGGGGGGGGGGCACGGGGGGGGGGCGTGCCCCCCAATAATTTTGCCGATATATAGATTACTATAGAAAACAGAGATACTATATGTTTGTGCCCCCTCAATAAAAACGTCTGATGAGCTTTTTTTCTTTTTTTTTTTTTTTTTTTTTTGTCAAGAAATTTTGGTAGTTGATAGTGTCCCCTCAACTGAAAATGTATGGCTGTGCCCCCCCCAAACTGAAGTTGCTTCCTACGGGCCTGAGGATGTCAACAACAAGATATAGTTGAATAATGCTCTACAAATGTTAAATACCATTGACACTACCATAGGCCAAACATAATGTTCCAAATTATAATAGTTCATTGTGAAGTTTTACGGGCTCAGTATTAAGGGGTAGGTACTTTTATATTCTTTTCAATTCACATAATAAATATTTGAAAATATGGTCCAAGATTTGTTTTTTTCCAGTCCTAACTTCTATCCCCCCAACCCACCTACCAATCCCCTGTAACAATGAATTAATATGAAATTTATGACATAATTACAATTTAAAAAAAAGGGGAGGAGCGTTTAGAGTATATAATTTTTCTATAATTTGAATATGGATTGGTGTTTAAATTTCAAGAAATCACTGAATTACAATTTTCATATCTGAATTCCCTTTAGTGATTTTGTTACTGAACTGAATTGAGAATATCCTCAGGCTGATATAAGAATATACTGAAAATCTATGTTTCATTCCATTCTTTTTATGATCATGTCCATCATGTTTACTAGTATACTTCATCTGTCCTTTTATGGAGGATCGCCTCATTTTTTATGCTTTGAAAATTTGATTTTCATGCTCAGAAGATATGCTTTTCCGTTTACTCGATTAAAAATCATAAACCATTGTGGAAACTTTGAAAAAAAATATGCACTGTTGCAACCACTATTGAAATAACGTTCACTATTGAAATAATTATTTCAATAGTGGTTGAAAGTGCATTTCAAAACTAAACACAGGTTGCAACCACTATTGAAATAACGTTTACTATTAAAATAATTATTTCAATAGTGGTTGAACGGGCATTTCAAAACCGAACACAGATTGTAACCACTATTGAAATAACGTTTACTATTGAAACAATAATTTCAAAAGAGGTTTTGAATAAATTTCAAAACCTAAACCAGGCTGCATCCACCATTGAAACAATGTTCACTATTGAAATAAAGATTTCACTTGTGATTATGATTTTAATAGTTGCTTACAATGATTTCAATACCCAAACTACATTGCAAGCCTTATTGAAATAACCCCGCTCTTGAAATATATATATATATATATATATATATATATATATATATATATATATATATATATATATATATATATATATATATATATATATATATATATATATATATATATATATATATATATATATATATATAAAGATAAATTCTTTATTATGTTTCCCAAATTAATGAATTAATTTATTGAGTTTAGAATATGATAAGTAATTCTATGTTTTAATTTCTGTCTAGAAATACTATTAATACACGGATATCTGTGAATTACTTCATTAGTCGTTGAGAGTGCATTTCAAAACCAAACACAGGTTCTAACCACTATTGAAATAACGTTCACTAGTGAAACAATGATTTCAATAAAGGTTTTGAATGCATTTCAAAACCTAAACCAGGCTGCATCCTCTACTGAAATAATGTTCACTATTGAAATAAAGATTTCACTAGTGATTGAAATAAAGATTTAACTAGTGATTGAAATAATTATTTTGATAGTTGCTGGCAATGATTTCAACACCAAAACCACACTGCAAGCCTTACTGAAATAAACCCACTATTGCAAAAAATATAAGGATAAATTGTTCATCACGATTTCCAACACAATATATAATATTTATTGAGTTTAAAATATGAAGTGTTAATTTATGTATTTCTTTATTTTCTATAAATTACCATTAATACACGGACATTTTTGATTTAACTGACGTACCTTAACTTCAAACAAAGCATGCAAATGTTATATACAAGCTTTCGCTGAATCTGGCCTAGTCGGCAAAAACTAACAGACAAGCAATCAATATATGCAAGTTTTAAGTAATTTTGGTAAATATTGTTCATCTTTGCCATTGCTTATAAAGGAAAGGATCATAAATACACATAATTATAGAAATAAGAATATCTACATTAAAAAGAAGAAGACTGACATCTATGTGCACAAACTATCTGATTAAAATATGGTTATTTTTAATAAAAGGAATATACAATAGAGGTAAATTCTCGCATATATTCATGGGCTTGCCTACACTACAAATATGGATAGTTAATCCAACTACTACTCCTCAAGACATGAAAAAACAAAACTTTAAGGGAAATTTGTGTAAGCATTACATATATTACAGCTGTATGTGTTATTTCAATAGTGGTCACACATATAAAAACGCTATTAAAATAATGACCACTATTTAAATCATTATTTCATTCGTGATCGTTATTTCAATAGCGGTTGCATTAATACTACCGATATTAAAATTATATCTACTATTGAAATAATTTTTTCAATAGTCACTATTTCAATAGTGGTTGCAAAAATGTACCATGTACCCACTATTGAAATATTGATCACTATTGAAATAGTTATTTCAATAGTTGATATTATTTAAACAGCGGTTTTATACGTGTAACCACTATTGAAATAACAACCTCTTATGTTATAATGCTTATACTTAGTTTTTCCCTAATGTTTAATTTTTATGTATATATAAGAATTTACTTCTATTCTATATCTTGTGATTAAAAATAACCATATTTTCATCAAAACGTTTGTACACATAGATGTCACATAGATTTTTTCTTTCTTTTTTTTTAATGTAGATATTCTAATTTCTTAAACTATATGTTTTATTAAACTTTTTCTTTCGCGATTAATAGCAATGATGAACCTTATATAACAAAATTACTTAAAATAACTAGAGCACTTAAATCACAGATATCCGTGTATTAATAGTATTTCTAGACAGAAATTAAAACATAGAATTACTTATCATATTCTAAACTCAATAAATTAATTCATTATTTTGGGAGACATAATGAAGAATTTATCTTAATATATTTTTTTTTCAAGAGCGGGCTTATTTCAGCAAGGCTTGCAATGTGGTTTGGGTATTGAAATCATTGTAAGCAACTATTAAAAACATTACTTCAATCACTATTGAAATCTTTATTTCAATCACAAGTGAAATCTTTATTTCAATAGTGAACATTATTTCAGTAGAGGATGCAGCCTGGTTTAGGTTTTGAAATGCATTCAAAACCTCTATTGAAATTATTGTTTCAATAGTAAACATTATTTCAATAGTGGTTACAATCTGTGTTCGGTTTTGAAATGCCCGTTCAACCACTATTGAAATAATTATTTAGATAGTGAACATTATTTCAATAGTGGTTTCAATCTGTGTTTAGTTTTGAAATGCACTTTCAACCACTATTAAAATAATTATTTCAATAGTGAACGTTATTTCAATAGTGGTTGCAACCTGTGTTTAGTTTTGAAATGCACTTTCAACCACTATTGAAATAATTATTTCAATAGTGAACGTTATTTCAATATTGGTTGCAACAATGCACTTTGAAAAACTTTTCAAAGGGCGTTAAATTTGGGACAAAATTAACGCATTCTGAAAAAAAAATCAAAGTGCTTTAAATTTTTAACAAAAAACTTTTTCAAAGTGCGTTAAGAGTGTACATCAACATTTTTTAACATGGAGACAATTAACGCACTTTGAAAAAATATGTATAAAACAAAATTTCTTGACTTTGACTTTAGTATATTGTTTATTTCTTTCGACAAACTTGTGAATTGATCTACCGGTACTCTAATCGAGAACAAGGAGAAGACAGTTAGAAGGTCCCTCAACCCAACTTTTTATCTTTCCTTTCCAAATATATGTATTTACATAATTGGTATGACATTAATATACTTTCTCTCAATATATTTAAGTTAACGTAAAATAGATGAAACAAGCATTCTGAGAGTATTGCATAAGCAATACTAGTCCCCTACCGGCAAGTGTAATCTGGTTCACGTTAAAAATTTTAAAATGCCATGATTCCGTCAAAAATCAATGAAGCGGAACGAAATGCAAACTTGATCCATAACTCATCAAGGTAAAGTCACATGCCAAAAATCAGCTCAATATCTGCAAGTGTGTAGGAAAAAAGTGCGGAAAACCCTGAAAAATTGAAAAGGCCGTAACTCCCTTAAAAATCATTGAAGCGGAACGAAATGCAAACCTTATCTGTAACTCATCAAGATACACTCACATACCAAAAATCAGCTCAATATCTGCAAGCGTTTAGAAAAAAAAGTGCGGAAAACCAAGTGGGACAGACTGACAGACAGAGGGACAGACAGACGGAGAGACAGACGGACAGACAGATAGACGGACAGACAGACTCAGAGGAAACCTATAGTCTCCTCCGGTTTCACGGTAGGGGACTAAAAATTAAGGTAAGCTTTCCTGAGAGGCTCAAGGGCCACATCGCTGATCTAAGAAACAATAGTCAATTGACTATACTTTGACCAAATAAGTTTTTTACAAAATCAAGTAAAAAATAAATAAATTTAAAAATGGAGAAAAAAAACTTGTATACAATGCATAAATAACTTTTTCACACCCCTTAATACTTATCAAAAAACAGAAATAAAGGCCATCATATTGTGCGGGAATAAACAATTTTTCATACTTTTAAATTCTTAACAAATAGCTATAAAAAGACCATCATATTGTGCAGAAAATTTTTTTTCAATAAGCATACAAACTTGGGACCCCATTTTATCGCATTTCCCGTACCCCTTACGGTCATATTCGAAAAAAAAAATTAGAAAATTCTATATACAGTAAAAATTGTAGTGAATTCCTTAGTACATTGAATTTTAGTTCTTTTAAAATTGAAAGTTCATTAATGTTAATTGTCATAAAAATCAAATAATTATTGACCTTTTTGCTAAATATTCGTCAGATGTCCATCTGTCACCATATCTGATAATCTTTCTGTAAACTGTAAACATTACATACTCGTATATTTGTCCATTATATATAAGACAATTTCCCTTTAGTTTTATAACATTTAAGAGAACCTTTAGGAACAAGACAACCCCTTAAAATATTCTAACATCTATATCTTAGATCCTGAAGTGACATCTTCACCGAAAAGTTATTCAACCTGGTTCAAATAATTACTTATCATACCTTAAATTTGCAATAATATTGAGCAATCTTTTTACATTTTTTTTCAAAGTGCGTTAAAATGGTCGATATTAACGCACGTTGAAAAGATTTTTTTTTCAAAGTGCTTTAACTTGGACACAAATTTTACGCACTTTGAAAATTTTTTTCAAAGTGCATAATTTTTCAGAGTGCGTTGTAACAAACCATATTCATGGTTCAAAATTTCAGATACTACAATTATAAAGTACGGTCAGATTTTTTTTAAAGTTCAGTGGCTTATATGCATGCATATATGTACAACCTTGTACTTAATTTTATAAGAAGATGCTAAACAAAAATATTTCATAAAAACAACTTTAAAAAATAGGGATGAAACAGACTGGTACATAACGGAATTAAATTCGAGGAAAGGAAAAATCAAGATAAAGATATTTAAAAAATGAAAGAAACGGTGATTGAAATAAAGAAAAAAGCTTAAAATATTTTTAAACGGAAGAAACAATGTAAAGATATAAGATATCTAAGCAACATCATAATTTGCAGTCTGTTGATTTGCTTTGACAGTAAATCTTACATAACGACGTTACCTCCGTAGGTCTCTGTGCAAAAGGTGAAGATAACAAACAGTGATCCAAGATAACAAACAGTGATCCATCTCATAAATCTGGAAAAGAATACAAATCATAAACAAAGTTATAAAAATTATAAACTATATGATAGCGTATATCAATATTTGAAAGAAAAAAAAACTTCTAGGTTTTAAAAGAATCAATCGATATCATTATTCAAGAAAAACAATCAAATCTGCATTAAGTTTTTTTTCTTTTTGATCGTTCGTGTAGCCTATGTGATGTATGATGGATTGATTGCATGTTGTTTTACGTCCCGTTCGAGGATTTTTCATTCATATAGAGACGTCACCATATACCGGTGAAGGGCTTCAAATATAAACCTTCACTCGGCACTCAGGGCCATTGAGCAGTGAGGGTTACACCTACCGTGGTACGGGACCTCGGTTTTGAAGGTCTCATCCGAAAGACCTGCAACTTTCACTTCAAAGTGCCGATGGCTTTGCGAAGGAACAGTTGCTACCTATTTTGTTATCGACTTAGGTCAGTCGCGACCTTCCGATCACGGAGCGAGCGCTCTACCTACTGTGCTACTGTTACGGCTACTAGTATGTGATGTATGAATGTAATGTATAATCCAAAGTATAAAAAGATTTTATCATACAAGATTACACGCAATTAGCCCAGAAATAAAGCGTTTATCTGTTTAAAGACTGTGCTATACAATTATTATTGGTGATAATTAAGATATACTTGGATGACAAGAAATTCATATCAAAACACATTGCTATTCTTCTTTTATATTTAATGAAAAAACATGTAAATTGAAACAACTGGTAAATGATTATAATTTTAATCGTCAGTCCAGGAATACCTTTGTTTTTATACATACGTGTATTTATCCTGTGAATGGAAAGCCTCTTTTGATTTCTTAAAATGATTAAATACAAATTCCATAGATAAGGAAGAGTATATAATTTTTAGAGGGATTAAATAGCTTTTATGCCCGATAAGTGCATAAATGGACTTAATTCTTGATAACTCTAATTCATATGCTTAAAATGAAGTGTTTGTTATCGTGTTTAAGAAATAATTCTTGAATTATTCATTATTTCAAATATTGGACCCAGTAAAGCAGAGATTTTCGAGATTTTTGAAATGATTTTTCAAAAGACAAATGCCGTCACGGAAGCTCAGTCGGTACAGCGCTCGCTCCGTGATCGGAAAATCGTGTGTTTGAATCACTGCCGCGACTGACCTAAGTCGATAAAAAATGGGTAGCAATTGTTCCTTCGCCAAGCAATCGACACTCTGAAGCTTCGGAAGAGACCTTAAAAACCGAGGCCCCGTGTCAAGGTAGGCGTTGGCACGGTAAAAGGAGTAGTGAAAGTCGGAATAATTGATATTTTTACCTATTCCTGAATTTACGCGTAGCTAATTCAACAATATTCACTATTCGTGATATTCAGCAGATGAAAAACCTTAAAATATCTAGTTATATGTACGTAGAATTAGTTTTTATTCTTTATCTCTGCTAAAATGTCAATTTTAATCTCCTTTCATGTAAAAAATTAGAATATGTATTTTTGAGCTTTAGATTTATAAATCACTCTGCTTAATAACCTGGATTCCTTTTAAACAATTTAATTCAAATTGAACTAGTGTATTCGATACAGTAGATATATAATAGATGATGTTGTGAGAATGCAAGAGCACTTGATGAATGAAGATTCAGTAGTTTTTATATCGATTAAAATACATTTAACCCAATGAAGTTCAATGAAAAATTCATCAAAATGTGGAGAACTACACATATACATCAGAAAGATTAGCAATAGTAAGTAGGCTGAAAGTTGATAATTAATAATGTGATCTTGTCTTTGTACTTTTCAATGGGATTGGTAGGAAATTCCTTAGTAAATCTTATTGACCGATTAAAGATGAAATGCAACAAATAGGAGAGGTATTTAATCCCTTTCCTTGCTACAGTGGATCTGTTCCTGTCCCTTTTTAATGCTTCATTCTCAATTTCTATTAACACAATGCAAGCGACATTTGAAAGCACGTATTTGTTTAAATCTTGTCATTTCTTTTTAACGTTTTAACGTTCACTTTTTCCTCTTATCATTGCTGTACACAGGTATCTCAAAATTTGTAAATCGTTCGGAAAACAGATTACTTTGCACTGGAAATGATTCGCTTTATTTTGGGGACTGAGTTTTAGCATTTACCTCGTCAATACCTATAACACGAATTTACGGTTCAGTGCCCTTTCTAAATTATAAAGCTGGAATTGTAGCACGTAGATCTAGAAGTAGCACTCTTAAAACTGCTCACAATGCAGTATCATTGATCTTCGGAGGTACCTAGACCTAACAGCAATCACAATCATTGTTGCGCTAATTTGTTTTTACTCCAAAACAGGGTATACTGTAATTGTGCATTTCAGATATATTAAGAGCAGACACATGCAGAACAGTTTGAACTAGTTAAACAAAGCAAGACCAAATTTGACAACGGTAAATTTCTTAGAAGCATTTGGTGATATAATGACATGATAATTTTCGTTTTACTTGCATTCGGATTCCTTAATTCAACTCTCTTAAGCTTAGTCATACTTTCTAATTTCGTTCCTGCTTATAGTTCTAAAAAAAAAAAGAGTGAGTGAGAGAGAGGGAGAGAGAATTAAGTTAGGTATAGTGCAACATAATTTACAATTTAGGATAGAATCAAAATAAGAAATGAAGCAAAATTATCAAAATAAAAGAAAATAAAGAAAATAAAATAAAATTGGAAAATATAAACAAGAAGTTAGAATTAAAATAAGAAATAAAAAATAAAGAATTTATTTAATTTGGAAAACAAGAAATTAGAATAACATAAGAAAATAAGAACATTTAAAAAGAATTGTGTCTCTGATGCCCCTCCATAGTTTCTCATATCAAAATTCAACAAACGTGCAAACATTACATTTGTAGAATTGTGAATTGTCTTTGTGTTTCATTCAGCGTGCGGAAATACAGATTCAGGAAAACAAAGTTTACAACATCAGAAATAGTATAAACTCAAAGTCAACACAGTTGACATGCTTGTATGTCGGAAACTTACCTACTTACATATGTAACCTATGAAACTGATATGATTACAAATTTGGATTTACAAACTTACAAGTCTGGATTTTTGAACACGATTACCCTTCATACTAGACTATCTGAAAATGACTCTACCTCTGCAAATGCAACAGCGAAAAGTTTTACTTTAAACACATCATGTTGTGTCGGGAGTGTAAATAATCTTTAACCAGATGCAGAGAACAAAAAGAGGAAAAGGGAGAATGGTACAGAAATTTCCTTTCATGTTTATGCTGATAACCGTCATTTTGTTTCTCTCTAAAGATTATCGTCATAGTTCTAGAAACCAGGAATACGAACTTCTGGGAAGAGTTTTCAGATTTCACCACAGCTGTTTTGATGTTTATGTGCAAACGTACAAAATAAAAAACATCGTAACTATATTTATTTATGCATTGCAAATCTACCAGTTTGTAAAAATAAAAATAAAAATGTTTAGCAAGGTTTGAAAATAAGGAAGCATAATATATTTATGTTACATATTATATACGATGTTACAGTGTGACGGTGCGAACCGTTTGGGTGAGTGCAGTTGTATTTATTACTGAACGCCACATTTTACCATTTTCACAGCTTACACAGCATTTACTGCTTTTAACTTTGATCCGCCTCTTCAAACAGCACGTGACCAAGTCTAGATTGTAACATCGTATGTTAGTTGCACTTCCATAACGGAGGCTAAATAGTAAATATTCCTTTCTTTTAACGAAAAACATCGTAGAGTAATACAATTTTTTTTCTCTGTAGGAACTAACACTTTGCGATATCTGAGGTATTGCTCCCCGTTATTAGCAGACCTGTTTTGTATTCATATGAAGCAGAATTCATTCAAAAACTTCTACTTGAACAGAAATCTCTTGCTGTTTTCTTCAAATCAACATTTAGATATATCAACGACGTTTTATCAATTTACGATATTCATTTTAATTCATTCCTACGTTGAATCGATATATCCCTTTGAACTCGAAAAAAGACAAAACAGAGTCTGACATCTGTTTCATATTTGGATATTTTACTAGTAAAATATATTAATGTCAAACTAAATACTAAATTTTATGATAAACGTGATCGCTTCAACTTTACTGTCGTCAACCTCCCTTATTTATATAGCAAAATACCATTATTACCTGTATATACAGTTAATGTCTCCCAGCTGATTCGATACGAAACAGCATGTTCTGAATAAAACGCCATATATACGATGTATCGTAATGTCGCATTGAAGGCTGCCATAGAAGTATTTGAATAAATTCTGCTTCATATGAATATAAAAATAGGTCTGCTAATAATGGGGTGCAATTGGTACCCATGGGAATTTCAACCCATTTGTCTTGTTGGAAGACAAAAAACATTTTTTAAAAATAATTTTGCAGATGACCAATGACAAGGTATGTAAATTTATGAGTTCAACTTTTATTGAAAAAGCAGTTGTCTGTGGTGTCAAAGAGTCTGGACTTAAATTTATCGTGAGGAATGGTTGTATGTAGTTTTGAAAAGTCGTACGTTTTTATGATATTGATTTGGTAAAATTTTGTAATTTCGAATTTTCTAAAAGTTCCATAGAGTTTTTAACTTTCCACATCTGATTAACACCACTTCTCAAATAAGTTTTTATACATTACTCCTGAAGTTTCTCAACTGCTGTTAATATTTTGGCGAGGAATAAGAAAGAGGATTGGTAGAACATTTACTAGAACCCACTATGCATCTCTGTTTGTAAGGATTTTATATAGTTCTGGAATCCAGTATAGGTATGGTAATTCAAATTCAGTTTGATTGTTGGGAATATTAAAAAAAAATATTTCAAACTGACATTTGATTATGAAAAATTGCTTCTTTAGAATGGGTACTTTGAATATTAGTTGGATTACCTCTTGCAGAATTAAATCCAAGTTCCATTAAAAATCAATTATAATAGTGAGGCTTACAAACAAAGACAATGTTGCTATCTGCTTTGCTAGCACCAATACATACTGATCGTGTAATTTTTCTAATTCTTTTTTCACTTCTGAATTACTGAAGACAGAAGGATAGATGGTTTTCGTACTGCTCCTCAATCATCTAATGCTAGATTTCAAAATCTAACAATTAATCTATCCTAAAAAAGTGCCAATGTCTTCTATTTTATGTTTTGCCCATCGCCTGGCTTAATCTTCAAGAGAATTTATAATATTTATGAAATTTTCACGCCAGTTGAATGATCGGGGTTCCCTTAACTTCTGATTTTTAAAATGCGTGATCTGAGGTCTTCATTATTTACTATATTCACGTCAAAAGTAATGACGTGTCCAGCAGGATTATAGTTGTAGGGAGAAGAACATGAACACGTAGAAGGATTATGTTTCAAATGTTCTATATCTAGGTACTGTAGATTTTTTGTAATTAAAAATAGTTTGGAAGTAAAAGTCGCTTAATATTTGTAAGAAATACAAGATGTGGACTTCTACTTCAAATATGGTAGAATACAAGACTGGACCCTTTTGTGAATAAGAATGTTGCTAGTATTTACTGCGTCAATTCCTTTGTTGAGATTTTAGTTTAAGAAACAGACGGGTTACTTGAGGAGTATTATTTTCCGTAAAAAAAAATTGGCGGTTTAAAAAGCCTGTGATTAGCAATATCCATAATCACAGATCCCAGTATGTATTCTGGTGTCGAAAAATCCAAATATGAATCTTTCTTGGCTTTTACAAATAGATCATTTAGAACTTTCAAAGGGACAGAGTAAAATTCGGTACGGATGTGGTGAAAACCAAACTGTTTATTTACATAAGGTAGCAGTGGATAGAAAAAGGGACATCGTGTATAGTAGGTTTATTGTAAGACCGATGTCCATGACTACGCTTCTGTCTCTGTGTATTGTAAAAGGTTCCTTCACGTTCACATTGCTTTATTGGAATTGAAAAAATTCCCAACACTATCTACATTGCCATTGCAACCATGTAGAAAAGTATCCAGTATTCCTCTTGTTGTCTACGGAAAGGTGTACTCAATTATGGGCAATTAGTATGATGGTAAGACTATATATCCAATACGTATCTATGTATTTCAACACAAAATTAATTGTCCTGTTTTGAACTTTGATGAATTCGAAGAAAAAAAAAACAAATTGCTTTAAGCTTTTACACTTGAATAACATTTTCTCTTTGAACCTTAAAAACATCACTCTCTATCTTCTGCTGAAAAATAGTTCAGGTGTCCAATGTCAACAATAAAACTATACAATACGTATTCAACTGCATTTAACAAATTCGGAATGACACAATTCACTTTGAGAAACACTTTCTGCTTCGGGTCTCGGAGGAAATTTTTTTTTTTTCTAAACTATTCAACACCATCTCGTTATTTATCTATTACTAATACAATAAAAGAGAGAATACAGTTACTTCTGTATTATCCAAAACAATATTACTTTAAAGACAGTGACTAGTGATTTATCGACAAGACTTCTTTGAGAATAAATACGAATACACCGAAACTCAGTTATAAAGAACTTATAACGATTGTCCAAAGAAATTCCCTAGATATTTGTATCAAAGCTGAACATCTTTATTCTTAAATTGAATTCTGTTTTATAAACATTTGGTGCTTATAAAGTCGTTTATATATTATGTGTAGAATTTTAAAGAAAATACATTGCTTAGTGATTTAATAATTTTGTGGTATTTAATTAAGCCATGCCGAAATATCAAACGTATATATATATATATTCCCAAACAATCTTAGTAGTTTTATTGTTATCTGTTATCCAGTTGTTTATGATTTTTTGACCACACAAAAAAAATCAACAAGGATACAGAAATATAAAATACAGATTTTAACAGATGATACAAGGATGTCAACAAACTCGTTTTATGTCAACATTTTACAAATTCTATGGTCGATACAATGGCCTTGTTTGCAAATTTGTTTTTAAATTATTTCAAGGGTTTAAGCAGTTATATAAGGAATCTTATAATAATATTCCTGCTTTCATGCCAATAGAAAAAGTACGGTAAAATTAATTCTATGATCAATACGATGACTCGTTAGCAAATAAAATCTGTCCTTAGGTTGAGTGTTGACAGACGTCTTTTATACAAAACGTGAGGCACTAATTTGCACACTGATTTGAATTTTTCCGTTTACCCGATCATGACAAGGGGCAGACGGTTGATGTGACCTGTCGACGGGGAATGATTACATCTTTATGGTACCTGATTCTACCTCTGTTTTCATAGGTCCATGTTTTGACAATGCTAACAATTTGTAGTGTTTGTATTGTTTTTATTGACTTTAGAGCAAGCTCACATTTACATATTAAAAGTATGCATTGCTAATGAAAAAATAAAGAATGAAGAAAAATGTTTTATTTTTTTCACGTTTGAGACAAGAAGGTTTGTTTATATTTGTATCGTTACAAGTTCAGTAAAGATTAACACAATGATAGGCTGCATACAAAAACAAGGAAATTTAAAATCAAGTCACATTATCGATTAAATGGGAACTATCCTATGTCCATAAAACAGTTTTATACAACACTAAAAGATAAGGGACAGGTAACATTCAAATGTAATTCAATTTTTTTTTTAAATTGATGTACACATAATAAAGCGTACTTACTGTCTTGTTAAAGTAGAATCTTTTAAGAAAAAACCTAATTAAATCTCCATATTTATGTTGATCTGTTTTCACATCTTCGACATTATGATTGGCGAGGGATCACAATAGTGATCTAAGCACTATCACCTGTTGTTAAAATATGTAATATCAAAGCAAGAATATTGCATTATTACATTTAACATTATACACTTATTTCATGACTACGAGGGGAACAGTCAAACTGTTGTCCCGAGGTAATGGGGAAGACCTGGGAAACTGTTGCCCGAGGCCGAAGGCCGAGGGCAACAGTTTCCCAGGTCTTCCCCATTATCGAGGGACAACAGTTTGACTGTTTCCCGAGTTGTCATTAAATAAGTGTTTTATTACCTAACTTACTATATAATTTCTTAAAGTAATGATATAAACACATCGACAAAATTTGTATTTTTTCTTAGTATTTTCATGCACTAATAAATTGATGTATACATGTATTGTTTAGTAAACAACATAATGATGACTTAAAGGTTTGAATATAACACGCTGAGTCATACGTTTAAGGCAACGATCTATAATGAGTGACAGGAGCCTTCATTTTTCCAAGAATTACCATCAGAAAAGGTGTTCTTGGCCTCTTTTTTCAAATGATATTAAATTGAATATATATTTATATGGGTATCAGGATTACTCTTCAAATAATAGTTTTGAATTTATTGCCATGAAAATGCTTCAACTGATAAATAATTCAATATTATAGCTGTAAAGTACGAGAAATTGATTATGACGTCATAATGGATCAGTTCAGCCATGCAACAGTTCATTCTGTGACCGGGTAAACAGTTTTGACTGTTTCATGATGTGCAGAAACGTTAAAATGAATCAGGAAACAGTTCAAAATGCCTAATTATAATTTATATAGTAGGTTAGGTAATAATTAAAAATCTTTCATGGAGACGAAGTCAACTGTTCAATTATTTTATTTTTCCTGAGACATTTCCGTTGTGACAAGAATATAAAGCTGACAGTATTCCTAATTAATAATACGAAATACATGCATGGAGAAAGAAGTGTGAAGAATTTCAAATCGTATTTATCAATTAAATAATAAAGCATCTTTATGATTGATTGATTGAATGAATTTAGTGTTACGTCCCATGCAAGAACATCCTTATAAAGTGCAAATACAATGCCTTTCATTTTTTTTTATCACAGCAAGGTGATACAGGTGAGCTTTTAGGCCAAGAGGAATTTTTAAATTATGTTTCCTTACCTTGAAAGATATTTATAAACACGTTATATATGAAATAAATATCCTTAGGTAAGATAACAGTAGGAAGATCCCGTAAGGAACACACAAGAAATGGAAAATTATACAAACCAATCTTTGGATGAATTAAGGGTGTGGAATAGTGCACTAGCTACAATTTTAATTCCCAATAATGTTATTCTGTCTCTGTATATGATTGCAGGCTTTTTGGGGAATTCCACTGTGATTTTTATATATGGACTGAAAATAAAGGGTAACAAAGAAGAAAGATATTTCATTCCATTTCTGGCCACTGCTGATCTGTGTGCCTCACTCGTTTGTGCTTCATTCGGAATCGCTCAAAATATGATGCAGGCGACATTTGATAACGAACCTTTGTGTAAAACTTGGTGGTTTTTTGCAGGCTCTACCACTTTGATATCAGTATTCCTCCTTATAATCATTGCTGTTCACAGATATCTAAAGGTCTGCAAACCTCTTGGAAAACAAATGACACTAAAGTGGAAACGGCTTGCGTTGGTTTTATGTTTGGCAGTAGCATTTCCTTTAGCTGGGCCTATGACGTATTTTTATGGATCAGAATCTTTCGTAAAAGATGACGAAATGAGGATCTACGGACGCCGATGTGGGAGACTGAGTACTACCAACAAGACAGGGTCTTTATTGTATGGAGGTGTTCTAGTTCTTACTGCAATTACAATTATTGTAGTGCTAACTTGTTTATATTCTAAAATAGGATTTACCATAGTTAAACGCTTTAAGTATAAGAAAGCAGTTGGCAACAACAGTACAACTGAGCAACCTCGAAGTAGATTTTCCAGTGGCGATGCTATTGCTGAATCTGAACAGGATATTCATTCTGTTGAGACGGATAGTACCGTATTATCATCTTCACATCTCCCTCAAGCTTCCATTCCAACTAAGGGGAAAGTCATACCAACTAATACCAACCAGAGATTAAAACATCTTCCACTTTCATCGAGTACAAAGCGTAGAAGAAATCGGAGAACTGTTCATAGATTTACATTAATGTTCATGCTGATTACGGTCATATTTCTTATTTGTTATATCCCTAAAGTTATTATCATGCTTCTAGAGGCGAATAATACAAAATTTTGGGAGGGATTTTCCGAAGCCGGCAGATCTGCAGTGTCGTTTGTTTACAGGATTTACATATTAAACAATGTCACAAATCCATTTATATATGCCTTTTTAGACAAAAAATTTTCAGAGCAAATTAAGAAACTGTTTAAACTGCGTAAGAGCCCACCCTAACGAAAAACTATTTAGTTTACTACAGTATCAACGTTTTCACTATATTAAATCAAAGTTATTACTAAAGTGTTTTTACTATGAATTTCAGATCGTTATATTTTTTTTATAGTAAACTATAGTTAACTATAGTAAAATAGTAAATTTGGGTTAGGACATGAACACACAAACACCCTCACTCACTCACACACACGCACACCGAGAGAGAGAGAAAGAGAGAGAGATATTACCATTATAACATATTGAGATTCTCGTTTGTGTTATGTAAGTTTTTAAGTTTTGATGAGATGTGAAGATAACGAACAGTAATCGTGTTCAAAATTCCCATTAAATGATACAAATTGTGAGCAGAGTAAACCTTGAAACCGTCAGAGGCAGGATCAGGTGCCATTGAGGAGTACGCATCCCCTGTCGACCGCTCACACCAGCAGTGTGCCTCTTGTAACGGAGATTTTCAGAAGATAATTCTGTTTAAACCTAATGTCCTAACAGTTTGTATAAAAGACGTCAGACAACATTCGAGTTACCGACAGTGTGTATTTGCAAACAGGGTCATTGTATTTTTTAGATTGTATTTGTTCAATTTCTGCACATTTTCCCTCTCTTAACTGACTTTTTACATTCAAAAAGCGTGAAAGTTAACAGTTAAAGAAACAGAAAATTTGACAATAATACTACTTTATAAAAGATCATACTGAATATAAGATTATACTGAATACTTCATTTGCACATAAGATTAATATCTGTGTTGTAAAATGAATCTGCATTATTATTTGGGTCTCCAATAAACTGAAAAGCAAGGTAATAAACCCGCTTTTTTTAAATATAAGAAGGAAACATTACTTTTACATCTGTTTTATACTGTATTTATTCTTTGCTTTGCTGAAGTAGAGTTGACTGTCCATGCACTGTTAATTTACTCAAAGGAAAGACGTTGAATATTTACAATTTTTTCGTATCCGTCTCAGAAGGAAAAGGTGCTGTTATATTTTATGCCAAATGCTAACGAAGTGTCAAGAAAGTAACTTTCGAACAAAAAGTAAAGATACTTTTAGAAAGTACATATAAGGTATGGATAACGACACCTATATTTCGGAGAAATTGGAAAGGTGGAATAGAGAGCTGGTAGAAAGTTTAATCTTGAATAATGTGATTTTGTCTCTGTATATAATAGCAGGACTTTTAGGAAATTCCACGGTTATAATCATCTACAGTTTTATGATGAAAAGCAACAAAGAAGAGAGGTATTTTATTCCGTTCCTTGCAATTGTGGATCTTTGTGCTTGTCTTGTTTCCTCATCATCTGGAATTGCTCTTAACATGATGCAGGCGACATTTTACAATAATTTGGCATGTAAAACTCTACAATTCCTTGTACCGTTCTTCACTCTTAGTTCAGTGTTATTTCTTTTGATAATTGCAGTGAACAGATATCTCAAGGTCTGCAGGCCGTTTGGAAAACAAATGACATTAAAGTGGAAACAATTTGCAATGTGCTTGAGTTTGATAACAGCGTTAATGTTTTCTTTGCCTATGATTTATTTTTTTGGGATAGTGCCCTTTCCAAATATTGAAGAAGGAATTATTGGATGGAGATGCAGCAGGTCAAAATCTGCCGACAAAACATTGTCCTTGACGTTTGGAGGTTTCCTTCTCATTGCAATTATCACAATAATTTTCTCTCTAGTTATTCTGTATTCCAAAATAGGATATACTATTTTTCGGCATTTCAACAAAACTGAGACCGAAAGGCAGAAGGCAGAAAATCCCATTAATAAAGAACAGTTTAGGAAAAGAATGTCGAGCCACGATGGTTCACTTAATGAAGAAGAAAATAAAAAATGTTCCCTTAAAACGGACAGCACAAAACTATCCAGCAACTATTCTATTAAAACAGACAACATGGAGTCATCCAGTGCGTATCCTCAAGCATCCACAAAGACGACAAAGAAAGATGCAAATTCAAGAGTAATATTGCGAAAGCAGAAGCAAAACCGAACAGTAGTGCACAAGTTTACCCTAATGTTTATGCTCATAACCGTCATTTTTCTCATCTGTTTTATCCCAAAGGTAATGATTATGCTGTTAGAGGCTAGGAATCCAAAATTTTGGGAAGAACTCTCAGATTCTGCAAGAGCTGGCGCTTCATTTGCGTACCGAATGTACATTATAAATAATATCACAAATCCATTCATTTATTCATTCCTAGACAACAAGTTCTCAAAAGAAGTCCAGAAGTTGTTTAAAATTTGTAGATGAGAAGAATTAACTGTTACTAAAATTCGTAAAATGTTACATAGTAAAGGAAAAGAATGTCATATGTAGAATTAGAGTTTCATACAAATTATTAGGCCATTATTTTTATACTAAATTGACTACAGATTTCCCCGTTTAACGGAACCACGGATGGTGTGACGGTCGACAAGGGATGTTTCCTCCTTCATGGCACCCAATCCCATCCCTGATGTTTTCAGAGGTCCGTGTTGTCTCTGCTCACAATTTGTATTCTTCTAATGGACTTTTGAGCATGATTACTGTTCGTGATATTCAGATTCCCTATAGTTAAACATACTATGATTCATCCAAATTGAACATTAGCATATACATGTACTTCAAAAACAATAAAGATATCTTCTATTTCTTCCTTTTTTTCGAATATGTGAAAGAGAGTTAAAAATATTTCAACCGATATTATTGAACAACCCGAGAGGACTTTTTTTTGTTTTTCAGAAAAAAACCTTTAAAATGCAAAACTGCGTGGTCTATTACAGATACTTAGTGGTAGTACTTGAAATTGATTGATTGATTGATTTATGTTGTTTTACGTCCCATTCGAGAATTTTTCACTCATATTAAGACGTTACCAAATAACGGTGAAGGGCTTCAAATTAAGACCTATTCTCGGCACTCAGGGCCATTGTGCAGTGGGACTTGATCGTGCCAACACCTACCATGTCAAGGAACCTTGGTTTTTAAGGTCTCATCCGAAAGACCTGTGACTTATATTTCCAATAGCAGGTCGCTTGGCAATGGAACAGTTACAACCTATGTTTACATCTTAGGCTAGACGCGGCGCGGCAAAGGAAAATCGAACCCGGGCTTCTCGATCACGAAGCAAACGAGGTACCATTAGACTCTTGTTACCGATTGGTAGTACTTTAGATCGTAGTAGCATACTATATTCCCCTTAGCACCATTCTTATATATCCTCAAATTTATACAGGATATACAAGTTTCAAACATCAAACAAGTTTAATGGCGAGAAAAGTGAGTGGAAATAGTGGAATTCCCCCAAAAGCCTGTAATCATATACATAGTCAGAATTACATTATTGGGAATTAAAATTGTAGCTAGTGCACTATTTCGTCCAAAGCTTGATTTGTATAATTTTCCATCTCTTGTGTGTTCCTTGCGGGATCTTCCTACTGTTATCTTACCAAAGGATATTTATTTCATATATAACTTCTTTAGTAATTATCATTAAGAAAATGGTTTTAAAGAACCATTCACTGAAATCAAACATTTCCTCTTTCAAAGTGAATTGCAATACACCCAAAGGGATGGGCTTTACCAGATATAGATTACAATGTGCCATCTCAATCTGAGAGACATGTGATTTTCCCACTTTGTTGTCAAATATTTGGGAAAACACAGTCATAACTTATTCTGCAGTAATATTTGGCATGTTTTACTAAATATAAAAAATGATTTGTTAAATTGATTGATTGATTCATGGTATGTCGTTTAACGTCCCATTTGAGAAATTTTCACTCATATAGAGACGTCACCACCTGTTTAAGGTGATTTGTTAAATTGAAAAAAAAATGCAATAGTCAACAGAGTAATGTTAAAATGTTAAAAATTATATCTTTATTCAAATTATTTTTTGCTAATAATGTCATGAATCTAAACCTAAACAATAAACCTAAACAAGATGAATGAAGCCTGGAATTGGCTATTTGTCGTTCATTTATTAATTCTTCAAAGAGTGTTCTATATGTTAATTTTCATAAACTTTTGGAAATCGTCATGATTTTTGTGTATTCATCTAAAACACTCAATTTAAAATATTTCTGACTCCATATTGGCTTATTTGATCAGTTATTTTATTGTTTGCCATATGGGAATAATACAGTTCTTATTGATTTCCTAATCTGTTTCTGGTGATTAAATGTAAAGAAAATAGAGACAAGAAACTTTGCCATTGCGAACAATGACATATGTCACCCCGAATTTTCCGTAGCAGTGCCATATTGAGTTGAAAGGACAGTAAGAAGCTACGATTTTAAAATTTTGCAAAATTTCAAATTTTCAAAAATTAAACGATTTTGTTTCAATGGCAACAGCAGGTATTTTGAAAGTATTTTACCCCAAACATAAGTAGATACTTAAACATCAATGTTATGCAGTTTGAAATATCTTTAATTTAGAGGAAAAGTCAAACTACAGAGACGATCCTCCCTTCATTGTTTCCATGAAAAAAAAATAAATGTCCAACCTATTCCTTTTGCTGGTCAGTTATTGAGAAAAAGATATAAAAAGTTTTCGTATTTCCCCTGTTTCCTTGACAAAAATGATCACTTTGAAAATTTTAATATTGCACTTTAACTAGACTTGGTAATTATTAAACTGTGAAATTTCATTAAGATTGTCCACAAAATCTGCGAGAATTGCCACGCAGAAAATTATATGTAAGAAAAACACAATATTTCCCCCTTCGTGCAGGATGATATAGAAATGCAAAAAGGAATAAGGAAATTATTTATTAAGAAAAGGATTATTTGGCCAATGGGAAAGGTTTCATTCAGAAACATAATTACTGTACTTATACTTACAGCGTTCACACCTTTGCAAATTCGAATGTTAGGATAGGTAGGTTAGGATAGGTGGAACTTATTTTTATCCAGCTTGGTCACTGGTAAAACTTTTAATATTAAATTAAAATAACCCAAAGACTTCTTTTTTAAAGAAATAGTCCACAAGATGATAAAGGTTTTAAAATCATATTACGATGACAAAATTCATGCATAAGAACTAAAAATAAGGCTCACTTGACGTATGTAACATATGTAGGTAAGATAAAGGCACTGTTAGATTTATTATCAATTTCAAGACGTCCAATTTAGGTAAATTTTATCAAAGTGAATTACAGTTTCACAAATTAACTCTAGCTACCTTTACATTTTCCTTTAAAACATGTCTATTTCTTAGACGAGTTAGATAGTAGACGTTTAACTCTTTGCATGTCTATGTCATTCTAGTATCGAAATCAAAATGACGAAACCTACTAGAACGAACTATTTACGGGTGAAAAAACATTATCAGAAACCCTTTTTTGCACTTCTGACATAAATTCCGTATCCAATACGGCAATCAATGATGCAATCAGCGAAAATCATTCGTGACAAAAACACATGACATACTACAGTGAAATCTGTTATTATTTATTGTAGAGCATATTTTATTACTTTGATAAATCTGTGCTTTAAAAATGTTTATATCAGTTTATATAAGATAATGATGAGTAATCATGTTCAAAAGTCCAATCAAACGATACAAATTGTAAGCAAGGCAAACACGGATTTCTGAAAACAGAGGTGCGATCAAGTGACATGGACAAGTAATCTTCCCCTGTCGACCGTCACACCCACCGTGTGTCCTTTGTCATCATCGGGTAAACGGAGGAATCCGTAGACAATTCAGTGTGAAAATGGCCTAGTAATTTGTATTGAAAACGCCTGTCACAATTCGATCTAACGATAGAATGTAATTGCAAACATCATTGTATTGACCTTAGAATTTCCAAAATGTTGACTTAAACTGAGATTTTTGATATCATCAATTAATTTGTCGGCAGCCATCTTTATAGAAATTGTTCGTACGTAGAACATGCTCTTGCGTATCGAATCAACTGGAAGGCATAAACTCCATTTGCCAATGATAATGGTATGTTGCAACATAAATAAAGGAATTTTACGATAGAAAAGTTGAAGTCATCATGTTTAATTATAGAGTTTAGTAGTCAGCCTTCCATCAACTCCCTTCTCTAGTAAAACATCAAAATATGAAACAGATGTCTCAGACTCTGTGGTGTCTTTTATTTCAAGCTCACTGGGATATATCAAATCAACATATGAATGAAAGTAACTAATTTTCAATTGATAATACGTCGTCGATAGATATGAATGTCGAATTGAAGGCCACAGCAAGAAAGTTTTTCTTTTCATGTACAAGTTTTTGGATCATTCAGCTTCATACCTATCTGCAACCTTTTAAAGACCGCAATTTTTTTTCTCAAAAAATAATAAGTTCAAACAACCAAAACTAAATTATTATGATTTGGATGTTGATACCAAATATTTTGGTATACAAGAAGTATATCTAGCACCATTCAATTTGACAAAAACATTATTGTCCAAGAACTTTATAGACAACACTCATATGTGAGAAATAAAAAAAGATTTATGGATGACCCAGAAATAAATGCCTAAAAGCAGCGTTATAACGACGTTGTTTTGCAACAATTTGCACTGCGGCATTAGACTAAACCTAACATTGTGATTATTTTATTTATTTATTTATTTATTGAAAAAGTATTGCATATATCTTAATAAAATTTTAAGGCAACGTAAAAAAGAAAATTGAAGTATAAGTATTTAAAAATTTTGTTTTAATTAATTTCGATTTTTAAAGGTTTTACAATATTTTATTAGATATGACATAACTTTTGAATTAATCCTCGTATATATAGTACATATAATAATATTTCTGCATTCATGCCAAAAAATAATAAATACAGTTAAATGATTCTATGGACGATACAATGACCTTGTTTGCAAATACAATCGTCATTAGATCGAATGTTAACGGACGCTTACTATACACATTGTTAGCTATTATTTCCACCCTGAATTGTCTACGGATTTTCCAACTACTCGTTTGGTACTTTTTAACTTGCAAAATTAGAAATATCAGTCTTGCATAAAAATAAGTGACAAAGCCTTTACATACACATTTCACTGGTATACTATAAAAATACATCTTTTGCACAAACAAACTGTGGTGTGTGAAAAATGAAATTCTTTACATGTAAATGGGCTATCTTTCTTTATGACAAATGTACTCAAAGTTAGTCCCGAAAAATGATTAGAATTCTAGTGGTGTTCACGAATATACAAAGAATCTCTGAGTTTGTTATTACTCGATTAATTGATTGATTGTATGTATTCGTATTCGAGCAATTTTCACCCATATATAGACGTCACCTGCTTTATGTGAAGTGCCACAAATTTTGACCTATGCAAGGCGCTTACGGAAGTAGCAGTGAGGGATATTTATCGTGCCAACGCCTACCTCGGTTTTTTTAGATTTCATCCGAAAGTCACGCGACTTTCACTTCTAGTGCCGGGGGCTTGACGAAGGAACAGGATGACGCGGTGCCGGAAACGATAATCAAACCCGGAACCTCTCGATCACGAACCTAACATCATCCTACCACTAGACTACCGCAACCGGTTTAAACTGCTAGATACCAGTACATGTATCTTCTTTCAAAAAATATGAAAATAAAACAGAGGCATTTAACAGAACTGTACTATATCTTTGTAAACTCGCCGGACATATATATTATAGGTAAATTGTATAACCCCCCTCCACACACACACACACACACACACACACACACACACACACTCACACGCACACCCTCACACACCCTCACACACACACACACACACACACACAATTCCAATACAGTTTACAGTGGAAAATTTGATGTTTTTATATGTAAATATTAGTAGTAGGGGTTTGAAATGCAATTACGATTATTTTGAAAGAGGTAGATTATGGAATTGCATCATTGACAATACTTCTGAGAAGACAACAATGATATATCCCACATCTATCGATTTAGGACGTTACTTACATGCATCAACAGTAAGCAAGACGTCGTGATTCGTAGGGAAAAAAGGTTGAATCATGAATCAACATTTGATTACATTTGATGATAATGGACATTCTAAATGTAAAATTTAGGACAACAGAGAGCAAATTTGCCTAGAGAAGCGATAGTTAAATATTTTCTTCGTTTAATTATAAAGTAGAAGTAATGATTATACAATATTTTTAAAGCCCTCATTCCATGAGAAGTAAAACAGCAATTAGAGGTTTAAAACAAATATGATGCAAAAATAGACACATTTGCTTATTATGAAATATATTTTGATTTGTTGAATATGAAAATCAGAGTTTGTAAGTTCTTAAGTAGGACACGGATCACGAAATCCTTAACTTTGTACTTGATATTTAAAAGTAATCATGATTCGGATATTATTCCATTCACTTTCCTTGTATCAATCTTTTTGTTATAAAGTTTCTGATAGGATCCAGTTTACTTTAATTTTCTTGTAACAGACATTGAAACTATTTGATGATTGAGCAGATTTTTGTTTTAATATCTAAGAACGTGATGAAATTACTAATGACTATAAATCTAGCAGTACTTTTAAAATCTCCTGTGAACACGTGATTTTATCAAGTTGAGTTTAAAGGAATCAATGTTTAGCGTGTTCATTTAAAGTTATAACACATACATTGAAAGACTTTACACAAATATGATGCATAATTTGCATTTTGATTAATTCGACACGATAGAGGTTTTGAATACTTCGACTTATATCTTAATAGATAAATTCTTATTAGTTTCTTTTTATGTGCAATAAAAATCAATAAAATATTACAGTTTGTTGTCTCATAAAGAGTTGGGAACTTGATCCTCTTTCAAATATTACTGGTACTGGTTTTTCCTTTGAAATTAAGCTACAAGTGAAAATCTTTTTTGCTGATAAGATCTTAAGCAAAGGCTAACTAATAGCTGGACAGGCTAGAAAATTAAGCCGATAGTGAGAAGTAAAAGGAAAAGGAAGTTTTTATATGCGTTTGATAAATGGATGTTGTAAATGGTAAATAGGTAAATGAAGAGGAAGTTTTTATGCGTTTGATGAATTGATGTAGTAAAGGTAAATGAAAAGGAAGAGTTTATGTTTTTGATAAATCAATGTAACCCTGAACACCTTATTGGTTTATGTATTTCAATTTTAATAAGTTTTTTTTTCAACGGGATAAAATTTGTCACTGTTGGAAAGGTATACAGTGCAGTTCTGTTCATCGATATACACTATTAAAGAATTTTTAAAAGTGTAACAGAATAGAGTGGTACAAAAGATACAAAAAATATGGATAACGTAACGTATATTTCGGAGAAATTGGAAACGTGGAATAGAGAGCTAGCAGAAAGTTTAATCCTGAATAACGTGATTTTGTCTCTATATATAATAGTAGGGCTCCTGGGAAATTCTACAGTTATCATTATCTACGGTTTTATAATGAAAGGCGACAAAGAAGAGAGGTATTTTATTCCGTTCCTTTCAGCTGTGGATCTTTGTGCTTGTCTTGTTTGCGCTTCTTTCGGAATTGCTCTCAACATGTTGCAGGCGACGTTTGACAACATTTTTGCATGTAAAGCTCTGCAATTTCTTGTACCGTTTTTCACTTTTAGTTCAGTGTTATTTCTTTTGATAATTGCTGTACACAGATATCGCAAGGTCTGCAAACCGTTTGGGAAACAAATGACATTAAAGTGGAAACAATTTGCAATGTGCTTGAGTATGATAACAGCACTGATATTATCTTTACCTATGATTTATTTTTATGGACTAGTGCCCTTTCCAAATATGGAAGAAGGAATTGATGGATTACGATGCAGCAGGTCAAAGACTGCCAATAAAACATTCTCCTTAATTTTTGGAGGCTTCCTAGTTATTGCGACAATCATAATAATTCTCTCACTAGTTACTCTGTATTCCAAAATAGGGTATATTATTCTTATACATTTCAGAAATACCAAGACTATTAACAAAAATAAAAGTCGTTTAGAGGCAGAAAATTCGGCCAACGTCGATCAGTTTCAGAGAAGAATTTCTAGTCACAAAGACCCACTAAGTGAAGAAGAAAATAAAAATTATTCCATTCAGACCGACACTACAGATTTATCCGGTTGCTATGTTATGGAAACAGACAACACGAGATTATCCGGTGCCTATTCTTCTCAAACATCATCAAAGACAACAAAGAAAGGTTCTGATCAAAGACCGACACTTGAAGGAAACGTCAATTATAATAAGACAAAAGTAAGACGACGAAAGCAAAAACACAACCGGACAGTTGTGCACAAATTTACCCTGATGTTTATGCTAATTACCGTCATATTCCTTATCTGTTATATTCCAAAGGTTATTATTATCATGCTTGAAGCTAGAAATCCAAAATTCTGGGAGGAACTCTCAGATTCTGCAAGAGCTGGCGTTTTGTTTGTGTACCGAATGTATATTATAAATAATATCACAAATCCATTCATTTATGCATTCCTAGACAACAAGTTCGCGAAAGAAGTCAAGAAATTGTTTAAAATTTGTAGGTAAAAGCACTTAACAAGATTAATTAGGGAAATTTGTCATGTTGCATTTTGAAGTGAATGAATTATTTCAGGTATTAAATAAAAGTTAGGTTCATATTTATTTATTCTTCTTATTCAAACAATTGCCTTGTTTTCCATAGTAAGCTTTTATACCTATTGTACATTTCATCATATGTTTGATTTTACATTTCAAAAAGGTCTAAGTTCATGATTCTCAATGATTCAAATAGAGAAAAGAATTATACAATGTGCTGTTGTATTTTGGTATATTCACTCCTGTGAGACTGCTGTTAATATCACTGCTCCCAAAAGGTACATTATTTTTTCATTGTTTTTTTTTTCAAAGATGTAGGGAAAGTCGACTTAATTTTGCTTTTGGAACTTATTCAACTTAAATCTACAATTTATATTTATTTTAGGCAATTATGAGTGAATAAACAAAATGAATTAACATTGATGTTTGAAATCGGTATTAAATTCCTATAATCTTAAAAAGAATTAACCACCTCCGTTTTATTTTTTGAAAAAACTTTTATGGAGCTTTTTATACCAATTTATGTGTGTACTTTAAAACTTTGATAAGGGTTTTTAAATATAACTTCATGAGCATCCTTCTTGTCATGTCTTCCTTAATAGTGTAAATCACTTTTTATTCGCGAGAACTTTATTTTGAGTAAATACGCGAGATTGTCTGCTCGCTAAAATTTAATTCTCTCGTAAATTTCTATAACTAAAGAATATATAGAATTATGTCTCGCTTATAATTATTAAATGGCCATCTCGTGAAAATAAGGTGTAGCAAAAATTTGGTGATCTACAGTAATAAGTTGTATATATGCATTTTATTGTTAACACTTATGCTTTCTAATCCCTAGTTGTTTGTGTAAATAACAATGAAATATTTTTAATAATAAATTCCTTGACCAAAGAAACTTCTTATAGGTACACTAACTCGTATTCAATAAAGCAATACATTTTATGCGTGGTAAATGATTAATAGTTACTTCAAGTTGATTGAAGAAGTGTGCTTTGATGTGAATTCTTAAATCATAGTTATTGGCATTTTTAAATAGATCCATGTTTCAATCTTTAAAATATCGTGTAACATACTTCAAATGAAAAAGAAAGAAGTGAAATCTGTCTAAGCTCCATTCTATTCAAAGATATTTAAAAATGATTTAAATGATTCATTCAAATTAAAAATAAAAATAGATAAAGCAATCAAGATAACTCAGAATTCTTTTTTTTTCTGAAATAAGTAAAACTGTGTAAGAAAATATTTTTCGGATATTTCTGAACATAAGTGAGATGCAGTATTTGATTTTCAGAAAACCTTTTGGAAATGGACAAAACTACGTAGTCCATCACCTTTATATTGTGATAGAACCAAAGGTTAGAGTAGCTGTGTGTATACAAAGTGCTTGTTATATGCAGATAGTCATACAGTCACGAAAAATAAAATGTTCTTGTATTACTTTATATGCAAGCGACAATTAGATATAATCAGCTGTTTATTGTATTGTCAAAAGTTCTGGAAAAACACTGTCATAAACTTTGCTGAGGAGTTATCTGGCATATATCATAAATGCATACATTCAAACCTGTCATACCGACCACCTGTATTTAGTGACCTGCTGTCATATGCGACCGTTAAATTTCCTCCAAAGATTTTTTTTTATATTTACCTGCTTTCAGCGACTCAATGTCTAATGCGACAAGCGACCATCGTTTAGCGTCCTAAATCAGTCAGGACCTGAATTTACCGACCTAGAGGTCTGCTTTTGATATTAAAATTATTTAAAATGCTTGGTTTTTGCCTATTACCCTGATTTGCAGAAACATGTTTTCAAAATTATACTCCTAAATAAACTATTTCACAGTGATTGATTTGGTATCAAATAAAAACTTACCAAAATAAGAAACATATTAAATGTAACTTAAGATTAACTCTGAAATGAATTTGGTGATGTGTGTAAAATTTGTGAACCTTTGTGCTTGAAAAAATTCTACCGTTTTCCTTTTTATTATTGTAGTGTTTTGTTTTCCTCTTTTGGGCAATATCTTGTCATGAGTAGTTTTTAATCATTAACATTATCATTAAAGTGTGAAATGTTTTGGTTTTTCTTTCAAAACTGAAATGTCAACATTCTATGAATATATTTTATTTATCAAGAAAAATGACAAGATTCAAAACAATGATGAAGGATGGGCAACAGAAAAACAAATACATGATTTACTATTTAGGACTTATGCCTGTATTTCGAAGTTGCAAGAATATGATTTCCTTCTTTAAGAGAGTATCTGTCATATAATTCCCATTGAAAGGTCGCTTAATACAGGTTTGGCTGTATATAAATTGTTCAATTTCAAGGCATGCAATTTTCAAAACGATCAAGGAAGCATTTTTTTCCCATTTTTTCCAAAAAAAATTACATTGTATTGCTTGCAAAAAATCTTATAAACAATTACACAGAGGAAATTTGAAACTGGCGATTTATTTAATTCCTCTTTACACATTGTATTACTTATCATTCTGCAGATGACAAATATCCCTTTCAAATTATTTCATTATAGAAATTATCTAAAAGACATTTGACGAATTTTGAAACGTTTGAAAAATATCAGTATTCAAAAAGCCAGTTAAAATATTTAAAAACATAAATTAATCATAATTTATCTTAATATAGTGGTAGGGAGTTTGCTTCGTGATCGGAAGGCATCGGGTTCTATTCTCGTTCCCGATACCGAGTCAAACCTGAGACGTTTTACATAGGTTGTAACTATACCTTCGATTGGCACGGTATTAGAAGTGAAAGTCATTGGTCTTTCGGATGAGACCTTAAAAACCAAGTTCCCATGACACGGTAGTCGTTGGCACAATAAAGACCCCTCACTGCTACGGCCGCAAACTCCATGCATAGGTCAAATTTGACGCACTCCACCTAATGCAAGTGACGTCTCTTAGGAGTGAAAAATTCTCGAATTGGATGTTGAACAACATACAATCAATCTTTTTTAAATTAAATTTTTAAAAAGATTAAAATGAATGTAACTGGGGATATGAGGGCAAACAAAAATAATTTGGATAATGGATTTTTAAAACCCCACCCAAAGTATTTATGTAATAAGGTTTGAGGTCAGTCAGCTGCGTTCAGCAGTGGTTAGAACTTCTTATTTTGTGGAGTCGCAGAACAAGTTGATTCTTAATTCGCGACTTCGAATCCCACTACGGGTTGATTGACACCCTATAAACCGAATACCCATGTCGCTGCAGACACAGGCCTGATTGATTGATTGTATGTTGTTTTACGTCCTGTTCGAGAATTTTTTACTCATACAGAGACGTCACCATATACTGGTGAAGAGCCTTAAATTTAGACCTTTACAAGTACACAAGTAAATGGATGTTGAGTCAATATTCAGAATTCAACAGAAACATTAGCATGTACATGGATAAACAGTAGACGATATGAGTGAGAAGTAACTGCTGTTGATGTACTATCAGTCTCACTGTTTTATGCTGAAAATGTAGGATGCAGTCATGAAAAATGTGAAGATAACGAACAGTGATCGATCTTAAAAAACCTACAAACAATACGAATATGTGCACAGAGCATAAAACGCGAACTCCCAGAATTCCAAAGGTTGGGTCAGGTTGTAGGAGGAGTAAGCATCCCATGTCGACCGGTCACACCCGCTGTGAGTCCTATGTATATATCAGGTAGACGGAATATTCCGTAGTCAAATTTAGTATAAAACAAAGGCCCAACAATTGGTATGAAACATGTCAAACAAAATACGACAAAATGATAGGTTACGTTTGCTAACAAGGTCATTGTCACGTTCATAGAGCGTTGAATCTACACTGTATATATACTCAAAGGGATAAAAAAAAAAAAGGTACATATAATATACAGGCATGCGATGTGAAATCACAATCACGAAATCATTAGTTTTTGTGCTTGAAAAAAGATTATTGTTATAATTTGTTATTGTTATGTTTTAAATATAATTCTATTTACTTTCCTTCTATTCAATAAGATCTTATTTGCTCCTCCTTCATCAAAATTTGGATATTTCTGATATGATTAAATTGATTGTTGATATACAGAAAACACCACAAAACCAACGAATTTTATTAACTTTAGTTCAAAAGAATCAATGTTTAGCATGTTTTTGATTAGTCAAATCTAAAAGAATAAAATGAAAGTTCACAAAAAAGCGAATTAGCAAAGTGAGTATTTTCATCTGATGGAAACAATAAAAGTTCAGAAAACACCACAAAACCAACGAATTTTATTAACTTTAGTTCAAAAGAATCAATGTTTAGCATGTTTTTGATTAGTCAAATCTAAAAGAATAAAATGAAAGTTCACAAAAAAGCGAATTAGCAAAGTGAGTATTTTCATCTGATGGAAACAATAAAAGTTCTTGTCTCTTTATGAGTCGGTTATAATTTTTCCATAACATATTATTTTATAGTAATGTGTCCTCTTTCATTTTAATCTTCAAGTAAAAATCTCTTTCGCTCGCTGACAAGGTACTTTAAAAATGCTTAAAAAGTAAAAGCTAGTCTATAAAGCTGCTGGTAAAAAGTAAATGAAAAGGAAGTATTTTGTGCGTTTCATATACCGATGTAACTTTTGATGTGTTATTGCGTTATGCATTTTAGTTGATAAAGATTTTTTTAGCGACCAAGATTTGTCTCTGTAGGAAAACGTACAACGTGCAGATCACTTCCACTGTTCAAAGAGCCAAGAAAACAAAAAAGCACTAAGAAGAAACTATGGATAACGCCACGTATATTTCGGAGAAATTGGAAAAGTGGAATAGAGAACTTACAGAAAGTTTAATCTTGAATGATGTAATATTGTCTTTATATATGATAATGGGACTGTTGGGCAATTCTACAGTTATTATTATCTACGGTTTTATGATGAAAGGCAACAAAGAGGAGAGGTATTTTATTCCGTTCCTTGCAGTTGTGGACCTTTGCGGTTGTCTTGTTTCCTCTTCATCCGCAATTGCTCTCAACATGATGCAGGCGACATTTTACAACATTTATGCGTGTAAAGCTGTGCATTTTCTCACAATGTTTCTCACCTTTACATCAGGCCTCTTCCTTTTAATCATTGCTGTACACAGATATCTCAAGATCCGCAAGCCGTTTGGAAAACAAATGACATTGAAGTGGAAACAATTTGCAATGTGTTTGAGTTTGATAACAGCACTTACATCATCTTTACCTATGATCTATTTTTTTGGACTAGTGCCCTTTCCAAATACCAAAGAAGGGATTATAGGATGGCGATGCAGCAGGTTAAAATCGGCCAATAAAACATTGTCTTTGATATTTGGAACCTTTGTTGTTATAGCAACAGTCACTGTAATGCTTTCTCTACTTATTCTATATTCCAAAATAGGATATACTATTCTGCAACATTTCAACATCACCAATGACAAAAATAAAAGTTGTTCAGAGGCGGAAATTACCGACGTGGATCAATTTCAGAAAAAGATCTCAACCCAAGATGATCCCTTAAGTGCAAAAGATAATAAAAACCATCCCATTCAATTGGACAGCATTAAAGTAACTGGTTACAATTCCAGTGAAACAGACGACACGAGATTATCCGGTATGAATTCTCCTGAAACATCTGCAAAGACTACACAGAAAATTTCTATTAAAATAACGACATACAGAGGAAACACAAATCAGCATGATAGTAAGTCAAGTGTTATACAACGAAAGAACAAACAAAATCGGAGAGTTGTGTACAAGTTGACCCTGATGTTTATGCTCATAACTGTCATTTTTCTCATCTGTTTTATCCCAAAGGTTATCATTATGCTGCTAGAAGCTAGGAATCCAAAATTCTTGGAGGAACTCTTGGATTCTGCAAGAGCTGGCATTTCGTTTGTGTCTCGAATGTACATAATAAACTATATCACAAATCCATTCATTTATGCATTCTTAGACAACAAGTTTGCATGTGAAGTCAAGAAATTGTTTGACAAATGTAGAGGAAAATAATGTAGTGAAAGGAATAGTCACTCATGTGAGATGTGACCCTTAGGATCTGTTTATTTCGAGAAACATGAAAAAAGCCTAATTTCTAATTCTTCTGATTTGATTGCAATGATTCAACAATGTCCTTAAAATAAATATTAATTTGGACCTTTAAAATATATCTATGGAATAAAGTCATTTAAAATCTTCAAATTGTTGGAAGGTGGAAAATGCATTGTTGATTGTAAAGTGGTTAAGTTAACATCATTTTGACGGAAATTTCCTACACATTTTTTTCGTTTTAATTTCGAGAATGATGTTGTAGTTAATAGTTTACACATCTACAATAATTACATATGGGGACTTTGATGGACTACAAAGATCTGACCATTTCCAAAGGTTGTCATTAAAGAGAAACATCTTTTCATTTCCTTGAGAAACGTCGAATGAGAAATTTTTCTTCTACAAGCTTTCTAATTTGAAAAAAAGGGAATCCAAAGTAATCCTTATTCATTGATCAAGTATTTTTGGATGAATCATGAAAAATACTGGGTACCTATTCTTTCTTAAATTGGATGAGGCAGAATGCCTTTTTTCTTCTATTTGATTTTGGGTTTCTTTCCATCTGATTTGCACTACGCATCTATATCTGAATCGGGGAATCATTAGAAATAGTCAGAGGATGATCGTGAAATCTTACGAAGTCTACCGAATCTCATAAAATCTTACCAAATCTTACCGAAACGCAGATATCAAAAATCATTAAAAAATCAGACTTCGGTAAATATTAATAACATATGCGTACACCTGAATTGTCATAACGGCTGCATTGAATGTTTATAATATTCAATGCAGCCATTATGACAATACAAAGCATATACAATTCTTATTCTTAGACCAATGGAATGGGCTAACCGAAGCATTGAGATTAATTTTCCACATCTTTGGAAACCTAAAAAACACGTTTTATCGACAAAACCAGTGATTTTTAATGTTTTAATCCAAGTTTCTTCGAAAAGATATTCTAATAATCTATTCTGAAGTCCGTCAAATATAATGAAATAGATAATGTGTGATTTTTTAAATTTAAAGACGTACATGCAATTATGACTTTCTTTTCAAATAATCTTAACTTTGAATTATAGAAAAAATGAAGAATTAAAAAAAACTTAATTAAAAGACGGTTTTGTTTTATGAATGACAAATAGCACTGTCATATAAATGTAATACATATTTACTTATGTGTACCTATCTTAACTCTAAAATACTATCAAAGGTCTTAAAAATCACACAAATGAATCCATGTATAAAAGTATAAAAACACTTAAATACATCGTTTTTAATTGACACAATCTCCCTTGGAATCTTTAGAGAACGATTACAAAGAACATGTAAGGACACATCCTATCAAAGTGGGACATTGCTAGGGCTATTTGCAGGTTGGTGGAATATAATGTTTTCTGCTGCATGATAGTTGTTCTTTATTAACTGTCAAAACATGTAAATCCTGTTCTTTACGATGTGTAATATTTAGAAATATTGTTTTCCCTATTGTTGCCGGCTATCTGATTGGCTCAAACTAGATCACATGATCAAGTATAAAAAGTCTTATAAACTGGTTGTTTCTATTTTAAGATGAAATATCCCTCTGCTCCAAATTTCACCATTTTTTAAAAAAAATTCCCAACATTGATTTTCATCAACAACAATAGCATTAGATTCAAATGGAAAATAGTTTGAAGTATGAAGCGTTGCTTACTTTTTCAGAAATGAATATTATGTCGAATCATGATATGAAGAAAATTCGATATGGTGAAAAGAAAGATCAATAATTTTTTATCTCACCCAAAAATTAAAAATATGAGGTATATATGAAAATAATATTTACTATCATACCTATCTAATTCACATTAGAAAACATAACGAAGCGTTGCTTTTAAAATTAGAATAAAAAATCTCAATTTTAACAGTTTAAGGAAACTGGGTATAAGTGTTTTAGGTAAACTATTATGAGTAATTAATAAAAATATAGAAAATAGAAATCGATATGTGTAACTTAGTTCGGATTTGAATGAGTTGACTATAAAATGGTCCTCATATTAAACTCTGGTAAGACAATTCGTTGGATTTCTTGAAATAATTTCCTTGGAAAGTTATCTCTCAAATCAGATTGATATAACACCTTAAGCTTCAATAAAGGTTAATAAAGCTGCTGTTTCTTAAATTGGAAATGTTCTTCTGTGAAGTAACAATAGTGCTGACGTCACAATAGTCTTTATAAACTGAATGTTTCTAAAAACATGTAGCTTCTGTGACGTCATAATGCATGTGACATAACAATGCCCTATTGAGAAAGTATTGAGTAATAGAAACATGGATTTTTTTTAAAGACATTTCTTATTAACTGATAAAAAAATAATAAAACAAATATAGCCTTTTCATTCGGTACAACCCCTACATATATAGATCTAAGAAAAAAACATATAGATCTCGCACTTCGTGCTCGGTCGTTATGCGTTCTCTAAGGTCTATATACCAAGGGATTTACCTCACCAAAAGGCTATATTTGTATAGAATTGTGGAGATAATAAATTGCCTTATATAGACTTCGAAATGTTTATTTTCATTCGGTGTAATTGCTTGTTTGTATGATATTAAGAGTTTAAAAATACATCTCCCTTGGCCACATGCATACTGTATGAGTGGAATTTTTTTTAGCGAGACGCAAATTTAGCGATTTTTCCTTAAAAAATCACTTTATAAATTTTCAGACATTTACTGATTTTTGTTTCCATGGCAACATTCTGAAAAAAGTTTATCCAAAACTCGAGGAGATACATTACAATGTTATGAAGTTTGATATACCTTTAGAGAAAAAAATTAAATTAGAAAGCAATCCCCCCTTAAATGTTTTCACTCAAATGGTCACAGTATTGTTTGTTTATTGTTTAACGTCCCTCTCGAGAATTTTTAATATGGAGACGCCACCACTTGCCGGTGGAGAGCTGCAAAGAGCTAGGTTCACTTTACGCATAAAATGGCCCTGTAAATATACCAATTTATTGACTAATACCCCGTGTACCATTTTCAACATTATTATAAAGTAGAGACTTAGTGCTTTCAGTTTATACAACAGAATTCCTTTGAAAAGTCCAGGCATTGAAAAACAGGGTGTTTGAAATTGCAATGTTATTGAATTTCGCAGAAAACAGGTGTTTTTGAGAACCTTCAGCAAAGAATTAAAATATGAGCACACCCCTCGATCCAAAAATTAAAATATGTTTTACAATCTTCATTAACAGTTCTTTTATAATATATTTACACATTTTGGATCGGAGGTTGTGCTGTATATGAAATATTGAAAAATGGCATCATAATTTGGCTATTTTTGAAGAAATATTCAGGATATGTGAATAATGACGCAATTCATGACGTCATAATGCATTGACTAGAAAGAAAATTATGTCATTTTCAGTAGATATTCATTCACCAAGTGCTCAAGTATTATTTATTGCCTGTTGACTAAAACTATACAGTTTTGAATTTTCAGAAATTCACAGGGCCAAAAAAGGCCCTAGGTGGCTCTTGCTCTTTGCTAGGCACTTTGGGTTATTTAGCAGTGAGTGATCTTTTTCGTGCCTACTGCGACACGGGACCTAGGTTTATACAGTCGCATCCGAAGGACCGGTGGGATTCGAACCCGCGACGTAAGGATCAACTCCTAACTCCGCGACTCTAGAGCAGATGCTCTCACCACTGCGCCACGCGGGCGACTCAAAATATTGTAAATATTGTTCCGAATGCTCTTCCATGCATTGTGGAGAGTTTAACTTTGTACGCATCAATGGTAACTGAATTGTAGTATACAGTGCTGCGACCGATTTCCGAGGAACGTCAGCGCGTAACGATGCCAGGTCAAGATGGGGCTATCAATCCTGCCACCTGCGTAATAGCCCTGTCAACACCACAGAAACAGTAATCAATACAGTAGGTAATCATAATCGCCACATTCGACCCAGATTTAGAAAATAAAGAAATTGAGCAAGTTTGGTTTGCGAGTTTGTCAACTTTACGTTAGTGTTCCTCTCACTTCCTCATGCGTTGTATGCCTAATTCTTCAGCATGTTTACCCCCGCTCAATATAGCCAGAGTATCTGTAGATTTTCTGGTAAACATTCACATTAACACGTACAGTGCACTTTTGTTTCCAGTGGAACATCTGTGGGACAATAGATAACAAGGCGTTGTAATACCCAGTTTAGTCTAGATAAGGGCTACCTTGTATACTGCGAGATAATTGAATGCACCAATGAACTCTGCCCACAGGAGAAGTAAAGCTGTTACAGATGCGCGAAGGAGGCATAGGAGATTATGATGAGTTTTTCTATTTCATTTTTGGGGGTACAGTTAAATAAGTTTCAAAAACTCGGTCAAAATCAAATTAGATTTTGTAAACGTGGATTAAAGATTTGTATAAATGTTAGATAGCAATATTAAGGTGATACACAATAGATAGGCCAAAATTTTCCTCAAATTTAATTTTTATGAAACTTTGAAATTTTGTTCTAGGATACAAAATCTCTCTTAATATGTATTTTGAAAGAAATTCAACCGCAATGTTTTTTGCCCATATATCTTGAAATATGGCCTATCAACCTCCTGTAAGAAGATTTTGAAATCAGACATAGCACTTTAGAATATGTGGGGTTTTTTTTAAGTTGTGTGATGATTTTTATAAATACCGCCTTTCTGTTACTTAACTTTTGTAAATTATATTAATACTGCTATATTTGAGTAAAATGTAATAACAAAATAGAATAATGCACAGGAATTGAAAATACATATTTACGTTTGCTACAATATGAGTTCTCTGAAGAGAAAATGTATAATTCAATTTTTATATAAAAAAAAAAATAAAATAAAACAAAAAAAAAATCAACAGAATGATTGAAATAGAACCCAGATTAAAATATGTCAAAATGAGGTTCATTGACCGACAGTTTCAGATATTTCGGCGATTTAAAAAAATATTCGATGCAAAAAATTAAAAGAATTAGTAGATGACGACACAATATTTGACCTTTGACCTCTAAATATGACCTTGACCTTTATTCTGTATAAAGAATTGAGATTCCTTATAAATATATCCAAATAAGTTACTTTGCATATAATAACAGACTGTCATATCGCATGTAGATGGTATAAACATATTCTAAAATATAGGCTCTCGAACGACCAATATATATGATTCTCTAATATTTTTTTTAAAAAAGCAAATATGGCGAGAAACATGTCGCAACTTATTAATTTTCTTAAAAAGATCACTGATTATTGACATAATAGTGATACTATTCTTTTTCCTAAGGTACTTCCTAAGAAATGAGTTAAAACAGATTTCATGGGTGTTTTGTACTACTCCAAAAAATACCTTCCAAAAATTATCATTTGATCACATCAAAAGTTTATCTTGTGTTTTTTTCCCCTTCAAGATCAAGGTCGATCTCAACTAAACTCTGGTGGCAATATATTTGCTTTTAAAACCTAGTAGCTTTTTAAAAAGAAATAGACAAGACAGTATAGTTGAAATTGTCATAAAAATATCAAAATCCACACTTTCAAATTAGAATTTAAATCTAAAAGACATATAAATAGGTACAACATGGTCACTAGCTACGTTAATAATCAAGATCTCCAGCAATTTTGATAAGTTTAGATAAAGTTTTTGAAAAAATTATAATTAATACCATTTCACCAAAAAATGAAATCACCTTGACATTCATCTTTAATTTTAATTTCTGCTTGCAAAAACACGTAATGAATGGGTGGACTTAAGAGCCCTGAAAAAAGCTGTGAATTGAAGTTTTGCAAAATGTTTATTTCTCTCCATTATATAGATCACCGATGTCTGAACTGTGTATTCTTGCTACAGATATTGATTTAAAACGTTCCTTTATTGGAAACCTAAATATTTATCGAAGGCATGGTGCCCGAAGATTTCTTGAATATCAATAGATAGTCAGGGTCACGCTTTTTTCGTCGTCTTCATACAAAGTCAGCGCATGTTTGTCGGCTGTTATTAAGAAAACTGTATCTTTATATTGAGCCGACAATCGTGCGCTCATACTTAATTTGATAAAAAAAAAAAACGTGTTGAAAACAAACTTGTTGCTTCCATTGTTATGAGTGTGTTAACCTTGATTTGACCTCGATTGACCTGTTAAATATTACAATTCATCACGTGGTAACCAGCTGTGAGTGTACACGTGAAAACAATTACATCATTTGCTTAAACGTGACCTCGATCTAAAACACGTCTTAGAGGGTGTGTGGTTGGTCTACCATTTTCAGTATTTTGCAAATGAAATGTATTTTTTCCTTGTCCTCACAACATTTACCACAAAAAATCTTTTAATTTCATATTGACGTCGCTGTAATACACCATACACATATTCGAAGTTCTTGAGCGAGAGAAGGAGAGAGAGATGTCGACACTGACGCCGATCGATAGCTCCCGCCTCCTATTTATAATGATCATGTGTCCTAAAAATGCACTCCGGGTACATGTCAAATTCCGGGCGGCGACACTAATGTGTCGTTGCTTCAATTTTGATTCATGGCACCAAGGCATTGCTTTTGTACCAATGTTCTACCTAATATAATCATGTATATGTAGATCTTGCTATTGCTTGTAAAATATATTGGATTCACTTCATTTACAGCTAGGTAGATTGATTGATTGATTGTGTGTTGTTTTACGTCCCATTCGAGAATTTTTCACTCATATAGAGACGTTACCATATACCGGTGAAGGGCTTCAAATTTTGACCTTTACTCGACACTCAGGGCCATTAATATTGAGCAGTGAGGGACCTTTATCGTGCCAACGCCTGGTGTGACACTGGATCTCGGTTTTTAAGGTCTCATCCGAAGGACCCGCAACTTTCACTTCAAAAAGTGACTAGCGCATGGCGAAGGAACAGTTGCTACCCATTTTTTATCGACTTAGGTCAGTCGCGGCCGAGTTTCGAACTTACGACCTCCCGATCACGGAGCGAGCGACAGCTAGGAAGACGAACTACAAAAAGATCCAAAATAGGGTGTAAGTCCACTCATTTCTTCTAGAATGGTAAAACTTATACAAAAACTAAGGATTTGGGTGTTTAGGACCTGCCCAAAAATGGCATGACAACCTACTGGTTCGAATTATTATTAACGGGAAAAATGTAGTGTAACGGGAAACAATATAATGTAGTGAAAAAAGTAAATGTAAAATGATAAATTTGAAGCACATGGCGTACATGGAATGGGTAATAAGGGAATGTTTGTTTGCTTATTTAACTTCCCTTCGATAATTTTTCATTCATATTGAGACTCCACCACTTGCCAGTGGGGGCTGCAAATTTAGACCTGTGCTCGGCCTTTGAGGATTGAAGGATCTTTTTGTGCCAGCACCTACTGCGACACGGGACCTTGGTTTTTACGCTATCATCCAAAAGACCGGTCTCCGCGTCGCACAGTGGATTTGAACTCTCGACGTAAGGATCAACTTCTTACGCTGCGACTCTGGAGCAAACGCTCTAATCACTGAGCCACGCGAGCGACTAATAAGGTAACGTACTGACCTGAAACGAAGTAAAATTGCTCCCAGAATCTATAAAGCATGTGTAATAATATTAGAAACCAGAGGACACTGAGGGGGAGGAAGGGCGTGGCCCCCTAATTTTGCCAATAGGTATCATAAAATAGAAAATAATAGAAAACGTAGCTTCTTTATGGTTGTGCGTCTTTAATAATAACCTGAATATTGAGAGAAACAATGAGTACAAAAATGACCTAGATTCTTTAAATAATTTATAAATCGACAAATATTAAAGTCTGATGAACCTCTAATTGGAGAGATAACTTTCAAAGAATATTACCGAAAATTCTCTTTTTCGTGTGACCCTCTATGCACTAAAGAATAATGTTTTTAGGCACTAAGACTGATTCTTTTTTTACTTCCTTTGCGAGAATGGTACGTCACTATAAACCGGTGAAAGGCCAATACTCGATACTGACCAGTGAGAGTTCTTCATCGTGCTAACGCCTACCATGACACGGAACCTCGGTATTTAAGGTCTCATCCGAAAGATCCGTAACTCTCACTTCTAATGCCGAACGCTTTGCGAAGGAACAGACACTGTATGTGTTTTTAAATCTGAGGGTTGACGCTGCGTCGGGAACGAGAATCAACCCTGCACCTCCCGATCACGAAACGAGCGCCTTACCATAGGGTTACAGTGAACGGTAGACATTGAGAAAACTTTATTATATAAAAGTGTAAATATAGAACTTATCTATTTTATTTTCAAAGGTACCTGGTAGGAAAATTGTTCTAAGACAATGAAGTATTGATAAACAGAAATAACTGTTGTTTACTGAAGTGGGGAAAATGCATGCAAATGAAATGTTCAGTCCATTTCGATTGGCCTATTAAAGGGCTAAGAATGCTTGAGTTAATTGCAAATTGAGCAATAGACTTCAGATTCAATTTATTTTACTAAAAGTCAAAAGGCAGATTACTCTATTTGCGTTAAAATACCACAGAATCGGAACTCTGTAATGAGCAGTGTATTAAGGGTTCTAAAAAATTTTAAAGATCTGTTGTCTCTATTATGGTTTGCTTTTGCTATTACCTTAATGTATTTGTTTCCTTTTTTTGTTTTTAAACAAGTAAAAAATATCTTTTGATCACAAGATACTTAAAGAAAACAAAAAATTAAAAGGTACACTAAAAAGATGTTATATAAGGAAAGGAAGCTTTGACGTTTGATAGACTGATGCAGGTTTATATACATGTACGTTATAAAAAAAAATAATTTCAATTTTAATTTTTTTTAAAACCAAGAAAATAACTTTCAAACAAACCAGTTTGGAAAAAGAGATGGATAACGAGACGTTTATCTTGGAGAAATTGGAAAAGTGGAATAGAGAGCTAGCAGAAAGTTTGATCATCGATAATGTGATTTTGTCTTTGTATATAATAGTAGGACTGTTGGGGAATTCTACAGTTATTAGTATCTACGGTTTTGTGATGAAAGGCGACAACGAAGATAGGTATTTTATTCCGTTCCTTGCTGCTGTGGACCTATGCACTTGTCTTCTTGGCTCTTCATTTGGAATTGCTCTCAACGTGTTCCCGGTGAAATTTGAAAACGAATTTGCATGTAAAGTTCTGAAATCCCTAGTGCCGTTTTTTACATTTACGTCCGTGTTATTTCTTTTAATTATCGCTGTTCACAGATATCTCAAGGTCTGCAAACCGTTTGGAAAACAAATGACGTTAAAGTGGAAACAGTTTTCAATGTGCTTGGCTTCGATCATAGCACTAGTATTATCTTTACCTATGATTTATTTTTATCGATCAGTGTCCATTCCAAATACTGAAGAAGGAATTGTAGGGTGGCGATGCAGCGCGTCAAAATCTGCCAATAAAACACTGTCCCTGATTTATGGAGGCGTCCTTCTTATTGCAACAATCATAATAATTATTTCACTAGTTATCCTGTATTCCAGTATAGGGTATACTATTCTGGTACATTTCAACAATGCCAAGACCATTAACAAGAAGAAAAATTGCTCAGAGGAAGAAAATTCAAATGACGTCTATAAGTTGCAAAATCCAATTTCGAGCCAAGGTGATCCACATAGTAAAGTAGAGAATAAAACATATTCAAGTAAGACGGACATCATAGAATTATCCGGTAATTATTCTATTCCTCAAACATCCCCAACGACGACAGGGAAAATTTGTAATAAAAGAACGACACTTGAAGAGACTGCAAATCATCAGATGTCAAGTGCAACACAACAAATGCAAAAACGAAACAGGGCAGTTGTGCATAAGTTTACCCTTATGTTTATGCTTATAACCGTCATTTTCTTCGTCTGTTATATTCCAAAGGTTATCCTTTTGCTGCTAGAAGCCAGGAATCCTAAATTCTGGGAGGAACTCTCAGATTCTGCAAGGGCTGGCGTTGTGTTTGTGTACCGAATGTACATAATAAACAATATCACAAATCCGTTCATTTATGCATTCTTAGACAACAAGTTTGCAACAGAAATCAAGAAGTTAATTAAAATGTGTCGGTAAAGGGTATTTAAAGATCTGAGAAATTAAATTAATTGATTGTTACAGGACTTTGTAAACTGTTATACATCGAAGAAAACATTTTAGATAATTATGAAAAAATCCGTTTTCCTAAACTTGTCTGTAGAAATATTTTTCTGTTTAATCCCGCTTTAAAATACCTGCCCTTATTTTCTATGGCCAAGTACTAAACCAAGTGCATAGAAAAGCTAATATATTATATTTAATTTTGTAACCTTTACAATTCAAAAAGACGTAGAAATCAGCAGTCACTGGTTTGCACGTGATTTGAATAGAGGAAAGAATTACACATCTAACTCATTTCTCCATGGTATAAGACATATGTAGATGTATCATTATATGTAGTCACAAATGTATTTTTCTTTCTTTCATTTTTACCATCTTTCATCAAAGCTGCAGAGAAAGAGACGTTCATCTTTATTTTTATAAATAAAAAAAATCACTCCAGTCATACATTTTTGGCAAATGTGCATAATTGACTAGATGGATAAAAAATATACTTAGAAAAGGTTGGGTTTTTTTTCAAATAGGAATTGATGTTAAACGTTTTGAAATAGCGTGTAAAATTTGAAAGAGAAATTTGCTTTTTCATTTTTGTAAATGATGTATCTATTTTTGTTTGTTTTAGAAAGTTTAGAAAGGTAATTGAAAAATACTTTTCACAAGTAGCCTTCTTTTTGTCAATGACTTCCGTACTAATTTGTTGTATTTGTTTATCTGATATTTAGAATAATGCTAAGTACCTTCATGTCGACTAAGTTAAGAACAGGCTATTTTTTTTACAACAATTTCTTCAACCAAAAATGGTCTAACACTTAAGGCAATATATTTCTGCACATTTAACATTAGTAGGTATGTAAATAATTCTTACTAAATCTGATTCGTTTACAAGAACGTTGATATGAATTCTGAAAATATAGCCAACTGTGATTTATTGATGGTTCCATGATTCTATATTGTCCTAGTTATGCAAGTCAGTAGAAAGAAACACCGAATTTAATTTTAAAAACATGTCCTCATTTATATACTTATAATATGTTTAAAAAAATCTTATTATGATTTATCCAATTTGAAAAATATGTTAGAAAAATAAAGATTTGTCATAGATATTGTTTACAGAGTTTATGTTCATTGTTTGTCATCTTCATCTTTTGCATGTATTGAGAAAATATTTGAATACATAATTTTTTGAAACGCTTGTGTATTATTATATAAAAATCATTATTCTAAGATATCTGGATTTCTAAGAAATTCCCATATTTAATGTCTATATATTATCGGTTTTGTGTGCTCAATCATTATACAGGAATAATAAAAATAAAAAAGGCCCAAGGGATATAAACACAAGAACCAGTTTAAACTGTACAATTACAATATATAGAAATGTTCAAATAGTGATTTCTACGATTCACAGCCTTGTTTTAAGAATAAGAATATAACCATCAATAGTTTTATTTTCATTTTATTACACTAAAAAAGTAGATTTGAGGAAGTCCAACACGTAACTTGACTTCAGAAAAACTTATATCTGAATATCTTTTTAAAATTTTTGAAAGTAGGTTTTATTATTATCAGTTGATCAAGGTATAAACACATAGAAAATAATAAATTTAAATATGTTTGTACAACAAAGAACTCAACATCCTTAAACATTTTTAAAATGAGTTATTTCTGAACACAAGGTAGAGGTTCTTCATTATAATTAACGTGATAAAGACGTCAGGTGATCAGAGCGTTCTTTGATAGAACAAATATGAGTAATGATTATTTGTTAAACAAAAAATTGAAATAGTCAATCTCCCAACTGATTCGGTACGCTAAGGCATGTTCTAAGTAAGATCAATTTTAAATCTAATGAAGACAAGTAATCAAATGAAACTAATTACATTAGTCGACGTTACATGTTTTCAACTGAGGCCTCACGAAGGGCAAACCTGATCAATACAAAGGGCTCACGGTGGGCGTGACCGGTCAACAATAAATGCTTACTTCTCGTAAGTACGTGATCCAACTATTGGTATTAACAGGGTCAGTGTTTTTTCCTTTCCTCGATTGTATTTTTTAAAGGATGCCATAAAGGTGATCATTTATTATTCTAACTATTTTATTTCAAGATAAAATTGTTACGGTTTTCTTTTTCAATATGTAGTGATATTCATTACACTACCAATTAAGTAAAACATATTCACTGCAATTAAAGCATCAAAAGTATTCTTACAAAATGTCATGGTGCCATAATTAGTCATACATTTGCTTTTATCTTCACGTGCTTCAAAAATATGCTTGTGCAAATCGTAACCTCTCGGGTTGAAGTAGGACCACAAAAGGTGTCAAAGTTAAATATTAGAATATATAGGAAAACACCTTTACAAATCTTCTTAAGAGAAGCAAGTCGCCCGCATGGCGCAATGGTTAGAGCGTCTGCTCCTCTAGAGTCGCGAAGTAAGGAGTTGATCCTTACGTCGCGGGTTCGAATCCCACTGTGAGACGTGGAGACCGGTCCTTCGGATGAGACCGTATAAACTGAGGCCCCGTGTCGCAGTAGGTGCTGGCACGAAAAAGACCCCTCACTGCTCAATGGCTGTAAGTGCCGAGTATAGGACAAAATTTGCAGCTCTCCACCGGCAAGTGGTGGCGTCTCCATATGAGTGAAAAATTCTCGAGAGGGGCGTTAAACAACATACAAACAAACAAAAAACAAACAAACTTAAGAGAAGCAAACAAACAGCTAGTCAAATGAATATGTAAGCATCTTCTTGGCGATTCTATTTTCTTAAAATCATGGCCACTGAGATAAAAATGAGGTTGTAAAAGTGAATAATTTTTTTTATAAAAAATTATAAAGTAAAAATCTATAAAAATATTCTTTTGCAATATTTTAACCACCATCTACATACCCATGTATTTCATGACCTCAAGTGTAAAGGAATTATATAAAAAAAAAAACTAGACAAATCGATATGAGATAAAATAAACGTCATCACACAAAAACGATATGGCTTAGTGTGAATCTTGATCAGATTAATACACAGGATGTTAAAAAATGGACCTTATTTTTCCAAGGAATATTTAACATTTATTTTCTTTTTAATTGCTCTTGTTTTTTCCTAAACATATTATCTTAAGGTAATGTGCTCCCTTCTGATTTTTATCTATAAGTAAACATTTCTTTTGCTCGCTGACAAGGTTTTTTCCCCTTCTTTTTTTTTTAATATCGAGACAAAAAAGGAAACAAAATGGAAGTTTTTTTGTTCACTTAATAAATCAATGAAAATTTTGATGTATTATTGTGCTTTGTATTTCAATTCATACATTTTAAGGTACTCTTTCACTTTTCAAAATGATTGATTAGCATTCGCCTATCAATCAATTGAAAGTAATTAGCATGTTTCCCTGTTATTAAATGTAGTGCAGCCTTTACAACTTGCAGCTTAAAACGATAATTTTATAGTGCGGCTACACATTTTCAGCCATTTTAGCGATATATGGTAATAAGGAGAATATACAAAATCACAAAAATACTTTTTCAAACATCGTCATTTGTAGACATTCTAACCAAACAATAGTTAGCAATATTATCAACAAATATTTTTTTTTAAATTGGCATAAAAGATGATGCCCACATTTCAACAAATATAGGCAAATGTGCATAGTATTTCTCAAAGGATTTTTTAATCAATATACCACCCTAAATTTGTGCATATTTTCCAAAAGTCTTTGTCACAATATTTTCAATCTTTAATATGATGAAGAACATCCCCAAATTAACTACAAAAAGTGATTAGAATAAAGACCTTCCCCAACCCACCCCAAACTTATGAGAGAAACGTTTTTATCAATACTTCTGCTGTTGACCTTTTTGCATTTAGACAGGGTTTAATAATTGATTCACTGTTCTGTGGTTACTTTCAGACTTACTGAATTATTTTTCAAAAATGTAAATTTTTATTTTTATTTATATTTCAGGGAGATATTAATTATACACTTACATTAAAATACATATGAATAAGTAACAAATAACTATGAAAATGAAAACACGTCATTTCATAAAAGATATTATAGACTTTAAACACATCTATTACTCAGACGACATATCATCAAGATATTGTACTATTTTGTTGACTACTGAAGATTTCCTAGCATCTTTGCATTCCTTCAAAATACTTACATGCCATTCATACTATCACACTTGCGTATTTTCATTAGCTGCGACAGTCTTGGATTTGTTCACATAACTATAACGTCATACTAAAGTCATAAAAGGGACCAAATTTGTCTCTGTAGGAAAACATAAACGTTCAATTCACTTCCACGCCAAACGCTTCTTAAAGAACCAAGAGATAACTTCCAAAAAGAAAACTGTCTTTAGAAACTACACTTATATTTCAGAGAAGTTGGAATTATTGAATGTAGAGCTGGCGGAAAAATTAATCCTTAATGACTTGATATTATCTCTATCTATTATAACAGGACCGATGGACAATTAATACAACAGTTTTCATTATCTACGGTTTTATGATGAAAGGCAACAAAGAGGAGAGGTATCTTATTCTGTTCATTGCAGCTGTGGACCTTTGCAGTTTCCTTTTCTCTCAACATTATTCAACATTTATGCGTGTAAGCTGTGCAATTCCTCAGGATGTTTCAACAGATTTTTTCGTTATTTCCCGATCATTACAAGAAACGTGACCGGTCGATAGGGGATGCTAACTCCTCCATGGCACCTGATCCCACCTTTTCTGCGTTGTGGACGACCAAGTCACTGATTTTATCGATATGAAATTGAATATCAAACCTTATATGTTAGAATTGTTAGTAAGATAAAATCTGAAAAATCTGTTAACATTGTAAATATAGCAGCGACGATAGTAAGGGAGGCGCGACAAAGATATGAAACTCGCCTTCACAATACAATTTGATTTGTCATATTATCAGATGTGTTAAGTTATTTGATTCACAAATTTAACATTATATAACTTTTTATTCTTCGTTTTTAACATAATATCAAACTAGTTAATGTATCTTTAGTAATTGAAAAGCACGTTAGGTATTAATTTTTTCAGCATTTTTCGTAATTAAGCTGCATTTGTCGTTGATTACTCCGTTAATAGTGTGCAAATTCTCATCTCTCTATCACTGAATTGTCGCCTATGACGACAAAGCAGAAATCCGATTGAAATATGCCTATTGCCGTATTTGAATTTCAGCTCTCAATATCTCTTAAAATGTGCTATCAACAACGTTATTGTATTCAATATTTTAATAACAAGGTTGTAGATAATATTTTTTCATAAAATTATGTTTTTTGAAAGATTATGCGATAAGTCCTTATATAACCTATGCGTTTACTTGAAATGTTTTCTTGTTTGTTTGCTTTTTTTTTTTCAAAGAAATATATTCTAATCTTTGTACACATGCAGTGGATATGACGATGCAAGCATATAAATTCTAATAAGCTATTCTGAAGTCTGTCAGATATAATAAAATAGAATAAGACTGGTTCGTTGAATTTAAAGACGTGCATGCAATTATGATCTTTTTTCTTTTTTCGTTACTTTGAATTATGTAAAAAAAATATTTGTTGCGGATTTGAAAAAATAAGTAATAATACAGATGAAGCAGAGAACAATTCCCCCCCCCCCCCCCCCCCGCTTTCGCGAAAGCGAGGGGACATTAAATCTCATTCGTCTGTCTGTCAGTCTGTCTGTTACAAAAACTTTAACCTTGGTCATACCTTTTGAATGAGAAGAGATAGGGCTTATATATTTCACATGTACATTATCTGTGACAAGACCTTTTCAAATACACTGTGAGTTTTGACCCTTGACCTTGACCTTGAAAATTGACCTACTCTTCAAAAATTTTAACATTAATTACTTTAAATTGGTCATAACATTTGAATGAGAAAATAAAGGTGTCTCATATTTCAAATTATATTACCTGTGACATATTTGCATTACCTCTGACATGACCTTTCCAAACATATGGTTTTTTTTACCTCCTTGCCCCATGACCTTGAAGTTTGATCTACTTTTTTGAAATTTATATCTTTGCTTATAACTCGATTGATTACCGGTGAGAAGGTGTTTCTGAGCATGCTATGATTTTTTTTACCCTTGACCTTGACCTTCATGTTTGATCTAATTTTTAGAAATTTTAACTTTGGTGATTTCTTTTGAATGACATGTACATATGATAGGGCTTTCATATTTGACAAGTGCATTACCTGTGTCAAAATGTTTCCGAATGTGCTATGATATTTGACACCTTGACGTTGACCTTCAAGTTTGACCTATTTATCAAACATTGCAACATTGTTGCTAACTTTTGAAAAAGCGAAGATGTGGCATTCATATTTGACACGTGCATTGCCCGTGACAAGCATTTTCAAATGTACCATGATTTTTAATCCCATGACCTTCACCTTGAAGTTTGACCTACTTTTCAAAAATTTTAACACTGCTAATAATTTTTGATTTAGAGAAGATATGGCATCTACATTTGACCTGTGCATTACCCGTTTCAAGGCCTTTTCGATTGTATACACTGTTTTTTTTTAAATATTTTTTTCACATGTGCATAACTTGTGGCAAGACCTTTCGGATTTTATTATTATATTTGACCTCATGACCTTGAAGTTTGATGTAGTTTTGAGAAGTTATAATCTTTTCCATAACTGTTATTAATTTAATAATTTATGTCTTGTCTTGTATAATGCACAGACAAGACAGGACACACAAACAAGACAGTTACAATATGCCATAAGTAATGGCATCCCATCCACTAAGACACCTAAAGCGGGGGACCGCAATTCTTTGAATTGCTTGTTTTAAATTAAAGACAGTTTTGTATTGTGAATGACAAATAGCACTGTCATATAAATTCAGTCTGGCAATACATAATGTTTCTGTTCGTTGAGATATTCAAACTGCCTTCTGATTTAATATTTTTTAAGATTCTAAAAAGATAAAAAGTAGTAAGAATAAATACAAGATATTTAATTTTAAATCTTAAATATCTTTCAATTTGAATACCTACAAAAACAGATGGAAGGGAGCAGATAGAATTTGGATTAAACAAAAGCTTTTTATCATCTATACCTTATATACAAGTAGTATCTAGTATCTTCCTTATGTGTACTCGTAGGGGGTAGATGTTATACAATGCAATATAAAAGAAAAGTACACAATAGGACTTTTGCAAGAAGCGCTGACTTTTACAAGCAACGACTTACTTTTACACTGGGACAATATACGGCAGCTATTTTGCGATATAAATATTTAGCTTAACAATTCATTCAACTATAATAATTGGGCATTTCAAAGCACATATCACGTTGTCTAGGGAGGGGAAGGATAAACACCCTATACTAACCCCCCTCCCTTCCCATTTGACCAACTACTGCCAAATTTTCATTCCGGAATGTTTTTTCTTCCTTATTTAATTCCTTCATAAAATGAGATTGAAAGGAAATACTATCCCTCACGAATAAGGTATTTTAAGTTAGTTATTCTACTTCCCATCATCGCTTGTGTTGATTGCATACAAGTAAATCATGTAAGTGCCCCTAACACCATACCTATGACCACTAGTAAGGTTTTCTAATCTAATATCATTTCCGTACCTCCGTACATAACGCGTTTAAATGTCAAAGTAAGCCGTCGAATGTAAAAGTCAGTGCTTCTCGCAAAAGTCCATATGTATATAATAATCGGATTTTCCCTTGTCCTCACACCACTTGCAATCATTGTTACTTTAGTTATTCATCTCTTCATAATTGGATATACTATTCTTTCACATTGTAAACAATATTAACAGCTTTAGAAGGACAACCTTACTAGGATTAAAAGTGAAAACGGCAGCATGGAACATTCTCAAGTGAGACCGCCCCCTACAGGAAATACAAATAAATTCTTAAAGACTGGACAACTCTGACTATCTAATATGACTACTAATTAATCAACCAAGACAACGCAAAAAGCTTAAAATAAAATGATAAAAGAACCGAAGGAAAAAAGCAAAATTGTATAATGCAAGTGCAAAGCGGAGAAATGAGGAAGCCAAATGCAGAACTATTGTGCATGATTGTCAAGGAATCCTATATTCTGAAAGGAATTCTTTAAAGAAATTAGGTTTGCTTTAAAAATAGTTTTTTTCTCTCATTTGAACAAGGTATTTTTGCAAACTATCCGCTTCATAGCTTGAATATCGGAGAAAGCGTACTAAAATTATTTAACGGATGCACCACATTAGCTTTTTCAACCACCAATGCTATATTATGTAAACAAGGAAGAAAAATTAAAGCGCAAAAAATATGAAGCATACATGTGAAAGACAAAATCTGACAAGTATTTAAGCTATGTTCCTTATATGTATTCTTCTTTGAATTTCAATAATTTCCTTGTTACCATTTAAAATCACCAGAAGTAAAACTCTGATGACAGTACTATAAAAGGAAGAAGGAAATTATTTGTAAGAAAACGATTCTCGAACTAAAATGAAACAAAGTTCCACTTTGCAACTAAGTAATTGTAGTCATATGTATTCAGCCTTATTACCTACCCTTTCTGATTTTAACCTTTTTTACCTTTATACTATGAAAACTAAAATTTTGACTTCAGATTTAAAAACTTAGGTCCGATTTTCAAAAGGAACGTAATAATGGTTATTTTATAACATTATACAAAGATTTTCTTACTTTAGAGTGCGTTTTAGGGTTAACACTTTCTTTTATCTCAACTTAGAAAGCATTATCAACATAGGAATTGGAAATTAAATATCACACCAAAGAATCCATCTATTCAAAATACAAAAGTATATAAAACACTTTAATATTTCATTTTTAATTGTCAAATTCTCCCGTGGAATCTTTCCAGATAGAGAACAAAGTACATGTAAGGACACACCGTATCAAAGTGGGACATTGCTAGGACATTAGCATGCTGGTGGAATATAATGTTGACTGCTTCTTGACAGTTATTCTTCATAGACTGTCAAAACAATTGGCCATGTCACCTGGTATAAACATTGCGAATTGTGTATTTTTCATTGTCACACGGGTTTGCAAACTGATATTCCTAAGACTAGGTCCTTGCTTAATCTTTGCATCATGTTGTCGGTAAAAAAAAGAAAAAACATGTTGTTAGAAGAACAGTGTTCAAGTTATAATTTATGTTTACCAAATCTTTAAGACGAAGACATATAAGTGTGTAGGAAATATGTGCATAATTAAAGTTCATGTGTAATAAAATAGATTTAGTTAAATGCACGCGGGAATAAACATGTAAACCTCTGTTCTTTACAATGTGTAATATAGAGAAGAATTGTCAAGATAATTAATTGCCTGATATGGACTTCGAAACATTTCTTGCCTCTGATCTTCTTAACACAGAAAAGTAAACTGATATTAAACAAAGGAGCAGTATACTTACTCCATTTCTGAAGAATAATTTAGAAGGGCGTTTGTACATTATGTAATGACTTCTGGTCGTTAACAGCATATTAGAGTTCTTTTATATAAAAAGCGATATCGGGGCTTTCAACCATTAAACACCACACCTCTTTGTTCAATCTCTCTCACCAACTTGTTTATCTTTAATGAATATATTGAATACATGTAGTTTGAAACTAATGAAAATGTCTAACATCAGAAACTTTTTTTTTTGCATTTGACGTTTTATACTCTCTTTCTTAAAATTGAATAAAAAGGTACGCTTTCAATGTCAATTTCTAGAAGAAAAAAAAAAGCTTTGATCAGAAAACAAATTTATTCAGTGCAATTGCTTGGTTGTATCATTTAAATAATTATGCAAACCTAATATCTCAATGAGCTACATACATATATATTTTATTTGATGGAAGACTCCACTGTATAAACTATTGAGTGACTGCACGTGACAAACACAAGGCAAACGATGCATGACAATGGATAACTAAATAGAATAAATTACTTTGAACCAGGAAGCTCTCATTATAAACAAAAAACGAGAAATGGATAACAACACATTTTTATCAGAGAAACTAGAAAAGTGGAATAGTGATCTGGCCAGAGGTTTAACCCCGAATAATGTGATCCTGTCTCTGTACATTATTACAGGACTGGTGGGAAATTCTATTGTAATCCTAGTTTATGGATTTAAAATGAAAGGAAACAAAGAAGAAAGGTATTTTATTCCATTTCTTGCCTTCGCCGATTTGTGGGCTTCTTTTGTGTGCGCTTCATTTGGAATTGCTCTTAACATGATGCAAGCACAGTTTAATAACACAGATTTGTGCAAAGCTTGGTGGTTCTTTGCAGCTTTTACAACTTTTTGTTCTATTTTTATTCTCACGATAATAGCTGTACATAGATATCGCAAGGTTTGCAAGCCTCTTGGCAAACAAATGACATTAAAATGGAAAAGAGTTGCCATGTGTATAGCCTTGGCATTAGCGTTTATTCTATCTGTGCCCATGACTCATTTCTATGGTTCAGTATCATTTCCAAATAATGAAGAAGGGATTGTAGGGTTAAGATGCAGCAGGCTGAAGACAACAAACAAAACGGGGTCCTTGATTTTTGGAGGCGTCATAGTCATTACAGCAGTAACAATCATTGTTACGCTTATCTGTCTTTATTCAAAAATAGGATATACCATTCTTGTGCATTTCAAATATACAAAGAAAAAAGAAAGTTCGGCGACAGAAAAAAACAGCAAGTCTAAACATTCCCAAGTTGGAGTCTCAAGTAGTGATGACCCCCTGAGTGAGACAGAAAACAGGACGGAAGACACCGAACTATCCGGTGCTCAGTCTGCTCCAACCTCTTTTACAGCAGCTAGAATAACGACCCTTACAATCAATTCAGCCGTTGTTAGAAAAACAAATCCTCACAAGTCAAGTGCAAAGAAAAGGAAGGAGAAAGACAACCGTAGAGTTGTCTACAAATTTACTCTAATGTTTATGCTAATTACAGTCATTTTCCTCATCTGCTACATTCCAAAAGTCATTATTATGTTGCTAGAAGCCAGGAATCCCAAATTTTGGGAGGAATTCTCAGATTCTGCTAGAGCTGGAGTCTTGTTTGTGTACAGAATGTATATAATAAACAATATTACTAATCCATTTATATATGCTTTCCTAGACAATATGTTTGCAAAAGAGATTAAGAATTTCTTTAAATCCTGCAGATGCTAGAGTAACATTATGCAAACCTTGACATTGTTGTTTTTATTTCAAATTGTTTTCTTAATTAAGTCTCTTTCTTATGTTTAGTTTATATATACTGTAGAAGGACAATATCATGAAGTATTAATTTTTTATCTTATTTATTAATAGACATGTTTTCTGTTTGAAATTTTAATTTCATTATCTTTTATGTTTCAAATTAAGAATTTGACTTTCTTCCATATATGAATTTTTTATTTTGCTTATATAAAAATATGCTTTTTAAAAAGTATCTTAAAGTCAGATTGTCGTTAAAGAAATCACAACCTTTTTATTATCAAATTAGTAAAATGATGTGAAATTAATTTTGTTATTCCTTTACCTTCGCACGCATTTATTGATTATATATTTGAACAAAATAAGTAATAAATTCTTTGCTTGCATTAGTTCTTGTTGTATGTTTATATCTTTGGAAGTGTTTTAAATGAAGATGTTCCTAAATTCATGTTTATCACCAAGTGTGATGCAATTTGTCAGGTGTACCAATGAGGTGTTTTACAATCCCTTTTGTCCTCAGACATTCAGTCAAAGTAAAGATTTACTTAACAAATAGAATTAACTTTCATCGTATACAATTAAAACTCAACGAAAAAAGAAGCTTGCTCTGGTGTTTCCTTTTTCTTATACTGGAATCAGACAACTTTCATTATAAGATATATTGTCATGACACAAACTACATTATGCCCTCTATCTCATAATCGGAATTTCATCAAGGAAATTTTTAAAATTGGGGGTAAGGTCGGATTGGATAGATGCGATTCCTTGCATATTCGTTGATTCAGTATCGATTGTTGTTTAAATGACAGCTGTATGGAAAAGGATAATGATATAAAAGTCCAGAAAATTTTGAAGCTATATTGTTTTTAAAATTGTATGTAATATACACGAAAATATAATGCGATAAAATAGAACAAGGAGAAATGTTGGTGCATCCTCGTATCTGTCCCACGACCGGAACGTCACTACTTTTTGCAAGTTAACTTCTAATCAAAACAAAAATTGTCCAAAGGAGGACTTATTGAAGAGTCTAAATTCATTTGAACTCAACGAACGAGGAACTTTAGATATACGGAAGGAAATACTCAGTACTTTAATAGGCGAGGAGAACGCTAGTCATTACTTATCTTTCGTACAGTTAAGGAGTGAGACTATATTTTCCAATCATCATTTACTTAAACATGTATTTTCGTGTAAGTGTGTGTATAATTTCCGGGCTGATTGATATACATATCATTAAAAGCATTGTTTACAATATTTGAATAGAGCATAGTATCAGATATTCTGGTCAAGCCCACTTATGACAAGTGATAAAATTGTTGAATCGGTTTTATCCACAAATTTATAAAATTGTGTCCTGATTTTTAAAAAAAATGTATATCTGTTTAAATGTATCTTTCAGAAAATAAAACGTATATAAAAGTTGCTTGTAATATTGATGATGATTTTGAAGTTTGACATAAGCCGCTTCTGGAGATTGCTAAAAGTCTGAGACCCCTGTTCTTGAGAGTGACACAAAAAGACGACTCAATAGAGAATACAGAAATTTAGGTAGTGGTCAGATTCATTTGTTTATCATTTTGGAATTTGTCATTCCGCCCTAATGGTGTTAACAAACTAAATGACTTCACCAGGATGAACATGAACTAGACCCAATTCCTGATTGTAACAAACAAGTTCATTCTCTCTATATATTGTAAACTTTAATGTTAATTCGCAGGATCGATTTTGGAACACCCACACAGAGATTTATTGCTTACATTTTTGTTTATTATTTCTTTCATAAAAAAGAACAGACCTAAAACATTTCCAAATTTAATTATGTTACATCCAAATTCATATGGTAAATTTCCCTTCCATATTATTTTTCTTTGGTTTCTTTTTATCATGTATAGTTACGCTATTTTGAGAGAATAAGACAGTGTACGACTTACTGCTTAGTCCTAATTTATAAGCGATAATTAAATCGTTCAATTATGTAAATCGCACTTCACCAGATTACACCCGACAGACCGGACGTATTTCAAAGCGGTCCGGATTTCTTTCTTTACAACTGGTTATAAACTCCAAATTAAACGTATAACACTGTAAATATTTAGTGTTTGGTAGTTTAGTAGTAGTGCTAGTTGGATTTTGTTTCTTTGTTTCCTTTGTTTTTTATGACTTCTTAACTTTTTTTCTTTGTCCTGAGGAAAGGACAGGGCGTCCCGAAAATTTAACAATTTTTATTGTACGTGTCGTTGGTCATTTCTTAGTACTTCATATAAATTTCCATCCGTGACCTTGTATCTACTTGGTAGATTCGACACTTTTAGGATATAGTGTTGTTGGTTTTTAGTGCTTTTTTGGGTTCTTTGTCAAATACCTGAATACGAAGAATCGTTGGCCATTCAAGCATCGGCCATTTTCAAAATGTGTAATTAAGCCTAATGCATCATTAAAATCATTAATTAATTAACCCAATTAAATTGTGTTGTACAATACCCTTTTAAAGACTCATTTCTTAATTTATCATTATAATTATAAAGTTGACAATCCATTGAAGTGTTGTATATCTTTCAAAGATAATCCATAATGCTTTGCGTATCCACTTCTACTTCTGCGTCTGCTTTGTTTACACTACCAATCTGTAACGATGATGGAAGAAAATCGCGGAAAGAATTCTAACAGAGTGAGATTCAAGTATTAACGGAAAAGGGTGAAGATAACGAACAGTTATCGATCCCCCAAAAAATCTATAAACAATACAAATCCTGAAGAGGGCATAAAATACGGACCCCTGGAAATTCCAGAGGTGAGATCAGGTGCCTCGCAGGAGTAAGCATCTACTGTTGACTGGTCACCTCCGCCGTGAGCCCTATGTATAGATCAGGTAGACGAAACATTGTCTCATGAAGTGCCGTGGATGAGCATGAACATCTCTACTGTTTCGTCATAAAACAGTGATTGACGTCAAAACTATAATGCAAACTGTTTTGTTTTTAAATTAACAGTTGAATGACATAATGTGTGGCAACTCATCAGAGAAATAATATACGATATTGTAGTTTACTAATTATTAGTCCCCTACCGGTAAAACCGGAGGGGACTATAGGTTTCCTCTGAGTCTGTCCGTCCGTCTGTCTGTCTGTCCCTCTGTCTGTCTGTCCCACTTGGTTTTCCGCACTTTTTTTTTTCTAAATTCTGGCAGATATTGAGCTGATTTTTGGTATGTAAGTGTATATTAATGAGTTACAGATCAAGTTTGAATTTCATTTCGTTTCATAGATTTTTTAGAGGAATTACGGCTTTTTTAATTTTTAAGGGTTTTCCGCACTTTTTTTCTAAACGCTTGCAGATATTGAGCTGATTTTTGGTATGTGGGGGTATCTTGATGAGTTACAGATCAAGTTTGCATTATGTTCCGCTTCAATGATTTTTTGACGGAATTACAGCATTTTCAATTTTTAATAGGAACCAGATTACACTTGCCAGTAGGGGACTAGTATTGCTAATGCAATACTCTCAGAATGCTTGTTGAATTACATGTATTAGAAATTCATATAATGAGTACATGACAATTAAAGTAACGTATTTCCAACTAGGCGTATGGCGCTTCGTATCCTAATGCTTCAATGTTTTTGATAAGGGGAAACCATTTTACTAAAGGCAGGAATAAAGATGTTCAAAACAACTTTGGATATTTTCTAGATTTAATACGTATTTCTTTCCGACTATAGTTTAGGTCCTGACGGCACGACGATCCTTCTCCAACTGATTAACAAATTTGAGTAAAACAAATTAAACACAAGAAGAAATAAGTGTCACACAGAGATGAGATGAAATGGCGACATCCTATAGATTTACAATAAAATCAACATATCAGATTAACAGCATTGTTACTAAATTCACCCTTGTTATGGTCAAGGAGTGAAAATTACCTAATGGGCTTTACTCTTATTAATGCCAATTGATAATTCGATCAATTGATAAGGGGTCTCATGGAATGTTAGCCATTTTGTTAAACAAATAAAGGGTAAGGAAGCTTTCAAAAAAAGTTATTGTAAATCGCGACAAGAAAAGCTAAGTAACAAAGCAGTAATTAAAATGATGGTGAAGGTTTAGAACGTAACGACAATATTTTCGCTTCATCTCAGCATATTTATCTTTAAGAGCTTACTCGCTTCATGAAATACGCCGGAGTAAAGAGTCGTTTTTATTCCTTAAGAATCAATTAGAAGGAAGTTTGTGCTTTATGTAAAGACCTCTATTATTAGTGCCCTTTTTCATAAAAAAGAATTGTGTTTTCAAACATCAAACTTCTCTCTCTCTCTCTCTCTCTCTCTCTCTCTCTTTACCAATTGTTAACATCAGAAACTTGTTTTCTCTTTACGATTTTCATTTTTATTTCTTTTTCTGCTCAAAGGGTGATGCAGAATACGAAATAAAAAGTACACTGAAGATCGGTAGGTAAAAAACGTTTTAATCAGGCGCAAGTATTTTAACCCAATGATTTGCTTGTGTACGTCACGCACAATAAGGCCTTATATACACTGAATATCTCCCTTATTATGTGATGGAAAACCCTGCCGTATTCTAGAATGACTGCACGTGACAAACACAATGCAAACGATGCATGACAATAAATAACTAAATCGAATAAATTACCTTGAACCAGGAAGCTCTCATTAGAAACAAAGAACGAGAAATGGATAACGACACATATTTATCAGAGAAATTGGAAATGTGGAATAGTGAGCTGGCCAGAGGTTTAACCCCGAATAATGTGATTCTGTCTCTGTACATTATTACAGGACTGGTGGGAAATTCTATTGTAATTCTAGTTTATGGATTCAAAATGAAAGGAAACAAAGAAGAAAGGTATTTTATCCCATTTCTGGCCTTCGCCGATTTGTGGGCTTCTTTTGTATGCGCTTCATTTGGAATTGCTCTTAACATGATGCAATCACAGTTTAATAACACAGATTTGTGCAAAGCTTGGTGGTTTTTCGCAGCTTTTACAACTTTCTGTTCTCTTTTTATCCTCTTAATAATTGCTGTGCACAGATATCGGAAAGTTTGCAAGCCTCTTGGGAAGCAGATGACATTAAAATGGAAAAGAGTTGCTATGTGTATAGCGTTAATAACAGCGTTTACCTTATCTGTGCCTATGACTCATTTTATGGTTCAGTACCCTTTCCCAATGATGCAGAAGGGATTATTGGGCTAAGATGCAGCAGACTTAAGACCGTAAACAAAACAGGGTCTTTAGTTTTTGGAGGTATATTAGTCCTGACAGCAGTAACAATCATTGTTACACTTATATGTATTTATTCAAAAATAGGATATACAATTCTTGCGCATTTCAAATATACAAAGAAAAAACCCAGTTTAGGGACAGAAAAAACCAGCAAGTCTGATCATTCACAAGTTGGAGTTTCAAGTAGTGATGAACCCCTGAGTGACATAGAAAATGGGACGGAAGACACCGGACTATCCAGCATTCACTCTGCTCCATCTTCTTCGCGAACAACAGGAACGACCCTTACAATCGATGCAATTATTGTAAGAAAAACAATTCCCCAGAAATCAAGTGCAAAGAAAAGGAAGGAGAAAGACAACCGTAGAGTTGTCTACAAATTTACTCTGATGTTTATGCTAATTACAGTCATTTTCCTCATCTGCTACATCCCAAAAGTCATTATTATGTTGCTAGAAGCCAGGAATCCCAAATTTTGGGAGGAATTCTCAGATTCTGCTAGAGCTGGTGTCTTGTTTGTGTACAGAATGTACATAATAAATAATATTACCAATCCCTTTATATATGCTTTCCTAGACAATATGTTTGCAAAAGAGATTAAACATTTCTTCCAATTCTGCAGATGCTAGAGTAACTGCCAACCTTTACATTAAATTGTTGTTTTTTAAAACTCGTTTTCTTTATAAAGTCTCTTTTTATATTTAGTTTACATATATATACTGTAGAAGGACAATGTCCACGACGACTTACATTTTTTGTCTTAATTATTTATAGGCATGATCTTCGCATTTAATGTCATTCTCGTCGCTGTTTAAATTTAAGAATATGATTTACTTCAATAAACAAATACGAGTCCTTTTGTTTTTATTTTCTTATTTAACATACAATGTTGTTTTAAGTAAGATTCCAGATTAAGAAATCATAACGTTATAATAATCTTGTCAGTATATACAATCTTTTATTAAGTCGAATGCTGACTGACGTTTTTCATTAACGTTTAGGTCATTAATTAAACATCGAATTGTCCACGGATTTTCCAGTTTTCTCGATCATGACAACGTGCACACGGCGGAGGATGCTTACTCCCCCATGGCACCTGACCCCACCTCTGGTGATTTTTTGAGGTCCGTGTTTGCTCTACTTCCTATTTGTATTGTTTCAATGGACTTCTGTGCCTGATTACAGTTAGTTATCTCCATATTTCATTCTCATAAAATGAATAAATAACGTGAAATGCGGTGATGTTATAGACAGTGTCCAGCATACAAATTTATGCGAAATAATTTTATTATTCCTTTACCTAATCATTCCCATAGATTATAGATTTGAACAAAATATAAATTGAATTCTTAAATTCATTACGCTTTATTATTTGTTTACATCAACGGAAGTGTTTAAATGAAGATGCTCTTAAATTCACATTCATTGCCAAGTGTGTTGTAATTTGTACGGTGTGCCAATGAAATGTTTTACAACCAGCTCTTGTCCTCAGCCTCGTATTCATTGTAAAGATTTCACTTAAAATAACATTAGCTTTCTTTATGTACAGTTAAATTACACGATCGACAGCAAAGAACAAGGCTGTGCTCCGGAGTCTCCTTTTTCCTTCATTGGAATTTAACAATTTTCATTAAATATATTGTAGTGACACAAGCTACAAACCTCTGTCTTATTATCGGAAACTCATCATAGAAATGTTCAAATTGGGAGTCAGGTCCGATTGGATACATGCAAATCCTTCCATATTTGTTGATTCAGCATCGATAGTTATTCATATGACAACTGTATAAAAATGGCAAGAGTCAATTAAATTTTTGAGCTATATTGTTCCTGAAATTTCATTAAGAGGATGCGCCCCCTTTATATCTTATTTGCATTGCGTTTTCTTGCTTTTTCCTAATTATCAGATATAAGAATACATATTATTGATGAATTTGTTAAAGATAAAAACGAAAACAGTTTTCTACATAATCTAACGTGTTTATGAGTGTTGTATAGATTTTCTGAGTTAACATATTCACTGAAGCAATGACAATTGTGCATCACTCTTTAAGCAGAAAACAGATTATAGATTAAGAGGAACAATAAAATTGGATACTTGTGAATTTTTTAGCAATTTCTTCACCTCTATTTTCATAAAATGAATAATACTTGATTTCAAGTCCCAAAAAATGTGTTAAAAGGCGAACTTGTTTAAAAGAAGAAATTTCAAATTCATTTACAATCGATGAGCAAGGAACTGGAGATATCCGGAAGCAAATACTCCAAAAGGCGAGGAGAATGTCAGTTATTATTGTATATTTCCTACAGTTAAGTAGAGAGACTATTTTTTTAATCATTATTTACTTATACGCTCTTGTAAATATACACGTGTCTTTATCATTTCCAACCTAACTCATAAGGCATTGCTTAAACTGCTTGAAATTAGCAAATTAGCATTATATTAGGCATGATCTGGTCAAACCCACAAATGACGCTTGAAAAAAATGTTGAACCGGTGTAAGTCATTACATTTACAAGGATGTGTCCTGAATTTTTAAAATCTTTGAAATTTATTTTAATGGGTTTTTAAATGAGATTTAAGTGTTAATCTAGTAATAATTGACCGGTATTCAATTATGAGATGTCTTTTGCATTTTTGCTTCATACGATCGAGGGCATTTTTTTTTCTGCATTTTTTAAAGAAACGTATTTTTTTTCTGCATTTTTTAAAGAAACGTGTTCCTTTTTTTGTTAAGAACTATTCAGATTCTAAGATTAAAATCTATATAAAATCTGTTTTTCATATTAATGATGAAGATTTTACTCCCAAATCATATACGCTGATGGTAATTGTGTTCCATGAAAAAGTACCTTTGTGTCATTTGAGTTTACATGCTTTGTCGTGGAGAGTATTTTTCGTTAATATGCAAAACTTTTAAAGTATATAATCAAAAAGTGAATAACAAAGGAAAATTGTAACAAATATTTTGAGAATATTGCAATTATATTAATCAGTGCAGTGTGATTCTCTTTAAAAACTGAAATAAATGTAAATCTATAAAAAAAAAAAAAAAAAAAAAAAAAAAAAAAAAAAAATCATCAAAGCGGACTTTATATTTAACTCATCGCTTTAGGTCGTGGATTCGCAACAAATCTAAGTCAATAAAAATAGAGGTCGGAAATATTCCCTTGCCTTTTAGTGAAAATGCGAGTTTTTCGGATGAAACCTTAAATCAGGGGCCTCGTGTCACGCGCTTAAAGACTCTCATTGCTTGATGTTCCTAAGTTCCGAGTAAATTTGAAGCCCTTCATCAGTATCTGGTGACGTCACACAGACGTGAAATATCCTTACAAGGGACGTTAAAGAATTATCAATCATCAAGGGAGACTGGTATACTAAAAATCAGCTCAATATCTGCAAGTTTGTAGAGAAAAGTGCGGAAATCTAAGTGGGACAGACTGATTGGCAGATAAAGGGACAATCAGACAAAGAGGAAACCTATAGTCTCCGCTGCTTTTACCAGTAAGGGACTATTATTCAAGCGGTTACGAAAACCAGAAGATACAACAGCAACATCGTCTTTTGCTGTTCATTCTTTTTCCACAAGCCCGTTGCTACCTGCTGCAAGACTCGCTCGTTCTCATAAATGTTAATTACATACATTCAACCAAGGGATATTGTTCTGAAGGTCTTCGTCAGAAACCTTTGTCCAATGAATATGATCGATCTAGCCTATGTTTGCAAAGTAAGCATCCACAGTTTTTGGAAATAGAATGGACAAAACAGCAGTAGAATATACTCGTAATATAGATTCGACAATTAAAACACAAACAGGATTGAATGTAAAAGATACATGTATGACTATCAAAAAGCGTTATATGTCGTATACAATGTAAACCTCCATAATTATCTTCTTTTTTTTTTTATTTAAATCAATCACCTTTACCTATTCATGACGGTTAAAAATCCACACTAAGGATACGAAAAGGAGACACTATGAAAAACCGACCAAAGAGCTCTACAAAAAGTATCTTGGAGTTTTAGTTTCTATAATAAGTAGTTCCAAATTGTTAGACACACCGCTATAGCACAGGGACTTAAATTACCAAATTATGTGGAGCTGGTATATTGTCATGAAAACGTTTATTCATGTATTCTTTGAAATATAGATCAGAAAATCTAGAGAGAAAAAATAAATGAAGAAAATTAGTTTTGGAATTCTAAAAAGGAGAAAATTTGAAATACAAGGGACCTTCAAAAAGTTATCTTATATACCAAATGTTGAGAATAAAACCTTAGATTTAACTTTTTTAATTTCAATTCTTCAAATTAATCATTCTGTAAAAAATCATTTTTGTTTTCTGAAAATCGGTTCTTTAAAAGCCCCAGAGTACTCTTTCCTTGGAATCTATTTTTAAACACTGGTGTACTGAATTTCAAAAGTTACTTCTACTATAATAATTCCGAACAGAGAGCATCTTTTTGTGCAAGAAAAAAAAGCCGCGGGACTTAAATCAGAGAAGTATGGATGCTTAAGCACATACATTTTTGCCTTGTCCAAAAGCTCAACAACCCTTTAATTTCTGAGCTGAAGCATTGTCATGTGGTTTATGCCTCTTAAATCGGAGCTTTGTTATTTTGCTTTGTATTTTTTTTAGCTCTTCTGAGCCAAAGGCTCAAAGAGCTAATGCTATGGCCATTTGTGCGGTGTGCGGTGTGCGTAAACTTTTTAGAATATGGGCCATAACTCAAGAACCCCTTGGCCAATTATTGTCAAATTTGTCACAGGGTATCCTTGGCCCAAGGGCTCCCTTTTATACTAAAACTAGGGTTGTGACCCTTTAACAAGGGGAGATAATTAGGAAAATAGAAACAAAAGTACTGGTTGCTAAAAAATCTTCTTCTCAAGAACCAGATTATCACCAAACTTACACAAAAGGATGAGGATATGTTGTAGATTAAAATTTGCACGGGGATTTACCCTGGGGCAAAGGGCGTGGTCTCAAGGTCACTTCAAAGTTGACCAAAAATTACATTTTATTAAAATGTTGATATTTTGCTTACTATAAGGACTAGGATCATCAAATCTTGTCAGTTGGTGCATCTAAGGACCTCATATCATGTTGACTCAAAAGTAGGTCACGGTGACCTACTTTTCAAATTTTGCGGCCATTCTTTTTCATAATGATTTAGAGGCATATTTTGAACAATTTAAGGCCTATGATCATCAAACTTTGTCAGTTGATGCATCTTGGGTCGTCAAAGTACGTCACTTAAAAAGTAGGTCACCTTGACCTACTTTTTGAATTTTATGGCTAATTTTTTTTTAAAACAATTAAGGTAATTAATTCGAATACGGGGAGGCTTAGAATCATTAAATCTTGTAAGATGATGCCTCTTGGGGCCATAAAACATATTTATTAAAAAGTAGGTCACAGTGACCTGCTTTTTGAACTTTGCAGGCATTCGATTTCAAAGCGTTTTAGAGGCATAATTTGGACATTTTAAGTCCTATGATCATAAAACTTTGTAAGTTGATGCATCTTGGGTCCTCAAAAAAGGTCAACTGAAAAGTAGGTCACCGTGACCTACTTTTCAATTTATATGACTATAATTAAATATTTCAGGTACTAATTGGCTTATAATCATCAAACTTTGTCAGTTGATGCATCTTGGGTCTTCGGAGTAGGTCCACTAAAAAGAAGGTCACAGTGACCTACTTTTGAAAATTTATGGCGTTAATTAAATATTTCGGGTACTAATTGGCTTAGAATCATAAAACTTTGTCAGTTTATGCGTCATGGGTCCTCGGAGTACAACAACTGAAAAGTAGGTCACGGTGACCTACTTTTGAAAATTTATGGCTTTAATCAAATATTTCGGGTACTAATTGGCTTAGAATCATTAAACTTTGTCAGTTGATGCGTCTTGGGTCCTCGGAGTACAACAACTGAAAAGTAGGTCACGGTGACCTACATATGTACTTTTGAAATTTTATGGCTGTATTTAATATTTTCAGAAATTTTTTGGCTTAGAATCGTCAAAATTTGTCAGTTGATGCATCTTTGGTCCTCTTAGTAGGTTGACTGAAAAGTAGGTCACTGTGACCTACTTTTGAAAATTTATGGCTGTAATTAAATATTTTGGGTACTTATTGGCTAGAATCATCAAACTTTGTAAGTCGATGTATCTTTGGTCCTCGGAGTACAGCAACTGAAAAGTAGGTCACGGTGACCTACTTTGAAAATTTATGGTTTAATTAAATATTACAGATACTAATTGGCTTAGAATCATCAAACTTTGTCAGTTGATGCATCTTGGGTCCTTGGAGTAAAACAATTGACCTACTTATAAAATTTTATGATTATAATTTTAAAAAATATTTTAGGTATTAATTGGCTTAGAATCATCAACCTTAGTTGATGGGTCCTCAGAGAATGACAAGTGATAAAAAGGTTACCATGACCAACTCTCAGGTACTAATTGGCTTAGAATCATCTTGGGTTCTCAGAGTGTGAATTGGAATTTCAAGGGTTTATGTAAATATACAGGATACTTCGAGGCTTCAAATAGAAGTGATAGGTTGTACAGTTTATCAGAGGAGCGATTCAAGGCCCATGGGCCTCTTGTTTAGTTACAAATTAAATTGCGTGAATCCTTCCTTCTGATTTCTTAAGTCGTCTAGCTACATTCCAAACTGTGTATCTTCTATCTTTATCCAGTAATGTTTTCACAGCAGCCATGTACATTTTGGTTACTGATGTCTTTACGGTAGCTTTGTTTTATGCTAGTTAACCCACTTTTAAGCCCTTCCACCAACCTCCAAACTGTTATCATAGATGACACAGAGTCCCAAAAATAGTGAAAAGCTCTTTGTAACTTTCTTCTGATGTTTAGAGCAATTAACACGCCCTGTAAAGTAGGAAGGAATTGCTGACATCTCATCTTTCTTCATTGTCCACATTAAAACCCCCAACGCTTGAACGTACCCCTGATTTCAATGAAAATAACTTTTTACATGTGACTTCATTCCGAACGAAATTTAACCCCCTAATAGCTATAAGAAGTTTTTTTAAAGATTATATAAAAAATTTTAGGAGGAAAGAGAGAATAACTATAAAATCATGTAGCCCTTTTTGCAAAAAAAAAATGTTAATCTAAGAATCCCTTACGGCAAAATCTTAAGTGCTTTTCTCGAATGCATTCGTAGCAGTCTGAACTTGAGATTTTATTTACCACGAACTATTTCCTTCTTAACGGTCTCAATGCTATAAAATCCTTTTTAAAAGTGAATAATAATAAATAAAAAAGCGAGGTTTCAACAATTGTAAAGGAAAAACTTTATACTGGAAAATTTTTGCCCCCATTTTATTTTCTCCCCTTTCGCCCTTTGGTGAATTTAAAAGGGGGTTAATTCAAAGAAAAAGGCATTATTTCTTAAATAGAGCTCTGTACGGGCGAATTCAAAACGGGACAAAATCGTTTGCAGATGTAAAAGGGCGAAAATAACCCTGTATACAGTAAACATTATAAGCAACAAACATTGAGTACAATGAATTGGCAAATATAAAAGTCATCTATATATATATAATGCAGATTATTTTATTCAATTTTTTGACAATAATTGTGAAATAATATAAAATACTATTGTAGGGTGCATATAAGAATTCCATTAAACATGTACATGTATCTGATTTTCATCTGTTATATTTTTACACTAAAATTGGCTATTAACCGCTAAAAGTTTAGATCTCTTGTAAAGTAACGTCAAATTTACACTTCAGAAACACGTAAAGATTTCTTGAAATGGGACCCAAAAAAAAGTTTTCTCTCACAATGAAAATTAAGCATAAGATTTTTTTTGCGAGGGTGTCTACTATTTATAACAGAACTTTTCAAAGGATTCTCGTATCTTGAAAATGAAAAAAAAAAAAATCATGGCTACATCTTCCATTTAAGATTATTTTTTCTGACGGAAATTTTCAATCAGTGAGATATACAATATCAATATATATATATATATATATATATATATATATATATATATATATATATATATATATATATATATATATATATATATATATATATATGACTGCCGTCATGAGAAAAGGGCCCTTAAGGTCAAAATTTCACAAATTGACTTTTTGGTTAATTTTCATAGCCTGACTCTTTCTGAATGCAAATTTACATAAATATTTAAAATATCTCACTTTTTCAGTATTTTATGAGCATTTTAGTAAGGCGCTTCAAAACAACGTTGACGTTACTATCTGAAAACGTAATGACGTCGCGTGCGTCAAATTCAGATTCCAATCATTTTTGATTTTTTTTTAAATAATCTTATTCGTTTTGATACATATAAACTTGAGAAAATTATTTTTTTTTCTTTAAAGCAACTCGTATGTAATTCTTCCTAAGGAAAGTCTAGTTCATATATTTTAGAGCAGATCTAGTAATTTCGTAAAAAGGGGGTGGAGGTCTAGACAGGATCTAGAAATGGTTTATATGCAGTCAAAAAAATAACACTTGTTCAATTCCACAAATGGTATTCTTTTTATATTTAATACTCTACCTCAATTTATAAAATATATAAAGAACTTGTAACATTAGAACATAAAAAAAAACACTTCACAGATGCCCCACAGAGAAAGGAGAGATCCAACCCAAAGAAGACACCGTGCGCAAAACGGGGCATCCCCTCACAATAAAGCACATTGATCCCGATTTAAAATATATATTATTTTCGAGTATAAGCACGCATTCACTCACCTACACACACGCCGCGTTACTTTATTCCCTCTAACTTTGTAACGAGAGGATAACACCCCTATTTTCTGTATCACCGAATAATTCTAATGGGAAATTAATTCCAATACGCCAAGATGTGTAAAATTGTTTTTGTTTTTTGTTTTTTTTGTTTTGTTGTTGTTTTTTTTTTTAAACATTTAAACCGTTCATAAAAAGTCATAAATAAAGAAAAAAGTTCATTACTACAAAGCGGATTTTTTTTTAATAACTTTTTTTTTTTGGAAATACTTTCATAAAAAATGTTTAAATAATTAAGTTTCCATTGTCCATACAGTTCAATTACTTCGCCTGTACAGTTATGGAGTAGAAAGATTAAAAAGAGGCACATAGTAATCTCAAAGGATTGTCTTATAAAAGTTTATTCAGTGAAATTTGAACTTTTTGTCAACTTCTTTTTTAAGTAAATCACAGTTAATCAGAAGCATTTATAAATGTACTTTGATCTCTTTTTTTTGGGAGGCACCTGTAGCTTCGACGCTACTGCTGTATCACTTGGACACAAGAATCGTGCATCATTTCTTGACAAGGGCCGTTACTGTTATCTCAATAAGAAACATTATTGAATTTTTTCCTGTAAAAAAGATTCCTAATGAATTGGCAAAGTTCTCGCCATCATATTGCCAGATACTAATTCTCACTTGCTGGACATACAAATATAGCCGGCAGCTGTTCCGTGTCATTTTTAAGTTTATTAAAGCTCGACATTTCAATCCTAGAAAAATGAAATTCCTAGTAATATTGCGCTTCATGTGAAATAATATCCTTCTGGATTCCTGAAATTGATAAAATCTCGTCAGATATTAACAACTTATGTTATTGCAAGTCAATAATTACAACGATTGTCTGGTTCCCAACTCAGATTTACGGAAAGTTCTTTAAAAACATTGTAAAGTTTGTTCAAAGAAATGGTTGTACTGCCCATGGCTCTTTTTTATATATGCACACTAAACGGAGCTGAACTTTTCTGTGGGAATTGAAGTACAGTTGCATTACAATTTTGACAAAATCTATTTGAAATTGAAACTGAATATCTTGCGAGACTTGAATATATTTTTACGCAATTAAGGCCATTTATTCATCTTCCTCTGTGACATCAGCTATATCCTGACACCTAAGCTTTTCATATTTCAAACTCTACCGGTCCGCACTAACTTGACTCTCTTCACAGGCGACTAAGTATCTGCTTTCGTCCTGAAAGCTAAAGGTAAATAGGCAAACCATTTTTCCTAGTTATTGGATTTTTTTGTCTTTAAAAGCAGAAAGGTGTGTGTGTTTGATTTTAAAATCATTTTCCTTAAAGTCCTATACAGGTATAAACTTCAGTATCCCGGCATCAACAGAACTTCAGAAAATGTCAAAATATCCGGGGTATCGAGATATCAGAGTTGAGACTCGACGTCCAAGATTTCAATGCGAAACGTGACCAATTTATTACATACATGAATTCTATATAGTCGGTACAAAAAAAATTTCTTCCTTACATATTTCACGGTCATCAAAGTTTTACATGAACCTCCGTTTTTTTCCCGTTCTAAACATCACCAGTGCTTTTATGTTTGAAGTTCATATTTCTCAAAATGTAGATTTCTTGATTGTCTTTGTTGTCGTGCGATTGGTGTTAATGTGGTTGATGACATCTGAATATGACACTCATATCCACTTGTTACTAGTACTTTTCCTCTATCAGTGATTTATTCTCAAAAGATGTCGCCAATTCAACATTTATCAGAAGTTTGTAATTTCTTTACAACTTAATCTATTGTTTAATCTGTTGTTTCCTCTGTATGTTTCATAAATACTTTCAATCATAATATCACTGGCGATGGAATTGTTATTATCTTCAACATTGAGTATATACATGTAATGCTGCTAGAAAAAGTCCACGTATTACCTGTTGTTAATTTAAAACATATTGTTGCAGTTCAATTTCAAGCCGGCTTTTATCGGAACAATTTAAGAAAATTGATAAAATGGTAATTGTTATCAGAGACTACTTTTTAATGTATTTGTTTGATTATTGCAAAATTGTTTTTTAAGCAAATTTTTCGTGGCACCCACTTCCTCCGTTTTTTCCTTAGCATATTCTCTTGCTCCTTATTTGTTTTAGTAGGAGATTCGAATCTCCTATGTTACCGGTATCTGTATCCAAAGAAAGATGGGTTCACTTTTTTAATTTGAAATTTTACCGGTTGCCTTTTCATTCAGAGATTTTTTTGACTTGTCAATTAACCCCCCCCCCCCCCCACACACACACACAGAAATCGGCGCTTCACACTGAGCTGGTCTAACTGTGCATATCAATATGTTTAACTATGGATTAAAATTAAAATGACTAAATACATTTTATATGAAGGTATTTTTCAGAATAAAGAAACACTTATAAAAAACGCATATTATTGAATTGATTTCTCTCTCTCCCATTCTCTTTGAAAAAACATAAACGTTTATGTAGAATACTTTTTTAATATTAAGTCTACTTAATATGAGTCAAATTTAAGCATTTGCAAATTGCTCAGAAAACAAATATACAGCATCTTTAGTTGTGCGTAATGTACAGACATCGCTATAAATCGCTCTACGTAACAATGTGTTCAATGTCGCGTTGAGATTAATTATGTGATATCAAGTTAAATACTTAAACAGAATTATGAATGAATGCATGTACTAAATAATAACAATACAATTTATCAAAAATGTCCGTATCAAATTTCATATTATTTGACTGGGGGGTGGGATACGCTTGGAAATCCAATTTTATTTCTTGTTCACGACGCAGTCAACAAAAAATACTTCCGTGTTTTCAATACTGCAACTTTGACGTCGTTTTCTGTGCATTGTGACGTCAAAAGATAAGGGCCCTTTTCTCATGACGGCAGTCATATATATATATATATATATATATATATATATATATATATATATATATATATATATATATATATATATATATATATATATATATATATATATATATATATATATACGATTTTTAATTTGAATAACTGGACAAAAGAACCTGGCAGGTATACATTATTATCATATGTTTTGATGAATATATTTGAATATGTACCTTAGTTTTTTATCATATTTTGTCTTTAAGAGAATCTAAACTTGTAAATTCATAAATGTAATAAATACTTTAAAAAAAATCAAGTGAATCACTGTTACTGTATTGAAATTTATAAGTCAACATTGTAAAGCGTACGACACAAGCAACATATGTTACTTTTGTAAAATTAAAACATGATATTAAGTTCATTTAAAAAAAAGAATCTTAATCTTTGCAAATCTTTATTCGAAAATACTTAAATATTAAAGAGAAAGAATTCAATGTCTTTAAACTTAGAAGCCCATACATAATACTGAAGGTGTCAAAAATTTTGCATTTTTACATCGAAAATTACAGACCCATATCACTCTAAAAAGCCTTTTATGTATTGGTGTTGATTTTATGCTTATATTTGATGTACACATAAATGACACCTGCAAAAGAACTACCCAAAACTGATGTATTGAAGTATATTGGCCATTATTGGGTCATCCTTAAATAAAGCAAACAAAACTATATTTGGCTGTTTTATTCCATCAAATTCAATTTCTGCTTTTTTGCATGGCATATCTACTAATCGAAGAACGCTAGGAAAATTGAACGAATCCGAGAACATTCTCTAAGGTTTATTTATATTATAAAGACTATCAAGACAGGTATGAAACACTATTACTAAGTTTTCTTCTCGAAAGAATCGTATATTGGGTAGCATAGCAACATAATGTTTTAAAATTGTTTGTTTCTTGTTTAACGTCCCTTTCGAAAATTTTTCACTAATATGAAGACGCCACCACTAGCAGGTGGAGGGCTGCAAATTAGACATATGCTCGGCATTCAGGGCCATTGAGCTGTGAGGGATCTTATTCGTGCCAGCACCTACTGCGACACGGGACCTCGAGTTTACAAGGTCTCATCCAAAGGACCGATCTCCGCGTATCGCAGTGGGATTCGAACCCGCGATGTAAGGATCAACTACTTATTTCGCAACTCTAGAGAAAACGCTCTAACCACTGCGCCATGCGAGCGACTTTAAAATTATCAATGACCTATTTACCAATGAATTGTTTTTAGTTTTCAGAATTAATTTTGTCAATTATATGAAAATCCTTAAGTTCAGAACAAAATTGTTTTTCTGTGAAATGTATTTGTAAAGTAGGCAACACCAGTTTATGGAATTATCGCTAATTTTTTTTAAGGAAAAAAAAGTCCTTAGTTCAAAAGTCTGAAAGTTTTAAGGAATGGAGAGGGTTATCGCTATGTGGGCTTAAAACTTTTGGAAAAAGAAATATACTTTAGAGGTTCCAGATGTAAAAACCAATACGTACGTTAAATTTATGGAAGCAATGTTGTCCTCAGTACTTTCCTTTGTAAACTATCGAAATAAAGGGCGAATCTGAGGGGAATCTTTAAAATAACAAATCAAAAAGCTAATCAAAGCATATCACTGAAATCATGTACTTAAAAATGTGAAATTGCTTCAATATTCGAAAAACAGAGTAGAAGTAAAGAAAAAGTACCATTTATATTATACAATTACATCAACCAAATTTGAAAAAGGACATTTTTAATGAAAGTGCTAAAAACTTGTTTTTATCATGTACATGTTTCCAAAATATATAATTCAGTTCGAATCCTCGTTTCTGGGCCTAATGACGGGTGGTAAGCGTGCTGAATTTCTGTGTCCTTAAAAAATATACATCTTAAATAGTATCGTGAATCTCGTGAATCCCTTTATTCCCTTCTTGACGCTCGATTATCAGAAGACTTACAGGAAATGTATTGAACTAGGTGTGTTTCGTCCTTGGGTTAAAATGAAAATGTTTACAACTTAGAGTTACTTTTTGTTAGATCTCTCTCTCTCTCTCTCTCTCTCTCTCTCTCTCTCTCTCTCTCTCTCTCTCGTGTTTGTGTCGTAAAATAGAAATTTCGAGGAAGTAGAAGACATTTTCAGTCATCCACACGAGGAAGTCTTTTTAAAACAATATATATTAGGTTGACATTTGCATCAGTCATTACACATTTTTATGAGTGTACGTAAGCTTCTGTCGACTTGGATAATTGTTTTTTTCGGGGGGGGGGGGAGAGAGAGAGAGAGAGAGAGAGATTACATTTATTGAAAATAAGATCAGTAATTAAAAAATGAAGCAAATAAGGCAGGGTGTGAAAACTTCATTTTTTAAGTTAAATATTCATCTAACTGTAAACCTATAGGGCTTAGAAAGGACATTTTAGTTGAACATTTTACACTTGGAATAAATTCATATCATAATCATTTAAGTTATTAATAGTGAACTTATTAGTGACAGTAACATAAAATTAAGGTTTATAAAAAAAATAAACAGATGGTGTACAAATACAGTGACTTTATAATTAGAACAGGGACTTTAATTTCATGAACTATATTTATCTTGATAAACTAATAGTTAGGTTCGCTTTATCCATAAAATGGTCCTGCCCATTTAGCAACTGACTGACCAAGACCCAATGTCCCATTTCAAACATCAATATCAAGCAGAGACCTAGTGCATTTTATTTCCTATGAAAAAATTTTTTTCTCTGAGAGTCCAAGTACATGTATTAAAAACAGGCTTTGTGAAATTCCAATGCTTTGCAGAAAACGGGTGTATTTGAGTACCTTCAGCAAAGACCTAAAAAAAAAAAAAAGAAACCACCCCTCGATCCAAAAGATAATACATGTATCATAATCTTCCGAAACAGCCCTTTCATTATATAATTGCACATTCTGGATCAGGGTTTGAATTGGGCTATGTGCAAATTATTAAAAAAAAAACAGCTTAAACCTTTGGCCATTTTTGAAGAAATTTTCAGGATTTGAGGATAATATGGACTAGCCAGAAAAGTACGTCATTTTTAGATATGCAGTCCCCAATGGTCCAAGTGAAATTAAATGTATATTAAAATGAGTAGTGTTGAATTTTCAGAAATTCCCAACTAAAAAGACCCTAAATGAATCTTGTTCTTTGATTTTGATGTTGATACATTGTAAGTTGTTTTATAATGAAATGATCAGAATATATAGAGCAATCAAACCCATTGATAGTAAGTAATAAAATTTGAATGAAAGTGCAAATTTACTATTATGATTCTTAACTAAGAGCAATAAAATAGGGAACTTTTGATTGATTGATTGATTATTTTACGCCGAGTTGGCAATATTTCAGCCATATTTCGGCAGTTTGGAACTTTAAAGTACATAATAAAAAGAGCTTAGGGTTAGAAATCCTGTGATGCTGAGATGGGGACTAAGCCCATAAATAATACAATCGTGTGTATACCTTGATTGGAGGGTAGTGACATATTGGGGTTAATTGGACAACGGGCAGAAGTACAAGCGTAGGTTACAGGGCGATGGTAAGTCAACCAATAGGGTATCTTTTATATCCAGGACCATGAACAATCTGAGCATTAAAGAAGAGGAAAACGCATATTTACACATTTTTAGACATCTTCTAGGTTTCTTAGTTGATTATTTTACGTTTTTTATTCTTTTTTCTTCTAGTTTTCAGTTCTTGAATAGTTTGGACTTTTGACAATTTCGGATTTATATTAAAAATTGTTGTTTATACAAATTGTGTTCACCTATTCTGATGACATTTTAGGAAACCTATTAAAAATTCTACACGATCACAGTGTATTAGTAAAACTTTGAAAAAGATACAAAATCTTAGTACTTATTGACATAGTTTCGAGGAAGTTGAAGTCATTTCCAGTTATCCACACGAGGAAGTCAAAAAACGATGTATATAAGGTTACAATTTCAGTCATATTATTCTGAGTGTACCTGCTTCTGTTGACTTGGATAATATTGGTTTTACTTTGTGTCACAATTTTGCAACATAAAGTAAATAGTACAAGACAGAATGGTTTCTTTGATGAATACTATCGTCACTATGAATGTGACGGAAGTTACAAGTGATCTGAGCGATCTTGATCGATGGAACGAACAAATGGCGCTTCGGTTAACTCCGAATAATGTGATACTCTCTTTATATATTTTATTTGGTCTCTTTGGAAACGCTGTTGTTTTTCTAACTTACAGTTTACAATCGAATCTTCAAAACCAGGAACGGTACTTCATTCCCAAGCTAGCTCTAGCCGACCTATTTGCATCTACCATCTGTGCAACATTAGGCATCGTCTGGAATTTTATGCAGGCCAAATTTGAAAATGAATTTCTCTGCATTGTTGGGAACTTTTTCGTTGTTACTACACAGAGTGTTTCCCTTTTTCTTCTTTTTATTATTTCTGTACAGAGATACCTTAAAGTATGTAAACACAAAGACATGTCGTTAAGAATAAGACGATCGACGCTGATTATCATTATCATTTTTTGTATAGCACTCGGCGTATGGTCGACGTTTAATTTTCGGATTAAGCCATTTGTCTTACAAAACATTCCGATGACGGGATTCCGGTGTAAACTTGTTAAAAACAAAAATGGTGGTGGAATGATTTTTGGAGCAGCTCTTCTCGTCAGTATTGTAGCCGTCATTACATCCATGTTGGTAATGTATGGTAAAATTGCACATAAAATTGCTACTCATGTCAAACGGGTAAGAGGAACAATTTCGAAACAGGAAAGTATCGAAATGTCCGAAGATTCTCACAGGGACCTCTCCAATGCAAATACAAATAGCAAGTCAAGAGATATAACTGTTCTCGAGGATGTAGAAAATCTTACTTTGCCTGAATGTTCCAAAGAGAGCAGTAGCATTACAGAAAAATGCAATGTTCCTATCAGAAAAATACAACATCAAAAACCAAAAAGAAAACGGAACATTGGACATAGATTCACAATAATGTTTATGCTGATCAGTGTTGTTTTTATCGTATGTTACGTCACAAAAACCGTTCTAATGTTACTTGAAAGTCTGGACCCTCGTTTCTGGGATTCTATGTCGGATGACAAGCGTGCTGGAGTTCTTTTTCTTTATAGAATATACATTGTTAATAGTATTGTAAATCCCTTTATATATGCCTTCCTTGACGCAAGGTTTTCCGAGGAGTTAAAGAAAATGTACATAACTTGTAAATTAAATTTACGGGGTATCTTTTGTCTTCATTGCTAGAATGAAACTACATGTATCATCATTGGAAGTTACTAATACTCTGTTTACACTGCAAGAAATTTACTCATGAAAATATTTACTAATGAGCAAATTTGCTCCTGTGTGCAGAAGTAAATTTACTATGCGTTCTCGTACCATTATATCTACTATGATTTAATAATCTACAGTTTATTAATTTTTTTTTATCATGATTTCCATAAAAATGGTCTAATACTGGAGAAAAAGAATTCTTTCATATGTGTAAGGCATTAGGATTTAATACTGTATGGTATGTCATTGAGTGAAAAATTAAAAGAAACCTAGAAAAAAGCATCTAGTCGGAGATGATGTGCTCTTGCCTATTTTTTTTATTGTAATTTTGCTTCTTTTCTTTTCTGTTACTTTGTTCATTTTTTTTTTTTGCTTTCTTCTTTTGTACATTCTTAATTTTGCTTTAATTATTAATTTATTATGCATTCACCTTGACCTTGATGTAGGGAGAGGGCTAAAATAGGCTGAGCCTGCTGCCCAATCCTATTCACTTTTACATCTGTGAATAAAATATTATTTAAATTAAATATGATGTGCTTATATAAAATTAAGTGATGAACAATGGTTGGAGAATTTTAGAATTTTAAAAAACTGTTCTTTTAATTCGCAGAAGGCTTACTGAAAATGTTTCTCCATGAAGAAACACTATGAACCATTTACCCCACAGATTTTGCATATGAGTAAACAGATTTGCACCTGCCCCTGCCTAGGTGCAAATATGCTTACAGGAGGATATATTGCATACATGTATATATAAGTGCGTTTATAAAGCGAGATATGCTTACATGAGTATATTTACTCATATGATGATCATTTGCTTATGAGTAAAGCTCGCTGTATAAACAGGGTATTAGTCTAACAAATTTCCCTGTGTTATTTGAAGTCGATACAAATTATATGATCATTTACAAACTTTATTTATTGTAAGATTCATTTTCGTTTTAAAAACTCTTTTTGTAAATTTCTGACATTTAAATAATCAGACATCTTTTAAATTGTCACACCTTCTTGTAATATTTACTGAAAAAAATATAGGAATAGCCTCACTTATACAATATCAAACATAAAAACCTGAGAAAAAAAAATTGAAATCCAAAAAAAGGCATTGTACTGCAAAAAATTAAAGCAAGATCTCTCCTTCCTCCTAAAAAGAAAGCACGATTTTGTAGAATCAACCATTTATCTCCTTATAAACTATAGATGTCAGTACTCATTTAAGACCAAACATCCTGTTCAAAATAAAGCCAAGACATTATAGACTAGAGTCTAACGTAAATTATTTACGTTTATTAATTTAATATAGATTTTTTTTTAAACTAAAGGAACAAATAACATATAGGCAAAGAGATTTTATCCGAGACTGTGGATATTATTGTTTCATCAGGTTAACGTTGTTCGACAATAGCTTGCCTCGTTTTAGAAATCGTTCGTACGTAGAGCATGCTCTTGCGTATCAAATCAAATGGGAGACATAAACTCCATATGCAGGTGATAACAGTATATTGCAAAATGCATAAGGGAAGTTGACCATAGAAAAGTTGAACTCATCACATCATAAAGTTTTATTGTGAGGTTACCATTATAACACCCCACTCTTTTTGTAACGATATATACGTTATTTAAGAAATAAAGTCCGCGTTATCGTGAATGTTGCAGGATAACCTCCGAGGTCTCGAAATGTTGTCTGAAATATAAAAGCCGAGGCGTAAGCCGAGGCTTTTATATTTCAGACAACATTTCGAGACCGAGGAGGTTATCCTGCATCATTCACGACAATAAGGACTTTATTTCTATTCTATAACAGCTCTAAAATACCGCTGATCGTTTCCTCTATAGAGAAACGAATTAGGTCACCATGTCGCGATTTCGCTATTCCATTTAACACCAGAGGATCAAATTGTTTGTTTACTTGTATCAATTGCATAAAATGCAGACGATTTCAGCTTTCATTGGATTAAAAATATCCTTTAAGTATTTATAAATTTGTTTGTAAGATGTATTGATTAATTTTTATAAATGTAAAATAACAAAATCAGTTGTCTATTTCATTGCTTTATCAGTAAAATCATGGAGTGTAACAGTTATGGGGGAGGTCCGTGGAACAGCCCCACTTGGCCATAAAAACGGATATTTATCAGCTGTTTCAGACAATACATGTACACGTTGTTTAGACTGTGTAAGACGACACATCGATATGGTCTAAATAAGTATTTGATTCTACAGTGAAATATTTATTTCAACTGTACAGGTTTGACATGTGTTTCTGATCTGATACTTTTTTGATGACGTTCGTGATTTATTGGAGAATAATGTCCGCGGCATTTCTTTGATCTCTTCAATAAATGTGGTAGAATTGTCTTTCAATGGAGTGTCACCTCAAATTTTTTTTCTGATATTTGGAAATCTGATTTTTTTCCTTCTATTGAGTAAAGGTAAACTCAGAAAAGTTTAAACTTCATGTCTCCAAATTTCAGGCACCAAGATCGTCGCCAAAGGGGTGTGTTGGGTGCAATCACAACCACCTTTTAAAATTATAATCAAAAATATAATGTTTAAAATGAAAAAAAAGAAATCATTATTCATCTGTTTAAAGTTATGATGCTTGATTTTGTTTATATATATTTCAAGAATGACTTCAGGAATGTGTGAGAACCCACTAAAATTGTACCAATTTATTTAAATCAACATTTTGCAAATTATATGGTCGATACAATGACCTTGTTTGCAAGTACAAGCTGTCGCTACGTCGAATGACTCTTTTATACAAATTGCTAGGCCATTATTTTCCCACTGAATTGTCCTTGGGGTTTTCCGTTTCCCGACAATAACAAGTTTTTACTGGTACAAAGTATGCTAGCTACTCCACTGCACCTGACCCCTTATCTTATAATTTAAGAGGTTCGTGTTTGATCTGCTCACAATTAATTGTATTGTTTCAATGAATTTTTCAGTTAGATTACAGTTCCAAATCTATTGATAATTTGTAATTACAAACTAGGTTTGGGTCGTAGTTTCTCTGGCATTTTTGATACCATTCGGTAGGTCATTGGTTTCATTCTTGATTTGACTACGGGGTACCTGATCAATTTATAGGGCTCATGGCGCGTGTGACCAGTCAACAGGGTATGCTTACTCCTCTTATGCACCTGATCCCAACTCTGGTGATTAAAGTCAGTGTTTTTGCCCTGTTTACGATTCGTTTTGTTTACTGGATTTATGAGATTAATCACTGTTCGTTATCTTCACATTTTGACAAGTATAACTTCGCTAGTCATAAAATTTATTCATTATCATTTAATATTCTATTATTTTAAAAGTGTTAAAAGATCTAGACAATTTCCCTTCACATTTCACTTCAAGGTATACTAAATTTAAGTGTAATGTCAACTGGATTGAAACAAATTATTCTAATATAAAAAGAAAATAGGAAAATCAGACTAGTATGGAAAAAATCAAGGAAATAAAAATCAAATTAGGAATGACCGGAAGGAAATGTGACGATTGAATCTATTTTAAAAAATTAAGAGGTGATTTTAAAAAAAATCAATAATCTATACAACATCTAAAAACGTATTTTCATCTGTTTGACATTTGATGTTCAGAGAAGTAACATTAATTGTTTGTTTAACAGAAAGAAAATGAGTGTTAATATATAATCATTTTAATCACGTAAGTTTTTAAATCCTTACTGAATTCTAGTCAGCAACATCACTCCAAGACCTATTTTGTAACAAAAATGTACGAAAGCCCAGAAGGCTCATTCGAGATTCGAGTTTCAAAATACGAGATTCGAAATTCGAGATTCGAGATTCAAGATCCAAAATAACCAATCAAAAGGCGGATTCAATATTTGATTACTCCCCTTTATTAAGTTTTTACTATCAAGAAATCACTGAATATATTGATAACAAATGGGTCATATGCATAATTAATAATGCAAGAAAAAATGTTATATGTATCAAAACAAAATACAAATGAATTTTGGGTAACGTTTTGTAAAATATGTATAAAATCTTATTTTCCTCATTAAACAAAACAATAGATAACATATAAAGAATATTGTATAGTCATATCGTTGACTTGCGAAATTAGATTGCATGTCGATAAATTATTTAATATGAACATTGATGAGGGAGGAACATATTATTGATATGAATTGCTGAGGATCGTCTTTACACTGCACAGAAATTTAATTAAGGATACATTTCATTACATGTAAGGGTGAATTTGTACAGTTAGACTGATCAACTATTTGATATGGAATAAAATAAATTCCAGTCTGTATTGTTTATATGATTTTTAAATTAATTCAAGTATTCAAAGCCTTAATTGAAAACTCAGTATTTATGTATTTCTCATATTGGGAAACAGTGGCGTATATTCCCTTTGGCTAATGTGTAAACTAATGTGAGGTCACAGATTTCACCTAAAGCGCATTACTGCCGAATTGCGGATAGGCAAGGAGGGAGTCGCCCCCTCTCAATAGAAGGGGGTCGGGGGTCGGAGGCTCACTTTCTGCGATCTTGGAGACATCTATCAGTGTCATTTTTCCAGTGAATATAATTATAAATCATTTAAACATATTTTTCTGATACAGAAATTAAAATCTTCATGACCACTTGTAATAAAATTGAGAAATTTTAAAATCCTTACACAGTGCATGGAAATTATGGAAACTTCTTTACTGAATAATCTAAATATAATTTTTAAAATGTTTTATGTTTGACTCCCTACTAAACCAAACATATTAGTAGACTCCTGTTGATGTCATTTTTAATAGTCTGATGTCGACTTCAGGGTAACATTTCAATTTTAGATTTAACCAGCTATAAAAATCAAAAGTTTTGTATACTGTAAAAATTGGATAGGCATAAAAGTGTGGATTGCTAAAAATACTTTTATTGCATTTAATGAAAATATATTCTAGTAACTGGTAAATGAATAAGATTTATGGTCAACTTTCCCCCATTTTTCAATCAAATACATGCATATTTTTTTTTTTTTTTTTTTTTTTTTTTTTTTTTTTTGCATCAAGAAAATGAAGTGTAGGCTACATCCTTTTTGCCTATATGGAATATACACCATTGGGAAAGCGAACGCGATTTTTCTTTATCACTACTACGATGTCTTTCAAGATTTTCTGTGTACACTAAAAAGGCATACATGAACTAAGTAATTTTAATACATGTACGTACTCATTTAGGCTATACGATTTTTTCAAAGTCCTTAAGGTGTATAGAGGGTGCATTTTTTTGTTAAAATATTTTTTTTAATCATTATTAAATACTTTCATATCTTTTTTTCTCTATGGCCATTACATCATGTATTGAAACTTGTGTATTGATTGGTTATGTATCTTGCGAGACCCGAGCGGTTTCCTTATCAATAATTATCGAATATATAATTATTTTGCCCATGCATAGCAAGATTGACACTGAATATTGATAACCGAACATTTGTCTACCGTTGTAATAAAATAAACAACATAGCCATAGGACCCTGGGCACGTCCCCCTCCCCCCCCCCCCCCCCACATTCCCCTTATATTTTTTACCGATATAATTTACTATAGAAAACATAGCAACTTTGTCCTTTTGTCCTTTTAAAAATAACGTCTAATAACCGTGATAACCCCTTGGTTTTTTTTTTTTTGGGGGGGGGGGCTTTACAGTTTTTTTTATTTTATTATTTCCTATGGGCCTGAACAAAGAGAAATCATAATTTTTTTAAGCATGTATATTTCAGCCATCCATACATGTACTTATGGAGCTGTCTCTTGGTTTCACAAACTTGGTCACTGGTCACGTTCTTACACCTTTGTCACAAACTATATCCACTTTGAAACCCGTATTACTAATTATCATTAATCGCTAGTCACTTGTTTTATTGCACACTTGAAACCCGTATTAGTCACTGGTCACTTTCTAATACCTTGTTACACTCTTTCTTGCATTGTAATATAATCAAATGACCTCTTCGGTTTGAATATATTCAATGATTTCTTGAAGGTCAAAACTTAGCAAAGGGGAGTAATTGAATCTTAAACCGTCTTTTGGTTGGTTAGTTTGGATCTTGAATCTCGAAACTCGAATTTCGAATCTCGAATCTCGTATTTCGAATCTCGAATGAGCCTTCTGGGCTTTCGTAAAAATGAGAGCCCGGCGATATATATTTTTTTTTGGACTATGCATTTTACTGGGAGAGAAATGTCTTGATACCATGCGCAACTAATTTTAAAAACTGCTTTCAACCAGGAAGATCGTATTGAGGCCAAATATCCAGGCATTTAGAAATGGATAATGGTACGTTCATATCTGAGAAATTGGACACTTGGAATAATTTGTTAGCAAAAGGTTTAATTCCGAACAACGTGCTTTTGTCTTTGTATATTTTAGCAGGTCTTGTGGGAAATTTAACTGTTATCCTAATTTATGGTGTTAAAATGAAGGACAACAAAGAAGAGAGGTATTTTATTCCATATCTTGCTACAGCGGATCTGTGTGCCTCTTTCGTCTGTGCTTCATATGGAATCGCTCTTAACTTAATGCAAGCCAATTTTAATAACACATACCTTTGTAAGACATGGTGGTTCTTAGCAGCATTTACAACATTTACTTCTATTTTGATTCTCTTGATAATTGCTGTACATAGATACCGCAAGATTTGTAAACCTCTTGGAAAACAAATGACAATGAAATGGAAGAGAATTGCTCTGTTTGTAGGGCTTGTAATAGCATTTCTTTTAGCTATACCTACGACTCATTTTTATGGTTCAGTTCCATTTTCAAATGATGAAGAAGGGATCATTGGGCTACGATGGAGCAGATTGAAGACCGTCAGCAAAACAGGGTCCCTGATCTTCGGAGGCGTCCTTCTTCTAACTGCAATTGCAATAATTATTGCACTTATTTGTCTTTATGCCAAAATAGGATATACTATTCTCAGGCATTTCACATTTATGAATACCATATGCAAGAAAAAAGCCTTCTCGGACTCGGAACAACCCAAGAACATAGAAGAATCTCATGCCAGTGATGATCCAATTAGTTGCACAGAAAATGAGACCTATTCTATTGAGACAGACAACACAATATTATCCGGTGTATGTTCTCAAACTTCCTTTGAGACAAAAGAAACGAGTTTTACAACAGATTTCACACTTAACAGGAAATCAAATCCCCATAAGTCAAGTGTAAGGCAACGGAAAGAGAAAGATAATCGGAGAGTTGTACACAAATTTACCCTTATGTTTATGCTCATAACCGTCATTTTTCTAATCTGTCATATCCCAAAACTTATTATTATGTTAATGGAAGCAAGAAATCCAAACTTTTGGGAGCAATTTTCAGATTCTTTAAGAGCTGGTGTCTTGTTTGTGTATCGGATGTATATAATCAACAATATCACAATTCCATTTATTTACGCATTCCTAGACAGTATGTTTGCAAAAGAAATCAAGAAATTGTTTAAAATTTGCCGATGAGGGAGAATATCAAAACACATGGTTACTTTTTAGTATGAACAATTCTTTTTTATGTGAAAGTCCAGGCCTCAGGATCAAAATTTCAGTTACTCATAAAATGGATATTTATTTTTACTAAAATTGAAAAATCAAAATTAAAATCTTGAAACTATTTTTCACATTTCAAATTTTATATTTTATATTCTCTATAGCAAAACTCAATGTACGAATTCTGACTTAAGTCTCAAACTGCTTCCGGATCCTTAAACAAGATCGATGGTTAAAAATTGGGACAGGAGGGAAGCTCTACGTCTGTCGAACCAACCATATAGAGCATTTGCAAACCCCCCACCCCCCAGAGCAAAAAAAAACGTTTTCCCTTAAAAAATGATAAAACTTGTTTTTGCTTCAGAAAGAAATGCATAATTTAGAAGTTGAAAGCATATTTAACAATGTTTGAACATCTGTACATGACTTGAAAGCTTTCGATAAAAATTTCATATCTTTCAGATCTGTTTCCTTATTGCTGTATCCATAATAGTTAAACTTCAATTATTATACAACAGATTCTATAGAATATTTATTAGTTATCCTGCTTATAGTCTTTGTAGTTAGGTTTTGCCATGGAAAAAAACGCAGATAATAATAACGATATGTACAAGGTAAAGGAAATTTTATCATATTATGTTTATGACTGAGATTGATTTGAATCTGTGCAAACGTACAGACATGATACTGAAATAAAAGTTTTAAATCACTGTATCTTATTTTATCAATTAAAACATTACATTTTGTAGATATATTATCACTTTTTGAGATTTGTCAAGATTATCCATAGCTACTGAGCATACCCATCCGGTTTTGAAATTTTTAAATCATATTAATTGTTGAATTTCAAGAGGCCTATGCTTTTATGCCCATTTCACAGATTTGTGTTGTTGGAGGTCTTTTGAGATGGTCACTGTTTGTTATCTTCACCTATTTCATTGATAAGGATTTTAATTCTTAAAGGATAAGCCTAAAGCATTTCATATAAAGATCATATAATTTTCTCTTTTTCTTAAAGTTGTTTAACTTAAAGAAAAATAGCTATACAGGAAACAAATAGAGTCTAACAAGCGTTATGCATGCATTTATCAGAAGAAAAAAAATGGTACATAAACGCTAACTTTCCATTAGAATTTTTTTTCGTATAAGCAGCTATGGTTGACATTGGCATAAATACAAGCATAAAAGTTTCCTGAATGAAAAAGGTGAAGATAACGAATATTTATTATATACCCAACTGTTTGTCACTCAGTTTTACTGTTGAATTTATGCAATCATGTGACGGTGTGATCCGACTGTGGTTTTCTGAATCCATATCACCCCTCTCTGAAACTGATGACGTTTTTATTCTCGAGTATCAAAAAGTTCCTTTACAAAATGGATTGTTTAATGGATAAAAGTTATGTAATTGATCCAAAAAGCTTCCTTTTATTATATTTTGCTAGTTGGAAAGGGGTATTTAATAAATTTATCATTATAACAGTAACTTGATCCGAAAAGTCGTATCACGTCTCGTTGACAGGCGCGGATCATCAGATCAAACGAGACGCGAAGATCTAAAAAAAAAATCCACAGACAATACAAATGCTGTGAAGTTGGCATAAAACACGGACCCCCAAAATTCCAGAGTTGGAATCAGGTGCCTAGGAGGAATAAGCATTCCCTGTTGACAGATCACACCCGCCATGAGCACTATGTATTGATCAGGTAGACGGAATATTCCGTAGTCTAATTCATTAAAAAAAACAAAGGCCTAAGAATTGGTATGAAACACGTCAGGCAAAATACGACTCACTGATAGGTAACATCTGCTAACAAGGTCATTATAACGACCATAGAATTTACGAAATGCTGACTTTAAACGAGGTTGTTGAAATTCCCGTAACATCAACTTATCTGTCAGTAACATGCCTCATTTTAAAAATTGATCGCACTCGAAGCATGCTCTTAAGTATAGAATAAGTTGGAAGATGTAAACACCATATGCAGGTGATAGGTGATACAGGTGATACTACATAAATAAAAGACAGAAAGGCTGAAGTCCTCCTGCCTGTCATACAATTTAGTTATTATAGTCATCTATAGTCAGTTGAACATCCAAATATGCAACAGATGTGGCAGACTCTGTGGTGTCTTTAATTTCAAGTTCACTGGGATATATCGAGTCGACATGCATGTTTGACTGGAGGTCGACATATGACTGTTAATTGATAATACGTCGTCGATATATCTAAATGTCGAGTTGAAAACCACAGCAAGTGGGTTTTTTCTTAAGCTTTTAAATATAGTCTGCGTTATAGTAATATAAAAAAAGATCGGCTAATAAAGGATCACAATCAATGCCTATCGAATTTCCAACAGTTTGTTGGAAGACAGTCTCCGAAGACTCCATAACTGTTGTCAATGAGGAACTCCAGCATCCTTTTAATATCAACCTCAGAGTACTTGTGTGTAGAATCAGAGTGATATTTAACAATTTTTTATGACTAATCACAAAATAAGAAAAATTCCGACTTCTATTTTTATTGAAGAAGCAGTTGTCTATGATATCAAAAAGCCTTATTTTTAATTTATCGTAAGGAATGGTTGTAAAAGTGTAGAAAAGTTGTACGTTTTGATGTTACTGACATTTGAAAAATTTAGCGATTTTAAATTTCTTAAAAGTTCTTTGGAGTTTTTGAAAACCGATTAATGATTGATTACTACTGTAACAATAATCTGATGTATATATTCAAAGACATATCTAAAAATAAAAATAATAAAAAAATGATTGTCAGGTTAGATTGAGCCAAACATTTGGACGTAAACATTTGACGTTTTACTAACCAATCCAAATTTCACACATCTGAGATAATTTGAAAATTAAATATAAACGATCAAAAAGACGGAAGGATGGGGAGTAACACTTGGCCGCCTATTCAAAGAGAAACAGTGTTCATAAAATTCCACAGATGAAAACCCAAAATAAATTCTGGGAAATTTAAATAATGAAATGCTTTCTTTGGTTTTTAGTACGGGAATTAACGTCGCAGCTGTTGCAGAAAAAATAAATAACCCGCGTAAGCGGGTTATGTAAATTTTTTCTGCAATTAGCCCCTTCACGATAACTGCGGTACTACTCTTTTGCAGGGCAAATTAATAACATTTGGCGAAGTTTTTGTTGACAGATAATTAAATGACGTGTATTAAACAATTGCTTTTACGTCATATTTCACCAAAACAAATCATTTTGCCCTGCAAAAGAGCAGTGCCGCAGTTATCGTGAAACAGTCTATAGCTGCGACGTTAATTCCCGTACTAACCAAAGAAAGACATTTTATTGTTTATATTTATATCTGTATAAATAACCATATAAAGTAAGATTAAAAGGATTAACTAGTTATAATTGTAACGGGGACCGTTACAGATGTTCCCCAAACGCTCCCCAACTCCCTTTTGGTGACTTTTTTCCTGTAAGCTTCTTTAAACAAGGCAATGAAGTATATTGGTCATTTTTTGCATTTCACGCGCGCGCACGTGCATGCATGTGCAGGATGACCAAGTCATCCCGTCTATACTATATATGCATCTTTATATTCTCAGTATCAAAACATTTCATCAAAAAATATATAAGTTCCGGCTAAATCAAGCATATTGGTCATCTTAGCATTGCGCGCACGCGCACATGCATGCATGTTCATAATGACCATGCCATTTTGTGTACACTTATAATATGTCTGTTAATTCATAGTATCAAAGCTTTTCATCAAAAAATATAAAAGTTACGGGTATATTAAGTATATTGGTCATTTAACACATTGCACGCGCGCGCATGTGCATGCATGTGCATCATGGCCAAATCATCTTGTCTACACTTTTAATATATATATATATTCTTAATATCAAAGCTTTTCATCAAAAAATATAAAAATTACGGCTATATTAATTATATTAGTCATTTAACACATTGCACGCGCGCGCACGTGCATGCATATGAATGCATGTGCATGATGACCATGTCATCTTGTCTACTCTTTCTATATATATAAATATTTTGAGTATCAAAGCATTTCATCAAAAAGTATAAAAGTTACGATATTATCAAGTAAATTGGTCATTTTACGCTTTGCGCGTGCGCGCACGCGCATGCATGTGCATGTTGACCATGTCATCTTGTTCACACTTATATATATATCCTTATATTCTGAGTATCAAAGCATTTCACCAAAAAATATAAAAATTACAGCTATATCAAGTATATTGGTCATTTTATCCATTGCACGCGCACGCACGTGCATGCACGTGCGCGCAAAATGACCTTTGTTCCGCAAATCTACATAACATGCCTATTAACCCTAAAAAGGTTTTAACTCAATTGGATGAGCAGTTTCCGAGAACACTCGCGGACAAAAAAGTACCGGAGAAGAAATAAGAAGAAAAAAGAATAACTAGAGCAAAGCTCGTTGCAAAGCAACGAGTGGGTCTTCCTTCTTAGCGATTAGCTTGTAAGTTGACGTCGTAATAAATGGATAAATATTTGTTTAATTTCCACCTAAAGGTTACATGTTTCTGTTTAGATTGTCAACTTTGCTAACATTCTCTTTCTTCTTTGACCCAAATATCAAGAGACCTCATCTCCGGAACTCTGAATCTGGAGTGACCATGAGGATATATAATTCAACTGTACTCTCTCCAACAGTACTCTTGAAATTGTATCCAAAACACTAATACTCCCAGACCCTCATTTCTTGAACTTTGACTTTTAATTTCTAGACTTTTCTATTCATCTAACATCTTTGATGCAATCATGTTAGTAACACGTGCCATACTACAGAATCATCAGTGTTTTGCTACATCACTGTCATAATAATTGCTTGACAAAACATTTACACAGCATAACTACATAGTAAGTAATCCAAATGTGTTACTAATTGAGGATATCCATTGTTTGACAATCAGTAAGAAGAAAAATACTCTTACAAGAAATGCACAGGGATGATTTCAGTAAGACACGGTGTCACTTGTGGAAAATTTTAACATAACCTCTTTTTAGCCTTTAACTTAAAAGTAAAACTTCATTATCTCAAAAACCGATATCTAAATACATGTACCATTTATATGTTGAAGTGAGTTGGTACTCCCAACCCCTTATTCTTTAAGTTTTTTACCCTACATGGTTATCTGGAGTCATTGGATATCTTGATGTTTCATCTTGGTCCAGTTGAAATTAAGAAAAAATGGTTTCACTGTACTTCTTGGGTTCATTTATTTAAATGTTTTACAAGAGAGGAAAAAGACATATATTTAAATTTTTGTAACATGTTAAAATAATCTTTTACATGTACATGTATATTACACATATATTCAAGTAATTTTTTTTTAATAAGAATTCATTAAAAATATTTGAATCCATTGAAGTTGATTGCAGTAGATATAATGTGAATTATGAGCTTAAGACACAACAAGCAAATTTAAAGAATAGTGGTCTCATTCTGTCATTTGTCAACTGAAAAAGTTTGATGATAATAGGCCTGAAACTGTTCAAAATATGCCTCTAAATCATTTTGAAAAAGAATGGCTGCAAAATTTAAAAAGTAGGGAACCATGAACTACTTTTGAGTCAACATGATATGAGGTCCTTAGATGCATCAACTGACAAGATTTGATGATCCTAGTCCTTATAGTAAGCAAAATATCAACATTTTAATAAATGTAATTTTTGGTCAACTTTGAAGTGACCTTGAGACCAAGCCCTTTGTCACAGGGCGATTCCCCATGCAAATTTTAATCTACAATATATCCTCATCCTTTTGTGAAAGTTTAGTGATAATCTGCCCAGTGGTTCTTGAGAAGACGATTTTTTAGCAACCAGTACTTTTGGTTTTATTTACCTAATTATCTCCCCTTGTTTAAGGGTCACAACCCTAAGTTTACTATAAACGGCGGCCCTTGGGCCATGGATACACTGTGACAAATTTGACAATAATTGGCCAAGGGGTTCTTGAGTTATGGCCCATATTCTAACAAGAGGCCCATGGGCCACAACGCTCACCTGAGTTACTTTGGCCCTGCTGTTCTTCGCCAGACCCTCCCTCCCTTGTAATACTCATTGCGGCCCCACCCTACCCCTGGGGGCCATTTTTTGAACAAATTAGAATCTACACTACCCCAGGATGACTCCACATATGTTTCAGTTTTTCTGGCCCAGTGGTTCTTGAGAAGAAGATTTTTGAAGATTTTGCCTAAATATTTTAAACTTTGATTCCCTATTGTGGCCCCGCCCTACCCCTGGGGCCATGATTTGAACAATTGAGAATCTACACAACCCCAGGATGCTTCCACATAAGTTTCAGCTTTTCTGGCCCAGTGGTTCTTGAGAAGATTTTTAAAGATGTTGCCTATATATTTCAATGTAAAACTTTGATTCCCTATTGTGGCCCCGCCCTACCCCCAGGGGCCATGATTTGAACAATTTAGAATCTACACTACCCCAGGATGCTTCCACATAAGTTTCAGCTTTTCTGGCTCAGTGGTTCTTGAGAAGAAGATTTTTTAATGACCCCACCCTATTTTTGTCTTCTCTTGATTATCTCCCCTTGTAAAGGGGGTTGGTCCTTCATTTTAACAATTTAAACTCCCCTTCACCCAAGGATGCTGTGTACCAACTTTGGTTAATTGGCTCAGTGGTTCTTGAGAAGAAGATGAAAATATGAAAAGTTTACAGACGGATGGACAAACAGATAGACAGAGGGACAGACGATGGACAACTGGTGATCAGAAAAGCTCACTTAAGCTTTCAGCTCAGGTGAGCTAAAAAGTTTATGTACACCGGGCAAATGGCCATAGCATTAGCTCTTTGAGCCTTTGGCTCACAAGAGCTAGAAAGATAAAAAGAATTATGTATCTTAGAGTTGTCTATTTGTAATCAAAGTTAAATTGAAATCAGACCAATTTCTTGAAATAAAAAATTGCACTGTTGTAGTGCAAAAAAATTAATGATATTTTACATGTCGCTACAATATTCAAGAGAGGGCATGTTGCAAAATTTTGAATTAAATTAGAGGGGTTATGACTGTTTCATCGCTAATTATAGATGATCAATGCAAAAACACAAAGTTGAAAATTGCAATGTCATTGAAAGTCTTGGAGAGCACCAAGCTATTTAAAAATTATTTCTTCAGACAGGAAAATACCCAAAAGAGACTAAAATGTTTTAAGATGCTTCAGGGATTGCTTATACATATCTAGGGCAAAAGTGTTCAAATAGTAGTAGCTTTCTTAATGGAAGGATTAACATTTTTGATGACCCAGTCCATGCGATATCCCAGTACACCGCTTATCGCATGGATGTTGCGCCTGTGGATTTTGCATTGTTTCCATACCTATTGCTTTACTGTGTAGACATAGATTTTAAGATCTCACTAATATTTGATATGCAACAATACAATAAAGTAACATGACTTGCTAGAGTTATTCAATTTTAAAGTAGGGAAAAGACAGGTAAATGATAGAACTGAAAGGTATTTATAGCTGTGAAAAGCTCAGCAGGTTTGGAATCAGGTTTTCACATCACCTAACATCAAAAAACATCAAATGCTTGCTCCATGAATTCTTTGACTGCACAGTAAAAATCGTATATTTTCAAAATTTTAGTAAATGAACCTGATTTTTTACATACTAGATAAAAAAAATATAAGAATTTAATCAGATAAATGTCATTTTTCAGAGTGCACAGTAAATTTTCCGTAAATCAATGTGTCCGCAAACTTTTCTAACAATCTTCGTTCATGTACATGCCCTTAGCACTGAAGTCATTTGAAATACTGTATACAGGGAAATTTTCGCCCCCGTTTTATTTTCGCCCCTTTCACCCTACCCTCATTTGGGCGAATTTAAGACGGGGCGAATTCAAAGAATACAATATAATTTCTTAAACAAAACTATGAGTGGGTGAATTTAAAACGGGGCAAAATTGTTTGCAAGTGTGAAAGGGCAAAAATAAAATGGGGCGAAAATAACCCTGTATACAGTATGCACATATGTTAACATTTGTTGTTGTATATGCCAAAATAGCAGTTCTCTCTAAACTATTTTGTAAAAATACATATATTACAAGTTCTTTATGTATTAAGGCCTGATGTGTCCATAATCCTAGATGGAAGGACTTTTATCCTTGTGTGACTGATTAAATTTCACTATGCTGCTTATTCTTTGTCACCTCCAAACAGATGCTCTTCTGGCAAATATGGTCATGCTTGGTATCAAATTTCAGTTATCAGATGGCAGTCACACCTATCCAAAAGAAATTGAAATTTCTCATTTAAATAAAAAAAAAACTGTACAACTTATAAATGATAAATAGCAATGTTAATTTTACTTGGACAGCTAAGTCGAACAGTCAGAGGCTTTAGTCAAATGAAAGTCGAGTACTCGTTGAAATTTAAATTAATTTTTCATGTCATTTTCCTTTTTGTCTTTAAGAGACTGCTAGCCTGTACAATATTTAAACTATGTTATAACCATTATACAACAAATTATTGAATCATTAACATTTATGTAGTAATAAATATATGTATCAAATGTATTTGATTTCAAATATAATATTTACTGCCAGTGTTTTTTTTTTTTTCAGGACTTTGGGACTGGGGGCTGGGGCCCTCAGAATTGGGAATTTCAGCATCAATTAGGCTAAATTGGGAATCTCACAGAAAGCCCAATCACTTAAAAAGCATTGTCAAAAAACTTTGTTTTTGTCTTTGTATTACTTTAAAAAACAATTGTTATAACTAATCAAGACTATTCTTGATATGAATTATCTAATTACTTGCATCAAGAACAATAGTGGTATGAATTATCTAATTATGAAGAAATCCAACGTGGCAGAGGATAGTTTTTTTTAATGCCAAACATGTGCCGAGGGGGTACACATATACATGCGATCCATAAAAACATGTACATGGGGAAAGTTTTCCAAGGGCTAATTAATTACACTTCATATGCTCGTGGCTCACAAATTATGTCAACAAATTACATGTAATCTGTTCATTAGAGTGCACATGTACCAAAAATGCACCTGGGGACTCCCCAAATTTTGGCTTGTTTTTCCAAGATTTGGGCCTCAGTCGCACCCATACATTACCAACCCCCAGGCCCGAGCTTTTTGCATGGCATATCTACTAATCGAAGAACACTAGGAAAATTGAACGAATCCGAGAACATTCTCTAAGGTTTATTTATATTATGAAGACTATCAAGACAGGTATGAAAGAATCGTATATTGGGTAGCATAGCAACATAATGTTTTAAAATTGTTTGTTTCTTGTTTAACGTCCCTTTCGAAAATTTTTCATTAATATGAAGACGCCACCTCTTGCAGGTGGAGGGCTGCAAATTAGACATATGCTCGGCACTCAGGGCAATTGAGCTGTGAGGGATCTTTTTCGTGCCAGCACCTACTGCGACACGGGACCTCGAGTTTACAAGGTCTCATCCAAAGGACCGATCTCCGCTTCCTGCAATGGGATTCGAATCCGCGATGTAAGGATCAACTACTTACTTTGCAACTCTCTTACCACTTCGCAACGCTCTAACCACTGCGCCATGCGAGCGACTTTAAAATTATCAATGACCTATTTACCAATGAATTGTTTTTAGTTTTCAGAATTAATTTTGTCAATTATATGAAAATCCTTAAGTTCAGAACAAAATTGTTTTTCTATGAAATGTATTTGTAAAGTAGGCAAAACCAGTTTATGGAATTATCGCTAATTTTTTTTTAAGATAAAAAAATACCTTAGTTCAAAAATCTGAAAGTTTTATGGAATGGAGAGGGTTATCGCTATGTGGGTTTAAAACTTTTGGAAAAAGAAATATACTTTAGAGGATCCAGATGTAAAAACAAATACGGACGTTAAATTTATGGAAGCAATGTTGTCCACAGTGCTGTCCTTTGTAAGCTATCGAAATAAAGCGCGAATCTGAGAGGAACCCCTAAAATAACAAATCAAAAAGCAAATCAAAGCATATCACTGCAATTATTTATTTAAAAATGTGAAATTGCTTCAATATTCGAAAAACAGAGTAGAAGTAAAGAAAAAGTACCATTTATATTATACAATTACATCAACCAAATTTAAAAAAGGACATTTTTAATGAAAGTGCTAAAAACTTGTTTTTATCATGTACATGTTTCCAAAAAATATAATTCAGTTGAATCCTCGTTTCTGGGCCTAATGACGGGTGGTTAGGGTGCTGAATTTCTGTGTCCTTAAAAAAAATCTACGTCTTAAATAGTATCGTGAATCTCGTGAATCCCTTTGTTCCCTTCTTGACGCTCGATTATCAGAAGACTTACAGGAAATGTATTGAACTAGGTGTGTTTCGTCCTTGGGTTAAAATGAAATTGTTTACAACTTAGACTTTTTGTTAGATCTCTCTCTCTCTCTCTCTCTCTCTCTCTCTCTCTCTCTCTCTCTCGTATTTGTGTAGTAAAATAGAAATTTCAAGGAAGTAGAAGTCATTTTCAGTCATCCAAAGGAGGAAGTCTTTTTAAAACAATATATATTAGGTTGACATTTGTATCAGTCATGACACATTTTTTATGAGTGTATCTAAGCTTCTGTCGACATGGATAATACTAGTTTTACTCTGTATCACAGTTTTGCAACATTAAATAAATAGTACAAGACAGAATGGTTTCTTTGATGAATACTATCGTCACTATGAATGTGACGGAAGTGATAAATGATCCGAGCGATCTTGATCGATGGAACGAACAAATGGCGCTTCGTTTAACTCCGATTAATGTTATACTCTTTATACATTTCATTTGGTCTCTTTGGAAACGCTGTTGTTTTTCTTACAGTTTCATATTCAAATTGTTACACACACTTCTGTTTTTTTTTTTTTTTTTTTTTTTTTTTTTTGTTTGTTTGTTTTTTTTTTTTTTTTGGGGGGGGGGGGGGTCGCATTCATTGAAAATTAGATCAGTAAATAAAATATAAAGCAAACAATGTAGAGTGTGAAAACTTCAATTTTTTTTAGTTAAATATTCATCTAAATGTAAACCTATAGAGTTTAGAAAGGACATTTTAGTTGAACATTTTACATTTAGAATAAATTCATATCATAATCATTTAAGTTATTAATAGTGAACTTATTAGTGACAGTAAATTAAATAAAGGTTAATAAAAAAAAACAGATGGTGTATCAAATACAGTGACTTTATTATTGGAACTGGGACTTTAATTTCATGAACTATATTTATCTTGATAAAACAAAGAGTAAGGTTCGCTTTATCCATAAAATGGTCCTGCCCATTTACGAATTGACTACCAAGACCCAATGTCCCATTTCAAACATCAGTATCAAACAGAGACCTAGTACATTTTATTTCCTATAAAAAGTTTTCTCTGAGAGTTCAAGTACATGTATTAAAAACAGGCTTTGTGAAATTGCAATGCCTTGCAGAAAACGGGTGTATTTGAGTACCTTCAGCAAAGACCTAAAAACATAAGCAAACCCCTAGATCCAAAAAATAATACATGTATCATAATCATCCGAAACCGTTCTTTCATTATATAATTGCACATTCTGGATCGGGGATTGGGCTATGTGCAATTTATTGAAAAACAGCTTAAACCTTTGGCCATTTTTGAAGAATTTTTTAGGATTTGAGGATAATGACGCAATTTCTGAGGTCATAATATTTATGGACTAGAGAGGAAAGTACGTCATTTTTAGATATGCAGTCCCCAATGGTCCAAGTGAAATTAAATGTACATCAAAATGAGCAGTGTTGAATTCTCAGAAATTTCCAACCAAAAAAGGCCCTAAATGTTTGGTTTTTTGTTTAACGTCCCTCTCTAAAATTTTTCACTCATATGGAGACGCCACCACTTGCCGGCGGAGGGCTGCAAAATTAGACCTATACTCGGCACTCAGGGCCATTGAGCAGTGAGGGATCTTTTTCGTGCCAGCACATACTCCGACATAGCTGCAATAATGTAGCCCTTTCCAATTTTTTTTTGGGGGGGGAGAGGGCTACAAGTCCTTAGGATCTCCGTAATGGTGCAAGTGCGGGAGTGATTCACTACCGCACAGATTTCGGCTCAAATTATCAGTAAGTGGGTATTTTATTAACATATCTTACCAGAACTCATAAAATGTAGTTATGCAGGACATGAATTGATCCAAAAATATACAGAACAATCCGTATATCGGTTATTTTTCGTGTATGTCAACATCACAACTTGAATTTATCCGCCATGTTTACTGACATTGATCGATTTTATTTTGGGACAACCATTGAGAATTTGAGATCTAGGGGAGCGGATCTGTATGGATTTCCCTTATTATAAGCATAAATATCACTGTTTATGATAAAAATATCACATGGAATGCTTTTATTTATCGATGTTTAGTGATAACATACAACACAAACATTTATCAACACCGACATTTACCTTATCAAGTGATTCTAAATTTCAAGCGCAAGTCTCAGTACATCACGCGAGAACTGTCATGGCTGCTGAGGTGAACGACTGGAAAACACGCAGATTTATTTTACTTGGTTTTCGCGTATAAAGGGCTATGATGTTGACAGTGAATAAAAATTCCGTCTTATTGGAAGTAAGTTGAATGCAAAAACAATTTATTTTGCCTGCAGTCGCCCGTTTCTAAAAAATATATTTGCACCATTACGTAGATGCAGTGGAATTGTAGCCCTCTCCTGAAAATATCAGATTAAAAAAATCGGAGAGGGCTACATTATTGCAGCTAACTGCGACACAGGACCTCGGTTTATACGGTCTCATCCAAAGGACCGGTCTCCCGCAATGGATTCGAACCTGCGACTTAAGGATCAGCTCCTTACTCCGCGAATCTAGAGCAGACGCTCTAACCACTGCGTCACGCGGCCGACCCCTAAATAAATTTTTCTTTGATTTTGATGTTGGTACATTGTAAATTGTTTTGTAATGGAATGATCAGATAGAGCAATCAAACCCATTGATAGTAAGTAATAAAATTTGAATGGAAATGCAATGTTACTATTAAGATTCTTGACTAAAAGCAATAAAATAGGAAACTTTTGATTGATTGATTATAGTTGTTTTACGCCGAATTAGCTATATTTCAGCCATATTTCCGCAGCTGGGAACTTTGAAGTAGATAATTAAAAGAGCATAGGGTTAGAACCCCTGTAATGCTGAGATGGGGACTGAGCCTATAAATAATACAATCGTGTGTATAAATTGATTGGAGGGTAGTGACATGTTGGGGTTCATTGGTCAACGGACAGAACTGCGTACAAGCGTAGGTTACAGGGCGATGGTATGGCAACCAATAAGGTATCTTTTATACCCAGGACCATGAAAACCATCTGAGCATTAAAGATACCCTGTTTGCAGGAAAACGCATATTTACACATATTTAGACATCTTCTAGGATTCTTGGTTGACTACGTTTTTTATTCTTTTTTGTTCTAGCTCTCAGTTCTTGAATAGTTTGGACTTTTGACAATTTCGGATTTGTATTAAAATTGTTGTTTATACAAATTGTGTTCACCTATTCTGATGACATTTCAGGAAACCTATTAAAAACTCTACACGATCACAGTGTATCAATAAAACTTTCAAAAAGATACAAAATCTTACTATTAATTTACATAATTTCGAGGAAGTAGAAGTCATTTTCAGTTATCCACACGAGGAAGTCAAAAACGATGTATATAAGGTTACAATTTTTATCCGTCATATTATTCTGAGTGTACCTGCTTCTGTTGACCTGGATAATATTGGTTTTACTTTGTATCACAATTTTGCAACATAAAGTAAATAGTATAAGACAGAATGGTTTCTTTGATGAATACTATCGTCACTATGAATGAGACGAAAGTGACAAGTGATCCGAGCGATCTTGATCGATGGAACGAACAAATGGCGCTTCGTTTAACTCCGAATAATGTGATACTCTCTTTATACATTGTATTTGGTCTCTTTGGAAACGCTGTTGTTTTTCTAACTTACAGTTTACAATCGAATCTTCAAAACCAGGACCGGTACTTCATTCCCAAGCTAGCTCTAGCCGACCTATTTGCATCGACCATCTGTGCATCATTAGGCATCGTCTGGAATTTTATGCAGGCCAAATTTGAAAATGAATTTCTCTGCATTGTTGGGAACTTTTTCGTTGTTACTACACAGAGTGTTTCCGTTTTTCTTCTTTTTATTATTTCTGTACAGAGATACCTTAAAGTATGTAAACACAAAGACATGTCGTTAAGAATAAGACGATCGACGCTGATTATCATTATCATTTTTTGTATAGCCCTCGGAGTATGGTCGACCTTTAATTTTCGGATTAAGCCATTTGTCTTAAAAAACATTCCGTTGACAGGATTCCGGTGTAACCTTGTTAAAAACAAAAATGGTGGTGGAATTATTTTTGGAGCAGCTCTTCTCGTCAGTATTGTGGCCGTCATTACATCCATGTTGGTAATGTATGGTAAAATTGCACATAAAATTGCTACTCATGTCAAACGGGTAAAAGGAACAATTTCTAAACAGGAAAGTATCGAAATGTCCGAAGATTCTCACAAGGACCTCTCAAATGCAAATAGCAGATCACGAGATATAACTGTTGTCGAGGATGTAGAAAATCTTACTTTGCCTGAATGTTTCAAAGAGGACAGTAGCATTACAGAAAAATGCAATGTTCCTATCAGAAAAATACAACATCAAAAACCAAAAAGAAAACGGAACATTGGACATAGATTCACGATAATGTTTATGCTGATCAGTGTTGTTTTTATCATATGTTACGTCACAAAGACCATTCTAATGTTACTTGAAAGTCTGGACCCTCGTTTCTGGGATTCTATGTCGGATGACAAGCGTGCAGGAGTTCTTTTTCTTTACAGAATATACATTGTTAATAGTATTGTAAATCCATTTATGTATGCCTTTCTTGACGCAAGGTTTTCCGAGGAGTTAAAGAAAATGCTCATAGCTTTTAAATTAAATTTACGGGGTATCTTTTGTCTTCATTGCTAGAATGTACATGTAATCATTATTGAAAGTTACAAATACTGTGTTTACACGGCAAGAAATTTACTCATGAAAATATTTACTCATGAGCAAATTTGCTCCTGTGTGCAAAAGTAAATTTACTATGCGTTCTCGTATCATTATATCTACTATGATTTAATAATCTAGAGTTTATTAATTTTTTTTATCATGATTTCCATAAAAATGGTCTAATACTTGAGAAAAAGAATTCTTTCATATGTATAAGGCATTAGGATTTAATATTGTATGGTACTTCATTGAGTGAAAAATTAAAAGAAACCTAGAAAAAAAGCATCTAGTCGGAGATGATGTGCTCTTGCCTATTTTTTTTTATTGTAATTTTGCTCCTTTTCTTTTCTGTTACTTTGTTCATTTTTTGTTTTTGCTTTCTTCTTTTGTACATTCTTACTTTTGCTTTAATTATTAATTTATTATGCATTCACCTTGACCTTGATGTAGGGAGAGGGCTAAAATAGGCTGAGCCTGCTGCCCAATCCTATTCACTTTTACATCTGTAAATAAAATATTGTTTAAATTTAAATTAAATATGATGTGCTTATATAAAATTAAGTGAGGAACAATGGTTGGAGAATTTTAGAATTAAAAACAAGATGTGTTTGTGAAGCACTGATGCCCCTGTATGGCAACTCATATCAAAGGTTAAACTTTTTCAAATGCAAATCAAATATGTTGGTACCCAAAGTAAGGTCTTGTCTCGAGCAGTATACCTTTGAAATTTGAAAACCCTAGCAGAAACCATTGAATAGATATGGAAAAGGTTAAAGTTTTTCAAAAGTAAGTCAAACATAGGTCAAGTTCAAATGGTCAAAATTAGCGGTGCCCAAGGAAAGGCGTTCTAACAAGAAATAAACATGTAAAATATGACAGCCCTGGCACCAACCGTTCAAAAGTTATGACCAAAGTTAAAGTCTTTCAAAAGAAGGTCAAACTCCAAGGTGAAAGGATCAAAAGTGTTGGTATCCAAAAAAAGGTCTATATGCCCCCGAATCTTCGATTACAGGGGCATAAAAACTGATCTTTTTATTCGTAGAAGGCTTACTGAAAATATTTCTCCATCAAGAAACACCATGAACCATTTACCACACAATATTTGTTTTTGCATATGAGTAAACAGATTTGCACCCGCCCCTGCCTAGGTGCAAATATGCTTACAGGAGGATATATTGCATATAAATAAGTGCGTTTATAAAGCGAGATATGCTAACATAAGTATATTTACTCATATGAAGATCATTTCCTTACGGGTAAAGCTCGCTGTGTAAACAGGATATTAGTCTAATACCCCATTCATACGACGAAAATTTGCTTATGTGTGCAAATTTACCGATGAGTAAATTTACACACATAAGTAAAAGTTAATTTGCTATGCGTTCAGACGAGATTTATGTACCATAAGTAAATCCTCAAATTGTCATTTAAAATAAGGAGATGGACCGCTTCAGATTTGTGAATTTTCACAGAAAAAAACTACTATTTGGGTATAGGATTAACTTACTATTTAGGTATAGGATTAAATTTTGGATGTTCCTCAAAGAAAGTAGAAGAAAAATCCGATCCAAAAATTGGTACGACAGAACCGTTCTTTATGACTTAAAGGACGAAGATTGGTATAAGAATTTTCGAATGTTTAAGGAAAATTTCATAAAATTTCATAAATTTCATAAAATTTTGTGAGAAGTTGGGAAATGCTTTTGACCCGACCCAAAGACTGTAGAAGAGCCGTTGGATGTAAAGAAGAAGGTGGCTGTTACCATCTACTGGTTAGCGTCTTCAGCGGAATAAGGGACGTACGATTGGAAATCATTTTGGTGGTGGGAAATCTGCCATGTATGATTGCAAACATCAAGTTTACGAGGCCATTATGGAACATATGCTAATAAGATCATTATAATGACCATAGAGTAATTTTCCGTCGGTCGCCATGTTGGGCGCTAACAAGGCCAGATTCCTTCATAATTCAACCAATTTAAACTTCTCATACTGGACAATGAGGCGAAGATAACACAGTTTTTCTTACGAATATATGTTAACAAAGTTCATAGGTTTAGTAATTCAAAAATTTTTGCCCTTATATTTCTGCTCAAATACCAGTTTGATCTCCAAGATGGCGACCAAGGGAAATAACTCGAATTGAAAATGTGTCATATGAAATCTATCTATTTACCAAATGCTGACTTGAAACGAGGTTGTTGAAATCCTTGTAACATAAACTTATCTGTCAGTAGCCTGCCTCAGTTTAAAACTGAGAAAGGATGAAGAAAGTCATCAAGGGCTAAACTATGGTGGAGCGATTGATGGCACGCATATTCCTATCATAGCTCCTAAGCATTCACACGGAGACTACTTGAACAGGAAAAGATTCTACTCATTGAATCTGCAGGGTGTTTGCGACCACAGCTTTATCTTTAGATTTGCCCGCGTTTTTGCATATTCGAAAATTTATTTCAGAGGAGATAATGGTTCCTTGTTTCCAGAGTGGAGAAAGCAGTTTGGAGAAATTACTATGCTAGTAGTACTTCTCGGCGACACAGCGTATACCCTTTGAAGACTTGGCTTTTGAAGCCATACACCAACAGATCTACCCTTACAGTAACTCGGTTCACTTTCAATTTTTGTTTACTTAGCGCAAGACTGACCCTTGAAAATCCGCGTATTTTTAGAGCTTTACTTTCTAGCAGCCATGTTTACCGACTGATATTTTACATGCCAATGCATATACAACCATAACAACACTTAAAACGGAGATTGATGCAATACACATGACGAAAAACTTACATAAGTAAATTTGCTGCGTGTTCATACGACAAATTTTACACACGGGAGCAAATATTTTGCGACAACGTGTATGCAAAAGTTAATTTACACCTTGTCCTGACCAGGTGCAAATTTACTCAACTGTGCATAATTTGCATATGAGCAAATCAGTTCATACGACAAAAATTGCACATGTAAGTAAATTTACATATGTGTATAATATACTGAGGTATGCAAATCGTGTCGTATGAATGGGGTATAACAAATATCGCTGTGTTATTTGAAGTCGATACATACTATGATTATATACAAACTTTAATTAATTGTAAGTTTCATTTTCGTTTTTAAAAACTCTTTCTGTAAATTTCTGACATTTAAATAAACAGACATCTTTTAAATTGTCACACTTTCTTGTAATGTTAACTGAAAAAAAATATAGGAATAGCCTCTCTTATACAATATCAAACATAAAAACATGAAAAAGAAAAATGAAATCCAAAAAAGGCATTGTATTGCAAAAAATTAAAGCAAGATCTCTCATCCTACTAAAATGAAGTACAATTTTGTAGAATCAACCATTTATCTCCTTATAAACTATAGATGTTAGTACTCATTTAAGACCAAACATAAAATAAAGCCAAGACATTAAAGACTAGTGTCTAGCCTAAATTATTTACGTTTATTCATTTAAAATAGAATTTTTTAAACTAAAGGAACAAATAACATAAAAGCAAAGAGATTTTAACCGAGACTGTGGATATTATTGTTTCATCAGGTTGTTCGTCAATAGCTTGTCTCGTTTTAGAAATCGTTCGTACGTAGAGCATGCTCTTGCGTATCAAATCAAATGGGAGACATAAACTTCATATGCAGGTGATAATAGTATATTGCAACATGAATAAGGGAAGTTGACCATAGAAAAGTTGAACTCATCACATCATAAAGTTTTATTGTGAGGTTACCATTATAACACCCCACTCTTTTTGTAACGATATGCATCTTATATACGTTATTTGTCTTTCCAAGGAGTGTCACCTCAAATTTTTTTCTGATATTTGAAAATCTGATTTTTTTTTCCTTCTATAGAATAAAGGTAAACTCAGAAAAGTTTAAACTTCATGTATCCAATTTCAGGTACCAAGATCGTCGCCAAAGGGGTGTGTTGGGTGCAATCACAACCTCCTTTTAAAATTATAATCAAAAATATAATGTTTAAAACGAAAAAAATCATTATTCATCTGTTTAAAGTTATGGTTCTTGATTTTGCTTATATGTATACCAGGAAAGACTTCCGGAATACATGAGTACCCACTAAAATTGTACCAATTTATTTAACTCAACATTTTGCAAATTATATAGTCGATACAATGACCTTGTTTGCAAATACAATCTGTCGCTACGTCGAATGACTTTTTCATACAAATTGCTAGGCCATTATTTTCCCCTGAATTGTCCGTGGGGTTTTCTGTTTCCCGACAATAACAAGTTGTTACTGGTACAAAGTAAGCTAACTACTCCACTGCACCTGACCCCTTATCTGATAATTTAAGAGGTTCGTGTTTGATCTGCTCACAATTAATTGTATTGTTTCAATGAATTTTTCAGCTTGATTACAGTTCCATATCTATTAATTATTTGTAATTACAAACTAGCGTTGGGTCGTAGTTTCTCTGACATTTTTGATACCATTTGTTAGGTAATTGGTTTCATTCTAAATTTGACTACGGGGTACCTGATCAATTTATAGGGCTCATGGCGCGTCAATAGGGTATGTGACCAGTCAATAGGGTATGCTTACTCCGCCTAGGCACTTGATCCCACCTCTGGTGTTAGAAGTCCGTGTTTTTGCCCTGTTCACGATCTGTTTTGTTTACTGGATTTATGAGATTAATCACTGTTCATCATCTTCACATTTCGACAAGTATAACTTCGCTAGTCATAAAATTTATTCATTATCATTTAATATTCTATTATTTTAAAAGTGTTAAAAAATTTAGACAATTTCCCTTCACATTTCACTTTAAGGTGTACTAAATTTAGGTGTAATGTCAATTGGATTGAAACAAATTATTCTGATATAAAAAGAAAATAGGAAAAAACAGACTAGTATGGAATAAAATTCAAGGAAATAAAACAAGTTAGGAATGAACGGAAAGAAATGTGAAGATTAAATCTATTTTTAAAAATTTAAGTGGTGATGTTTAAAAAATCAATAATCTATACAACATCTAAAAACGTATTTTCATCTGTTTGACATTTGATGTTCAGAGAAGTATCATTAATTGTTTGTTTAACAGAAAGAATATGAGTGTTAATATATAATCATTTTAATCACAAAAGACGTTTTTAAATCCTTACTGAATTCTTGTCAGCAACATCACTCCAAGACCTATTTTGTAACAAAAATGAGAGCCCGGCGATAATTCTTTTTATTTGGAATATGCATTTTACTGAGAGAGAAATGTCTTGATACCATGCGCAAATAATTTTAAAAACTGCTTTCAACCAGGAAGGTCGTATTGAGGTCAAATATCCAGGCATTTAGAAATGGATAATGGTACGTCCATATCTGAGAAATTGGACACTTGGAATAATTTGTTAGCAAAAGGTTTAATTCCGAACAACGTGCTTTTGTCTTTGTATATTTTAGCAGGTCTTGTGGGAAATTTAACTGTTATCCTAATTTATGGTGTTAAAATGAAGGACAACAAAGAAGAGAGGTATTTTATTCCATATCTTGCTACAGCGGACCTGTGTGCCTCTTTCGTCTGTGCTTCATTTGGAATCGCCCTTAACTTAATGCAAGCCAAATTTGATAACACATACCTGTGTAAGACATGGTGGTTCTTTGCAGCATTTACAACATTTACTTCTATTTTGATTCTCTTGATAATTGCTGTACACAGATACCGCAAAATTTGTAAACCTCTTGAAAAACAAATGACAATGAAATGGAAGAGAATTGCTTTGTTTGTGGGGCTTGTAATAGCATTTCTTTTAGCTATACCTACGACTCATTCAATGGTTCAGTTCCATTTTCAAATGATGAAGAAGGGATCGTTGGGCTACGATGCAGCAGATTAAAGGCTGTCAGCAAAACGGGGTCCTTGATTTTCGGAGGCGTCCTTCTTCTAACAGCAGTTGCAATAATTATTGCACTTATTTGTCTTTATGCCAAAATAGGATATACTATTCTCAGGCATTTCACATTTATGAATACCATATACAAGAAAAAAGCCTCTTCGGACTTGGAACAATCCAAGAACATCGAGAAATCTCATGCCAGTGACGATCCAATTAGTGGCACAGAAAATGAGACCTATTCTATTGAGACAGACAACACAATATTATCCGGTATATGTTCTCAAACTTCCTTAGAGACAAAAGAAACGAGTTTTACAACAGATTTCACACTTAACAGGAAATCAAATCCTCATAAGTCAAGTGTAAGGCAACGGAAAGAGAAAGACAATCGGAGAGTTGTCTACAAATTTACCCTTATGTTTATGCTCATAACCGTCATTTTTCTAATCTGTTATATCCCAAAACTTATTATTATGTTAATGGAAGCAAGAAATCCAAACTTTTGGGAGCAATTTTCAGATTCTGCAAGAGCTGGCGTCTTGTTTGTGTATCGGATGTATATAATCAACAATATCACAAATCCATTTATTTACGCATTCCTAGACAGTATATTTGCAAAAGAAATCAAGAAACTGTTTAAAATTTGCCGATGAGGGAGAATATCAAATCACATGGTTACTTTTTAGTATGGACAATTTTTTTTATGTGAAAGTCCAGGCCTCAGGATCAAAATTTCAGTTACTCATAAAATGGATATTTATTTTTACTAAAATTGAAAAATCAAAATTAAAATCTTGAAAAGAAACTATTTTTTACATTTCAAATTTTATATTTTATATTCTCTATAGCAAAACTCAATGTACGAATTCTGACTTAAGTCTCAAACTGCTTCCGGATCCTTAAACCAGATCGATGGTTAAAAATTGGGACAGGAAGGAAGCTCTACGTCTGTCGAACCAACCATATAGAGCATTTGCAACCCCCCCCCCCAAACCAAAAAAAAACCGTTTTCCCTAAAAAATGATAAAACTTGTTTTTGCTTCAGAAAGAAATGCATAATTTAGAAGTTGAAAGCATATTTAACAATGTTTGAACATTTGTACATGACTTGAAAGCTTTCGATAAAAATTTCATATCTTTCAGATCTGTTTCCTTATTGCTGTATCCATAATAGTTAAACTCCAATTATTATACAGCAGATTCTAAAGAATATTTATTAGTTATCCTGCTTATAGTCTTTGTAGTTAGGTTTTGCCATGGAAAAAAACGCAGATAATAATAACGATATGTACAAGGTAAAGGAAATTTTATCATATTATGTTTATAACTGAGATTGATTTGAATCTGTGCAAACGTACAGGCATGATACTGAAATAAAAGTTTTAAATCACTGTATCTTATTTTATCAATTAAAACATTACATTTTGTAGATATATTATCACTTTTGAGATTTGTCAAGATTATCCATTACTACTGAGCACACCCATCCGGTTTTGAAATTTTTAAATCATATTAATAGTTGAATTTCCAGAGGCCTATGCTTTTATGCCCATTTCACAGATTTGTGTTGTTGGAGGTTTTTTGAGATGGTCACTGTTTGTTATTTTCACCTATTTCATTGATAAGGATTTTAATTCTTTAAGGATAAGCCTAAAGCATTTCATATAAAGATCATATAATTTTCTCTTTTTCTTAAAATTGTTTAACTTAAAGAAAAATAGCTATACAGGAAACAAATAGAGTCTAACAAGCGTTATGCATGCATTTATCAGAAGAAAAAAATTGGTAAGACACGTTTTTCCTTAGTATATCTTACCAATGGTTATTCTCTATCATCTTCAAAAACCAATGGCAATTTACATAAAATTTTTATTCATTCATGACAGCATGAAGGAAAACATACACTCGGTTTACTTGTTCACTATTTATAGCTTTTAATCTCTCTCTCTCTCTCTCTCTCTCTCTCTCTCTCTCTCTCTCTCTCTCTCTTGGACATTTATAGCTATTTTTGTTTTATTCTTTATTATTGTTTATCAGTATTTTCACATTAGAAGGAAAACAATTGTTGATGAACAATTTATTACAAGCAAAAGATTTTCCATTAGGATTTTTTTTCGTATAAGCAGCTATGGTTAACATTAGCCTAAATACAAGCATAAAAGTTTCCTGAATGAAAAAGGTGAAGATAACGAATAGTGATCGATCAAAAGAAAAAATCCACATACAATACAAATGCTGTGAAGTGGGCATAAAACACGGACCCCGAAAATTCCAGAGTTGGAATCAGGTGCCTAGGAGGAATAAGCATTCCCTGTTGACAGATCACACCCGCCATGAGCCCTATGTATTGATCAGGTAGACGGAATATTCCGTAGTCTAATTCATTAAAAAAAAACAAAGGCCTCATACAATTGGTATGAAACACGTCAGGCAAAATACGACTCACTGATAGGTTACATCTGCTAACAAGGTCATTATAACGACCATAGAATTTACGAAATGCTGACTTTAAACGAGGTTTTTGAAATTCCCGTAACATCAACTTATCTGTCAGTAACATGCCTCAGTTTAAAAATTGATCGCACTCGAAGTATGCTCTTAAGTATAGAATAAGATGGAAGATGTAAACACCATATGCAGGTGATAGGTGATGCAGGTGATACTACATAAATAAACGACAGAAAGGCTGAAGTCCTCTTGCCTGTCATACAATTTACTTATTATAGTCATCTATAGTCAGTAAAACATCCAAATATGCAACAGATGTGGCAGACTCTGTGGTGTCTTTTATTTCAAGTTCGCTGGGATATATCGAGTTGACATATGACTGGAAGTCGACGTATGACTGTTAATTGATAATACGTCGTCGATATATCTAAATGTCGAGTTGAAAGCCACAGCAAGTGGGGTTTTTTTCTCAAGCTTTCAAATATATTCTGCGTTATAGTAATATAAAAACAGATCGGCTAATAAAAGAGCACAATTAATGCCTATCGAATTTCCAACAGTTTGTTGGAAGACTCCAAAAATGTTGTCAATGAGGAACTCCAGCATCCTTTTAATATCAACCTCAGAGTACTTGTGTGTAGAATCAGAGTGATATTTAACAAATTTTTTGATGACTAATCTAAGAAAATTTCCGACTTCCATTTTTATCGAAGAAGCAGTTGTCTATGATATCAAAAAGCCTTATTTTTAACTTATCGTAAGAATGATTGTAAAAGTGTAGAAAAGTCGTACGTTTTGATGTTACTGACTTTTGAATAATTTAGCGATTTTAAATTTTTTGAAAAGTTCTTTGGAGTTTTTGAAAACCGATTAATGATTGATTACTACTGTAACAATAATCTGATGTATATATTCAAAGACATATCTAAAAATAAAAATAATAAAAAATGAATTGACAGGTTAGATTGAGCCAAACATTTGGACGTAAACATTTGACGTTTTACTAACCAGTCCAAATTTCACACATCTGAGATAATTTAAAAATTAAATATAAACAATCAAAAAGACGGAAAGATGGGGAGTAAAACGAGACCACCTATTCAAAGAGAAACAGCGTTCACAAAATTCCACAGATCAAAACCCAAAATAAATTCTGGGAAATAGACTATCAAATTGTGCAACAAATATCAGAATATTTTGATCAACATATAAAATAAATTTTGAAAAAAATATTTTGTTCAGCCTCTGCTGGTTGTATATAAAGTTGATAAATTGTGTACAAATTAGATGCCGGAAAATAAGTTTTAATCAAAGTTTTGGTATTTGCAGATAAAACAATACATTAATCAATAGTGACTATCGGGTGTCAAAGTTGCAAACTTTCTATAATGAGATTAATTCATTTCTTTTGAGAAAATCCATCAGCTTAGAAATGGTAAATTTTAAGAAGATAAAATATTGTCATGATTTACAATGGCTTCGATACAAGTACTTTTAATAATAGAAATGATAATGATTCCAAAGTACCCATAAACATTTCTTATCAAATCAGAAAATATATCTCTTTTCCATAATTTTTCCACTTTGAATTGAAGACGTGATATATTTTTCTTTTAAAAAAAAAAGTCTACACAAACAAAGGTGCATAATGGGTTCTAGTAAATGTTCTACCAAGTCTCTACCATTACTCCTCACCAAAACATTAACAGTAGTGAAGGAGGAACATCAGGAGTAATATACAACAAAATATTCGAGAAATGGTATTAATCAAATGTGGATACTTAAACGCCAAGGAACTTTTAGAAACTTTGAAATCACAAATTTTTAACAAAATCAATAGCATAACTTTTCAACTCTTCATGCTGCGATTTCCCAAGATGAAATTAAAGACCGCTTCTTGACATAATAGAAAACTGCTTCTCTAATACATATGGAACTCGTAAATTTGCATACCTTGTCATTGGTCATCTGCAAACTTATTTTTAAAAAAACATTCTGATTCTACACACAAGTACTCCGAGGCTGATATTAAAAAGATGTTTAAGTTTCTATTTGACAATATCTATGTAGATTTTAAAGACCAGTATCCCTTTTCACAAAAAAATCTTACGACCAAGATTCAAATTTTCCAATTCTTATATATGTACGTAAATTCTAGTAGGTTACAAAAATCTTTTATTTCTATTACAGTATATTGTGATTTATTCTTTTGAAATATTAATTTTCTTTACTGAACAAAGAAATTACAGAGTTGTCAAATTTCAATCTTAGTCGTTAGAATTTTTTGTGAAAAAGGCTACAGCCTGTCTTGCAACACGCTGTTGGAATTACCATGGGTAGTTATTGTGTCCGTTATTAGCAGAACTATTTATGTATTCTTATGAAGTAGAATTAATTTAAAAACTTCTACATGAAAAGAAGAAGTCCCTTGCTGTTGCATTCAATTGGACGTTTAAATATATCAATGACGTCTTATCAAATTAATTAGCACTATTATTTTCACTCTTTTGTCATCACTTTGATTTGATGTATCCCATTGAACTCGAAATACATGTAAAAGACACCACATAGTCTGACACATCTACTTCGTATTGGAGATTTTACTAGAGAAAGACATTGGTGGAGAACTAACATCTAGACTTTATAATAAAGGTGATGACTTCAACTTTTTCAATCGTCAACTTCCCTTATTATTGTATGTAGCAATTTCTAAAGCGAGGCATACTATTAAAAATAAGTTGATTATATCAATATTCTCATTTATTGTCAACATTTCGCATATTCCATGGTCGATACAATGACCTTGTTAGCAAATACAAGTCATTCGTTTGGTCGAATGTTGACTGACATCTTTCATGCAAATTGCTCGCTCATTTTTTTTTTCACACTGAATCTGCAAAATTTTCCGTTTACCCGATCATGACAAAGTGCATACGGTGGATATGACTGGTTTACAGGGAAACTTACTTCTCCATGGCACCTGATCCCACCTCTGTTTTCAGAGGTCCGTGTTGGCTCTGCTAACAATTTCTATTGTTTCAATGGACTTTTGATCACTGTTCTTATCTTCAAAAGTTTGTATGTCATATCATTTTTCCGAAATTTCAAAAATTGTGGAAGGCCTCCGCCTATTATTACCGAAATGTGATCATCAGATCTATCAATTCTACAATAAGATTATTGTTATCATAAGCATAACTCATTGAACTAAGAATCTGAATAAAAGTTCTTATTGAGTGCATACTTGACTTGACGTCGACAAACTCCGGTTGTATCTTTTCGCACACCAGTTTAGATGTCACATCTCCGAGATCAAAGATCTCATTGTATATCGATATTTGTTTTAGAACTTTCTATCTCTCTCTGTCTGTCTCTTTGTTTGTCCAAATAAACCTTAATCATCATATTTGAACTTGACACAAAGAAAGTTTATGATTATTTCCTTACTGGGAGTCATCTGAACAAAGTCAGAGAGATTGGAAGTTTAAAATTCTAGTTACAACTACTGAATTGATATTCGTTTCAATTTTATGCATGTACTCGGCAAAAAGATAGGACAAATCATGAATAAGAGGTGGTAACTATCTGATCCAATTGTAAGAGGTATAATATGTATGCTGTTTTGGATCTCGTAACCAGCCTCTATAACCAGGCAGAGCGCATGCGTGAAATAAATTTCCATCGAGATCGGAAAACAGCAGAGAGGAAATTCGGAATATATAATGGAAACTAGTAATGCGGAATGATACTATAGTCAGATGCAGAAATTTTTGCATAATTCGATCAACTTTTATTTAAAAAAAGCAGAAGAATAAATTAATCAACTTTACAGTTAGTTTTTATTTATTTATTTATTCAATTATTAATTAATTTATTTATTTATTTATTTATTTATTTATTTATTTATTTATTTATTTATTTATTTATTTTATTTTATTTATTTATTTATCATTCTTATAATTAATTAACTAAGTAACTGATTAATTTATTAAAAAATATATATATTTGTATTTTTTTTTTTTTGAATTCATTTATAACATTCTTTCCTTCATTTATTAATTATTCCATCCTTTAATTATTTATCTATTAATTAATTCATTGATTTATTAATTTGTATGCATGTTTGTTTATTTATTTATTTATTTATTATTCTAATAATTAAGTAATTGATTAATTCATTAAGAAGTTCATTTATTTGTTTATTTATTTATTATATTCATTCCTTCATTTATTTCGTATTCTATTAATTAATTAATTAATTAATTTATTTATTTATTTATTTATTTATTTATTTATTTATTTATTTATTATTTATTTATCTATTTATTTATGCATTAATTTATTCGTATTTTTATTTATTTCTTTATTTTTTATTTCTTTATTGATTGATTGATTTATTTTTGCATTTATTTATTGATTTATTTATGCATTTATCATATATTTCTTTTATCAATTAATTATTTTTACAGGGTTTGTATACTGATTACCAGGGTCTGTTTATGTATTGCCATAGTTTGTTTACCATTACCAGGGTCTATATACCTATCACCAGGGTCTGTATACCTATCACCAGATTCTGTATACCTATCACCAGGGTCTGTATACCCATCACCAGGGTCTGTATACCCATCACCAGGGTCTATATACCCATCACCAGGGTCTGTATACCCATCACCAGGGTCCGTTTTATCTATCACCAGGGTCTGTATACCTATCACCAGGGTCTGTATACCCATCACCAGGGTCTGTATACTTATCACCAGGGTCTATGTACCTATCACCAGGGTCTATATACCCATCACCAGGGTCTGTATACCCATCACCAGGGTCTGTATACCCATTACCAGGGTCTATAAACCTATCACCAGGGTCTATATACCCATCACCAGGGATTGTATACCCATCACCAGGGTCTGTATACCTATCACCAGGGTCTCTTTACTTATCACCAGGGTCTGTATACCTATCACCAGATTCTGTATACCTATCAACAGGGTCTGTATACCCATCACCAGGGTCTGTATACCCATCACCAGGGTCTATATACCCATCACCAGGGTCTGTATACCCATCACCAGGGTCTGTGGACTTATAACCAGGGTCTATGTACCTATCACCAGGGTCTATATACCCATCACCAGGGTCTGTATACCCATCACCAGGGTCTGTATACTCATCACCAGGGTCTATAAACCTATCACCAGATTCTGTATACCTATCACCAGGGTCTGTATACCCATCACCAGTGTCTGTATTATCTATCACCAGGGTCTGTATACCCATCACAAGGGTCTGTATACTCATCACCAGGGTCTGTATACCTATCACCAGAGTCTATATACCCATCACCAAGGTCTGTATTATCTATCACCAAGGTCTGTATACCCATCACCAGGGTCTGTATACCCATCAACAGGGGCTGTATTCCCATCACCAGGGTCTGTATACCCATCACCAGGGTCTGTATACTTATCACCAGGGTCTGTATACCCATCACCAGGGTCTGTATACCCATCACCAGGATCTGTATATCTATCACCAGGGTCTGTATACCCATCACCAGGGTCTGTATACCCATCACCAGGGTTTGGGTATCTATGAACAGGGTCTAAATCTGTAAATCTATGTCAAGGGTGTGTATTATCTGTCATTAGGGTCTGTATGTACCCATCACCAGGGTGTGTATATCTATCACCAGAGACTGTGGACCTATTACCAGGGTCCGTATATCTATTACTAGCGTCTGTATTTCTATAACCAAGGTCGGTATTATCTATTAAAAGGGTCTGTATACTTATCACCAGGGTCTATATTATCTACCACTAGGGTCTCTATTATCTATCACTATAGCTGTACATCTATCACCAGGGTCTGTATACCCATCACCTGTTTGTCTGTCCGCAAAAACGTGCCCATTACTTTTGATTGGTTGGACCTATGGCTTTCATATTTCACATGTGCATTCCTTGTGATAAGGCCTTTGTTTGGGTTCTAACATATTTGACTTTTTTGACCTTGATCTTTGAGTTTTTCCCACTTTTTCAAGAATTTACCAAACTTTAACCTTGGCTTTAACTTTTCAACAGTTGGTGCAAGGGCTTTCATACTTTATACTAGTATGTGTATTCATAGTAGCAAGACCTTTGAACGGATATTAAAAATATTGATCTTGACCTTTGAGTTTTACCAACTTTTAAAAATTCTAACCTTGAGAAATTAGTATCAGGGCTATTATTTTCCACATGTGTATTCCTTGTGACAAATCCTTTCTTTGGGTTCCGACATATTTGAAACTTTGACCTTTATCTTGGAATAAGACATACTTTTGAAAAACTTTAATCTTGGCCATATATTTTGAACAGTTGGTGCTAATTCTTTAATGTTTTACATGTGTATTTCTTATGACAAAGCCTTACCCTGGGTACCTTTAATTTGACCCTTTGACCTTGACCTTGCAGTTTGACCCACATTTAAAAAACTTTAACCTGAACTAAACCTTTTGAATGGTTAGTGCCTGGAATTTCTTATTTCTCAGATATATTCACTGAGAGTCCTTTCTTTGGGTAACAACATTTTTCAGCTATTAAGGACATACGCAACGTAGTTTGAACTTTATTGTCTTTTTCCCTGGAGTTGAAGATTTCCAATGCTTAAAGGAACTGTGTGCTACATTTTAATGTCTATATATGCTGTTCTAAAACAAATTTGGATAAACAAAACATCTAGAATATATGTTTAATAATTTTTGTATATTTTTCTTTGAATTATACAAGACTTTTCATCAATTGATATCTTTTCAAAACCCCTGGTAATGCATGCTGATTTTTTGTCTACGAACATCTGATGGCACTATAATCTTAAATTAAGAATATCTTGAAAAATTATCAGTAGGTAAGGTACGTTGCGTATGTCCTTAATATTTGAGTTTGAGTTGCATTTGAGAAACTTTAACCATTGTCAAAAGCTGCCATACAGGGACATCAGTGTTTCACAAACACATTTTGTTTTAATTTGAAATACCAAACAAAATTAAATTGAAATATTCGATAATAACCATTATAGTTTTTAGATAATTTTGTTCACTAAAGAAGAGAAAGTCCTTTGCTGTAAAGTGAGGTTTATTTGTACGTTTATTTGTTCACTAATTTGTTTATTTATTTTTGGCCTGAAATGACCATGTTATAGACCGTTCGAGAAATTAATACGATATGTTCTTTGACATCAAACATATCAAACTTTCATGCATACTTAGCTTTGAAGTCTACATTTGGACTTTGCGACTTTGTAAAAATATTTTTTTAATGTACGCCTGCACTGAAAATTTGAGTTTAAATTTCAATTTAAATTTAAGGAGGTATAACCTATCGATTACATGAATTTTTATTGGGGGAAGTGGGTTAAAGTCACTATTTATAACAAAGTGTTGTCAGTCTAACTATCATGATAAATAAAGAAGGATGGCTAAATAATTGTCTGGAATGTGTTGCTTGGAATTTATTTCAAGGCCTAAACATGTAAATCAAGGTGTAGGGAAAGGTCGACCAATAATAACGACCTCACTATAGATTTTCAAGGCACCTAAATACTACAGATTTTATTTATTTCATTTGTATTTACAATTCATCAAATTATAATTTCAGATTAACAATTTGTTATTACAATTTTTTATCTTTTATAAAACAAGTTAACATTTTATAATTGCAAATTATTTGATTTGTTGTATAAATATTTTCCTTCCTACTGAGTTTATGTTAAAGTATGAATTTGAATTCCCCCAATACTGATGTACAAAAATCACCGTTACGGAAAACAAGATGTGTTTGTGAAACACTGATGCCCCCGTATGGCAACTTACAGCAAAGGTTAAACTTTCTCAAACGCAAATCAAATATGTTGGTACCCAAAGTAAGGTCTTGTCCCGAGGAATAAACCTGTGAAATATGAAAGCCCCGGTAGCAACGATTGAATAGATATGGATAAGGTTATTTTTTTTTCAAAAGTATGTCAAAAATCAAGGTCAAGGTCAAATGGTCAAAATTAATGGTGCCCAAGGAAAGGCCTTCTCCCAAGAAATACACCTGTGAATTATGAAAGCCAAAGCACCGACCTTTCAAAAGTTATGACCAAGGTTAAAGTTTGATAAAATTTTGCAAAACTGGGTCAAACTCCAAGGTCAAGGTCAAATATGGTGGTACCCAGAGAAAGGTCTTGTCACAAGGAATACACATGTAAAATATGAAAGTCATAGCTCCAACCAATCAAAAGTTATGGGCAAGGTTAAAGTTTTTGCGGACAAACAGACAGACGGACGGACAGGGCAAAACTACATACCCCCGAATCTTCGATACAGGGGCATAAAAATGCGAATAAAGCGTTCGATTAATTTATCTTATCCAATAAATTAAAGAATTGAGAACACTTAAACTGGTTGCAAATTGTACATCTAGTAGGAAAATTCTATGAAATATTTTGTTTATAAAACAAGTAGAATCAACAGTTAACACATTAATCAAAGATTGTGTTTGCCTGCACATGATTAGAAAAACTGACTTTCTATGAAATTGCCCAAAAATGTACGATACATGGGAGAATTATTTGAAATCGCAAAGATATAGTCAGATAAGAAACAAACACACTCAATTTTGTAATTCATATTCGATTATCTTGTGATTTATTTTTGAAATTGTGTATACTTCATAATTATATTTAAAAAATCCCTGTGATTCATATTTAATTATGCGAAAAGTTCATATTCGAAATCTTGTTACTGTGTATTTTTAGGGATGTCAAAATATTTATTTTCCTTAGTCGACTATTCGATAACATTATTCGAACGATAGTCGAATATTCGGAACATTTTCCTAAAATAAAATTTTAATATTTCAAACCTCACTTGTAAATGCAGGAGGTATTTATAACCAAAAAAAAAAACCTTTTTACCTCATATATACAAAAAAGTAACATCAATTGCCTCTGTTGCACATAGATGTTTGCAGGCACCTAACGTGTGGGCAGTGTGTTTATATGAAATAATTTTAGACCGTAAATTATTCATATATCAGTTTTTATTTTAGCAAGCATAAAAAAATTGCCAGCATGATATTTTAAAGTTTACAAAAATAAATGGAGGGGTGGGATGGGGGGGGGGGTGTTAATACACTATCTACGCCTTACTCTTTGAATATATGTATTGCTAATAAAATTAATTTGGAAAGATATACATATCAATACTTCAAATAAAACGTTTTATCATAATTATCATTTTATCTTTCATGGAATTTTATTCAATTATTCTCCATTGCTAAAGCAAATACGCCGGGACAGTCTATGTGTTTGTTCATCACAAAAAATTGAACATTGGTCATAATTTTTTGTTTAGTTTATCAATTTCAAGAAATATTCATCTAATAGAAAATATATAATAATTTTGAGAAGATCGGACTCTCATATTCCACATATGAATTACGAATTACAAAATCTTTCTGAATTTATTTTTTTTTATCTTATGACCTTGTCAGTGAAAGTTGATATACTTATAAAAAAAAAATAACCCTGACCTAAGCTTAGTATGGAATGAGCTATATGTTTTCATAATTGACCTGTGCAATACCCGTGACAAAACTATAACAAGTCACTGGAATGTATATAGCCTAAGATCTTTGACCTTGGCATTTGACTTTCTTTTTACAAAACTTTTAATCCTGGCCAAAGCTTTGCACCTGATGAGACAGGACTTTAATATTTTCTTGTACATGAACATAGCTGTAACAAGACCTTCCAAATATACTTTGATTTTTAACCTCATAAACTTGACATTGAAGTTTGATCGACTTTCAAATCATAACTCGATCCTTGGTCCTAAGCTTTTAAACAGAACATCCCACTTTAAAAATATATAATAATTTTAAATATGATGAGCCGCCACGAAAGTCACAATATGCCATAGACGATTGCATCCCAACCAAAAAGGAAAAATAAACCAACAAAAAACGATTAAAGACATTCCATATCATCATGAACATAGAAGAAATTTGAACTTTGTGTTGGTTGCTCTTCTTTTATGATAATTTTTACCATTTCACACTTTATTGATTAATTATGTAGATATGTATATCTTCACATTTTCTCTGGAACAAGTAAACAACATAATGGAATTTTTAGATTTCTCTCGATTTATGCAATAGAGGAATCAGGATACATTGGCATTTACAATGTAAAGATAGTTCCACACAAATATAAATCTTTGTCCATTGTTATAAGTTTCTATAGTCTTTGCTTCCTCCTTGACAGGCTTACACTACAAAATAAAAAGTAAATAAGATCAATATAACATTAGAGTCAAGGCATCTTAATCACAATAAAATCATTATAGTTCATTAAACAACTCATACGTTCTCCACAAGATGTTACGTTTATGAATACACCCTAAAAAGTAATTGGATTCATTTTCATAATGCAAACTATGTTGAAGATCACCCTACTAAAAAGATGGGAACTAGACCCTGAACGATGGAAGAAAAAACCGTGATGAAGGGTATATAGACCCTGGTGATTGGTATACAGTACCTGGTGATAGATAAACTGACCCTGGTAATGGGTCAAGAGACCCTAGTGATTGGTATACAGAACCTGGTGATGGATAAACTGACCCTGGTGATGGGTCAAGAGACCCTAGTGATTGGTATACAGATCCTGATGATAGGTATATAGACCCTGATGATAGTTATAGATGGTGGTGGGTATATACAGACCCTGGTGATAAGTATAGAGACCCTGGTGATAGGTATACAGAGCCTGGTGATAGGTATACAGACCCTGGTGATGGGTATACAGACCCTGGTGATAGGTATACAGAATCTGGTGATAGGTATACAGACCCTGGTGATAAGTAAAGAGACCCGGGTGATGGGTATACAGACCCTGGTGATGGGTATACAAACCCTGGTGATGTGTATATAGACCCTGGTGATAGGTTTATAGACCCTGGTGATGGGTACACAGACCCTGGTGATGGGTATACAGACCCTGGTGATGGGTATATAGACCCTGGTGATAGGTACATAGACCCTGGTGATAAGTATACAGACCCTGGTGATAGGTATACAGACCCTGGTGATAGGTATACAGACCCTGGTGATAAGTAAAGAGACCCAGGTGATAGGTATACAGACCCTGGTGATGGGTATACAGACCCTGTTGATAGATACAATGTAATACAGACCCTGGTGATGGGTATATAGACTCTTGTGATGGGCATACACACCCTTGTGATAGGTATACAGACCCTGGTGATAGGTATATAGACCCTGGTGATAGATAATACAGACCCTGGTGATAGGTATACAGACCCTGGTGATGGGTATACAGACCCTGGTGATGGGTATACAGACCCTGGTGATAGATAATACAGACACTGGTGATGGGTATACAGACCCTGGTGATAGGTATACAGAATCTGGTGATGGGTATACAGACCCTGGTGATAAGTAAAGAGACCCGGGTGATAGGTATACAGACCCTGGTGATGGGTATACAAACCCTGGTGATGTGTATATAGACCCTGGTGATAGGTTTATAGACCCTGGTGATGGGTACACAGACCCTGTTGATGGGTATACAGACCCTGGTGATGGGTATATAGACCCTGGTGATAGGTACATAGACCCTGGTGATAAGTATACAGACCCTGGTGATAGGTATACAGACCCTGGTGATAGGTATACAGACCCTGGTGATAAGTAAAGAGACCCGGGTGATAGGTATACAGACCCTGGTGATGGGTATACAGACCCTGTTGATAGATAATACAGACCCTGGTGATGGGTATATAGACTCTTGTGATGGGCATACACACCCTTGTGATAGGTATACAGACCCTGGTGATAGATAATACAGACCCTGGTGATAGGTATACAGACCCTGGTGATGGGTATACAGACCCTGGTGATGGGTATACAGACCCTGGTGATAGATAATACAGACACTGGTGATGGGTATACAGACCCTGGTGATAGGTATACAGAATCTGGTGATGGGTATACAGACCCTGGTGATAAGTAAAGAGACCCGGGTGATAGGTATACAGACCCTGGTGATGGGTATACAAACCCTGGTGATGTGTATATAGACCCTGGTGATAGGTTTATAGACCCTGGTGATGGGTACACAGACCCTGGTGATGGGTATACAGACCCTGGTGATGGGTATATAGACCCTGGTGATAGGTACATAGACCCTGGTGATAAGTATACAGACCCTGGTGATAGGTATACAGACCCTGGTGATAGATAATACAGACACTGGTGATGGGTATACAGACCCTGGTGATAGGTATACAGAATCTGGTGATGGGTATACAGACCCTGGTGATAGATATACAGTTCCTGGTGATAGATAATACAATTCCTGGTGATGGATATACAGACCCTGGTGATGTGTATATAGACCCTGGTGATAGGTTTATAGACCCTGGTGATGGGTACACAGACCCTGGTGATGGGTATACAGACCCTGGTGATAGGTATACAGACCCTGGTGATAAGTAAAGAGACCCGGGTGATAGGTATACAGACCCTGGTGAAGGGTATACAGACCCTGTAGATAGATAATACAGACCCTGGTGATGGGTATATAGACTCTTGTGATGGGCATACACACCCTTGTGATAGGTATACAGACCCTGGTGATAGGTATATAGACCCTGGTGATAGATAATACAGACCCTGGTGATAGGTATACAGACCCTGGTGATGGGTATACAGACCCTGGTGATGGGTATACAGACCCTGGTGATAGATAATACAGACACTGGTGATGGGTATACAGACCCTGGTGATAGGTATACAGAATCTGGTGATGGGTATACAGACCCTGGTGATAGATATACAGTTCCTGGTGATAGATAATACAATCCCTGGTGATGGATATACAGACCCTGGTGATGGGTATACAGACCCTGGTGATAGATAATACAGACCCTGGTGATAGGTATACAGCCCCTGTTGATGGGAATACAGCCCCTGTTGATGGGTATACAGACCCTGGTGATGGGTATACAGACCCTGGTGTTGGGTATACAGACCCTGGTGATGGGAATACAGCCCCTGTTGATGGGTATCAAACCCTGGTGATGGGTATACAGACCTTGGTGATAGATAATACAGACTTTGGTGATGGGTACATAGACTCTGGTGATAGGTATACAGACCCTGGTGATGGGTATACAGACACTTGTGATGGGTATACAGACCCTGGTGATAGATAATACAGACACTGGTGATGGGTAAACAGACTCTGGTGATAGGTATACAGAATCTGGTGATGGGTATACAGACCCTGGTGATAAGTAAAGAGACCCGGGTGATAGGTATACAGACCCTGGTGATGGGTATACAAACCCTGGTGATGGGTATATAGACCCTGGTGATAGGTTTATAGACCCTGGTGATGGGTATACAGACCCTGGTGATGGGTATACAGACCCTGGTGATAGGTACATAGACCCTGGTGATAAGTATACAGACCCTGGTGATAGGTATACAGACCCTGGTGATAGGTATACAGACCCTGGTGATAGGTATATAGACCCTGGTGATGGTATACAAACTATGGCAATACATAAACAGACCCTGGTAATAAGTATACAAACCCTGTAAAAATAATTAATTTATAAAAGAAATATATGATAAATGCATTAATAAATCAATAAATAAATGCAAAAATAAATCAATCAATCAATAAAAAAATAAATAAAAATACGAATAAATGAATGCATAAATAAATAGATAAATAATAAATAAATAAATAAATAAATTAATAGAATACGAAATAAATGAAGGAATGAATATAATAAATAAACAAATAAATGAACTCCTTAATGAATTAATCAATTACTTAATTATTAGAATCATAAATAAATAAATAAATAAATAAACAAACATGCATACAAATTAATAAATCAATGAATTAATTAATAGATAATTAATTAATGGATGGAATAATTAATAAATGAAGGAAAGAATGTAATAAATGAATTTAAATAAAAATACAAATAATATATTTTTTAATAAATTAATCAGTTACTTAGTTAATTAATTATAAGAATGATAAATAAATAAATTAAATAAATAAATTAATTAATTAATAATTGAATAAATAAATAAATAAAAACTAACTTTAAAGTTGATTAATTTATTCTTCTGCTTTTTTAAATAAAAGTTGATCGAATTATGCAAAAATTTCTGCATCTGACTATAGTATCATTCCGCATTACTAGTTTCCATTATATATTCCGAATTTCCTCTCTGCTGTTTTCCGATCTCGATGGAAATTTATTTCACGCATGCGCTCTGCCTGGTTATAGAGGTTTGTTACGAGATCCAAAACAGCATACATATTATACCTCATTGTAATGGAGAACCATCAGTAGCTCATGCTTACAATGATTCGTTAAATCAGAGGACCTTAACCAAGGTCATTTGAACGATTCAAGGTCAAATACATTCCCATTAAAAATGTATCATTCTCTGGGCAATTCATGTCTAAATTGAACATCAACATGCTATCTTATTCTTTATTTTTTCGATATTTACGAATATTCTCAAGTAAAGAAAGCAGTATTGTATTTTAAATAAAAATTTTATTACAAACAATTATTTTCTTAAAAATCTAAGCTGTTATTTGAATAGACTAATACATTTCTCGTTCAATTGATTAAAGCTTAAGTTAATTTTGATTCAAATGCAGCGTGATAGCTTTTTTACATATTGTTAAGTGACAAAAATTACTCAATTTTCATCATAAATGTACATATTTAAAGAAATGTCTACAAATATTATTTTGAAATATAAAAATATCTACATGTATATAAAATTGAAATAAACCTTGAAGACTTTTTTTAAATTATATAAACAAAACTTAAGTAATCTTAGGTTTCAAAAATCTAAGAAACTTTCGATAACCTCTTAGTGATTGAGGAGAAAACGGTTGCTTATATTGCCTTTTGATCTTAGGTCCTATATACGCTTAGCGGGGACCTAAAAAATTAGAACATAATATCCTACAGCCAAGTATTGTTTCAAACAACTCCTCAAATGTAATTTAAAAAAACCGCAATTTAATTAACAAAAGCGAATAAATGAATTCGCAATAGTATATAAAGTTCTAAACTTTTCGGACATACTACATAAAATTTATAATCTCTCAAGATATAATACACGTACATGTATATAAAGCTAATGAATATTAAAAACATTCAAACAAATTCGCAATGTAGTTAACAAAAGCAAATTAATTCATTCGCAATGATATATAGAGATAATAGACTTTTAAGACATACTACATAAATGTTATAATCTCTAGAGACATCATATATAAAGTTAATGAATTTTTAAGCCATTCAAACAAATTCACATAACAATCTCAAATTCAATTTTAAAGTAAATTCCCACACACTGTCAATTTGCATCAATCCGGGCATTATACAATAAATGCAGTATTCACAGAATCACTTAGAAATCTTTGAAATAGGTGGCAATTTGCTTTGTTTTGATATGGGTAAGTCTGGTAGTTTGTCCACATTGGATGACTGAACTGGTGGTAGTTTTACTTTCGTTTTGGATCTGAGCGCGGTCTTTGGGCGGCGCTTTTTCTTGGCGTCATTGTCACTGTCACTATCGCTACTACTACTACTAACACTAGACACCGATAGACGGCGCTTTTTAGGTTTACCCGATTTCATACCAGGGAGTTTTCCTTTCTTTATTGCTATTGCTAACCCTGCTATTAATCCGACAGCAACAATAGCCGCAATAGTTACTCCAGCTATCAGTGCAACATCTTGCCAAAAAGTGCTGGTCTTTTCTCTCTCTGCAATTATGGAAGACAAAATTGGAAGATTGAAACACGTATATTTTACAGTAAATATAGTATATATTATATATGATTATATATGTACTTGTAGCAATCTCTCTTTTAATAAAATTCTCAATTCTTTATAGGTTGTTAACCATACTAACAAAAACTTAAAGCTTAAAAGAACTGCATGTACTTTAATTAGTAGGTTATAAAGTTTTTGATACAATTTATGTTTACAAATATATCAGCCAAGTCCAATCAACTTTATAATTTTTTCTTATTAATGCATACAGTTTTGGATTTCTACCACTGGTGAGGTAATACTACCTGTGGTGACGTAGTACTTGATTCTGAATCCCTTGAACTGAGCAGTGGAGTCCGTAATGAAGGCCACTAGTACATAGGAGCCAGTGTACTGGGTGATGGTGGGCTTCTCCACCCCACAGAAAGAATCCAGGACAGGGTACGTAGTGCAGGGACCTGGGGAAAACAAGGTATAGAGAAAACAATTAAGAATTAAGTGATGCAGGGGTGAAGTTTTCAAGATATTCAACTTTTACTACATTTACGAGTGATAAAGATACACAACTATTTGTCATATCTGACATGGTTATATTTAGCATCACTTAAAATGTAATTACCAGTTCAGATCTTTCACAAACATAAATATATTACCTCTATATACTGTAACCTTGTCAAATGAACAGGACGGATTAGCCTCAATTCTAGAATCCTCTACTTCAAGCTTAATATAACCACTATCAGTGGGATTGTGAATCAGCCAGTAAACTGTTGTTGAGCTGAAAATTCAACAATTTGAGTAATAACATTAACTAGATAGTGTTACTGAGAATGAACATAATATAATGTTCCTTTAAAAAATTTATCACACTTACTTATCATAGTTATTAGGGTAATTAGGTGATTCAAAATACTGGGCTGTAGAATTGGCAACAAGATTTGTTACTCCTGCAGGTGGAACACAAGATGGGGCCGCTGAAAAAAATGTGTTGAGATTTGAGATTATTATTGAAAGCAAAAAAACCTGATTATTTCCATGCAACAACGCCATCTACATTGTTGTGCACGAATTAATACCATCGACGACTTACAGTAGTCTGTAAGGGCTGTATACTCCAGATTGAACCCTCTTTGACCGACGGATCCATCCGACCGGAACCGGATGTACAACTTGTTGCTAGTGGAGTTGACGCTGCTAGAGATCTCCCCGCAGTATGTAGCAATCACAGCTGCCTCAGCACTGCCGCCTGTGTTTATGAATCAAAACAAACTTCATTGAACGAATATTTATCTACACAGGTAAGAAAGAAATATTTGTTTTAAGGAGTTACAGAATTTCCAGCGCTGAAAAGAGATGACAACTAACAACATAATGAGTACTTAAAGGTTATAATTCAATTAAATGTTAATAGGAACCACGATAGGAACCATGTCATCAGTGAGTTTCTAGATTATACGTACTATTTTCTCTAGAAAATTCAGACTAAACTATATTTCATAAAGTTGATAGTTTCCAGACATATAATGAATACGTTATCATAATCTATATATAAACTAAGGTAAATTTTCACCATCATGGATGTTAACAGAGTCTCCTACACAGTCCTCACTGTCTTCCAGATAGGAATCTATAACCTTCAGCTGAATCAGACTTCCTTCCGGTCCCTGGATCAACCAAGAACATATCAGGTTCCTGTGGTGGAAATATCATTTACTAACTCCATGCAAAGGTAAATTACTCAAGGTTTTAATCCACTTAAACTATATATATATATATATATATATATATATATATATATATATATATATATATATATATATATATATATATATATATATATATATATCTGGCTTGTATCTGATTCAGAGGCAACCATAGATAATGTGTCTAAGCCCTACTTACGGTGAGTAGAATATTGGATAGCTTGGAGACTGTATATATTGTGTGTCGTTTGTGGCTGTTAGCTGTATAGTACCACTGCTACACACGTCATTCGGTGGTTGTGTGGTGGTCGTCGTGGGGGCTTGGGTAGTGGTAGCAGCTATAAATGTCGATAAATTTAGTGAATGTGGGAACAATACACAAACTCGTTTTCTCATTCTTCTCGATGTTTATTATCAAAGCTTTAGCTTATTCATTGGAAAAATAAAACAAGTTGCAAGTAAGTTTTCTTTGGTCTTAACCATTTATTTTATTACAGAGAAATTTATCTTACCAGTTCCTTCTTGTCTAAAGCTCAAGACAAACCCATGTCTTGTCCAGCCGCTTCGAATGGATCTGAATTTGATAAAGGCATCCGTACCACTGGTTAAAAATGTCAAAGTATTCCTACTGGGAAATGTATCTCTGCTGTCACAGAATGTCTGGGTGAGAGGGGTGGAGGCATCACTAGACCCTGAAATAAATATGGAGAGGAGACTCACTTGACCTTGGATCTAGTAAGCTTAATGAATTATGATTTTATTATCTAAGTTTAAGTCATTGTTCAGCGTGTTTAGAGAAATATCCATACCGTCATATATATCAAGCGTGTCCGAGTAGCATTCCTCTCCGCTCATCAGATCAGAAAACAGAATCTGTATTTCTACCTTTGCAGATGAGGTGATGCGCCACTGACACAACGACCCTCTGTTTAAAAAAAAAACAATATAGCATCCTCAGTATCCTTAGTTCTTAATGGACAAGTAAGTATATCACATAGTTTCTTCCCACTTGTAAATTTTTTAAGCAGGTGTTTCTCCCAAGAAATTTATTTGTTTAAAGCAAATAAAAATGAAATAATAAAGGTTCCCTTACTCGTCGTAAGAGTCCGGCCATTGTTTGTTAGTCAGGTATTGGACGGTACCGGTTGCTGTCAAACTCACAACGATAGAAGCACAGCCACCCTGATCTACAAGATATCTTCAAATGATAATACTTTGAAAACTTTAGATTTAACTACCAAAAGAGTGATTCGATAATTTTATACATGTCTTCATAAGTTTAAGAACCTTCCATTTTTCCGATGAAGTATCTCATTGTGAAGCCGGCCATTTCTAAACTATAGTCACTTTTAAGTCGGATAAGTGCATCTTTTCCAGTGGACACAAACATCCTGCCCCGACGAGCTGTACCGCAGACCGTCACGGACTGGGCGCTAGTGCTGGATCCTGTTATTAATCAGAATTACTTCAGAATCTTTAAATACATGTATAAATTTTAATATAGAAATTAAAATAAGTAAAAACGCCGGCTTTTTGCATTTCTTGTGAGATTAATTGTCTAAACTAACCGTCAAAGAACTGGAGGAAGTCATAGACACATTCTGGTCCCTCGCCATCTTCTATAATGTACTCCCGCATGTCCACCACGACACGGTTACCATTCCCGGCAGTTATCTGCCACTTACAGTCCATGTTCCTGTAGAAGGTCGGTGTATTTTTAGAACACAGCTTGTTTGATATAATACTGAGATATTGTAATTCACATTGCTATTACACGCATTATACAATAGAATTAATATATACATGTAGTCGAAGAAAGTTATGCATCATTTTTATCGAGTCGATAAAAAGTTGTTTTAAAACTGATAAGCTTCCGATTCTGGATATTATTTAGTTAATTAGCAAAGTTCCATATGCAAGGTATCAGTATTAGGGTGTTTTTGTCAAAGCCATCCACATGGTTTCAGTTTTTGACAAACATTTAATGATCGATAAGATTTCAATATATTGGTATCATTTTTGGTGTTATTTAGTCAATGTCTGTATTTTGGTGTTATTTAGTCAATGTCTGTATTTTGGTGTTATTTAGTCAATGTCTGTATTTTGGTGTTATTTAGTCAATGTCTGTATTTTGGTGTTATTTAGTCAATGTCTGTATTTTGTGTTATTTAGTCAATGTCTGTATTTTGTGTTATTTAGTCAATGTCTGTATTTGGGTGTTATTTAGTCAATGTCTGTATTTGGGTGTTTTTTAGTCAATGTCTGTATTTGGGTGTTATTTAGTCAATGTCTGTATTTGGGTGTTATTTAGTCAATGTCTGTATTTTGTGTTATTCAGTCAATGTCTGTATTTTGTGTTATTTAGTCAATGTCTGTATTTTGGTGTTATTTAGTCAATGTCTGTATTTGGGTGTTATTTAGTCAATGTCTGTATTTTGGTGTTATTCGGGTGTTATTCAGTCATGTTCCATGAGGTATTCGATAGTTCTATATAAGCAATTGAGTGTTATATACGGTCAAGTTACTCACGAGTAATAGGACACCTTCCATCCTGGGGAACTAAAGGTCTGGAGGGTCCGGGTAGCAGCAGGAAGACTCTCAGTGCTCACCAAGTTATTAGCACTGCATTGACTAAGGGCTGTCGGAAAAAAAAATGAAAGAGATGTTGTTTCCGATCTTATTGAAAATCTTGGATACAGGAATTTCAAACGTCTCATTCATGTCAAATCAAGAATTGTTCGTGTAACTGTCTACAGCGTAAAACTGCAAAAGTTTGAACAATTCACCTAACTAACAGGAGAATGAAACTTGCCCCAAACTTTTTTGAAGCGATAGGTTGTGGGGAAAAAAAACTTATATGACTATATCAATTCCCACAATAACATCATTTAATGGAATGATTGAATATTAAATCGAATTCTCTTCTCTCTATAACGTCTTTTCAGTCTAACCTTAAATATGGAACTTCGATTTTAAACAACCTTTTCAATTCAATGAACAAATCCTTACAATAAAGGGAAGAAGACTGTTCTGGAAACACGAAAATTTTACGTGTAATTTGGCATATGGTATTGTCATGGAGAAAAACTTACAGTTTTTCAATATACCTGTTTATCTTTGAAATATGTAATTTATTTTAATAATTCAAAAAAAGTTAAGTTTTAATAATTTGTCATGTAATCATTTTCAACTTTAGATTGAAAATTAATAAAAGACAGTATTATGCGAATCATAACGGTAAAAAAGCATCAAGACGGATACTCTTTGAAGCTTGTCTAGCTCAAATTGTGATCTATTTTCATTTGTAAAGTAGTGTAAACTCTCCTTCAACAGAACCACATTTTGTTGCATCATTCGTGTCTTTAGATTATGATATACCAAATATAACACAACAACATCTCAGGTAGTACAAGTATTGAAATAAGAAGTGGAACAAAATCATTTGAATATGATTCATGTCTTCAATGCATCTTGATTGTCGACATCTAATTTTCAGGAAATGTAATTTTAAATTCAAAATATTGATCCATTGATTGTCTCTGCCTATATTGCTCGTCAAAAATCCCAAAGTAAAAGATAAGTCAGAAAATCTGATTACTTAGTAAAACACCTTATAATAGAAAAAACTTACCAAAGCCGAAAAAACTGCAAAATACATAGCACCATATTATCAATTTCTCCATTTTGATGAAAAATAAGTTTGGCTTAATAGAGATATCAAGACCATGGAATTGCCATGTTGTGTTTAGTATACAGAGATCTGACAACAGAACAAAGCTGCTATTGGGACCTTTAAACGTTGAGCATGGTGTTTTTTCGATCTCTTTATTGTTACTCGGGATTGTGTATGAGACGTTAGTTACGTTCATTCATTGACCGTATTCCCTTTAAATTGTTTATAAATATCATCACGCTCTCGTAATTTTCATCAATGCCTTGTTCCTGTTTAGAGAATTCAGTTATAAGATAGATCTGCTTGACAGAAAGATAATCATATTCAGGCGCGGATCCAGGAATTTTTTCCAGGGGGGTCCACTCCAGTCCAAAAAAAAATTTTCAACCCAAAAATTTCTCGACAAGCAAAAAGCAAAACAAAAACAAAAAAAAAAACTACAATCCATTTCCCAAACGTGAAAAACACCTAACACTTATTTCGTGGTGGTGATGGTGGGGTCCACGTTTTCTAAGGGGGGGGGGGGTCGAAGGTCATTTTTTTTAAAATTTGTTTCAGTATATACTTTTAATACCTCTGCAAATTCTAGGGAGGGGGGAGGTCTTGAAAGAAAATATTTGAGCTTTTTTTGTGGGAATTGATCCCTTGAAGAAAATTTCACGATCCACACATGAACGTTTTGGTAAATATCGTTCATAGGGATGGAACAAACTTGTTTTCTTTACTACTTTATAAAGTTTGGGGTATAAGGAGTGGAGGAGTTTTGAAATGCCATCTTATGATTCATTTTAGGAAAATTCTGGTATGTTACTCAAAAATCTTAAAGATAGAATTGGAGTTTTAATATCATGCGCGGATCTTGGGGGGGGGGGGGGGGTTACATGTACATTCACATGAATAGTAACTACAGTTGATTATTTGTTACCAGACAATTAAGCAGTTTTATTAATGACAGGGATTCCAAAAGTGTGTGTAGAATCTCAAAGTGACCGATAGGGGAGAGAGAGGGAGAGAAAGGATGACTTAAAAAGTCCTTATTTAAAGTTTGGAGAAAAATTTTTATAGGAGTAAAAAAATTATCCTACGGTCCATACAAGACATCGACCATTCTTTGTACACTGCCTTCAATGGCAAAACATAATTCTTGGAGAACTTAATTAAACGGTTAAGAAAATATTTACAGGAAGTATTTTATTGTCGGTGTTTAAATTTTTTGTAATGAGATGACTAACACAGTAGAAGCAGATAATCGGACTTTCGCTTCTTTGAAATTGTTAAAGAATTGTTGAATATTTATATCGTAGTCTAAGACATCCGTGCGCGTCTCGTGTAGTGTACAAGCACCAACTCATCGGATACAGGCACGTTGTTAAATTCATATGAGGTAAGATTATATATCAAAATGACAAAAATGGACTCTTAGTCCCAGTACTATAGAATGTTTTGGATAGATTACTATAATTTCTTAATTATTTGATGAAATTAATATCGGTTTTCTTTCATTCGTTGGTGGTTAAGGATGTCCGATCCTCAGCTATGAACGATAACTCTTAAAATTATCATTTCATTTAAAGAGTCTATGAATGAAGTTTGAAATTAAAATCTTATCATGCAACAATTTTTATGTTATCAATCTCAATATGATTCAAGGTTCTTTAGAAACAAAATTAACATTTGTACCCCATAAAAGTACAAAAATAAATACATTTTTAGAGAAATTGAATTTCCTTTAATCTTGCCTTAGAAATCCAATGTTGATTAGCATAATATGAAATTAGGAGTGATCTGTGATGTCTTGCAATGAAAGCACAAGCTTTTTACATTATATTATTATATAACAATTGAAGTAAATAGAACGAAAATACCGTACAAGTATGACCACATTCTCCAAAAGCCTGGATACATGTAGTTTATTGTCCTAAATTATATTTATTGTCCAATTTTCAATTAAAAAATGCATAGCTGGTGCCTTTTTCGTGTTTCCTTAAAATATTTTTGAGATTTGATAATTTTCTCTATATAATATGATTAACTATAATGATGAACGCTAAGAAATACAATGGGTAAAACATATTACTTTGTAAATTCAGAGACATTTTTATCAGTATTTTATATTACCAAAGTACTGATTTTCGGAATCTGATGATCGGACTACCTTCAGCATTTGAATTTTTTTAATTAAAAAAACAATTCACGGTTTGTTTTTTTTTTTTCTCATTTTAGATTGAATTATTATTCCTTTACTGTATGACAGGTACTATTGGCAGGGCACCACAAATTGATATTATCTTTCTGTTAAGAACAAAGTTACGATTACGCAAGAAAAAAAAACCCATTGTATTACGGCATTTACGGTTCCGCATATATGTTACCTGGATTTCTGGCACACAGGTAAAGAATTATAAATTAAACATGCCTATCAATAAAATAAAACTGTGCAACATGAATGATAAAATAACACATACTGATAAAATAACACATACTGATGAAATAACACATACTGATGAAAAAAAAATAGCACTCCGTAGCACTACATAAAAATGAAGCATGAAAGTTAATATGGTAGTGCATAAAATATCGATTCTTACTTTTTGACTATCAATACAAAATGGCACCCTAGCTGTAGCATTTCATAAAGTGTTCTATATGCTACTGTAACAACTTCCGTCGGGTATAAATGGTGCCAGAACATCTTACATGTCTGTTTGTACACCTAATCTGTAATCGACAGTCCTTTAAAATTCAATCATGGTAACTTCTTGATTCGTATATTTTGCAAATTCTTTATAAAGAAGTCAAGTTGAGTCTTTGTTAATTTGGTGCTGTCAGGGACCACAGGTAAACTGTGGGAGGTCAGTATCAATAGCAATACATTTATATTACTTTGTCAAAACCTAACAAAACATTTTGCGGAAACGTAAAATGAGATTGTTAAAAATTTGTGAAAATGTAATACGCCCCTATGTAAAAAAAAATTTGATTACATTAAGCCTCACTCTGATACCTGGGAGCCAAGGTATATGAATTCTACAATTTTTGTAGAGGACAAGCTGCTTATAATAATTGTGCACACAATATGTTTGCTAAATGTTTATGTGAACTATGAAGATTTTCAAACATGTAATGTACTTTCAATGAATTACCAACTTTGCCCAACCTGGGGTCTGAACGCTTGACAAGCTGGGAAGGGGGCATGAATTTTACAATTTCTAAGGTCACCAATATACCCCAATTCTCCAAGCACGGGAAAAAATTGAAAGATTCAATCCGGATTTGGAGAGAATAAGATTTGTCATCGGAAGGCATAACAACGTTATAAACAAAGTTATAATGGTTTAAACGAACTGTACAAAGTTCTATTATCCAGAAAATTAAATGGTTAGTCTAGTCTCTAAACTGAAGACAAAGAGGTATTCGTCTGAATACATGTAATTTAAAGAATTTGTAAACAGCAATTTAAAAAAGGTCGCGAAGGAGTTCATAACAGATCAAGTATTGTGGCACCCTATAAAAATATGAAATATTCAAGACATACTGTTGAAAATATGGAAAGCGAAAAGTCAAAGCTATTGGCATTTTATGAATGTATGCATATATTTTCTTCAAGTAAATAAATATCAGAAAATTATCAGTACTGTAATTCACAAGGAATGTGACATTTATATTCCAAGTCCATATTTTATACCAATAATATGCGTTTGTGTGTGTTTAATATCTTATCATTGTTTGTAGTGAAATTATTGACTGTGACTGATTAATGAACTTCAAGTCTATATTAAGCTTATAAACATGTTCACAGTAAACTCGTAATCCGGTTATACACGCCACTTGTTCTTTTACCGTCACCCGAGTGCGTTGTTCGTAAACTATTAATCATTTTCATTTCTCTAAATTGGCCGAAACAGTTTCATTAGTTTTAGATTTGAGTATCTCTGGATAAAGAGAAATTAAAAAAATGAATTTCATGGGCCTAAGGAGTTGGAACGAAACCATCAAAATGTATGGATTCTTTAAAGATATTCCTCTACACTCCTGTAATCAAGCAGGCAAACTGTCTGCATTAGAATAAAGAGCAGTTAGTCTTTACCAAATAAGTAAAAATCACCACCCCCTGGCTCCAGGGTCAAGTCCACACAGGATGTTGCAGGTCCGAGGTCCGAGTGTAGGGCTAAGACGGTCAAGTATTGAACATTTATTGTTCAGAGTACCTTTGAAAATCTTCCTATAAAAGCTCTAAGCCTTTTAACAAAATACAATATTTGTGGGGCCAAGTCTCCGGGGTGAGTCCATGATTCCACATTTCTGTGTTCAGTGTGCCATCGTTGAGTAGAGCATGGAACCGAGTCAAGAATCAAAAACAAAATAGTTCAAAAACAAATTCGAAAAATAATTGAAAAACAAATTCGACAGCTTTCAACTTAAAAAAAAAAGTTTTGAAAAAAATAACTCCCTCCTCCCCCGCCGATGTTTGCAACCTTGGTTTGCTTTACAAATAGCCATTCATTCTAACAGCATAATATGGAAAGGTTGCTTAATTTGTGTTTGAAGTGGATAATTGACTTAAAAGAAAACCAGTGGAAAAGTGTAGATAAATATTAAGGAAATGCATATATTTGTGCAGAAATGAATTGCAAAGAAAGAAATTAACTAGGGGTGACAAATGAATACAGAATAACTGATCGGTTAACCGCAAGACGTTCCGACCGGTTAACCGTATCAAAGTACGCATTTTCTTGACGTTTTTTTTTCTACAAGTGAGCTGTATAACGCAAGAAGACTGTTAGTAGTATTCCGTGTTTGATCATAACAGTATAAAATATTATATTCCTATTTCTATGAACAAGGACCACAATATGAAAACCGTGAAACAAACTTGAGATATCAGAGATATTAATAATTTTTAGACCAGATATCACACGAGTTCATTCTGCATTGTCACCATAATCAGATCTTAGTCTGATCTATTGCTTAATTAAATATCATTGCATAAAGTTTGCATTGTAGCATTTAAAAAAAATAATTTTTATAAAAGTGGTCAATCATAGAAAATTGGTTTAAAAAAAGACAATTTTTATTACATGAAGGTCAAAGGTTAGAGATTCTAAAGAAGAATAACCCCAAGCAATTTTTTTGCAAAATTTTAACGAAAATCCAACTTGAGGTCTAATGCAACATTGAGTGAGTTTTTGAAAATTTTAAATCATTTTCACACTAGAATATTAATAATGAATTTTTCAATGATGTTGATGAATGTATTTTTGAAGAAATGAATAAAGATATTGATATTAATAAAACTAAAATTGTTATTAAAAATTTAAAAAGAGGCAAATCTCATGAGGAAGATTTTATACCCAATAAATATTTCATTGAATTTGAAGAATATTTTGTGCCCATTCTGCATACTTTTTAAATGTATTCAACATAAAGGGTTTCTCCCTGAATTTTGGTCAACGGTAATTGTACGTGTTTAAAAAGGGATATAATTCTGACCCTGATAAATAGAGGAACCAGTCTGGTCAGCAACCTATGTTAACATTGTATCTCTGTTCTAAACAATATTAATGGTCAGAATGTAATAATGTTAATGACGCTCAGTTTGGTTTTAAATCAACTTGTAAGACTAGTGTTGCCATTTTCGTTCTATTCTTTAATTAATATCTCATTTACAAAGAACGAAACAACTTATGATTAGATAAATAACTGTAAAGGATAGAGAGGATAAAGTATATAATAAAATACAGTACTCGACGTCGATTTATTGAATAAAATACTGTATAGACTGGTTAACGACATGATGGTGTTTAAAAAATAAACCGACCAATTACCCCCGTGATCTCATCCAGAGAGCCTTAAGCCATAACACATACAAAAAAAAAAGGATCAGGGTTTTTTAAAATTAAATTTGAAAGAAATTATTTTCAAATTTACACGTATTTTATTTTTTTTCCCGACTAACCGATAACAGATTTTCTTGTAAGGTTATAATGTTGTTTCCCCTCTTTTTCTTCAGATTCAAATGCACATACGAACCACAGTGCTGATAATTGTACTCCTGGAAATATATCAGCGTACAAGTAAGTAAAATTTCTCGATATTTTTCAATTCTTTTCGTTTCGCCTGGTAAATTAGCAAACAAAAATCAATAACTCAATGTCTGTCTAATTATTATGTCTTAACATTTAAATCTATTATTGTTTTTGAAAATTATACGAATTTTCACCTTTCGAACTTGGTCACGGAAATGTTTTTCAAGAACATTTGATATTCGGCTGAGGCGCCGTATTTTTTGTATCAAAATTCTTTGTTACACCGGATTCATTTTTGAGAGGATGAAAAAAAACTTTATTTAACTCAATAAAGCTAGATGATTTTCTCGTTATAACTAGATAATAATCTTGTTGTAAAGAGATAGTTATCTCCTTTTAACGAGTTAGTTATCTCGTTATAACTACTTAGCACCTCGATATAAGTAGTTTGTTATCTCGTTATAACGAGATAATAATTTTTCTTCAGAGTTGATACCTCTTAGTAAAGAATGCAAGTATTGGAAATAAACTGAGTCGAGGCGATAAAATTTGTTTATAGTGTGCATAAAAAATTACTAACTCGTAATAACGAGATAACTAACTCGTTTTTACGAGATACAAACTCGTTAAAGCGAGATAACTAACTCGTTATGGTTAACTTGTTATAATCATGAATGAGATAACTGACTCTATATTTAAGGAATAACTGTCTAATTTTTTGGATTCATGATGTGATCAATCGAGTGGCTTGCGTGATATGCCGAAGGCGTTTATGCATAAAATTATCACGCAAGCCAATCGACTGATCATCGTCATGAATCCAAAAAATCTGACAGTTATTCCTTATATTTACATGCTCCTGATTCTGCAAATTCCCGTGCTAATAGCCCCGCTTCTGTCTCTATTTGTCCCGCCCCGCACGTGATTCTTTTTTAACCGCGCCTATCGATGAACCAGTAGATTTATGTAGAAATAAAGTATTTTTACAATTTGTAATTTTATCTCGGACAAAGACATTGGAAATGTAAATATAACGAGATACTACCTGTAACTCGTTATATCGAGATAACCATCGAATTAATTTTGTTTACCTTGTCAGAAATGATCCTCTCCGGCTTATCATTCGAATAATTGATATTACATGTAGCGATATAAAAATTTCACAAGTTCTGGGGGTATATAGGAATCAACTTGTCCATCTGTCTGTCTATGCAATCGTATCAGGACCATAACTTTGTAATAAGGAATTATTGGAAATCCATACTTGACACAAAGATTGCTTTTTACCTGAGGGTGTGCCATTACCTTGATTTAATGTCTTTTAGGAATGATCTCGGCCACTGACTGAAAAAAGTGTATAAATTTTGTCTTGAGAAAAAATTATTGGAATTTCATACTCGACACAAAAATATACATGACCTGTTTGTCAAGACCTCTACCCAAGGTCATATGGGTAAGTTCAAAGTCACCAGTATTTTGTGTCTGGTCCATGACTATGTAATAGAAAAACAGTGGATGCAGCAATTTAAAAAAATGTTGTATAGATATCACTTTGTGAGATTGCTCATGGTACTTTTTGTTCGAATATTTGATTTTACCTTCGTGTATTTGAATAGGTATAGTAGTTTCCCCAATTATCAAAAGATGAAAATGACTTGAAAAAAAAACAGGGATTGCAAAATGCTAATTGCCTTATTTGTATTCAGTGACAAATAACAATAATAAATCGACATATTAATTTTATTTGGCTGAATTGGCCACGACCCCTCAAATAAGGCAGCCGAGACGTAAAATGGTGTCCCTAAAAATGCAAGTGAACCCAGGCCCACAGAACGCAGGGGAGCCCCCCTTTTTCTGAGTATATAATATTTTGCTATAGTAAATTTTCCTTAAGATGCTGGTCCCCACTTTTTTAATGATGTAGTTAGCTACAAAAACATTCACACTCTGAAAGAATACGATACAAATAAATAAATGGATATAATCCTAAGTGATTAAATCCCATTAATTTAAAATATTGATTACAACAAAAAATTATTGATTACAACATCACAAACAAAAAATTATTGATTACAACATCACAAACAGGAACAAGTGTCATCACTTACTAGAATACGTGATATAACTAATATGTATCATCACTTACTAGAATACGTGATATAACTAATAAGAATCATTACTTACTTAAATACGTGATATAACTAAAAAGTATCATCACTTACTAGAATACGTGATATAACTAATAAGTATCATCACTTACTAGAATACGTGTTATAACTAATAAGTATCATAGAATACGTGATATAACTAATAATATCATCACTTACTAGAATATGTGATATAACTAATAAGTATCACCAATTAATAGAATACATGATATAACTAATAAGTATCACCACTTACTAGAATACAAGATATAACTAATAAGTATCATCACTTATTAAAATACGTGATATAACTAATAAGTATCATCACTTACTAGAATATGTGATATAACTGATAAGTGATGCCTCGTATTGAAAATAAATTAGTGATATTCAGTATTCGAATAGATAAATTTCCGGTGCAACTTGTTAATCGCAAACATTACATAATTATTAAATTCTACAATCAGACAGAATATATAATACAAAGCATTAAATACAGAATGTTTGTGTAATATGGAAATGAAATGTATGGAGATAATGAACAGTATTCAAGCTCAAAAGTCCATTAAACAGTACAAATTTTGGAGCAGAGCAAACATGGACCTCTAAAACATCAGAGGTGGGATCAGGTGCCATGGAGGAGTGAGCATCCCCTGCCTACCGGTCACACCCGCCGTGTGCTCCTTGTCATGATCGGGTAATAACGGAAAAATCCGTTGACAATTCAGTGTGTAAATAATGGCCTACAATCAGTATGAAAAACGTCAGTCAGCATTTGACTTAATGATAAATTGTATTTGTTGACGACATTAAACGAGACTGCTGATATTCATGTTTCATCAACTTCTTTGTCAATAACTTACCTCGTTTTAGGAATTGTTCATACGTAGAGCATGCTCTTGTGTATCGAATCAACTGAGAGATATAAACCCCATTTGCAGGGGATGAAGGTATATTGCTGCATAAGTGAGGGAAGTTGATGATTGAAAAGTTAAAGTCATCACGTTTATCATAAACTTGGTTGTTAGATTACCATTAACGTCTTTTTCAAGTAAAATGTCCAAATATGAAACAGATGTGTCAGACTCTGTGGTATCTTTTATTTCAAGCTCACTGGGATATATCGTATCGACCTACGAATGGAAATAACCATTGTTAAATGACAGTACGTCGTCTATATATCTAAATGTCGAGTTGAAGGTCACAGCAAGTCTTTTCTTCTTTTCACATACAAGATTTTGAACAAATTCTGCTTCATATGAATACAAAAATAGGTCTGCTATTAACGGGGCGCAATTGGTACCCATGGGTACCATCGCTAAAAATTATATCCTATCTCCCTGGGAAGGTGTTGGAGAGGAGTAAGGGCCTCCATGTGTTTTGTTCCATTGTCTGTAGTCTGGGTTGTGCATATGTTAGGTACAGATATTTAAAGTTAATTTTTAATTTTTTGCACTGTTTATAATACCAAATACATGTACCTCATACTTCTAACAAGCTGCTGCCTGGATGGACTTTTTGACATAAATGTTGGGGTAAAATTGAAATGAACTAGTAAAATTTGCATACCCCTATTTCATAAACCTTTTTTATTCTAACAACATCCAAAGAGACACATTGAATTGGTAAAAGAAAAAAAATAGTCCTACAACATGTGCTAGTTAAATCTGTCGTAACAGGAAAGAATGGTCTCTTAAGTGTGTTGGAATGCTTGGCAGACTCCATCCTCCAACACACAACAACTCCTTTATTCATTTGCACAGAAAATAGGTAAATGTACGGAAGCCCATTTAGAACCTATCAAAAAATATTTCTGAATTCGATATAACGAATTGTCGAATTTGTTATAGAGAATTTAATTCGTTATAACAGTTTCTTTGAATTCGTTCTAATGAATTAAATCTGTTAAAACAAATTTGTTGAATTCGATATAACGAATTCAAAAATTTGTAATAACGAATTAAATTCGTTAAAACAAATTCTAAAACTTATTATAACGAATTAAATTCGTTTAAACGAATACTCTAATTTGTTATAACGATTTAAATTCGTTAATATAAATTCGCACAAATCGTTATATCGAATTAATACAAATTTTTCTATAGGCCCTGGTTGTTGAATCTGATTTAACGAATTTAACAATAGATATCTTTTCAAAATCCCTGGTAATGTATCCTGATTTTTTTGTCTACGAACATCTGATGGCACTATTATCTTAAATTAAGAATATCTTGAAAAATTATCAGTAGGTAAGGTACGTTGTGTATGTCTTTAATTTTGATTAACTTTAACTTTAATTTATCGTGGGGAATGTTTGCATAAAGTGTTGAAAAGTCGTACGTTTTGATGTTATTGAATTTGTTAAAATTTTATGATTTCAAATTTTCTAAAAGTTCTTTGGAGTTTTTAAGTATCCACGTCTGATTTACACCACTTCTTGAATATACTGTAGTACAGTACTTCTTAAGTTTCTCCTTTAAATACTATAAATATTTTAGTGAGAAAGAGGCAAACGTTTTCTGGTGATCATTCTGTAGTTTCGATGCATTCTTACGTTGTTATTACACATGGAATCCGGATTACTATCGCACCATCTGAATCCCATAATCGTATGAGACATTTGTGGTTTTTCAACAATTAAGTTTATTAAAATATATTTGCTGATTAAATACAAGTCTTCTCCTTATTTATTCAGGTGTAGAGGCATCATGCAGCAACTCATCAGATGTTCTTGACGTAACCGCCACGTCTGCTGCAAGGAGAATTTTTTTCCCAATAACGAACGCACCGTCTTCCACGTAAGATATTTAAAATGATAAAATAATAGTGCTTTCATGTCCTGATTTAAAACAAATATATTTTGATCACTATTTAAAACTCGAAGACTTTCTTTTTTTCGTATTAATATACATGTAGTTTAAGATTCAATATGAAGAGATTGAAAGATTGTACGTTATAGTGTATGTGTTATTAAGGTTCATTGATACTCTGAGAAGAGAGATAACTCTTAATTACATAAATGCCTATTATTCCTTTATAGATTTGTCAAGTTGAAATGTCTTATTTGTTTAATTCTACCCCGCAAGCTGTGATAGAAACGTTTGTATTTAAAATACATTTCTTTAGGAAAATCATAAAAGTTAAAGCTACATTTTGAGTGGGCAGAGGGTTTATGAACCTTAACACTTTCTTCCATCAGGTACGACATTTGTTATGACTGGAGGATCACGGGACAGCCAGGGGAGATGATGGAGCTCTATCTAGTGAGAACCATTCAATATGACCAGCCGTGTACCGTGGGAAAGTCCTGTCTCCTCATTTATGACGGTAATAAGCAGTTACACCGTTTTACGCAATGTGACGATTTGAAGGTGGTTTCATAAGGCACTCGTATATGTCAAATCCAGTCCTATATATAAATCTTACATTCAAATTATTAGTTTTTAGCCATAAAGAATTTTGGGATTAAAGAGATTCAAGGTTGTTCAAATGAAGGTCTTGACCTGATCAGAAGGAAATATTCTTGAATACTTCAAATAACGTTGGGTTGTGAAAAAAAATCATCTTTTCGACAATCACAGTGTCAGGGTAGTCTGAAATTAAATAAATTCTTTCAATATATGCATGGTGTACTTTCTTTGTTCAAACCATGGTCACTGGGATCAAGGCTGCAGTTATCTGTAAGCGTATCCACGTGAAGTTTGTAATTTGGTCTCAATGGTCAGAATAATCTACAGGAAGAAACCAGATTAAGAAGGAATAGTAGGAAAATTGGTCATTTGTATAATCAGTAAGGTAGCTTGTAGTCAAGAATATTGGAATTTTTCATCTATTATGAAACTGCGAAAAAAAGAATAATAACCGTTTCCGAGTACAGTTCAAAAGTGTTCTCAAGCTGGAATTTAGTATACATATCTTGATTTTAACTGATTATTATGGGAAGATTATGATGTTTGGCTTAGAATGATGTTAGGTATTGTTTTACAGGATATAATTTCTCAGCAATGTTTGGCTTCCGGAAGATGAGGGAGGAGGACGGAAATGTAACGGAGGCCCTGCGCTTGGCATATCCGATCCACCAGCATGTGTTCATCCGGTTTTACACGTATGAAAATAGCGGCTTCGTCATTCAACACAGATCCAGAAATGATATAGGTTTCATTCTTTGGATTTCCTAAAAATTAAGATATGGTTTACGGTGTGTCTGTTGGGGCGAGCGTAGTTGTACCATCAAAAACCTATACACAGCTTACACTTGAAACTTTGATCCGCCTTTTTAAACTTCAAACAGCACGATCCACAGCACTCGGCACACCTCGGCCAATTCGTACCACTCGGCACACCTCGGCCAATTCGTACCTCATCAAACCTCGGCTGTATCACGTAAACCTCCATTGAACCGGAGCTACTTTATACCCAATATGGCTGCGCCCTACATATACACGTGCACAGTGTGCTGAATTCGATCCGTTAACAAACATGTGATTATGTAAAGATACTAAGTGCATTTTTCTCGGTAAGTGTTTTTCTTAGTGTTACCTAAATGCTTTTGAAAATTTTTGTCGCATATCAGATGCATGTTTATTATCGTTTTCAAAGCGTTACGTTTTCCCTAAGCGGTAAACAGGCAGCCTTATCACAAGTGTTAAGCGGAGACGCATATCAAGTTTCCTCGTACAGCCGAGGTTTGATGAAGGTGACGGAATCAGCCGAGGTTTGCCGAATGGATCCACAGTTTAGACTGTGACGTCGCATGACGTCGTATATTAGTTGCATTTCTATAAAGGGAGTCTAAATGCAGTTTTTTAACGAAAGGCGTGCAGTTATTTTTTATTTCTTTTAAGCTCTCCACAAGAACTAAAATTTTACGATAACTGCGGGTCTGATATATTGCCATTATCACATGGAATCATGGTAGCAAAAGAATTCGTGGAAGGTTTCAAACAAAAGTTTGCCTGACGAATGTTTGCGTTTCATTCCGGGTGGGGCTAAAACATCAAAATTAATGCAATTTTCAAAAATCTTCTTTACTCCTAGATTTCAAGCAGTCATACTATTGGCATGATTGTAATAAGCATTGAGCCCTCTACCAAAATTGCGAAATTCATGGCTTCAAGGTCAGGGGTTCTGTAGTTAGGGTGGGGCTCTGTTGATTATATACTGGAAATGCATAAACTCTTTAAAAATCTTCTCTCCTCCCCTTGTGATTATGATCGGAAAGAGTGTTTTCAGACTTGTGAAATTCATGGACCTTGTGTCAGGGGACTGGTGTTTGGGCAGGGCTCTATCTATTGATTAATTATATAGTGAATATGCATCAAGTAAACAAGTGCATGGTTATGATGAACAAGGATCCCTCTTTCAAAGTTGTGAATTTCATGGTCCCTGAGTCAGGTGCTTTGGTTCTTGGCAAGGCTCTATTGATTAAATAATGAAAATGCATTATTTCTAAGAGAATCCTCTCTGCTCCTCTGTTTCTTCCTGTATTAAGCAAGCAAATTAAGTGCATTGTTATGATGAACAAGGGTGCCTCTTCCGAAATTTTGAATTTGATAGCCCCTGACTCAGGTGTTCTGGTTTTAGGGCGCGGCTCTATTGACCATATAGTGAAGATGCATTAATTCTTTGAAAAGTTTCTTCCCTGTCCCTGGCTATTTAGCAGACAAATTAATTGCATGATTATCAAGGTTCGACATTTACGCTTGTCCGATACCAGTGAAAAAAAATTACGGACAATTGAATATTGCTGAGAACTTGTCCGACTGGACAAGTGCATTTTAATGTAAATAAGTCTCCAAATAATGAAAAGAACGACTTTTGAAATTTTATCGGTAGTTTAAAGACCGAAGCAGTATATAAAAACCGAACTTCTATCCCGATATGGATCGCTATGTACTTGAGTTCATACTCGATCGGAATCGAAGTTCACTAATTGTATACTACTGCGAAGGCATGGAACTTATGAAGATTGGATTCTGTTTGATGTTGACAGTTTCACTTGTTAACATTTATGTTTTGTCAGGACAAAAAGTCTGTATAAAATTTGTGTGTTTGTTGTTTTTATCAATAACATCACGAATCAATCAAGCATATGTAATGGACTTTATTTTAGTTTTCAAGTTGACAGTATTAGATCTTTATTGAAAAACATTTGGACAAGTGAAGTTGAAGTTCAGACAAGTTAATGTCTTGGTTACTTGTCTGAATGAACAAGGAAGAAAAAAGTCAATGTAGAGACCTTTTTAAAATGAGCAGATGCCTCTTTCAAAGTTTTTTTAACGGGATTTCAGTACTACCTGTGAGTCAATTGTTCGTGTGAAGTAGGTAAAAAGATTTCTTATCAAAACAAAATAACAAAATTCATGGCCTCAGGGTTAGGGGTTCTAGTGCAATGGTGAGACTCTATTGATCATAAAGTGAAAATGCATTGTTTATTTCAAAAACGTCTTTTTTTCTCTGTATATATATTAAGCAGACAGACTAATTGTATGGTTATGATGAGCAAGGGTATCCCTTTCAAATGCAAACAAACTAAATACATAGTTATAATGAACAAGGGTGTCTCTTCCAAATGTGTGAAATCCCTGGGTCCCATGGTCAGGGGTTCTGGTATTAGGATAAGGCTCTTCTGATCAAATAATGAAAATGCATTATTTTTTGAAAATTTCTACACCTGGGTATTTAGCAGATAAACTAAGTGCATAATTATGATGAGTAAGGGTTCCTCCATCAAAATTGTGAAATTCCTGGCCCCTAGGTGTTAGGGTGGGATTCTGTTGATTATTTAGTGAACATGCATTAATTCTTTGAAAATATTCTCTGCTCAGGGTTGTATTACACTCAGGCCATTAAGGCCCTTGGGCCTCTTGTTATGATTAGTAGATGTGTCATGATCCTAAATTAAGGTCATTTGGACAAGGTCAGAGGAACTGCTGGTGTAAATTCTTGTCACGGTGTTGATCATGTCTTTGTACTACAAGGAGAGAGTAATAATTGTTGCTTATGATCAGATCTTAAAAAACGTGCTTTTTTAATTGTTTTATGACTTATGATTGTAGAATTTGGTATATTGTTATTTCGCGTAAAGTGCAGAACATGTTATAATGAGAATTCGGAAAGTTTCTGACCTCCTCATAACCCGACAGTTACCTCACAAAATGAAAAGAAAAGAAACTCAAGTTATTTTGAAAGATAACCAAATATATACGTGACTTAGATACACAAAGAAACGTTTGAAATTATTTGGACAATGTAACTTACATAATTCTGTTCTATATGATGCTGAAATTGTTTTAGTGATGAAATTCTTCATTCATTTGTTATGTGCATCCTGGAAATATTTTAATAAATTTATTGTTGTAAATTATAATATTATAATTCCAGAAAATGACATCTTTCTGTTATACTAGTACATTGTAGTTTCAGCATTTGTCTAAACACGTTGATTTGTTTATAATACAACATATTTTAATTCGGTAATCCTGCTTCTAAATTGATACTTTGATTAATAGCTGACGGTCATAATCATACTTCTGTTTCAGATGACTATGGGTTTGCGAGCAACCAGAAGAAGACAATAGGGATCGCCCTGGCGGCTAGTGGGAGCGCCTTGGTTATCATCATTATCGCCATCTTTGCGGTCCTGTCCTGTAGCAGGGACAAGGGCAAGGAGACGGACAGCCAAAGTGGACTGGTCAACGGGACCACGGGAGATCCAAATAGGAGAATAGGCCTGTTCTATAGAACAAACAGGAAACAAAACATGTCAACACTTTGATGGAGAGTTTTTCTCCCATTAAATTACACATCGAAGGAACTATAGAATGTTTTTGTTTTACATGTATCACTTATTGACCGTATACGTAATAACTAAATGTATAGCATTTTGTGAACAGCATGATGCGATGAAAAGATGCAGAAGCTACTTCTCGGTACAATTAAATGTAAAATGTTAATAAACTGCAGATGACAAAATGATTCTTGATATGGACACTCAAGGCCGATAATTTTTTGCAAGGCCAAATTGTTTGGTGATACTGGCTATTTGTTTGAGTTGTCCCTCTTTATCCACTCCTTTTACGCTTTCATCCTGGCGAGATACATAGTGATTTTAATTTAGAAAATTGCGATTTGAATTTGGCAGTAGATTGGCTTGTATTGATTTTCAACATTATTTATCATACGTTATGACAATGTTTATTAAAAATTAGACTGATTGATAGATTAGGAAGACAGGTTTTGTTTGAGAATTCCAATATTGTTCGGTTGATGAGAAAATAAACACTGTGGACAATTGAGGGGTTCCCAGTTGAAATGGTAATCGTTTGTTCGTGCGTAACTTTACATGCAGAAATTCTTTAACGATGGCAACAATTCGCTAAATGAAAATATGTCCGGGATTCCGGTTATTACTCTCCTGAATGGCTCCAATAATTAGGTACATTCAATTCCCAATTAACAACCGCGATACACTGACAACAAATAGGAACCCGCAATCGTTGACAAATCGCTGACAGACCTGGAAAATGTCATACTGAGACAGTAATGATCGAGGGAAAGGAAGGACCGCCTCTGAATTCAGGGATTAAATTTTCCATTTCAGACTTAAAAATTTAAAGTACAGAGGGGGTCTGAAATTTTATTGAAACATTTCAATATGAAACGAGAAGTGGACGTATATGAGGCTATAAACAAGGGATGAATAATTAATACTGCTCTGTTAACTTTATCACCTCCATAAAACAGAATCAATAAAATTTATGCATTCCATGCGGTTTTAAAATATACCCACTTGAAGAATTATAAATAAATTTATGGGTCCAGGTTTTTTGTATATTTTGAAAGACGGCAAATGATGTGGAACCAACGAAATGTAACTATTATGGCAACTATAGAAATTGTGACAATATCCTGTTGGATAAATGTCACATGAGGCTAATATAATCATTACGTCTCATTACATCTCAAAAGAATCATACAAAAATACAGAAAACATGCATAAAAGCTAAATAAGACATAGGTTGATAGGATTATGTTCAGTGTTACACGTCCGTCTTTTGGTACTACGCGGTTTTCAGAGTATCATATATCACTCTACAATATTCTGAGATTGATTTTCATCTTGGATCCTCATTGTGGACAAATGTTTTACCTGGCAGGTGTGAAATAAGACTATATTATTAATCCAACATCCGAACAGAGAGAAACAGAGATAATCAAATGACATTGCTCGGTTCAGATGCAAGTACCTTAGTAACGCATGCCACATAAAAGGGCCGTTGCGCTATCATTAAAATATTTGTCATGTGATGAGTTCCCACGCGCTTTGATTGATTCTTAATACTTTAATACAACTGTCCGGTTTTTATCTCCCACTACTTTCTATGCCCCCTCCCCGTGCCCCGAATTGTTCCTCACATCTATGTTATATACCTTTAACAACAAAAGAAAGGAAATCTCACCCTCAATATTTCGCCAGCATTTTAAAGATTTATATCTGATAAAATTTACATAAAGCAATTTCCACTTAAAAGCGGGAGTTCGTTTGGAGTGGAAGGATTCCGTATATTGTAAATAACGGCGCTTTATTCCGAGGTTGTAAAATCAAACGAGAACGATAGAGTATTGCAGAAAGCCAAACAGCGCAGAAAGCAGTGAACTGGCCGATAGAGTGATGAATGCGGGCGACTGGTAACATCAGCAAAATGGTGAGTATCACTGCTTTGTACTGTGAGTTGCACTTTATCTTCAGTTAGTCTGTAGAGTGATGAATTTGTTTGACTTATTTTATAAGACTTTTCCCCCGTCAAACTGACGCTGTAAGAAGAAAAATTTTCAAGTGTTAATTAAATTTACAATGTTATAGGACGTTGTTATGTCTCTACTTAGATGTAGAGTATTCCTATGATATAGTAAACTGAAAATATAAGATCTATCTGAGTAGACCAAAGGAATGTGTAACTCTGTCATAGTAAGTCAATAGATTCATGATTTTAATAAGTACGTTCCCAGTCAACAGCGGGCAATAAATACGTTGCCCTATAACATATGTTGCAAAATCCGGTAGAAAAATCTCTTCCCAAAACAAATTGGCAGTGTTTCGAACGTTTATATTTTCTTAAATAAACAATAATTATTAGTACAGTTAAACGCACTTCCTATAATTTATAAATAGGAAAATCAGAATGCCTACTTATTTCACAAGCTTTGAATTATTTATATCATTTTGTTTACGATTGTAATCAAGAAGATTCTGTTCGATTATCGTGAATTTCTTATCATTAAAATTCGTTCTACTTATGGTAATGAACTTGAAATCACAAAGGTTTATTAGTTAACAAGAATTTGTAGTCTTAAGCCTACCTTAATGTAAGTAAAGTTAACATGATCGCGATCATGAAGGTTCTTCAATTTCAGTATAGTTAATTAACAGGATCATGTTCACTGCTGGTTTTTCAGTGGTTTTACAGAATCGTGATCACTGAGGTTCTTTATTTTCAGTAAGGTTTACATGTTCGCCAACATATACAATCATCATTAATAAAGTTCATCGTGATTACTGGGTTTGTTTTTGTTTTCAGTATGGTTTTAATGATTATGTTCATCACAATTCTCTATTATCAGTATGGTTAACGTGTGTTCACCAATAATTTTCTTACTCTGTACGGTTAACGTGTTGGTTTCTTTCTCAATATGGTTACTGATCACTAAGGTTCTTTCTTTTTTTAGTACGGCTTTGTGAATTACGCCTTGGAGTTGCTGGTGGTCCGGAACTTTGGAGATGAAGCTTGGGAAAATATCAAGTAAGTGAAGGAATCCTTAAGCAACAATGACGTGACTGTTTTTGGCCGAACTATGAATACTTGTATCTAAATTTAAATCGATGCCTTCCACCATTGAATTCTAATTTTAGTTTTCCTTATAACATGCCATTAACAATATTTCTGTCTGCTATTCACTATCGGGAATACTTTTTTGCCATTGCTCTGTATCATTAATTGTCTGCTCTATTTTTACTGTTTGCTCCATTACCATACATATAATACTGTATACACCATTGGTTTTAGTTCAGCGCGATTTCTTATTGGCAATTATTTATTTTAATACTAAAATCAAAGGCCAAAAAAATTATTTTGTTAAAATCTTCAGTTAAACAATTAAAAGTTCAATATACCAAAGAATATTTTTTAAATGTATATATGCTAGAGCGAAACTAGCTCTCGCTCCGACACTTTGACACAAGTACGTTCACTGACAAAACTAAGTATCGCTGTCATGTTTAGTTGTAAATAATGTATTCCTAAATCTTGATCTGCTGTAGTAAAAGAGCTTTTTGGTGTTGTGTTTGAAAGTATTGGAAAGATGCTAGCTCGTGTATTAACTTTTCCACTTCGAGCGGTGTAGGTCACAGTAGGTGTTTGAAATTATTAAAGTACACGGACTTGTACTTTGACTGTTTGTTTTTTAACACTACTTAATCTTGTTTCAACCGTTATTGCAAAAACCATATCAGCGGCTAGTTACTGAAAAATTCAATAAAAAAAATAATTAAGGATTGGTCGAATACATGAGATTGTAAGTCTTTGCCCTTTGGGGCCTACATAGGCTGTACAAATGCATATATTTCAAAAAGTTGAAAGAAAGAAAAAATTAATAAAAATTACATATAATTATGAATTTTAAAATGTACAATGTATTTGCTTACCTCCAAAAAATGTACATGTCATTTAATTTGAAAATGCATTTTTAGCATTTGTAAATGTTAATAAAACATTATTTAACCAAGCAAAATATAATATCAATTGCTCTTTTTGTAATTGGTAGTCTATAAGTATAAATTATGCTAAATGATTTGATATTTACACTTTTAAGATTCAACACTCCTCAAATAAGAATGATAATGTTCTGTAAGGTAGAACACAGAGTCTGAAGTCTACTGAAATAAGCTCTGTCCTCGGCATGGACACGCCGATCCTTTCGTGCATTGTGGGTTTTTTTTCTTCTGTCGGATCAATTTCTCCGCTGCAGATGTAAATCAATTTTCGGTTTGAAGTACCCTCGGATATATTTGATTTACCATCGTCAAATATTTGCCTATAATTCAATCTTCTTCACCATTGTACCTCTGATGCTGGGGGAATATTGGATCTGCTCTCTTATTGTAATTCTTACTCATCTTAGAAACACTACGTGTCCCACTTCATGCAAGGCATGCAGTTGAGTGTTATTAAATTACATTTATATTTTATTGGCAGTTCTAGTTATATTTTATAGGACAAGCGATCTACAAAACCATGCTGCAAAAGTTTAATACCTGGTTTTATATATACAATGCCATGTACCATCATTTAAAAAAAAAAAATCGTCTTCTGGCAAATTTGATCGTGTATCCGTTTGTTATTATGAACAGAACTATAATCTGTCTATTATCTTTATATTTAATTGACATCTGATATCATTGTGAAATTTTCTGACAGAGAAAAAAATCAATATCAGTTGTTAATCACGATTTCCATCCGTTTTAAAGAGTTTTTAACGGAAATAGCTGTTTTTCTTAGTGTTTATTTTAAATTTGGTAGGAAAGAGGCAGGCTTGGAAATGGAGGGTCATTTTCTGGTACGGCAGGTGTATGAAGATGTGAAAACATACGATCTTGTTGGTGCTGCCTCCAAGGTCCTTAGTAAGTATATATATATATAATTGTGGGTGTGTGTGGGTATGTGTGTGTGGAAATCCTTGAAAATGTAGTATTCACTTTCCATGCAGTAAACAGGCAAAGGATTTTCTTCGAAATCGAAAGAATTAGTAGCAATTAAAAAATATCAGTTCTTATGAATTATTTGAATTATCTGTCATGTTCCAGTAACTGAGGATAGAGTCTCCCAATAAAGCTTTGTTCACTAATAAGAACACTATATTTCCTTTGACTTAATTATGATGTTTGGTACAGATTTACCCGCCGCGGATATTCTACAATTCTTTGGGAAAATGTTCTTTGAGTTCTGTCAAGAGTCAGGATATGACAAGATTCTACAAGTTTTAGGAGGCACAACAAGAGATTTTTTACAAAACCTAGACGCCTTGCATGACCATCTTGCCACCATATATCCGGGCATGCGTGCACCATCTTTCCGGTGCACGGAACGAAAGGAAGATGGAGCTTTAATTCTTCACTATTACTCGGAACGGGACGGACTGGAACCGATAGTAATAGGTATCGTCAAAGAAGTCGCCCATAAACTTCACGAGTCCGAGGTCGATGTGGAAGTAATAAACTACAAATCAAAAAACTGTGATCATGTGCAATTTGCCATTACTCATAAAGACAAGCAAATGGACGTGTCAAACCCAGTTCTTACTGGTCAACATCATATGTTCTGTAAAAAGAAGAAGATCAGTCCTTCAACATTTTGTCGGGCGTTTCCATTTCATTTCATGTATGATCGTAATATGGTTGTCCGTCAAGCTGGCTCATCGCTACAAAGAGTTATTCCTCAGACGGGTTCGGACAACTGTCGTGTCGATTCAGTTTTTGAGATGATTCGTCCACATATGGATTTTGAATTCAATCATGTTCTTTCGCATATTAACACTGTATATGTGCTGCGAACAAAGCCAGGGATACTGGACTCCGATGGTCTTTATATTCAAACAAATATCGTTGAGCAACATGATATTTCGCGCATGCGTTTAAAGGGACAAATGATATATGTTCCGGAATCCGATATGATGTTATTTCTGTGTTCCCCAAGTGTGACAAATCTGGATGATTTACATCGTAAGGGACTTTATTTAAGTGACATCCCTCTTCATGACGCCACCCGGGACCTTGTGCTGCTTTCCGAGCGGTTTGAGGCAGACTACAAATTAGCACAGAATCTAGAAGTGCTTAATGACCAACTGCAACAGACCTACCGCGAACTAGAGGATGAAAAAGCCAAAACAGACAGGTATTTATTATAAAACGTATGTGAAATTTCTCCCTATCTGATAAGCAAGAGATGTTAAACATCAACACAAACTTTATGGTTTTTAGATTGATGTACTCTATTTTGCCAATATCAGTGGCTAACGAACTGCGTCATCATCGCCCAGTTCCTGCTTCCAAACACGAAGGCGTCACCTTATTATTCAGTGGTATTGTAGGATTTAATGAATTCTGTGCACAGCACTCGGATGCTGAGGGGGCCATCATGATCATTAACTACCTGAATGAAATTTATGTCAAGTTTGATGACCTTCTAAAAACCAATACTGACGTTTACAAGGTATCGAACCAATAAAGAAAAACTGTTCTTATTTGAAGATTAAAGTATTTAGTACACATTTATTACATAAACTGAAAATCCATAACTTTGAAAAGCTTAACAAAAAGTGAAAAGAGTTGATTAGATAAATTTTCAATAGAGATTATGATGCTGAAAATTAATACTAGGTATATTTGCACAGATGGACAAAATAAATTGATTTTCTCTGTCATACTTCAACTATTTCCGAGATATGTGACTTAGATTTAATGTATGTACCAGGTTGAAACTGTTGGAGACAAGTACATGGCGGTCAGCGGACTTCCAGAGCCGTGCACTGATCATGCGAGAAGTATTGCCAGACTTTCATTAGATATGATGGATATATCTAATCATCTGAAAGATCCATATGGAAACAAAATTATGGTAAGACCCTGTAAATAAAGATAAACAAATTGTCTATTTGCCACAGTTTATTCAAACTTGAAATTTATAAATAATGACACATTTCACCGATAGATTACAATTGGGATCCACTCTGGTGAAGTTGTAACGGGAGTTATTGGAAAGCGAATGCCCAGATACTGTCTCTTCGGAAACACCGTGAATCTTACAAGTCGTACCGAAACAACAGGAGTGAAGGGCAAGATAAATGTATCAGAATTTGCCTACAGGTAAATTAGATAAACTCATCCTGAAATTATTGTTATATATGTATTAGTATATATATGTATGTAGTAATATTCACCTTATTTTTTAGATTTCTCACCTCTCCAGAGAATTTTGACCCTGAATTCGAATTTGAGCACAGGGGGTTCGTGAAAATGAAGGGAAAACCCGAACCAATGGAGTGCTACTTTTTGACACGAAAAGTTATGAAAAAATAAGTTTCTGTAAAAAATGAATTACCAGTAGTTATACAACAGTGATGAGGATAGGGCGCGTAGATGCTAATCGTAGCACATACAAGAAATGAATAGCCTTACTGTGATTAATATTTATAGGTGTTTGTATCGTTATACTATTTTTTGGTTTTATTAATTATTTTCTAGTCATTCGTATTTTTTCTTGAACTTTACGATATTTATTCGGAATAAATGAAGAAAAAACCATTGTTTGCTTTTGATGCAAGAAAAAATCTTGGTACCACATCCCCTAGTCTACTATGCCATTGATGAATTGGGACCTAACCCTAATCAATCGCATAGATGATATGTATCATCATAGAGCTACGTCTGTGCCTGCAATCCCAGAATAAAACAGCTCAAATCTGATGCTGCTGTGTATCCTCAGGCAGTTAACATGAGCGATTTGCCGAGTAAAGGTCGGAGACAGGATGCCGTTAGTCGCCATAAAGATAAAGGATACATTTTGAGGATGACTTTATGAAATTGCTGTTCTCTGTTATATCCCTCCGGAGATTAACCATTAACTGTTTCTTACTGCGCCTAAGCTTCGTGATGAACAAGAAAAAGCTGTCATTTCCTTTTGAATTTAAGATTTCATGAGGATTTTATTAATTAACAAAAGTAGGCTTGGGTAAAGGATCATGATCAGTCTTGATAAAACGAATGTTTGAATTTCGAATTGAAAAAGTTTGCGTGTGTATATATAAACTTAAATACTGGTTATTTACATATCCCAACCTTTCCGAATAGAAATTCATTTAAACTTCTGATCCAAATCTTGAACCTTATTAGATGGCAAACGAAATGACAAGACGTATGTAAATAAAACACTTTATTATCTAACCTTCTGAAAACCAATGCTATTTAGAAATATGGGGGTTGTACAATGCTCTTATACATGTACTTTACTACTAGGGGTTTTCCCGTAGAAACAAACGGCTGAAGAATTTTGATTTTGAAGAATTGTTCTTTTTTATTCAATGTTACATGTAAGTCCATTTTGACTGGTTTTAAGACAAAATTTGCGTCTTATTTTCGAAACATGAGTAAGTATTCTTGAAAAAAATGCCATTTCTTAATTCGATCTTTGTGTCAAGGACTTAAATATTTACCACTTCAATTTATTTATGGTATTAGAACCAGATATCGGTGTTTGATGGCGTGCGATCTTTTGTTGTCGGGCATATGCAAATTTTATGTAACCAACTCGTATAGGAGAAAGATTGTAGGTAGCGGTGACTTATCCATGTAAGAAAGCTTTCCAATCCGAATTTAAGCCGGTTTCTCCATTATTTTATCGTTTATTTCGTCAAATGTGACAGAAGTTCCACATCGTTATATGGAATTCATAACCAGCCTAACGCTGGCTTTACGATAGTGATATGTATCTGAAGGTAAATAAACTCTTGAATGCTAACATTGAAGAATTTTCGGTTGATATAGTTTTGAATTTCTAGTAAATGTGTAGGTAGAGCAAATAGACATGTAGTATTAGGCTTCACGAATTCATTGTAAAACAAAGAAAATTGGATTCACTTTCTTAAACAATTTTTTTTTTATTCGTGACTCTGAAATTTTTTGCAATAGCTATTTTAAAATTGCAGATAAAAAAATATCGGCCTGAGTGACCACAAAGAACTAACTTAAAACGATTTCTGTGAAAGCTTCTTGATTTGAAAGATTTACAACCGTTACCGCATATTTCAAAAACCAGTGGTTTGTATGGAACGCCATAGCTGCCTTATGTAAGATGGTTTTATTATATGCTGTGGTTCTATTATTATATGCTGTGGTTTCATTATTATATGCTGTGATTTTATTATTATATGCTGTGGGTCAATATATTATTATATGCTGTGGTTTCATTATTATATGCTGTGGTTTCATTATTATATGCTGTGGTTTCATTATTATATGCTGTGGTTTCATTATTATATGCTGTGATTTTATTATTATATGCTGTGGTTTCATTATTATATGCTGTGGTTTCATTATTTTATGCTGTGATTTTATTATTATATGGTGTGGGTTCATAATTATATGCTGTGGGTCTATTATTATATTCTTTGGTTCTTTTATTAAATGCTGTGGTTCTTTTATTATATGCTGTGGATTCATAATTATATGCAGTTGGTCTATTATTATTCTATGATGGTAGTTGTTGTAGAGTGTTTCGCAACAAAATATGCATAATCAGGGGGCCCATTTTAGAGATTCCATATTTATTGTAAACTTGATTTTTTCAATAGACCTCCTATATTTTTATGCTTACTATTCGCAATGCTAGATTCCCATTTGAATAAGTCCTTGCATGTTGGGTCTGCTTTTAATATATTCCAATACTTTAAAATACACTTTTTTAATCCTTTGACGCGAGGGTTCAATTTTTAGAAATCTCAGACATGAGAATGTACGAAATTACCAAGGCCGAAGGAACCGGGTGGGGGGGGGGGGTACCCCCCTCCCTCAATATTTTTGCCGATATATAAAATACTATAGAAAACATAGCTACTATATGCTTGTGCCCCCTCAATATTTTTGGTAGTTGATAGTGCCCCTCCAACTGAAAATGTATATCTGCCCCCCCCCCCAACTGAAATTGCTTCCTACGGGCCTGATTACTCAGTATATTGAATCTTAATGTCAACAAAATTCTGTTTCAGTGCAGATTTAGGGATCATAGATTCATTATTTCCAATGGAATAAAAGAAGAAATTCAGGAGTATCTCGACATCCTTTTCAATTGTCAGAAACACCTAAAATTCACATTTGATATATTTCAGTCATCCGTGCATTATCTGGACACAATGGTTTACAAAGGTAACAGATTTAGTCATTGTCAGAAACTTGATATCAAATATTACATCAAACCAACTCGTTTATTGAAAAAGAATCTGCCGCCATTTCGTTTAAGGGACATTTATTCTAAAAATTTACCACTGCATATAATTTAAGAATACCACAGCATATAATTATGAAACCACAACATATATAATGATGAAACCACAGCATATAATTATGAACTCACAGCATATAATAAAAGACCCACAGCATATAATTATGAACCCACAGCATATAATCTTAGACCCACAGCATATAATAACAGACCCACAGCCTATAATTATGAACCCACAGTATATAATAATAGACCCACAGCATATAATAAAAGACCCACAACATATAATAAAACACCTAACATAACGCACCCATGGCGTTCCATAGGTTTGACCTGATGTCAGGTCGCCCGCTTGGCGCAGTGGTTAGAGCGTCTGCTCTAGAGTCGCGGAGTAAGGAGTTGATCCTTACGTTGCGGGTTCGAATCCCGCTGTGGGACGTTGAGACCGGTCCTTCGGATGAGACCGCATAAACCGAGGTCCCGTGTCGCAGTAGGTGCTAGCACGAAAAAGATCCCTCACTGCTCAATGAGCCTAAATGCCGAGTATAGGTCAAAAATTTGCAGCCCTTCGCCGGCAAGTGGTGGCGTCTCCATATGAGTGAAAAGTTCTCGAGAGGGACGTTAAACAACACACAAACAAAAACCTGATGTCAGTTGCTGATAGAGCTTTAATTTATGTTTCGAAATCGTAAGACGGTGCCACCGATTCCTATGGAAAGTTTATTAATCAATGGTTGTCGCCTTTCATCGTCCATGCACAACGATCATTTAAGCTTCCGTTTTTGTTTTTTTTTTCTAGGAATCAATATAATTAGAGCTGATGATATTAGTTTCTGAAGCATATTAGTGCCACATTGACACTTTAATCTGTAAAAGACAAAGACGGATCCAGAGCCGGCGCGCCGGGCGTGCCCCCCCCCCCCCCCCGTTTGAATTTTTTTTTTTGAAATTTTGTTTGTATTATCCTAAAATCAAGGGAAAAACACCTCTTATTTACCCTGGACCCGCTGGGGGCTTCAATGCAGCCCCAGACCCCCTGCCTTCTACTGCTCCCCCCGTTATGAAATTCCTGGATCCGCCGCTGAAAGTCAAATAAATGTGTAATTTCTCTTATACATTAATGTGTAAGTTTTACACTTTAATATATGAATTTTGCATTTTAATTCTGTAAACTTTACTCTTTAATCTGTAAATTTTACATTTTAATCTGTAATTTAACATCTTAATCTGTAAAATTAACACTTTAATCTATAAATTTCTCAATTTATACAATCTGTAAAATTTATATTTTAATCTGTAGGATTAGTATTAATTGAACGGTTATTTCATGGTGTTACATGCCTTTGATATGTGAAATGATGACTGGATCTTGGTAATAAGTCGTACAATCTGAGTTGTGAACAAGTTTATATGTGAATCAACATCATGTAGTAAGGGTAAAGGTTTTGGGCCATGAACCTCGTAATTTTCCTCAGCAACTTGTCGCGAATCTACTTTCAATGCAGCATATATTTCTGTAGTAAACGGCAACGAACTTCTTATCTCAAAGGACACGGTACGTTTGGGGCCAAATTTGGCACCGTGTCCAAATTAAGTAATATTCCTCAATTTTTTTTTTCCATAGAGTGTATATTTTCATTTGGGTCTATGATAATAATGTAAAAAAAAAAAGTAAAAATGAGTCATTTTAGAGCGTACCGTAAAAGAAATACGAGGGTTGTCCGGTAAAATCGTGGACAAGTAGTCTAGAGTGAAAAATAATCACTGCCTTCGGTTTAGTACATTTATCATCAATATATAGCAAATTTCAAAGACTTATATGCTCAGACAAAATATCTACGAAAAAATGGATTTTATACAAACTATCCTTCTTGGGTTGTAATAAATATTTTCCGTTTGTTAAATGCACATGACAATGCTTCTTTAAAAAAAAATCTTGCAGCTCGGTTACTGTGTGACGCCCACTTACCGGGAGGGGGTGGGGGTGGGGGTTGTTCCAGTATCACTAATTGACGGAAATATTCAGTCAAATGCACTGAACCGGTCTAAACTGAATAAAGTACTAGTATTATTTATAATAGAAGATACTAATCTTCAATAATTGTGATTTAAATACTTTTGTTAATTTTCATAAACTATAGCGTCGTCCTATTGTATTACACTATGCAGTGTTGTCTGGATTGGAACAAGATACATTACATCATTATTTATGCATCATTATTTACAACGTAGATCAAAGATCCTTCAATTCTAATGAATTTACGATTTGAACATTAGATCGCTAGGATATCAAGAGGAATAGTAAATCTCTGATACTTCAACTGTTCTTTAGTTCAATGATACGAGGAATTGCTTAATATACAAATCATGTTAAATATCATCAAACATTTCAGGAAATTTAATAGTCTTTCAAAGCCAAATTTTCAGCACTGTCGGACATTTTCATGTCTTCGATGACAAAAAATTCTATTTTGTCCGGGATGCGTTTTAGAATTTCTTATAAAATAGTTTTTTTTAACTTATGAGATCTCCAAACAAGAGATGAGTTATAGGGGTTAACTTGTACCAGATTTACATTTTATCAGGGTTAACTTGTACCAGATTTACATTTAATAAATGTTTTAAAACTTGTACCAAATTTACATTTTATCAGGGTTAACTTGTACTAGATTTACATTTAATAAAGGTTAACTTGTAACAAATTTACATTTTATCAGTGTTAACTTGTATACCAGATTTACATTTAATAAAGGTTAACTTGTACCAAATTTACATTTTATCAGGGTTAACTTGTACCAGATTTACATTTTATCACAGTTAACTTGTACCAAATTAACATTTCATCACGGTTAACTTGTACCAGATTTACAATTTAAAGGAACAAATTGAACAATATGTGTTTGTAATGTCGATCATATTGCAGGTTAGTACGTCAGACAATTTTTCAAAATGCGTTTTCGTTAAGAAAACGTACACTTCATCTGTTGGTACCCTATATCTCTCATCGCCATTAATGTGTATTATTTTGCCGTTAAAGCAGAAGGTTAAGTGATTAAGGATGACAAATCATTATACCCTATTGATTTTTAAAAATTAGTTATTTGTTTCCTTTGATAGTGATCGGAACATTTAAGTCAGTATACAGGAGCCTTTTTTTCCCTCCATGTTTTCTTGATTTTCGGTCGATGCAGTCATTGAGTTCCAAAGCCAAGCTGGAAAAATCGGATATTGGCATAACGATTTAGCTGTAAAATTTGCCTACAAAACGCTATTTTTTGTTGGAATGGGGTGTTTGGGAACCAGTCGACTATTTCTTTGTGCAATCATTCGAATTATTAGAGTTGCTGGTGAGTAAATAATTTGGGAGTATTTTTTTCTTTTAAATTGGATACGTAGACAATGCGTTTCAAACCACAAGAGGCTAATGGGTCACAACGCTCACCCGAGACACTATGAGTAACCCCGAGGGTTATGATTTAAAATAACTTAAACCTGAGGATGCTTCGATATAAATATGACAAAATGAAATCATGGCTTTGCTTTTCTTGAGAAGAAGAATTTTAAAGACTTTTCCTATATATTCCAAACTTTGATCGCCCATTAATTATGGCCCCGACCTAACACCCCCCCCCCGGGAGGGGGGATCATGACCAGAAATAAACTTGAATCTACACTACCTGAGGATGCTTTCATATAAATATGACTAATCATGGCTTTGCTGTGTGTTCTTCACTATATATTCCTTTATTAATTTTTGATTGCCAATTGTTGCCCCACCCTACCTAATCCCCTACATACGACACATCCTTGGATTAGAAAAGCTCCTTGAGCCTTCGGTCAGGTGAGCTAAAAATGTTGATAACTGATTCTCAGTATTATTTTTTATTAAATTCTAGCTCAGTTATCTGAATACATGCAAGAACAATCTTTATCTACATTCTCTTACCAAATAAGAATATCTTATTGCGTAAAAAAAATAATGAATGTTGGAATGAGGTCAAATTAATCAATTTCCTGTGTTTAAAAAAATCATAATTGCTGCAGATTTCCACGGTGTTATTAAACTAAGATAAAAATTCAATTCTGTCTAATGAAAGTTAAAATTTAACATTGTAAATTTCATAGTTGTAACACTTCTGAACACGGTCTGAATTAAACAGGATCCAAATTAATCAGACACTTCTGGGAGTAGACAATTGTTGGCGCAGACATTTTGAAAACATACCGCATCAAAGTAGTTTTGTTTATATTTAACGATTATCAACAAAATAAAATTTTCATAATGCATACACATCATTTTTTTTTTATTTGTGTAGAAAATCCTCATATAATTACTTTCTTTGTGTTTATGTATTTTGACAAGAGCAATTTCTAGACTCTTTTCTTTAGCGTAGATCTAACTGAGTCGCTCCCTTTTTAGCCTCGATAGATTAAGTCACATGACTCTGTCAAGCGAAAACTTAACATGAAAAAGTAGTCATGCTCAAAAGTCCAATGAAACAATACAAATTGTGAGGAGAGCAAACATCAGAAGTACGTCAGTTGCCATGAAGGAGTAAACTTCCCCAGTCTACCGGTCACACTCGCCGTGTGCCCTTTGTTATGATCGGATAAAGAGAGAAACCCATAGTCAATTTAGTATGAAAATAATGATCTAACGAATTTTATGAAAGACGTCAGTCAACATTCGACCTAACGACAGATTTTATTTGCAAACAAATGTATCGACCACTGAATTTGTAAAACGTTGTCTTTTAACGAGATTGTAGATACTCTCGTATCATCAACTTGTTTGTCAGTAGCCTGCCTCTTTTTAGAAAAATAAAAATATGCTCCTGTGTATCAAATCAACTCGGAGACATAAACCTCATATGCAGCTAGGTAATACTGGTATACTGTTACATAAATAAGGGAAGTTGACGATAGAAAGGTTTAAGTCTTCGCGATTATCATAAAGTTTAGTTGTTAGTTTGACATCAATGTCTTTCTTTAGAAAATATCGAAATATATGAAGATGATGTGTGAAATTCCGTGGTGTCTTTTATTTGGAGTTCAATGGGATGGGATATTTCAAATCAACTTATGAATGAATATACATGTTATGATAAAATGTCGTCGATATATCTACAAATGTCGAATTGAAGACCACAGCAAGAGACTTCTAATAGTTTTTGAGTCAGTAAGGTCTGCTAATAATATGTCAATTTATTCAGCGAATTTATAGCCTCCCCCTCTCCATGTGAAGGCTTGATGTGTATCAAGAAAACTTAATTGCACCACACATTCCCTGGGGTCAGATTTTAAAGACTTGCCAGTGATTTTTTTGAAAACCAATCTGGCAGTATCTGCATGTGATGGCCTGTTTTGTTTTCTAATGAACAATGTATATGACTGTGAAGTTGATTTCTTCTGAAAACCAATTCCGTTATTTCTGTGAGGCACTTGCTACAGATCATTTATATAAATTTGAAATTCGAAATGCAAGTATCTTAACAAAAGAGAAACAAGCGCACAAATCACCTTAGATAATTTTGAAATTATGCCCCTTATCCATGACTTTATTTCAATCGTTAATCTTCTCCTTTCGCTAGAAATGAAAATATAAAGCTTGCAATGAAATGCTTTTATTTTATGAAAAGATAATTTGAAAATCTGTTTGATAGATTATAAAATATTAAACATTGTCTCTTTTTTCTTAGCCATTGCTTGTGTGTATGGTGAAAACTTTTAAGATCTTTTCTTTTCTCGAGAGGAGAAATCACACGGAAAACGAATAATCGACTTAATATCACTCGCCCACCTAAATATGGGGAATAAAGGTCAACAAAATATGAGAGAAATAATTACATGATTTAAGATGGATATGAAATGGTCATACTTTGAGTATGAATAGCAATATGTTTGCCCTACAGCAGTCGACATGGTAACTCGAAGTACGGGGAAAGATGAGAAAATTTTGGAGAACAGAGAAAAGTAAAAAATAAACTTGTTTTGGGAAAGTGAGTTGCAGCAAAGAAGGCGAGAGATGGAGAGAGAATTTACGTAAAACATTAACGTAAAATAAAATAAATCATAAATACGTACATTAGAAAAATGATAGAATGTTGAGCATGCATTCGCAGGTCCCCGGTGGTACCTTGCATTGTAAATTGCACACAGACTCTTCATGCATATGTATATAATCAAATATATTACCATTTATACGAACCTGGTCTCGGATAAGTGAGTTTATTTCAAGAACCCTAGTAATATTTATCTATTCCGGATAAGTTACATACATTCGGATATATATAAATTTTCACCCTTAGTCACAAGCTATCATTCCGGATAATTTAGATCCATTTGTATATAGTCAGCATATGTCAAGGTGGTGAATTCTTTGAGTTTCCGTATTCCGTGATGACTGCTTACTGGGTACAGCGTCCACTTCAGCCGATATCGCGGTGGTAATTCTGTGTGTTTGCGTATTCCGTCGCACCTCAACGCAACTGGAGGAGTGCAACACATATTCTTACGCTCATTCCATTGGCCAGATGAAATACCAGCTCGTATTCTGAAACAATATGCATCTGAATTTGCTCCACATCTTGCACACATTTTTAACATTTCACTGGCACAAGGGGAGGTACCTGCAGACTGGCGTAGCTAATGTTATTCCTATATTCAAAAAAGGGGAAAAATATTTGGCAAGTAATTACAGACCTGTTTCATTAACATGCATTTGTTGTAAACTATTAGAACATAGTTGTCAGCAACGTCTTGAACCATTTAGACCAACATGATATTTTAGTAGACTGCCAACATGGATTTAGAGCTAAGAGAAGTTGCGAAACTCAGCTACTTACTCTTAGCCATGAATTACTGGAAAATTTACATTCAAACACTCAGACTGATCTGATCATTCTGGATTTCTCAAAGGCATTTGATAAGGTGCCTCACCAGAAGTTGCTGAGGAAGTTGGATAATTATGGGATACGTGGTAACACCTGGAGGTGGGTCTCTGCTTTTCTCAGCAACAGAGTACAACAGGTTGTCCTTGATGGTGAGGTATCCAGTCCAATGCCTGTGGTCAGTGGGGTTCTTCAAGGGTCAGTCCTTGGGCCCCTCCTATTCTTAATTTTTATAAATGATTTACCATCATCTGTTACATCTAAAACAAGGCTCTTTGCCGATGACTGCATCCTTTATCGACCCATTCATAATCAAAATGACTGTGTAATCCTTCAAAAAGATCTCGACTCCTTAGCTAATTGGGAACATGTCTGGGGAATGCAATTTCATCCTCAAAAATGTAGTTCACTCAGTATCACCAGATCTCGCACACCAGTAAAATATAATTATAATTTAAAAAGACACACACTAGAATCTATAAGGACAGCAAAATATTTAGGCATAATATTATCCTACATGTCCTGGGAACCACATATCAATAATATAACTTCTAAGGCGAATAAGATATTGGGTTTCTTAAAAAGAAATTTGCAGATAAAAAATGAAGAAACAAAATCTTTGGCGTATAAATCAATGGTCAGGTCTAACCTTGAATACTGTTCTTCAGTCTGGGCACCACATACAAAAAAACTCAAAGATAAACTAGAAAATGTACAAAGACGAGCTGCACGATATGTCACACATAAATACCATAATACAAGTGATGTCTCCAACATGTTACACCATCTAAATTGGCCAGCATTAGATCATAGAAGGAAAATATGTAGACTGATAATGTTATATAAGATTACACACAAATTAGTGGCTATAGATCAAAACCTGTATCTAGTACCTCAGACAACAACCATCACACGTAATACCAGTCCTCTTCATTTTCAGACCTACAGTACACGTACAGATTATTATAAATTTAGCTTCTTTCCCCATACTGTGACTTTGTGGAATTCTCTTCCACACTCAGTCCTGGCAGCAGCCTCTTTGGACCAGTTCAGAACTCTGGTCAAAAGCTATGCTCCATAGCTCTTATATTTATAGAGCTAATTAGAGCACAATGTAAATATATAATTATATAGATATACACCTTTTTCATGCACAATGTAAATTGTTTTCCATAACACTTAGTTTATTTATACTTTCTATGGCACTTAGTTTATTTATACTTTTTAAATTATAATTTAGAGGTCCGTTTGCGCAGGGCCAGCGTATAATCATCAGGTTTGATGGAACGCTGTATTATGTAGATGTAGATGTTTATCCTATTGCACATGTTAATTGAAATTCAGGATTTGAATTTGTGCATTGGCTTGTAATTGACAAGCAGTTGACTTGATTGATATAATTGAATTGATTGATTGATTGATTGAACTTGATTGATAATTGAATTGGTGACGTTCATGCACTTGTGACCTACCCAGTGCAATATCCGCCCGATTTGGGTCGTCACACTTGTTGTATTGATTGTTGATTGTGGGGCAGCCCTGTGGTAGCCCCAGCAAATTGATCACCGCGGCCAGAAGCGCCAAATTAAAGAAGCAAAATAATATCTCTGTTGTTTGTTTGATTAATAGGGAATCTGCAATAAATATAGCTATATATAGCTTTTTTTATAATATTTTCTTTGATTTAAAGATGAAAGAAATAATACTAACTGATAACAATCATAGTCTTCTTTTTTATTCATTTCCGCTAAATCGATGCTTGTTAATTTAAAACACATGCGATATTTATTTTTAACCTGGTTTCTTCTATATCGCCAACTCACACCAGGCCCGAAGGAAGCAATTTTAGTGGGGGGGGGGGGGGGGGGGGCCACAACCAAACATTTTCAGTTTGGTGGAAGCACTATGAAAACTCCTTGACAAGCTAAAAAAATGGTCATCACACGTTAGTATTGAGGGGGCATGGCATATATAGTAGTTATATTTTCTATAGCATACTATATTCAATAGTTTGTGAATTTTAAAAGCGTTTATGTCCTCCGCATGACACATGGCATCGAAGGTTTCAAAATATACCATTCAAATGCTTACATTTTTAAAAAGAAATAACAACCTAATGAGCTTAATCTACACTATAGCCCCGCTGTTCTTTATCGAATATAACCCATTCCTTTCAATAGTTCTGTATCATACGTGCAAAAATCGCGAACCTTGGTGACACTGTTAGAAACGATCAAACCGTTATCTAGAGTGAAATGAAGGTCAGAATTTTGCAAAGTTATTTTTATAATAAATAGAACTATGGAATGTAAATATAGATAATTGCATGAAATATGAAATTTAACCACCTGTCACTTGCATTAACAGCTGAAACTTCTCTCGCAGATATTGAAGTGAAAAAAATATGCATCATTAAAAATGAACACTTTCGTGGAATGTCAATAGAAATTCAATAGAACTGATTCCGCGTAAGTAAACTAACATGGGGATAATAAAACTTACAATTTGCGAATAAATTTCTAAATAACTAAGGATACTCATCATACCCGTAATACTGAACTGTGAATTTAATATTAATATTATTTCAAAAATGCAAATAAATGGCAAACATATAAACATACATGTACTTAGTGTAAGATGAAACAGAAAATTTGAAATATCACATTACACATGTTACTTATGGCATTTTAAAGGAGATTAATTAGTGCTGATTACATTTTGAACAACATCGTTTTACAAGAGTGTACTGAACTATCGATGTGTCCAAAATCTCCAGTCATCCTGAGCAGTGGTATATTTCAATATTGGAATCAAATTGGTGTATATCCATATTTTTGATAATGAGAAAAAAAATTATTGTGAATGTCTGATTTTGGAAAATATTAAATTGTAGAGCAAAAAAATTAAAGACTGACTGTGAAATACTTATTATTTTTTTAAAAAAACATTAAAGATACAAAATTGATAAAATGCATCTGTATGATACACATATAAATCAAACGAAACTAATATTTTAAAAAGTCAACAGATTAAGTTAATAACAGTGAAATATACAACCTACATTAAATTAAAAGTGTAGTCGATAAACAAAGTGTACAGAAACGGACGGTATTTCTCCCTCGCATTGAATTTCGTCATAATTACGTCACTTCCTTTGAAATACTTAACTCTTGCAATGCAAAATCAATATGATCAAATTCAGTGTCGTCACATCCTGCGAAACTGGGATGTTCATACCCATCCAAAAAATAGCATACGCCGTCTATTTCCTGTGGAAATCCAGATGGTAGATCCTCTCTGGTTCTTGGGGTATATATAAAGCCCTCTGTCGCTTGTAAGCATCTGAAACACAAAAATAGATTAGGAAAAAAAGGTCAACATCTAATCACTTTTTATTGGGCCATCATTAAAAATTTTGTAGTAGGTAGGAAGGTAAGTTTTTTTTTTTTTTTTTTTAAAAAATATTTTCTAGCAATTGACAATCGTTTATAAACCACAGAATTTTCATCATAGACACCTGACAGCTAAACAAATTAAATTATTAAAATCTTTTAATCTAAAAATTATCCTAGAATATTGATACACCTTAACTATAAAAAATAATGTACAGATAATCTATACTACTATATTAAAATAATAGACTCGAATTTTTGGCCTTTAATACCGATAAATCGGAAGAGTACTGTCTTTTGTTATATATTTTTTAAACATAATTGGTACTTGAAGATTACCAATTTGTTTTTATTTTTTCTCAATTAGCCTTCGCTAATTAATAATCAACGAAAATTCCACAAAAATTCCGGAAATCATCTGGATTTTTTGGATTTTACAATCTTGCGCGTGCGCATTACATTCACGCTAAATCACGGTGTTCAAATCATGAGAGAAGACAAAAGAAGTACTAAGTAGATAATAATATAATAAATATATATGAACAGAATATATAGCAAATTTCCAATGAAAATTTACACGTATTTGTATTATCTTTCTGAGTTTATCCATACAAATGTGATATTGTGGTCACGTGGGTAATCATTCGCCATCTCGGAGACACATTTATTATATGTTATTTATGTATCTGGCCATCTCAACGGGGGGCAAAAAGCTCATGATCGTAGGAGCAATATTAATGTAACTACCCGATTTTATTTTATCCTTCCTTTCTTTTATGCTTTTTTGAGGGGAAGGGGGGGGGGCAGTGGCGGATCCAGAAGTCCACGTGGGGGGGTTTTGAGGCCCGTAGGGCCGAAGGGGGAGGGCATGGGAGGGGGTGTCCCCCTCCCATAGGTGGGGGTTCGGGGGGCCTCCCCCGAGAAATTTTCTTTAAAAATGGCTCCAAATGGTGCATTTTCCAGCATTTTAGATTGAATTAATTAGTTTTTGGCCACTTTTTTCCTAGTTGTTTTTCAAGACCGACCTCCCCAAATTTTCAAGAAATTGAACAAAAAATTAAAATTTTGGGATTATTTTTAACTTCCATGTTAACTTGAAAAATGAGACTTTTCTAAAGAAAAAGTTAAATGTAAAATCTGATAAAATTAGAAATATCGCCATTTGCTATATAATATCCAATTCTTCATTTTAAAATGCACGTCCTACACACTGTCGCATGTGAAGCTTTGTCTACCAAAATACAACTGCATGATGTGCAATTTTCCAACACTTAGAACATTCGAATTCTGTGTAGAGACCCTAATTACTCTTTTCAACTACTTGACTATACAGTTCATATAATTTGCAATATATACACATAATGATATTTCATATTGAAGAATAAATATAAATTATTTTGGAAAATAATTGGAATTATTGCTTATTCATTGGGGGGGGGGGGTAATTATAATTTCTAACATAAATGCACTCTTTAATTCTATTTTTTTTTTTACCCACTTACCTGCCCAATGTTTGAAAAAAAGTCTTGAAAAACAATCAATAAAAAAGTGGCCAATTCTTGTTTTGACAGGACCTCTAATTTATACGTATTAGTTTTACCACAATTCATTATTAATACAAAGTTGTAACCGTTAGTTGGGTTTTATTCAACATCATTCAACTGTAATTTTAAAAAAATGCAGATCTTTTGCTTTTTAAAATTGCATTGTAACTTCCATCTACAAAAGGAATACTTTCAATGTGCTTTTTGGTACAGGTCACAACGTATTTCAACTAGTATACGTCCCTGATGTATTAATTAATTTTTTTTCTATTAAATAATAATCACAGTTTATTCACGTAGTTCAATAAAGTAACATTCAATTATCGAAGAAAGAAGAAAATTCTCGAAACAATATTACTTTAGCCAAAACAAAACCGTAATAACTATGTGCAGTTTTGGTTGTTAGTGTATGACGTTGCGTCATCACTAGCTGCACGGACTATCATGATCTCTGCATGTACAGTACTGTTGATTACCTGTATATTGTGTGCGCTCAAGCGGAAAGGGATTTCGCATGGTGACTGTATATTTCACCTCTTTGTGTAAAACAATGGGCTTGGATAGAGTTGCATTTATGCAATATATTGTTAAAATGACACTTGTAAAAAAAAATTTTTTGATCGGGCGAGGGGGGGGGTTCCCGAACCCCCCCAAACCCCCCTGAATCCGCCACTGGGGGGGGGGGGGTTACAACTCCAGCTAGAATCACATCTTAGTGAAGTAAGCATTCTTTTTCCGCCAAAAATTACAATAACATTATTTTCATTTCTTAACTTTGAAATAAATCGAAGTAATTAAATAACGTCAATATAACCGATATTTTCAATTTGAAATGTGTCTAAATGATTGCAACTTGAATTTGTTCGCCATATGTTTACTATTACCTTCACTGCTGAAATTTATAACGCGGTAAATATGAAACATAAACTAGGGGCAAAGAAATATTTGATTCCATGCAAAAAATTCACATTAGATTTCTTAGAAGTGCAGTGAAATCAATAGCATTATTGTAGGTTTATAGCTTTGTTATGTAAATACATGTAATTACCTCTGACCCTGGTCTGTCAACAATACGGTGAACACCCCCTGCAATGCTTGCGCCGTGCATTTCCCACGTGAACCATCAAAGAAAGTATTTTATTGTTTATATCTAAATTCACCTCTAAAAATTTCTTTAACTTTCAAAATAAGTGGATGAAATATGTAAATTATTGTTATTGATCTTCAGTACGTTATATAGAAGGGACAGCCTGTTCTTCTAAATATGTAAAGGTCGTCATGGTAACTACGCTTTATAGGTATCAGCAGTGCTGAACTCTTTGTTGTTGTCATATTTTCAATGAATATCCATAATTTCTTTTACTAAATTTGTTTGGAAAGGTGAAATTTATGTAAGCTCCGGCGTGATTCTAACTCATGACTTGATTTATAGCTAACTGGTGGTCAAAGCCATTCTGCGCTACGCCGTTACGCAACAATTTTGCAAAAACAAACAAACAAACAAACAAAAACAAAAAACAAAACAAAAAAAAAAAAAAAACAAAACAGAATTATATTCACATTCATTGTTTATCTCAAAAGTACCTTACAATATCAATGTGTCGATGTATCTATTTTGTAAATGTCCGATATGCACATGGATGCATTCATAACAATGTCAACCCGTGCACGCACGGGTCAAAGTCTAGTCTATTAAAAAAAAAAGAATTTGAAGTACTAAAAAAATGATTGGGTAGGGGTAATTTTAATGGGTCAGTCGGAGTACCTCAAACAAATCATTTTTTTTATTGTTGGCCTTGTATAAATATTAATGATGCATCATCCCAACCCATCCACCCACACACATACACACACACAATCATGAGAGAGGAAAAAATGCTAACCATAGTATCATTTTAGAAGTTCCCCATCTATTTTTCGTTTAATGTAGAACAAATTAAATGTTCAGTTCCCTTGGAAGTCAGGTGCTAGTAAACAGAACTCTTTATGATTTCTAGAACGCTGTATTTTAGCCAGTCTGAAACTAGAAATCATTTAATCATACAATAAAAAGTAAAGTAAAAGCTTGCTTCGTTTTCTCACCTGTACGTTGTTGGACTAATGTTGATCCTTGTAGGTTCACTTCCGGATTCAAACTTATTGGCGAGGTTTACATTGTTACCAAATAAGCAGTATCTAGGCATTCGCGCACCCACCACTCCGGCCAAGACAGACCCAGTGTGGATTCCTATTCTCATCTGTGTAGAGGGAAAAACATAAATTGGTGAAGTTTATGTCACTTGTATATAAATAAAATACAGTCATGGAAGTTGGGTGATCAACAAATTACTCAACAGATCAGGTTCGTACCAACGGTTTCAAAAAGGGGGGGGGGGGGGCTTCCCAAAAAATCTGACCAAAAAGAACTAATTACCTTGTCCAAATCCTGGAATATTTAAGCGCTCGACCTTACAGCAATAAAATAAGGGAGGGGGAAGCAGCCAGCATCTAAAGGAAAATTTACTTTAGCAAAATACCACATTGTATACGTAGAAAAATGAGCCCCCCCCCCCCCCCCCGCGCGTTCTACGGGCCTGCAGATCCATCTAGAAATATGAAATATGATTTTCTAGCCAGAAACTATCATTAAGTAAAGAAAAAAAGCATGTTCCAGCTTTAACATTTTAATGCACTTTCCTATAGTTATAAACAGAGCTCTTCTATTTCAGGCCCGGGTTTATAAATAGTCTAGAATTGTCATGGCAACCGAGCCCTCTTAAATTTATTTTGTTGTAAAGCACCTTTTCAAAAACCTTCGGAAGCCTTTAGTTTAACAGTTTAACACAAGCCTTTAGTTTAGCATTGTAACACGTAGAATGACTTCTATATCAGTGGTAGAGAGTTCACGAAGTGTAACAGATTAACAATGTATTTTTAGAAAGCATGTCACTTTATCTAATTGAGGGCTTTGAGCATCTGTTTTTTGGATAATACAATATAAAAATAATAATGTTAAAATGAATTTCTCTGTAAAACGCCTTTAAAATATTGTGTGCTTCACAGCGAGTGCCATCAGTCAACTGTTTAGAATTCCTCAATCTGACGAAGATATCACTCATCAAACACTAAACAAGTGAATAGTTGTCTAATTATTTGTATCAAATCTCGGAAAAACTTCTGCCTTATCTCTAAAGCATGTCGCTTAAATTTGTTACACATGAAGGCAACAATCAAGGTCAATTAGTTTTTGCAGTGCTAAATCGTCCTTGCTCTGAGGAGAACGACAGTTCTCAGATTTCTGTGGCAGGAACATGCTTTACTACAATCACAGGTTTGCTCATCGCTGCACAGAAGCTCAATAAATTTGTTCCGATGATTACTTTTCGCACGTGTTGTAAGACCTAAATCCTTCTACCTCAGTTAGGAACAGAATCGAAGAATTGGACGGGTATTTTGTTCTTTGTAAAAAATAATCTCATTTTTAAAATATTATAGTGAATACAGAGATATGTTAGCCTTGCTTTTAAATAGGTTGAATTTTGTAATGTGTATCTCGATAGGTTAGTTGATATTAACTTTTTACTTTGTTACTGAGTATATATTAACAAGTGGGAAACAGAAAAATCTGATGTCATAATGCCGAAAAAAAGATTTTTAAAAAATGTGTTAATTCATAAACCCTTTAATTAATGTACTTTGAATGATACGGCCTACCATTTTGATTGCTGATCTGACCTGAATACCGGTCTGATGTGGATTAGTTTACAGAGTCTTGTAATGAGACATGTTACCGAATCCCTGGCTTAACCATCACAGATCTTTCCACGGAATCCATAGGAGGTATATATTTTTGTATTTCATTAATGCTTTAAAATCACATTTTGAAATATTAAAGATGTTCGTGTTCTTCTATCCGAGAATTCCACAAAAAACGCACTTTTAAAAGAGATAAAGGGCTGATGGTATAAACAGAAGCATACATCTTGTTTGATACGTAGACATCTGCTGTACAGGCTATCTAGATTATAGGAATCACATTTTTGTATGTGAAGAGATGACAAAATGCTTGAGAATTCTACACGTCTGAGCTAAAGATGCATATCGCTCACGCGGAGAGGATTCCCTTGTAACACTTTTACACGCCAATATTGTTATTGACTTTTAATGGGATATTATACTTCTAATGATATTTTATTTTGATGAGGGCTTAACAAGCATCCTGTCTGAAGAATTTGTCTAACGAGCGGGTAAGAACCTAAATCAGAGAGAAATGGCTTTACTTTCGCTCGCTTACCATATCACACAGACTGGCAAGTTTTTTATGAAAGTTTGAGACGGGGAATGCAAATTAAAAGTGATGATTTACAAGCGGGTCTTTGTACATGTAGTTTCAAAATAATGTCCAAAGCTTTGTTTTTCCAGTCTCACGAATCATACAAATTAGTGGAAACTTTTTAAAAGTATATACATGTATTAGAAATCGCAATTCAACCTGAAATCGAATAGAAAATTCTTTTATTGTAACAATTCTTAATTGTATGTATCGCTTAAATTTAAAAGGACTTCTCTGTTACAGTAATAATCTTCGAATTGAATTCTACAAATACTTGAGAGGGAAAAAAGGCAAAACGAAGCCTAAGGGGAATTATTACTTTAATTTTCAGCTATCTTTGATCATTATTTTCGACTGTATGCCATGTAAAAGTACACCAATAACAGCTGAATCCAACATATCTATGATAACATGCCAGATTCTCCTCGTAGTGTTGGTTTTCCCCCTTTTCTTTCGGGGGTCATTGTTCATATAATGTCTGTCAATTTATGTCATGTTTAGTGATGCTTTACCAATGATACCCGGAAAAGATACCGCACACAAGGATATTTTTAGGTGTATTTATGTATCTAATTCTATGCAGCAATAATGGATAGATATCTTACAAATAACTGCAGAAGTGTGGACAGTATGTGCAATGGACTGTTTTGTGTTTAAATTATACCCAAATCATTCGAAATTTAGTTGCATGCCAACCATGTTTCACATAATTTTTATTCGTTTATTTTTCTATTCACCGGTATTCCTACATTTTTTACTGGTCAGTATTGATTCACCATATTAAAATGCAGTTTTAATTTCAACAGGATTGAGAGTTGCAAATAAAATTAATTGTAGTGTTATAAAATCCCCATGATATAAAATCATGCAAATGTGCATATACATTGCTTATTTTTCTTGTACTGAAACCCCTTACAACGATTTTGTTGTCCGTTGTGAATTTTACAAACTAATTTAAATGTCGCTACATGTAGTTGTTGCTTATATTCAGCAAAGAAGCGGACATTTAAATCATTGAAATCAACCGACCAGAAAATGCAATAAATGTATCAAAGGAACAGATATTAGAACCTGAACGTCTCTCCTATTTACATTTTGTGTCGGTAAGTGGAAAACAATTCACAGCTCTCCTGGCTGCGATGGAAAGTGGGTCATTAAGTTAAAGAAAAAGATTTTTCTCTTATATATTGCAATTTAGAAGCAATGATTCGGGAAGAAAAAAATACAATGATTCATTTTCAGCTATGAATTACACAGAATTAGCTTCAGAACTTTGTCAGTTTCCTTCAACTTTCTCTTACTAGAAGAAACATTGACTGTAGCTAGATACGTTTTATGAACTTCTAAATGAAGCACGGAAATATAATGTATATTTTTAAATTAGCATAGATAGTTATCAAAAATATTTCTGGATCATTACATCTGAAAATTTTGATATTTTACTTCAACTTGGAAACTACCTTTCTAATCATTTAACATAACATAGTAAAGCACCAGAACTTGCTCTGCATGTATTTTACTTTTATGCAATTTAATTTTATCTCATAATTGATTACTGTCTTTGCCTACAATCGTATCTCTTCCTTGCCTCTCTGTGGACCCTTGATTGGAAACTCACTATTGTCTATTGCCTGAAAGGCAAGTATTTTTTTATAATCCTTAAATATGTCGACATTTAATAGAAAATACTGACCCTTATTACATTCCCGTCATGGGACAGCTCATTCTTTGCAGTTTCCATCATCTTCAATGCCATCCACGCAATTTGCTGCGCATGGTAGTTGGACTTCCGGTGTAATCCGCCTGCGACACAATATGCATCTCCTATTGTTTCTACCTAAAACAATAACTTAATTTTAGGATGGAGGTCTAATTCATCATCTACTTAACATCTAGTCCTTTAAGTAAAACGAACAAACAAATGTGTTCGTTATAAGTTTTGTATTTCCTCATGGTCTATGCTTTAACATTTTTTGCTTCTATTTTAACAAGGCCTGTAACAGATAAAGTAGACCTTGAATCAAGGTACTTTATCTGTTACAGACCTTGCATTTCAAGGACCGTATAAAAACTTACATTATTTGTAGTTTACAGACTTCACATTTCTTAAAGGTCTTACAATACAAGGTCTATACTTTTTTTATGTATAACACACCATGTATTTCTTCAAAGTCTAATAGACACCTTTCTAATTTGTTTCAGGCCTTCTTCAAGGTCTATACTTTATGTTATCTGTTACAGATCGATCTTGCATTTCTTTAGGTCTGTACTTAAATCCAAGCATTTCTTTAAAGCCTATTACTTTAACTGTTACAGCTCTTATATTTCTTAGAGAACATGGTTGAAATACTCAGTCGAACCTTTGTTTATCAGAGAAATTAATTTGTATCAAGTATGTTAACAATATGTTTGACTGCCTGTATGAAAAGCTATACGTTACAAGAAAATATTTCAAAAGGATTGATATAGAATCGAGGACAATCCTATTGTCGTTGCTGTATAAGCCAACACTATAACCACAATAATTTTAATATTCTTTCCTAAATCAGCAACGCACAGTAAAATGGAACAAAGTCAGTGTTGTTTAATACATGTACCTATATATTCATGATTGAAAACACCTCAACACCTGGTGCTAATATTTTTCTCCACACTCTCTAGAAAGATTTCAATAATATTCATTTAAATTGAAAAAAAATCAAGCAATCCTGTCTCAATATCAATGTCTGTCTATCTGTTTATATCAAGTCTGTTCAGCAACCCCGAACACAGAGAATCGTAAATCTCAGAAAAATCGCCAACTGATATCACCCATACTGGACGTCACTAACTTGGCGACCAAACCACATCAACCATATATTTATATCTTGTCCGATCATGCCTGTTCGACATTTGTATCCATTACATGGGATTCTGTATTTAATAAGTAAAATCAAATTCTGGAAATATACGGTTTCCTGGACGAATGAATACATCCCATCCAGTTATTGTCTTACAGATTGTCGTCGTTAACAATTGTCGTCTGCTTTTTTTCTCTGGAAGGCTATAAAGTATTGCTGATACCTACTCAACATAACTTTATCTTTCCAATTTTCCCATTTTATCCACTCGTATCAAATATTATTAAGACCAATAATAGGAGTCTTCTGGCCGCCGCTATTTCAAATGGTTGATATCGTTAAGAAGTCTGACATGTATGAAGTCATGAAAAACAGAGGATAGTCAATGTTTTGTACTTGGATATGGAATTCATTTCACTCGTGGCACAGGATTTTGGATGTTTTCACGACTGCGAAGCACTTCGTTCTTACGGTTAAGCGTGAGCTATAGAGAGAGTTAAAATCATATGTAAACTTTTTTTTTCTCTTCACATACCTTAAAAACATATGTAAAAAATAATTTATAAATAAGTTATTCAATAAAATAAAGGAAGCAAATGTGTAAAAGATTATACTGACAATACAATTTTTGAAAAATGTAACTTTTCATGAACTTTTAGAATTGAGAAATGTCTTTTTTAGAGCGGGGGATTATCCTCGTTTTGTACGCCTCTATTCTTTGACACTTTTGCGGCCTATTTGATGATATGCCTCTGTCTGTAGTGCCGTAGGATGCAACGTCATAGTTGAGCAGGTGCAAGACGTCATAGCAAAGCGATGGTAAGATATGGATAATTATAAACAACAATTTGGATCGAGAAACCTTTGATAATTTTTGTCTAAGTTAGGATGGTTTATTTACTCCCGCTATCTCATAATAGGGAGATCTTCTTTATAACATACTTTGTCAAAGGAATGAAAATCAAGAGTTTTGCGGAACTTTTGATATTTTCAGTGAAAAATATCACCTTTGATGTGAAAAATATCACTTTAAAAAATATCAGTTTTTACAGTTATTCACTGTTGAAAATGTAATAAAGCTTATCATTATACCTCATAATAATTATTCTGTACAACGCATTATCTGATTGGTTCTAGACAATCACTTGACAGGTCCATAAAACTTCATATTTCCCTGTCTTCGTCTCGATTCAACCTCTTCGAAGACCTCATGCATTTTCCCGCATTACTTATATAGTTCGTTATATGAAAACTTTTTTTTTAACTGAAAGTGAATCATGTGAATTTGAGAGCGACGCCGAATTGAATAAAATTGTGTTCATTTTCATAGGGTTGGCTTGTTTCGTCATTATTAACAATTTATTGCATGTGTGTTCGGGAAAAATGAAGATTTATTCAGCCAAGAAAAATCATATTCCCCCGAGGGAATATGATTTTTCTTGGCTGAATAAATCTTCATATTTCCCGCACTATCATGCAATAAATGTATAATACATGTATATTACTATCATCGGTTTCGAGCAATCCTTCATTTACCAGATGTATTTTCACACGAATCTTAAAAAACATTCAAGACACAAAAACATTGAAAGGAGAAAATTCAAATCGAGCTTTATAAATATGGCGTTATGTATCATCTGCTGGTAATATTTGATTTGAATCTCCTGTCTGATAGTATTCAACAACGTCGTTAAAATCAACAACGACATCATTCTATGAAAACCAGTCGCTCAGGCAATATCCTATTCTTTATTTAAAAGGCCCAGTCCTTAATCAGTTTTCAAGTGTTCTTAAAATCGATTATGATTGGGGTGTCTCAGTTTGCGTTTGGAGGTATACAATTGCAGCTAGCTCATCCCTACCATACCAGAACCCTAACAGACCATCCCATCTCCTAATATTAGGAGAAGAGAAACTAATATTTTTTCTTTAACCCGAGAGCTTTCTTAACACTTTTCATATATTGTCAGCATTGTCTATTAGCAGCTGCTTGGTGTTAAAACACAGGCAAATCAATCACCAATGTAATCTATCAGGAACGATAAATCTAATTATACGGACTGGCACTTTTGGAAGCTCCATGCAGTAAGACAGACGATGTATACGACACACTTGGGCAGCAGGTGTTTTTCTACATCCAGAATCCAAACTACAATTTATTTTAATCTTCAGAAATCTCACATTCAACAGAAAATGGATGACTAAGCTTTGAAACAATACCTTGTAAACATCTAGCATTCCGCAGTAGTGATCAAATTGGGTATAAAGAGAGTTCAGCATGTTGACAACCATCATTGGGGTACAAGTCGCACAAATGGCCGTAAATCCTACTATGTCACTAAACAACATTGTGACGTCATCAACTTTGGTCGGCTGTATTGGTTCTCCTTAAAATAATATTGAATAAATTACATATTTTGATAACATAAATGATAAAAAAAAAAAAAAAGAAAACCAGATACATTTTTTTTCTCATTGTCATTAAACAATCATGTAATTTTTTTGTTTAAACAGAATTTCTTTTCTAAAAGTTGCGCAGTGAAATACAGTTGACCTTCGGTATCTCGAACACTGATATCTCGAATACAATGGGTATGTCGAAGTGATTTGGAAGTCCCAACGCCTTATTCTTTAAGTATTTTACACTGGACATCTCAATAAATCGGTTAGATGAAATATAAATTAATATCAATAAGGATCTAAACTTTTATTTTTGGTGTGCTTACCTCTCCAAAGTTTCATAGCTATAGCTTCAGGGAAGATCATGTTTAAGAGCTCCACGTTCTTCTGTTTTTCAATATTTACTGCTTCACTTCCTTCCAAAATGCTCTTTTTTATCTGTTCCATTCTTTTTGTCAATCCATCCTGCCGATATCAAATTCAAAAGAAGTCTTCTCAAGTGATTTTTTAACAAATTAAATAAAATTCATTTCCTTTAAATAATGAATATTTGCAATGTATATTTTAGGAATGACTCTAATTCTTGGCCAAATTATTCGAGTATAGCTTCGCGGATTATAAAGCGTAAACTGACCCAAACCAGGTTATACTCGAATAATTTGGCCAAGAATTAGAGTCATTCCTTATAATTTAATTTTAAAATCATTAAATAACTAAGGGTGTACAATTTCGTTGCTTTTTATTAGTTCAAATTTGCCGCTCAATAATACAACCGTAGTAACGGAAGTGATGGGAAGCGAGGGGAGGTAAAAACTGATGCATAGGCCTAGCGGCAGCCTTGTTGTTTGTTTACATGTGGTAAGATCGAATTATTTTTTGAAAATAAAAGTACATTTATTAAATCTGGAATTTTCCATGAATCCCGAGGACTGGAAATGAGAGGATTGTATGGATACAGATGATTCAGCTGGTTGTCAGGGGGTGTGTCCCCATTCCAAACCAGGTTATACAGAAATAATTTGTGTTCCTTTTTGGATATTAACCAATCAGAGGCTAGAATACAAACAAAATCAAATTATATACATGTATTACAAAACTGGAAAGCAAACTGAATGCCAAAATGATATTGGAAATTATTGTTTAAATAGGGTTAATTTCAATTTGTAATATAAACTGTTTAGTACACAGTTCATGTTTACGCAAATTAGGAAACGTCTTCTCATTTTGTACTTGTATTTAAATTTCTTCTTCAACCATTACTAAATTTACATACAACATTGTGGTGTGGTTTGTTTTACTTCTATTACCACAAAGAATCGAAGATATCGTTGTAATCAATGGAACATACACCGAGCAACTCATATTCCTTCTCATGGATGTTGTGTTTTATTAATGTGTGAAACTTGATTAAGTTGGATTAATCTTTAACAAAAAATGCTAATTGTAAGAACACCAACTAAAAAGAATATCACTACCTGTGCTTTGGTTTGTTCTCCAACGAGAATGACGTCACGAGTTGCGTCATGGATGGGGACATCTGATATGTAGAGACCTTTAGAGATGAGTTCGTCTAATTTCTCTATACTTGGGGATCCTAAGAACATTAGGGAATCTGATTCCGGGAGGAATATCAATTGCCCTTTTAGCAGTGTACCCTGAAATGGTTGAACGTACAAATCAATATAGGGCATGCACAAATATAATTTTAATTCTGAAACTTATAGGGTTAGAAATCAGCGAAGACAGTACCTCATTAAGAGATAGGTTGTCGTTAGAGCGTACTCTGGTCTTCAGGAGAAAAGCAAAGTTGACCCTCGACAGCAGCGCAGAAAAAGTAAGCTGTTTGATCTCAGGTCGGATAACCTTAAAATACTTGGTAAAGCTTAGCTCTTTAGATTCCTCCTCAGAACGAACAGTCTTCATTAATGCCGTTCCGAGCTGACTTATTTCAAGGTTTCTATTCATAATCAGATGAAAAGGGAATGTTTCACAAAAAGTGTCAAAACCAATCCTTAGATCTTCTGGATTTTCCGAGTAAGCGGATTGATGTGAACAAATCTTACAGCACGAGCACTCTCTCGAGCATGTTTTTACAGAGGTTTGTACTTTTATGATATGGTGTAAGGAGGTTTTTGTTTCATTCGGATGTACAGTGATTTGAACATCCAAGCTGAACATTGAATTTGATACATATTTAACAATACCCGCGTAGTAATCCAACATTTTTGACCTCTCCGTGTATATATGTAAAACCACATGGTTGGGACTATTTTCACATCGAAAAGATGGCGGTCGTTGCGCGTTGAATTTGGAAGACTTGAGAATATGGTCATGGAATCCATCAAGATTACTGAAGAATTCCACCATATTGCTACCCAGTACGCTTAGAGACCTCCGATACTCTGACAGACAGAGTTTGGCGTACTCCTCGCCAAGCCGGCAAAGCGTCCCCTTTTCGTCTTGTGTATCTACAAGTAGCGAAAGCCTAAATGTTTAATCAGAATTCTTCAATAAAAATCAATTCACAAATATAAAAGATGCAAAGGAAAATTTCTTTTCATCTCAAACAAATATACACATATTATTAGTGAACAGGACAAAAAAAACATTGTGCAAAAATTCCCAATACAATACACCATATCTAGAAAATGTTCGTATTAGAAGCAGATAAAAATTTGCATAACCCGTCTAATCTGTAAGTGTTGAAACAAAAATTCTATAATATGACATGATTGATTTGATAATATCTTTCTTCTCTAGACAAAAATGTCTGTGTTAGTAAGACGTATCAAAGAGTCCGAGTCCCCATTAGAGGACAGTTTCTGCGATTTTCTGGGGATAATTATCTAGCTTTGTACCGTTAGGGTTTATAGTTTGTCACTTTACACATAAATAACCCTTCATTGACGCCTCTACTAAGATGCAGGATCTTTATATGATTACGGAATCGGCTGAGTGTTTTATGCATTCGATCCAGAACCTCAGGATAGTAATTTCATACAGATAATTCAAAATTAACCGAAATGGAAGCTTGTGGGAGAATTTCTCAACCGTATATTTTCTAACATTTGCAGACATTTCAGCGTGCTGAATATTAGTTAATAATCTAATAGAATTGAGCAGATACTGACGTTACAAAAACTTAAATCACATCAATCATAATAGTTGAACGCTTAGACAGAGGTGAAATTAATAATAAAAAGAGCCCCAACACGAGACAGTTGACTTTTACTTCATCAGAGGCAGAATTCCTAAAGGCATGCCATCAAACGCGACACAGAAAGGTTAAAAAATGTTCAATACATAAGAAGCAGATCAGAGATTTATTGAAGTTTGTTTCACAGTCAATATATTAAACAGAAGATTCGATTTTTTTTTTATCCATATCAAACCACATCTGCTACAAACTCAATATAACAATGTGAAAATTGAACCACAGTGGAGTATTCGAGGAACATCAAATACGTAAATATTCCCAATGCGAACATTATAGTTGATAATATTAGTTAACAAAGTAAAAAAAGGCTTTTGGTTTGTTTTTAGGGTAGAACTGTATCGGAGTTTCTGATATCTAAGGACAGTTTGGTTCGGATGCATAAGACTGGAATGTATAAACAAGTGAATCAATTTTGTATATATCTTCAGCACGAAGGGATTTTCTTTCAATACTTTCTATTTGGAGCCAGCGATAAAGATGTTGCCATGAGACATAATAACTCGGAGAAAAGATAAATGTTCTGCATAAAATATATAAAGCAAAGCGTCTTAAAATCGCCCTGAGACAGCTCATCAAAATTTACAATCTTTGTTATTAAATATACAGTGTATATCAACCAACTATAACTGTTTTATTGCATTATATTCAATAAGATAGGATTTTATGCCGTTAGTATCGGTGGAAGAGAAAAATTAAATCAAAATGTTATTGTATCCACAGCAGCCTTGCTTGTGTCCTATACATTTTTAATTATTTATGCAACAAAGCAATTCTCTATATAATATCTACTTCTTACAGGTTCACAACTACATAAGTATTAAGAATACAACCTAACGAGGAAAAGTAAACAGAAGATCTCAACTGGTTAAGTCTCTTGTCTTGCATAAACAAAAAAAAAATCGGAAATACATGTATTTGAAACTCTGGCAAATCAAAAATTAGACCACGTTCAACAAATCATTGTGGAATAAAGAGTTGGCCGAAACGCAATAAAATTACAAATTACTTAAATATATGTAGGTTTTCCCATTTTGTGATTTAAAAAAAAACACTTTTATTCAGCTCGTGTGTTTTCTGTCCCTTGACAGAAATTCTCTTTAACTTTTCAATCGTCAACTTCTCTTACTTATGCAGCAATATACCTTTATCACCTGCATACGGGGTTTTTATCTCTCAGTTGATTCGATACGCAAGAGCATGCTCTACGTATGACCAATTTCTAAAATGAGGTAGGTTATTGAGAAACAAGTTGGTGAAACAAGAATATCAACAGTCTCGTTTTAAGCCATCATTTCGTAAGTTCTATGGTCGATACAATGACCTTGTCAGCAAATACAATCTATCATTAAGTCAAATGCTGACTGACGTTTTTCATACTAATCGTTAGGCCATTATTTACACACTGAATTGTCAACGGATTTTCCCGTTATTTCCCGATCATGACAAGGAGCACACGGCGGGTGTGACCGGTCGGTAGGGGGTGCTCACTCCTCAATGGCACCTGATCCCACCTCTGATGTTTTAGAGGTCCGTGTTTGCTCTGCTGCTGATTTGTATTGTTTAATGGACTTTTGAGCTTGAATACTGTTCGTTATTTCCATATATTTCATTTTACCACATATTTATACTTTACTGGTTTTTATCCTTTTTAAACTTCTTGCGCCATATAATAACATCATAACATAAGTGCTTAAAATAAAGACAAAGGTGTTTTGATTTTTTTTTTTTTGATGTAGGATCTGTTGCTTCAATGATTTTATAACTTAAATTGTTTTAAATTTTCCCTTTATAACACGTTTACAAATGCATACATCAGAAGCGTTAGAATACAAAGTGCGAGATCCATTGAATGATATTCACTGGGTAAAGGGTGTTGTAAACATGTGATAAAACTTCTGTACAGTACATGTATGTAAAACTAAAGTTGAATTCCTGTAGATTATCATAGATAATCATAAGTTTTAATCTTTTTGGATAAGGATAAGCTAGTGTAAAATTAAAATTTGTACAATTAATGTCCTTCCTCTTAAGTCAATTCAAAATCAAATCGACCTACGTATACGAAGAATAGCCTTAGATATCTGTTTGCTATACATGTACAGTACATGCATGACATCAAAGAGTTTTACCCGTAAGTTTTGCTACATGGGTGGAAAACTTTAAGAGCTCGTCTTGGTCCAGAGGGGTGTGTCTATTTTCCTCATTGAAAGCCGTACTGAATTTGACATCATTTTCGATAGCCTCATCCCTGGAAAAAATGGTTTTTATAGTAGAATTTCAGTATACTGTTCAATGTATGTCAGTTTTCATTGTTTATAAGTAATCTATTCGTTTTCTAATGTACCTGATTTTATTAAGAATATCTTGGTCACATGAAGCAAGAAGAATCTGCACGGCTCGACAAACAAACCCAGTCTGAAAAGAAATAAAGAATATGAAACTCTTTGTAAAACATTTTGTACTGCTATACTGTGTCTTTTCGCGTTATCAAGTCATTTTCATTTTTGTATTTAGATGATACGTCTTTAATAAATACGTGCATCACCTAGCTTTATAACAGCTGTATAGAAATATCTTCATGCTCTTTTACGTCGGGGGTATTTTGTCAAGGTTTTCGATTATTGTATTTTTAGGAGCATCTGGATCTAAAATATCGTCGTCTCCATTTACATGATGTAACTGTAACTGCCTGCGTGTGCCTCACATTATGTAGCGCACACACACGGAGAGAACCAATGCCACAATGCTACAAGAGCACTCTTCGAACATTACTCTCTTGAAATGTTTTGGTTTCGCGAGTTATTCTTGGTAGAAATAATAATAGTTTGAAATAAAAGTCTGGAAGACTGTGAAGTTATGTATACAAAACGTGGACATGTGATAAACATGGAAGCCGGCTTCTGTTTATACAGAGCCATATGTTTCTCAGAATTTCCTACCTATCATTCAGTATACATTCTAATGAAAGGAATGCATCTCAAAGATCAAAAGATTTTTCCCTTAGTGTGATCATCAGTATTTACATTTGCCATAAAAACTGTTTCAATAGTGGGTTATGTACTAACTTAGGTTAAAAATGTTTGCTCCGCACCTATTTTGTAATGTTTAATGGACTTTTGAGCTTGAATACTGTTCGTTATCTCCATATATTTCATTTTTCTTTTTGAAAATTATATGTTTATGGATATTGACTAAAATAAGGTGAAAAACTTATGTTACCTTAAAAGTTTAAATCTGAAGTTTAAACATCTATAACAATCTAGATAGTTACATTTAATTTTAAACTTCAGAGTAAATATCCATGATACAACAAATGCATGCATTATAAATCCAGTTCATTGTTGTATACCCTTAATGCTTGCAACGAAGTTCCCATTATACTAGTATGCTTTGGACGAAAATGTGGTGAAAGTACATGGCTTCCAAAACATGACTAGTGCAAAGCAGTAAATGTAAGATTGTTTGCCGAAATTTGAAATGAAAATTAAAAGCATTCCTCGTACGAAGACCTCCGACTTCCGTTTCAGAACAAAACTAAGGATAGGTGATTGTAATTGTCGCACTGAATCTCTCAGCAGGAATCGGTTTTTGTTGGTTGATAGATAACCCAAAGTAAGTGCCAAGGAGTACCTGAAATATTGTCTCTATGTGATATAGCTCTTGTCTTATCTTTCTGGAGTGGAGAGAAGTGATCAACTTCTCCGCCTTAATGACTCTGTTAACACCATTAGTAACAATTGCATAATGCTCACGAAAGTTTACTTCGTTCTCTTCAATATTTTAAATACCATGTCGGTGAAACAAGATTTTTATCTATGTTATAATTTATTAGCTAGGAGATCAACAGACCTTAATGGAGAGACAATGAACAGTATATTGATTTCCGGAATACATTAATTATACAGATGTATTGTCGTTAATGCCTTGGTACTATACTGCAATCACAGGAAGGTGTCATTTTTGTTACAATCAAAAATACATGCACAAGTAATTACATATGAAAATAACAAAAGCCATTCAGAGTTGATAGAAAAGTATAACTTATTGTGTCCCCATAGGAAGAAAGTGTTCTATTTGATGCCTTTCGCACACTGCATCGAGTGAATTATTAATTTTCTAATCAAATGAAAAGTCAATTTTAATCCATTAATAAATGAAGTATTGACGAGTGCTTTTACTTTAATCATGCCAATCTCCAATGGTGTACACCTGTGTTGAATATTCTCTTCGATATACTACCCAAAATATGATTCATTACAAAGTAACAGAATGTACTTTATTAAATTATTTATCATAAGTAAAATCCCACATAAAAAAGAACAAACACCCGATCTTTAATGAGAAACAATCTGTAGTATTTTTGGTAAAAATCTTCCACTTCTGATAAAACATCAACAATTAATACTATGTTGTAGCAGTATCAGACACTTTTTGCATCAATTATATATGCATGTACGTGTATTTATTATTAATAAAATAGAGTCCACTAAATCATAATCCTTTATGGATATAATAGCCACCGTTTAAGATAAAAAACAAATCTGTCAACTGCTACGATGAAAAAAATGATACAAATATACTCAACTTTTCTCTGTTTTTCTTATTTGTAGATTTTATAGCATCAGTGATTAGTACAGAGATTTTTTTTTTTATTCAAGCAATACAAAATCTAGACCAGGGATCGGGATCATGAAGCAGACTTAGACTTAAGTCAATACAGACAAATCTAGACCAGAGATCGGGATCATGAAGAAGTCTTGGACTTAAGTCAATACAGACAAATCTAGACCAGAGATCGGAATCATGAAGCAACCTTAGACTTAAGTCAATACAGACAAATCTAGATCAGGGATCGGGATCATGAAGCAGTCTTAGACTTAAGTCAATACAGACAAATCTAGATCAGGGATCGGGATCATGAAGCAGTCTTACATGTAGACTTGAATCAATACAGACAAATCTAGACCAGAGATCGGAATCATGAAGCAACCTTAGACTTAAGTCAATACAGACAAATCTAGACCAGAGATCGGAATCATGAAGCAACCTTAGACTTAAGTCAATACAGACAAATCTAGACCAGAGATCGGAATCATGAAGCAGTCTTAGACTTAATTCAATACAGACAAATCTAGACCAGAGATCGGAATAATGAAGCAGTCTTAGACTTAAGTCAATACAGAAAAATCTAGACTAGACTAGGTTTCTTATACCACCCACGAGTCTGTTGAGCTGAAATTTACTGGAATATAAATGCCATGAATAAACTACCAGCTTGAGGACTAATTACTAGAATATATTAAATTTGAATAACTTTAGTAATTCATTGGAATTCAATATCAAATTCATAGAAGGACTAGAGGATAAGAAAAAAAAATCGAAAGGGTAATAGCGACCTCTTAAACTGCATTTGAGAGTAACTTATTAAACTTTGAAATATAGTTCTGAAGGATAATAATGTATATTTAAATAAATGTTACAAAATTTAGCACTATACACTATATTCAATTTCCTGGAAAATGTTTATTTTTATTAGGTGACAAGAAGGTTATAACGGTTAATTTGTAAGTAACTTTTGCAGAATGTCCTAGAATCCTAGATAAAAGATTTCATACAGGTTTATTGATGAGATCTAGAGTTTTGAGCCGAGCAATATTTACAAAGGATATATGAGCAGTCAGGAAACGATCCGCGCAGCGGGTCAACTACACAATACTGCCATCTCAGATTCCATTAGAAACTCTCGGAGAGGTCTTTGAATTTGTCAGGCGGTCTAAACTTGTAAATTACGATTCTCTTCATAAGAGCTGTATCAGTACAAACCTGATAAGACCTATGTAATTATGAGTGTATTTAGTTATTAATGAACTAGATCTAAAAACATGGCACTGGTAGCACTGAATTGTTCGCAAAAAAGACGAGTGAAATAGAACATTATTAATTTTGCACTGATGTGAACAGGGGTGGATTCGTTTTATCAGATATGATAAATTCAAATATTTAAATTGCGTTTATAAACCATATTCTGAATTCAATAAACAATCGCACTTGTCATAATTTTATTTGTGATCGACTAAGTTTGTGCTTTTGAAAGTTGTTTTTGCTGTGTACAACAATGCTGACGTGTGACAACAAATACACATCATTGGAAAAATCCTATATATAAACGACATGAAAGTTTACTAGTACTCACTGTTGGTAATAAAAGTGTCCCCACGCTCTCTATCAGACCGATCAGGTCTACTTTCTTTTCAGATAACTCATTATCCTCCGATCCAACGGAGCTTGCCGTGGATACAGTGGACAGGGTACTGGTCTTCCTTTTCGGGGAATCACAGGTGCCCGAATTCCTGGTGTTCCCGCTACAGGAAAGTTTTACAGAGTCAGCAGGATTTTGTACTGATTTGGTATCACACGTTTCTTTTTCATCCTCCCTAAGGAACTTGTTTCTTGAGTTTTCTGACACCAATTTATTATTTTCCTGAGGGTCTACCCTATCTCCATGCTCCACGGAATTGCCTTTGCCGTATTTCAGGGCAAACGGACAGGGTGGGTTCTCCGCGTCGATCAGTTTTTGGCCCTGGCAGCTCATGGTACATCCCATTTTGAAAGAAGAAAAAAAGCAACAAAAATAAAAATCAAGGTTAAAGTTTGTGCCTACGTCGGGCGAAATCACAGAAGAGTGTTAAGACTCTTAACGACCAATAAAATGGACCATGAAAGGTTTATGTGATCTCAACAAACGCTCTCCACTGATAGGGACATTTTTATTTACAAATCTCTTATTTCCTATTGCCAATCATTGATGAATTCTGCAGATTGTCCGGGTATTTATTTAAAGTAAAATGCCGGATATACACAATGGACATCAGACACGGATCAATAGAGTAGTTTTGGAGCGGCCGTGGTGATATTTCTTTATTAAGAGGAATCATTGCGATTCCAGACTCTTGTAAGTAAAGGCATGAAAGGTTATACTTAATGAGATCATTCATCGTAATTTACGAAGAATGTCAGCATCAGTTCTTTTTTAAACCGAATAGCCTCACGAATCTCGGAGCGTAAAATACATTTCCGTATCAAATCGGCTGGATAATATCTCCCAAGTAAGACAAACTAAAAGATGGTGCCAAATTCATCCCAGTAACGCGTGGACGTGAATCAAGGCATTTACATATTGTACGACTACGAAGATCACGGCAAGGATCACATTCTGATGAACCTCATCATTGCCTCAAAATGAGAAGTTGCTCAATAGGGACAATTTCATCAAGCTATTTTCCTGAACAAGAACTGCAAATTGCTGAACATCCCCTATTAATGATGTATTTACTTTCATTAATAATGTTGATTAGTCTTCTTTACTCGTGAAGTTCGACACTGATTGCATATTTACATCATTCATAATGGAAAAATTAGAAATAAATAGAAAAAATACTTATTTTCTTGTAAGGCTCAGTCGACCTTCCACTTGGAAAATTATTTCAACAGGAGCTTATATGGCTGTCCATTAGAATGATCTCTTGGAGATTGCTTGTCGGTTGTTTGGGATCTCCAGAAAATTACTGAAAAAATTTCAGCCAAATTCTACCTACCATGCCTAAAGTCTAACTTCATCTAGGGCTAATAGAGTTAAAGCTGTCAGTGTTGTTGCAGGAAGTTTTGGGTACTTGACACCCCACCCTCGTCCGCAAACTACCACATAGACAATTAGTCTAGAGCAACCAGTGCACTCTCGGTAGTTAGTAAATATTAATTTTTTACCATGACTATGGTTTTCTTTAAGGCTAAACATCATTAGCTTGTACAATGAAAAATTTAAATATTCGGAACTTTATTTTTAATCTACTGTGTATGTGCAATACATGGTGCAGAAAACTTACCAGATAACGTTTTCTCCGGCATTTGGATAACGTGAGTAATATGTTTCCAAATTAAACAAAATGGCTCTGTTCTACATATAAGCACAAGCTGTCTAGAGTGTTAAACAGAGCAATATGTCCTTTCACGTTATCTAAAGTCTAAGGTATAATTAAGTAATAATGAAGATCAAATCCTACTAGTTTAGTTTCATGATCTGTAAATAACGAGCAGCTGGCGGTATGTAATGTAGGTTACGTATTAATTAGATCTCTGCATATATTTACGATAAATGTCAGTACTAACCTTAATATTCAGATCTGCTCTTTAATTTTTTAGACTTTATTCTACTCACTGACTATTTCTTAAAGATTTCAACTTTATATTGCGCAAAAATGGACTCGTTATCTACTTTGAATAAAATAAAAATAATAACACATTTTTTTCTGTGAGTTTTTCTCTGATTTTAATGAAAAACGACGTAGAACGTTAAACCAGACATTTTTATGTTATAAATGTAGGTCTAAATATATCTCATTGTCTAAGTTATCTAACATCACAATCCAAACACGACCTTGCTTCCTTTATGTTTATAGTACATGTTAATTTATTATCATGACTTTGATATAGTTCGTCTTGAGAAACTATGATTAACATGTAGGCACATAGTAAATCAATATTCAATTATACAGCTCGTGGAAATACTTTTCAAAAGATGTGGAAATCATATTTACACTTATCTGTGAGTATAATTTATAAATATATTTATTATTATATTTCATAACTAATTTATAACAAACACATTAGTAGTGACATCACTTAACATGTACACCAGACGTTGAAAATTCCATAGCAATGGAAACGTTTGAAATAACTTCGTAAAATGCGTAGTTTTTGAAGAGATTCAAACTTAACACCCTGCGACCATTAGCAATTTTGCGAGTGGCTTTTCTCATATTTTTATCAAGCAATGATCTGTTGTTTATTTTTTTTAACTTTTTCTCCTAATATATATGAACATGTGATTTTAGATATATTCATTCATAAATTTACTGTTAGTCCATAGAGTAGATACCTCTTGTAAATATGTTTATTTTGATTATACACTATGGAATTTCTCTTTCCTAGAAACACTAGAGGTGGGATCAGGTGCCTAGAAGTTAGCACCCCCTGTCGACCGGTCGCACCCGCCAAGAGCCCTCGGCATTGATAGATAAACAAAGTAATCCGTGTTCAAAATGGCATATATAAACAATGGTTAACAAATGTCAGTCAAAATACGACCCAACGATAGGATGTATTGGCAAACAAGGTCATTATTACTGTCCTCCTTGGAAATCGGTATACAAAGTGGAAGTGTTTTACAATCTTTGGACTGTGCAATTCCTCTCTTTTATGATTGGTAGAAAATACATGATGCGAAAAATTTCAATTATTTCATTGGTTGAAATACTGTTCAAGGCAAGTGAGATAATTTTTTTTGATGATCTAATTTTTGTACGACTAAACAATTTTTTCAAGATTTTCCTTCAATTTTTAAAAAAAATAGACAAAACGAACTAAAGAAAATTGCAATAAATGAAATTGGCGCTTTAATTTTATACAGCGATTATTAAAAAGTATTTTTATATTTTCTTGGTGAACAGAAATTTTCTTTTTGCATGCAAACATTGAAATTTGTGCTTATTTTTTCTTTGATTTGCACTATCTTTCATCTGATAGTTAGGGCTCATGTCTGTAAAAAGCTGAATAAGAAAAACAATGCCAAGAACTACCCAAGAATAATACAGCCTGATAGGTGTATGTCGGTTAACTGCTTAAGTTAATGTTTAAGACGGCAAAGCTTTTTGAAAAAACTATACTTGTAACGACTGTAGAGTTAGTGAAATGCTTACTCTAAACGATATAGTAGAGAACCCTGTAACATCAACTTCCTTGTCAGAAGTCTGCCTCTTTTTAAAAATTGATCGTTCTCTGAACATGCTCTTGAGTATTGAAACAGTTGTGAGATATAAACATCATATGCAGGTGATTGTTGAATATTACTACATAAATAGGGAAAGCTGAAGTCGTCCCCTTTGTCAAAGAGTGTAGTTGTTAGTTGGTCATTAACGTCTACAATCAGTAAAATATCCAGGTATGAAGCAGATGCGACAGACTCTGTGGTGTCCTTTATTTCGAGTTCATGGAATATATCGAGTTGACATATGAATGCAAATAACTGTTAATTCATTAAACGTCGTCAGTATATCGAAATGTTGAATTGAAAGCCACACCATCTTTTTTTTCCTCACCTCATGTAGAAGTTTTTAAATAATTCTGCTTCAAAAAAAAGTTCAAAAACAGGTCAACTAATAAAGGAGCATAATTAGTGCCAATCGAAATTTCAACAGATTATTGGAAGACCTAATTCTTCAAAGACTACATGGACATTGTCAATGAGGAGCTCCAGAATCTTTTTAATATTACCTTCAGAGTACATGTACTTGTGTATAGAATCAGAAGTATAGAATCAGAAATATGCAATCATCTAAAGTATTGTGATTAATGTATATTTCAGCTTTATGGTAGCAGAAGTTTTATTCTATATTGAATATGTTCAAAATACGTTTTTGCACCCACTTCCCAATCTTAGGCCTGCATGGTTTCCTCCTTCGGATCTGGCAGGGCTGGTTTTAAGGATGGAAAGGATGCACCCTTGTACGAGCCCCGTTACTGATATGTAAGTATACGCAGGTAAAAGTCAATTGCTGAAAGTCGTTTTGAAGAACTATCATGTTTATTGCTTTGGAACCTGCTACTTTTTAAGCACTAATTCCTATCCTTATTATTCCGCGTTAAAAAGTAATTGATTCTCGCGAACTTTACACAAGATCTCGAGTGCCAATGCTTGTAAGCCCCAAGTCCGAGCTTCGCAAGCAATGTGAAGGAAACCTTGCGGAAAAAAAGAAGCGAAATGAAAATTTCAAGTACTTATAACTTTTTCATTTCGAATTCTTAGAGCATTATTAAAACATTTTGTTGCTTTGTATGGTGACTCTGGGGTCATCACAGTCATGGCCGATGGTGTTTTATTAAAGTTTTCAAGATATTTATTTTGGTTATGAAAGTCCAGAATCGTTGTCTGAGCATAAAATATGCCTCTAACGACAAGCGGCAGCACATCAAAGTCTTTCTTGTGTTGACTTTGATATTAGCAAGTACCCTTTTATATATGACTTGCCGTTTATGAAATTGAACATACCTGTAATCGCCAGGTAGATGTACCTGTCTGAGAAAACAGGACGGTGAATTATGGGAGCTTTCTATCAACTTGTCCCTATATTTTCAATTAACTCAACAGTGTTCCTTGCCTCTGTAATCTAGGAGCATGACGAAGATATGAATATCGCATGCCAGATTAATTGATTGATTGATGATTGATTGATAGATTGATTGAAACATTGATTGATTAATGCATGACTGGATCGATAGATAGATTCTAAAGCACATAACTTTAAACGCTAAACTTTTCTTTGCAGGTAAAAATAAACCAAATTTGACAATTTTTTACGAGACATACTTTTCAGCGTCATTTTTTGACTAAGTAAAATCGATTCAGTAGACAGCCTTGGTTTTTTTTTCTGTTTTTACGGATATATTGTATCAAATACAGCATTTAAATCAATAAATTACACTTGTCGCTATTTTCAATTAGTGCAGAACAGATGTTGCATCTGCAGTAGATATAGTCTTACCGGTACGTGTATTTTAATACTGAAGCAACTTTGAAATAAACATGAAATTAATATTAAAGACTGGAAAAAAAATTAAAATGATGCAATTTTAACAAATTGTAAATTTTCACAATCAGTTCAATGGGCGTTTTCAGGGCATTAGGTTGATTGTTTACAAGATATCGTCAATATTTATCAAATGTGTTGAGATTTTCGTTTACAATAATACGGGGATCGTCAGTTTTAGCGTCAGTATAATCCAGATTTGTATAAAGTTTGGTGTCATAAAATCGTGTCGTGTATCTTCTATAAATCTACCTCAAAGACTCAAAGGAATGTTAATAAAAACAAAACAAGATTTCATTTTGACACAGGTTACTGTTTAACCTTAGCCCACATCTTTTGAACCGATATTTTACGGATTAAATTGAAGTTTTGCTTACTGATAACCTACACTTTTCAGATTTTCCTTTACATTCAATATATTGAACAAAAGAAACAAAATTAAGTCTATTAAATACTATTATACATGTTTAAGTACCAAAAAAAAAATTACATTTACACTTAATGTATTCCAGAATGTCACGAAGTCCTCCATGGAAATTGATTATATTTTTAATTTCAAAATACATCTTTTGGTCTCCAGTTTCCTTAATAAGAATGCAGTTACATTGATTTCTTAAGCAAAACAGAGAACAAACGTCATGAACAAACTTAATTTTAAAATTTAAATAAAAAGATGATTTTACTGAAACGAGTGGTTATTGGAATTGATTTTTTTCTTAGCTCTAGGGAAATATACGTACAAATTGATATTGTTAAATGTTTGCAGAAAAAAAATATCGCATCAAAATGGAATTATTTAACAAAAAATTCCAAGGTATACTTTAGTGAAAAACTAATAAAATACAATTTTATGAAACATGGCTAATCAATTAAGTCTCAGACTTCGTCGAGCTGAAAATGAAATTCACTGTGTAAACGAAACTCTCTGTAGAGAACCTTGCAAGCTCATTCAATTTAAATGTTGTATAACATTATCACACATACACGTAAATTAGTATCATAATCTTTAACAACTCTCACCATCAATAACAGTCTAGGTATTACATATTACCAAATTTAAACTTTGATAGTTTCTGAAGGATACATTGTGTTATTCTAGTAAACATTACAATGGGTGGACATAAGAATTTCAATTAAGAATTGTGTACAGATCATCCTCCATTGTTCACAAAGTCAACACCTTTTATGAATCTCTCTCTCCTTTTAAAATACTTACTATAAAACGAGAGCCATTTCCTGGTTTCCTGGCAACGTCAACCAACTGTAAAATATTCTGTAGCAAACTTGAATGACTTTCTCACACTTTTTATCTAGGACCTCAATGAAACTTGTCCACGTAAATCCGGAGCTTTTCCTTCTTATTATATACAATTAATAAGCTGTCTCCTGGGTGATATTCAGGAAATATCTGTAGATAAAAAAGTATCACTTTCGGATCAGACTTGACACCATTTTTAACAATCACAGATGTCAACAAAGTGCAGCCTTAGCGACAAACAAAGATTCCACTCCATTTGATTACTTTTATGGAAATCAGACATTAAAAAAAAGATTCGTTCTCTTTAAATTTAAAATTCACCTAAAATATCGAAGTTTGTTCCTCCGACAAAATGAATTGCGGTTTTAACAACAGTATCCGAGAGAGCAGAATATAATTCATAAAATGCCATGATAGAAAAGAAAAAGGAAGAAATTCGATTATTTCAACTCGTCAGATGTCAGGTTTGTACGTGCAGCGTTAGAAACACCAAGATGCATCGTAAGGGGACCAGCAAAATGACCCCCACCCTCAAACAATCACTTCAACCATTTCCTTGTGTACTGTTCAATCCTACTCGATAGAAGTCACTTTTTTTTTTAATTTGCGATTGACTTTATTCTTATGGCCAGAATCAACAAGAAAAGAGTTCAAAGTGTTGTTTACGGTTAATGTCGGGGGTACCGGAGTTAGTACCGATAGTAAAGCTGGAAGGCTATTGATGTTGGCCAACTGACGGAACGAACGAGGATTATTTTTGTCATTTATGGCTTGATTGTACCAACAGACTGATTTTATCTTAGTAAAATGGTTTTTGTTTTTGCTCTTGAAATTCCGATAGAAAACGTTGCACGTACTTTGGATTATCTGACTTGTGTTTTAGGATTAATTGATTAAACACTCCACATAACTCCCATCAAAAGAAAATGAAACTGATATAACAGAAAGATTTATACATAAAGTTTATTGCGTAGTTCTAAGATGTCGACGCTTTTTAAATTCTTTCGTTATATTTAAATTAAAGGATGATTAATTCATTTAATAATATAAATAGATATTTAATTCAGACTTTAAAAATTTTGCAGGGTAAAACACTAGAATCAACTCACCTTTACATATCATTAAGAAAGCATTTTGGTATCCTCTCTAAATCCTATCTTTAAATTCGTATGGGAGGAAAATGTGGATATGCATTCTCGTAGTTATACAACGTAGTGAATATAAATGCATGAATCCCCAAAACAAACATTAGTTCTCCATTTGGTTTATGGACTTGTTAAAATTCCGGGTAGAGATTTACGGAGACCCTTAGGTTTACCTTTCAGGTAAGTTTTTGTCACGTGGAACAAGTCACTATTCCGCCAAAACCTTGTTTGCCGATCGCGGGCCCCGAGATGCTGAGGGATTGTGTGTCCGCGGTATTTACATTGATCTCGACTAAAATACACTACATCGTGTGTCATCGCAAAACGGCAAACCCTTCAAGCCTTGTGTTTACAAAACTGTTAAAAAAGAATGCACGGGAAGAAAAATATTCTGAAGTATCGGTAAAACTGTGCCTCTGTTAAACTCTCAGTACGAATACATTGTAAGGGACTACTGTCAGTGTTAAAAAAAATCGCTGTACGTTGAAGAATCAATTTTTTAATTAGGATTGCTAATGTCCTTTCTGACATATTTTATTTTATCAAATAAATTCTGCAATATGACTACTTTGGGTTTGTAGACATGGCACACTTCGCCACAATATACTTCACAAATAATACAAATTAGATGATGTATTGGTCAATTAATTAATCCGTTGCATTATTGCAAGTATGCCGTCATTTTTTGAATTATTGTTATTATTATTTACTCATCAGCAATGTTATAATCAGGGCCGTCGCCAGGTTTCTGGAAAGAAAATTCGGGGGATATATCCTCCCCTAAGCCAGAAATATTTTTACTTAAATGGGTACCATTTTGATCGATGCGTTCTTGTGCATTCTGAAAGTTTATTTTTCCAATATTAACTAACCAAAATCTAGCAGTTTTACCTTAAACTGATAATAAAGTTATTTTATTTTATTCAAAAAATAATATTTTCGAGTTGATTCTTTAAGGGGCACCCAACCCTAACCCCCCCCCCTCCCTCGGACGGCCGTATACCTAAAATACCTTTCTAAATAGATAATTCATTCATATCGGTATACAATTTCATGAATACTCAATTTCATAGCTGTGAAATATTTTAAGATTCAAATCTATATCTAATGTATATACATTTGGAATTATACCATTTCTTATGTTTTGGCACCTTCTGATAAGATGATGGATAGATAAACTAAAGGGAATAAATGGCGCCGGACTGTACACTCTAGATCCAGTGATATGTAGAGAAGTTTGATGTCGTTGCTTGCTTCAGCTTTTTATCTTGATTTTTTTTTTCTCTCATCTCACTAGAGCTTCGTCCGTTAAACGTTTCACCAGTGATCCATGATGCATCGTTTTTGAAAAGGGGAGGGGGCAGCCAGAAAAAATATCCTAGAAAATCTTTGACAAGCCCATCACCCCAAAAAAGATAAATTTTCCACATTCCAAAATCCTATTGCACGTGTATGTGGGTGGTTGGGTGGGTGGGGGTGTTAGGTTCAAACTTTTCCACATACTCGTGTACATTTTATTAATTCGGCAACAAGAAAATGGGGGGGGGGGGGGAGGGCAACCACCCTTCTTTCAATGAACATTTTCAACAGTTAAAAGTTCATTTGGAAAAGGGGCTGGTACTAAGTGCCTGAGACGTACTATTTAGTAAACAAAACCAGGGTTTTTTAATTATGCAATTATTTTTATAAAATAAAGGGTAATTAAAATGGCATCTACTTTACAATACGAACGAAGATAAACATACTAATACATGTATATAACTTAAAAAAGAACAAACCAATATGTAACTGAAATATAGACAAATGTAACAGTAACAGACACAAATTTATATCTTCATTTATCTTGATTTCTAAAACCGTTTCAGAGTTTTTTTCGTCTGCTTGCTGTTCGACTTTTTTTTTTTTTTTTTTTTTTTTGCAATAAAATAAATTATTTTTAATGCGAATTCCTCGTCCCTCGAAGAAGATTCAAGATAAATGATGACAAAGGGTTTGATTAATGTAACAAATTCAATAAGAGAAAACAACACAGAACTTTGAAAGGTATACATTTAAAACTTCACTATAACATGTAAATGAATGTACAAATTACCAAATTTACTTCACATTAGCCACTCATATTCCTTCACTAATCAAAATTAATCCAAAAATATTCCACTTGAGAATTCATATTTTATTTTTTTGTTAAATTGCAATTTGTAAATCCGGCCAAAAGCCACGCGATTTGAAATTTCATTGAGATCGCTCCTCCGCAAATCCTCAGCCTGGGTGCGTGGTGGTGCATTCTAAAATTTTGGAGAGAGAAAAAAATTATTTGACGTGATATAGCTTATTAAAATGTACATTTAAATCTATGTCTTGTCATGAATTCTGAGTACATTTTAATTTGGAGCCTTTTCAACACCATGCCAGCCAAACGCAAGACGTATACTACACGGTTTTCGACTCTGTAAAGACGTTTGCCCTGTTTTTATACTTCTTCCCACAATGTTTTCTCGATCCCATTTAAAACACAAAAAATCCATTTAGATGTCTTTGATTATGCTAACTTCACTGTTCAAAAATATTAAAAAAAAATTGGTAGAACTCGACAAAGAGAAAAAAAAACATACATGTATACAATACGTTCATAATTTTTACTGTTCAATGCACAAAATTGCGATAATCTCTATAAGACAAAATAAAATAAAACCCCTTAAAATCCACGAAATGAGACTGTAGACTTAAATTAAATGTATATATATAAAAGGGGAGGGCCACTTCAGCAGTAGCACTTCATAATCAACGGCGACAATTTGACGAAATTTTGTTCCTCGTGCACTCACATAAAACTTGTTTAACTTTAATGTTTAGATTTGGTACACAAATATTTGCTTTCTTGAAGTGGGTGTCAACAAGAGACAGTCCATACTCGGGAGCTGATAGGGCATGTTTAGGCCGCCGATGTTTGTGTGTGTGTGTGGGGGGGGGGGGGGGGGGGGGGGTAGGGAATAACGTAATGGGGTGTATAACGTAGGAACTAAATGTAAATGTTGAATGAGTTATTAAAGAAGGCTGCAAAAGCAATTAAATTCAAATACACACTAAATGAACGGTGAACTATGAACTTGTGAAACTTTTTCTATCCGTACATGCAGAACATAAAATTAATATATTTTGAATATTTCTTTTCACATGCATGTTGACCTAGTGCTTAAACTAGCTTTGGTCCTTAAACTAGCTATGCTCCACATCGCGTAATAAGAAAGATAACTCTTGTATCACTATCTATAAATTCATACAATTTTTGTGTTTTTGTGTAAATAATTTTCTAATGAAGCATCCCTGAAAATGAAAAAAACGTTGAAAATGTATTGTAGTTAATTGAATAATTACGGACAATTATTAAAAAAGGTGATGATGTTTTGTTGGTTAAGTCTAACGTTCATCATACATGTACCAAAAATGATGAATATATATGTAATTCTATAAATCATTTTAAAGTCAGATGTAGGGATACTCTGAAGAGAGAGAGGGCATCACTTAACACTTTCTTACGAAGTTGTATCATATTAAAGTACATTTGAAAATTAATATTCTTTCTAATAAAAAATTCATCTTGCGAGCAGTGGCTTACCTGACACAACCCATCCCATATAATTGTACTTGTATAAAAGCATGGTGTCAATCTTGTAAAAACTGTGTTGGTGTTGGCGAAATGTTCCAGTCACAGAGACACTTGGTTGTTATTCAACATTTAAATGACAAAATAAAAGGATCCAGGATTTTATTTCCAGCTATTGAGTTGTGACTAGGGAGACAGTGGCATCTGCGGATTCAGGATTTTGCGTTGGGATAGATGCTATTTGAAGCTATAGATGCATGTTAATGGGTCTGGGGTCCGCCGAGGTCCTTATCAGGTCCAGGGCAGTGTCGGGTGGGGAGGAGGTCTTTGAAAGCAAAGCCTCCCGTAAGCTCTTGATAACTGGCAATTAGTGAATCTTATTTTGATACAAAAGCGACTGTAATTACCTTTTATAACATCGAAGAAATCCATATTTAAATCAGTGTTAAAAGAATGAATTATAAATGAGGAAAAAACTTTAAAATGAATGCTGATAATGAAGACATCTGTACTTGCTTTTAAATTTCCTCGGAAAAAATTATTCATATGTTTAAAATTAGGTTTTTAAGGGAGAAACGGAAATGCCTCTTGGATAAAGTCATGAAAGAACAAGAGGCCCATGGGCCACATCGCTCACCTGAGCTCAATGGCTAGGAAGAAGCAGAAAACAGTTCAGTATTGAACGTGGGAAGGGGGGGGGGGCAAACTTTAATTTACACTACCGCAGGATGCTTCCATATCAATATTACTAATCATGTCTTTGCTGTTCTTAAACAGACGAATTTAAAAGATTTTTTCCTATGTTTTCCACCGTCACAGTAGCTCATTCTGTAGAGCTCTCGCTCCGTGATCGGAAGGTCGTGGTTCGAGCCCCGGCCTTGACCGACCTAAGTCGATAAAAAATAGGTAGCAACTGTTCCTTCTCCAAGCGCTCGACACTTTGAAGTGAAAGTTAATTGCGGGTCCTTCGGATGAGACCTTAATAACCGAGGCCTCAGGCGTGTCACAGCAGGCGTAGGCACGATAAAGATCCCTAGCTCACTGCTCAATGGTTCTGAGTGCCGAGTAAAGGTCTAAATTTGAAGCCCTTCACCGGTATATGGTGAAGTCTCTATACGAGTGAAAAATTCTCGAACAGGACGTAAAACAACATTCAATCAATCAATCCTATGTTTTCCTTTGTAAAACTCTCATCTCTCAATGTGGCCCCACCATACCCACCCTAAATTTGAACAAAATTTGAATCTACACTACCTGAGGATGCTTCTATAATAATATGACTAATCATGGCTTTTTTTTTTAAATAAAAATTCAAATAATAAGAATATCAATAAATACTTTGGTGGAAAGATGCATTAAAACATTAGAAATAAAATGACAATTGAAAACGATTTTTTTTACCAGATAAGTTTTTTTAAATTGATTTTTTTTAATAATTAAAAAAGAGTGAGATAACCCTTACCAAAATTTAAGTTCATAAATTAGGGCACATCCTATTGTAATAGATGGAAATTATGTCTAAATATACTGAGTATTAAACACCTACACATCTGTTATCATGGCCGTAGGAACCGGGGGGCACGGGGGGGGCGTGCCCCCCCCCAATAATTTTTCCGATATATAATTTACTATAGAAAACATAAAGTTATGTGCTTGTGCCCCCTCAATAATAACGTCTGATGACCTTTTTTTTTTTTTTTTTTTTTTTTGCTTGTCAAGGAATTTTGAAAGTTGATAGTGCCCCCTCAACTAGAAAATGTATGGTTGTGCCCCCTCAAAGTAAAATTGCTTCCTACGGGCCTGGTTATCTATTCAATTTCATTGAATCTGTTGCTATTAGGGATGAAATACCTTAACTTCTTCCTTGCTGATTCATCATCCAACTTCTTCAGCTAGCTTCTCAATACCTGGCTTTCCCAAAGCTTTGCCTTATATACCCTTTAGTTTGGCTAGTGTCAGGTCATTTCATTATTTGAGGTCTTCAATGCGTTTTACTCAAATGCCCCTTAACCATTACACCTATATAAAACTATGTAAAAAGTTAACCCCCTGTTGTGGCCCTACCCTACCTCCAGGGGTCATGATTGGAACAAATATGAATCTACACTACCTGAGGATACTTCTATTGTAATATGTCTAATCATGGCTTTGCTGTTCTAGAGAAGAAGATTTTTAAAGACTTTTCCTATATATTCCTATGTAAATCTTCGACACCCCCCCCCCTTGTGGCCCTGCCCTACCCCCGGGGGTCATGATATGAACAAACCTAAATCTAAAGTATGTAATGAAGCTTTCACATAAGCTTCATCTGTTGTTGCCCAGTGGTTCTTGAGAAGAAGATTTTTAAAAGATTCCACCAAATTTTCACGAATTCTTAATTATCTCCCCTTGAAAGAGTGCGCGGCACTTCCTGTGAAGAAACTTTAATCCCCTTCACCAAGGATGCTTTGTGGCAAGTTTGGTCGAAATTGGCCCAGTAGTTCTTGAGAAGATGTCGAAAATGTGAAAAGTTTACGGACTACAGACGACAGACGGACGCTGGACACTCTTTGATAGGAAAAGCTCACTTGAGCCTTCGGCTCAGGTGAGCTAAAAAAAACGGGAAAACAGTTGTAATGGTGCATGTTTTATTATCGACCACAGGAGCGGCCTTCTAATAATTTTGTGATTGTGTTAGAAAGTGCACATGGGGATTTGAAGTGGGTTTTTTTCTTTTCTTATTGTTTCGATATAAAATTATTATTTCACAGTCAAATTAGAAAGAACTATGAATTACAAGACTACTTGAAATTTTCAATTAATAAATCTGTACGTTCTAAATTAACAAAACTGAGAATTTCTGCACATCCTTTAGAAATTGAAATAGGTAGATATTCACAGCCTTGTATCCCAAAAAAATCTCGTTTTTGTCACTATTGTAAAACTGTTGTAGAAATGAAATACATTTCATATATGACTGTCCTATATATAAAGATTTGCGAAAAAAGTAGTATCCTTTGAACATCTATAATTCAAATGATAACATGTTGAAGGAAAATCTTTGTAAAGTACTTTGTAATCCTGACAAATGAATGCAGTTCATTCTATGCGAATTTTTACATGAATGTTTTGAATTGCGTTCTAAAAATAGAGCGCAATCTGTACTTATAAATTAATAAATTTTGCAAATAAACTCCGAAACGGGTGCACCAGAGTTCTTACTTACTCCTCTGACAATACACTAGATACAAGATGATGTCCGTAAACTATATTTAGATTTCACTTGCATCGTAAGTATCGTACATTAAATTAAAAGTTTACTTTTATTTTCTATTAACAGCCATGAAATAGCAAAAACGTGAGTACGGTGGCGTTTCCGGTTGGCGGATCTAAGTTACTGGCAATTTTTAATGAAACTGGCAACAAGCAATCGTTTATTTATTTCATTAAACGTCATTACTGAATTATTCAATCAAAACTTGATTTAAATGATATAAAAGAAATAAGTTGTGATAACCGATTAAAAAGGAAAACGTGCAAATTATTTTTGTCTTTCACCGATCGTAATATTGACGGAAGCTTCTAGAACATCATATAGCATCGAGCCCGATGTTAAAAAGAAATTAAAATAGCTGCTTTAACATAAAAAAACTTTTGTGTGAATGGTCATTGAAATAATGGTAAATCATTAATAAAACTGTAAGTTGTGAATATATTTATATATCGAAAGACTATTACATATATTTAGTAGGTTTTCCTAATAAATTTATCGGTAAAATTTGTATATATTCCTCACTGAGAGCATCGTGGCAACGAACCCGAAGTACAATTTGGACTTTTAAATTCGTAATAAACCTGCTTACATAAAAAGAGAAAATTAATGAACAAGGCATTGTTCAAATACAATTATGCTGTAAATTTTTGTACTTAAATCAATACATTTCAGTTTTTTTTTTTCGGAAAACAGTCTTTTGTATCAAATACTCGGCCTAATCCAGTGGCGGATCTAGGAATTTTGAAAGGGGGGAGGGGCGACCAGTTTGGGTTGGGGTAGGGGCCCACAGACACAGATTTATTAAATTTTATGTATATTTTGGACACAAAATGGGAGGAGGGCTGCCCCCCCCCCCCTCTAAATCCGCCAGTGCATTCATAGGGCGTTGTAAAAAAGCTAATTTTTACACATGTACTAGGGTCTTGGATTATAAATATGTATGTACCTTATTGATATGTAAAAAAAGAGGTAAGGTACAGTTTTTACATATCAATAAGGTATATACATATTTATAAACCAAGACCGAAGTACCTGATAATTTTTACCAAAAAAATCAATTTCTCAGTAAAATGTGCATTTCTTGACGGAAATGAAATAAGAGTATCTGAAGTACAATATCCATAACACAGTATATACAATATCCATAACATAGTATATAACAGTTTTCACAATAAACGTCAATTAATGAAATTGTTATTTAAGTTTTACAAAGGGGGAGGGGGTGGAGACGTACTTCTACTTCATGAGGGATTTTGAACAAAGTATTTCTTCCTGCTGTAAGCCTGTAGGCTGTCAGTAGAAACTACAATATATATATTATTGGATTTTTTCTGTCGGTAGTGGTATAAATTCAATTCCCCGCGCTTGCGCGGGATTTCATCTAGTAATATATATTTTTATGCTTTAATTAGTTCATCTCTGTCCATATTACACTGTTTATACTATTTGCATACTGATTATGTATAACTTCAAATTGTAAACGTAGTTGACTTCACTGATTTGTACTGATTTGTACACTTGCATGTATGTATGTACTTTAGTATGTGTTTCAGTAATCTGAAAACACACTGTATTTTTTCATTTTGTATGTTACATGGTTGTATGCCGACATGTTTGGTGAATCAATAAATAAATTGAAATTGAATAAAAATCCCTTATTGATAACATATAAAAGTTGTTGGTGAAAGATTTTCTAAACGGATTTTTATTATGATTTAATTGTTTTTTATTCAATTTATATTTCACTTTTTTAATATATATATATATATATATATATATATATATATATATATATATATATATATATATATATATATATATATATATATATATATATATATATATATATATATATATATAATATAATATAATATAATATAATATAATATAATATAATATAATATAATATAAAATACGGATGTGTAAGGTATAAAAACAGATGCAAATTTTCGAAGTTAGTTAACATATACATGTACAAAAAAGTAAAATGGAATGGTAAGGAGAGACTTGGCGACTTCTCCTACCCCTACCCCACCCTACCTACCCACCCCCGATGAAATTTGGGATTTTGGGGTTTAAACAAGTTTAAAGAATTCCTAAGTTGGATTTTTTTCGGGGGGTACTGAGGATGGACCCACCCACCCTCCTGACAAAGTCCTAGATCCGCGCATGAGGCTAGCATTTATATTTTGATCGCCCCCTAGGAATGACAACTCTAGCAATCTTATTCGTATTTACCGAAAGGGGGTATGTCTTCCACAGGCACTTGTTCTGTAAAAAAAAAATATTTCCCATATTATAATTACTAATTATACTATGGGGTAAAAAATATTACAAAAAACAAGAGCCCGTGGTATCTTCAGTGAAATATATTAAAAATACAACATTTAGCATCAATTATAAAATTGTGGAATGTATACTGGTATATGAACATATATTGATTGGACATAAATAACATAAACTTAAAGATACATTAAAAATCAGTATTTAAAAAAAAAAAGATAAATTTAGATCTAGTAAATTCATGTATTTTTCACGTTAGCTGCAGATCACAGGCACTTGATTCGGTAATAAAGTTTTTAACCCGTGTTTTTATTATACTATGAGTTAAAAAATGTTACCGAAACAAGTGCTGTAGCTCGATGGTCTGCAAAAAAAAAAAAAAAAAAAGAAATTCAGAGAGCTAATTGATTATGATATGCAGCTATAATTTTACGAATGTGATTCATGAATAGATTTATATAGTGTACTTGTTCAAACTATTTTTTTTTTCCAAAAGGAGGGGGCTAGAACTTAGTTTGCCTATAAGACTGAAAAAAAAGGAAAAATAATTTCATTTCGATGAAAATCCTGTCGTTTTCATATTGAATCTAACTGCATGCACCCTGTTTTATTTTACATATGGGTGCGTCACTTTAGTTGACTTGTGATGATTGCATTCTATTGTTTACTAAAATCCTTTTCTTCTTTTTTTAAAAGGGCTCAATGTTTACACACCGTTTGGCGAGCTAAATTACCTGTGTAGGTACCGCTTGTGGATTAAAATCCAAAACGAGGCTCGATCGAGATAAACTTAGAAACTGCAGTAGATTTCAAGTCGGACTGAGACAACACAACCACGTTACTGAATCGACTGAGGAGAAAAGAGTAAAAATGTAGTGTGTAATAGGAAATTTGAATTGTGTCGGTATCCTAATGGAAAGACACAGACATTCTCTGTGTGAAAGTGTTGTTTTAAGATATTACAGGTGTAGAAATATTGGAGTTTACGTTTGGACAGGTAGTCGGCTCAGCGTGTTGTCTTATTTACTGTGTAATGGTAAGGTTTGCAATTAGTCCTTTTGTCTCCCGCGGAGAAAATGGTTCATGATATTCAAAGGCTATCTATTTTAAACATTTAATGAATTTTCGACAATTTTGTTGAGCTGATTTTGACAATTGCAACAATTTAAACATGAGTAGTGTGGCTTATTTCGTGAAAAAGTGGTGAAGTTCAGGTCGTTGCTCACTATGGCTTCGCACTGAATCGAGGACTGAGACGAAAGTATTTTAACATTTTTAGAAGAAGTGAAGGCATTTGATCATGCTCATGCATCAGAATGAAACCTTGGAATAACAACTGTGTGTTGCTGCTGCTGACCTTCGTGTCAGCAGTACAAAGCCAGGGGGAAGTGACGCTGAAGTTTGATGTCATTGAAGAACAGGCTCCATTAACTTTCATAGGACAAATCAATGTGACTGCTTATCCACCACCTTACACCCCAATGCAAACTTCAGATGACATCAGTCTGGATACCCAGTCCGGACTAATCCGCACTGCCCGGAAGTTGGACAGAGAGACAAAATCAAACTATGAAATTGTGGTACTATCTTTTCATCCGGGTGGAATGACGACTATTCAGATTAGGATAAATGTCATTGACACAAATGACAATGTGCCATATTTTCCAAGTGGCAGCAAATCCCTGTCTCTCTCAGAAATGTCCCCCAATGGAAGCAAAGTCCACATTGGTAGTGTGAAAGATAAGGACATTGGGATCAATTCTGTCCAAAATACTGCCACCATTGTGAGTGGAAATCAAGACAATATGTTCAAACTGGAATCAAGATTACCATCAGCAACATTGTATTTGGACTTGGTATTAAATGGAAAGTTAGATTATGATAATGGTGTGAAAGAATATAGTTTGATCATTCAAGTAACTGATGGGGGAAATCCTCGACATACAGCGAATATTTTGGTAAATGTTAGTGTTGTTGATGCCAATGATAATGCTCCTGAATTTACACACACGAAATACTCGACAGTTATACCTGAAAGTATTCAGATTGGGGCTAGTATTGTAAAGGTCAGTGCTACAGACATTGATTCTGGGGAAAATGGGAAGATTACTTATCTACTGGATCGGCAGCGAGATCCAGAGGAACATTTTATCATTGAGCAAAATACGGGTATCATTAGAATCAACAAACAAGTGGACTACGAGCGTCAAAAACATTACGAGTTATCTGTGATTGCAAGAGACAATGGTTCCCAAACTTTAGAATCAAATGCAGTGGTAGAAGTTAACATCACAAATGTTAATGAACAACCAGCAAACATTAATCTTGTTTACCTGATAAAAGATAACAAAACATTTGAAAACGCAACAGTGGGGGACTACATCGCTCGCATCTCTGTCAGTGACCCCGATTCCCCAAACAATTACTATGCCAATGTTAACGTTACACTGCAAGGAGACAAGGGATATTTCGGCCTTGTGACAGATGACAGGGTGGTATACCGCATTAAAATCTTAAAACCCCTGGATAGAGAAAGCTATGCTAATTACAACCTGACAATTACAGCCGAAGACTCAGGCCCAAGTGGACCACCTTTGTTTGCAAGTAAATCTTTTACACTGATAGTAGAGGATGTAAATGACAATGCCCCAAAGTTCACAAAAACTATCTACACTGCTTCAGTTCCTGAACAAGCACCTGCTGGTTCATCTGTTGTCAGGGTTACAGCCAGTGACCCTGACCTCGGAGAAAATGCTCGTATCAGTTACAGCATAATATCCAATCCTTCATCCGACTCAGATTGGTTTCAAATTGATAGTTCAACTGGGTTGATCACCACTAAGAGTAGTTCGAACATTGACTGTGAGCACAATTCAAACCCCTGGATTACTGTGATTGCGACAGATCATGGAAGTCCACCCCAATCATCCACCGCCACCGTCAGTATCACCATTGATGATATCAACGACCTTGAACCAGTCTTTGAGAGGTCCTACTATGAGGCCATGGTTCCTGAAAATGTAGCTGTGGGTTTCTGTATCTTGACGGTAAGTTTCTTAATTGACTATCTTGTGGATTAGTTTATATTTGATTTATTATATTGAATCAAAAATTATCATGCAGAATTTTCCCCCTTTATTTTCATTGCAAACCAGTGTGCCCCAAGGAAATGTAAAAATTTAACAAATGATTGAAAAAGTGCAAACAGCTGGGTTTTGAAGTAAGATGGATTATTTTGGAAAGCCTGATGAATGGCCTGGTAGTGTTCTGTTGAATGTTGATTTTCCTCTCTCTAGATTTAATAGAATCCTTACACAGACACCTGCATTTGTTTGATTATTTTGTGTGTAAAGGGAAAATAAAAAGAACTCTTCATAGAGGAAAAATACACGTTTACCCTATATCAGTAATAATTCTTTAATTAAATTAGTTGCCTGGCTTTTACATGTTGTATGGCAAGATCAGCTAAGGACAAAGTCTAGCTGATGGAGTGTGGTTGATTAGAATCAATTGATTTGTTTAGTCTAACACTTACAGTCGCTGATGACTTCATGACTGTTATAGTGAATGGATTTTTAGCTTGTAAGAGAGGCTACACCCTGATGTTTCCCTGCTAACATGAAGAGCCATGCTTTGAAGTTGAGGAAAAAGAGTCTCTTTGGTCACATTAGTTGTTTTCCTTACAAGGCACTTTGATCGTGGTGAATTGGTAAAAAGGTGGGACGGTGGTTTTAATCTGACCCTAGGGGCAGTAGCTGTCATCTACTGCAGTCTATATGAAGCACCAAGAGAGAGGCTAGTATGACAGAGAAACAATAGAACATGTGTAGAAATGGCTATAATGGGTCAATGCGACCATCATGAAGTACTGTAAAAAATGTGACACAATCCATAATTAACTACTAAAACATACACATATATGACCATGATGAATGAAAATCAGTTCCTTAAAAAGCAATGATTGTTACTTAATGTGAAAGAACACCAAAAGATTTTTATTTTTGGATAACAAACTAATGTAAAAGTGGTTTCCACTTTTGGAAACAAGTGTTCAGGAAGATATTAGAATTAAAGGCAAAATAGAACTTGAAATGTTTTATTTACTATATTTAGACTGAATTTTCCTTTTGGACAACATCTCTTTTGCTTAAACTAGGCTCATTTAATCATGTGAATGTTTTACTTGGCAGTTCAAAGAATAACTTGTGTATATTAACTGCTACCAAACATGTTTCAAAGATTTTATCCACACATGCAGAAGAAAAGCATTGAGTTGTGTACAGAAAGGATTTTAATTTGTTCACATTATGTCTTTGTTGAAGGAATGTCTTCCATAGAGAGACCCAAGCAATAATCCCCGTACAAATATTCTGTTGACACTAGGGATAAAGGGGTACATCCAGTGGAGCAAACATGGATTCCGCATTACAGAGAAATGGTGTCTCACCGTGAGGGGTGACCAATATGGTCTGACTGTCCTTGGTCACCAAAAAAACAGGAATCGTGTAGTTTGGGCCTCTCCCAAGTATTGGGCAGTCTAACATAATCAAATTTTTGACATTTAGCTCTCCAATTCACTTGGAATGGTATTACACAAAAATTATTATGTCCATTATATTTAATCCTTTAGTGTTTTACAGGAAAGAAAGGAAAAGGCTTAACCAGTGTAGCCCCTTTGTTTATTTTCTTTTGTGTGGGCATTTAAGAGTTTTAATCATGTTAATACAAACTTTGGTAATTTTTATTGAAATTGTCCAACAGTTGAAAGTGTACTTTTTAGTTAAGGGGTCGCCCAGGTGCAGTCATGGACTTGGGGAGAATTCATTATGTCAACCCCTATAATCAAACCTTTTATCATAGGGGCCTGCAGTAAATAACAAAACAGAAGTCAACTAGGTAACAAATACTGATTATACAGGCGATAATGATGACTTCATGTTCTCAGCAAGACACCTACACAATAGAAACTCTCCTTAATGAGTATCATTAATTATCAAATTTCTAAGCATGTATTATAGTTAGTACTTGGTGACCGATTTCCTCAAATCAAAGAGTGTGATCAATAGGTAGATAAAAATATATTGACAGCTAATTGTGAGCTGTATACAATGTGCAATGAGACCCCTTAAACACTTTCTTCCTAAAATTTTTAAAATGTGGTTTAATAGAAAACCTTTTTGGGAAAAAATGTACCTCAAAAGAATTTTATTTAAACCTCAAATTTCTGTTACATTTTCAGGGTTATACTCATGTAATTTGAATACAACATAGTGATTCATATTTGAAACATTTAAATATGCATATGGTCACTTAACTGAGGGGGTAATGATCCTGTACCTATCTTTAATATTTTGAGCCAAAAAATCAGAATAAGAGTGCTAATTAAACTATTAAAGTTTATTTGCTGATTTGCCACCACTTAATAGATTCGATTACAGTTATATTAATGGTAAATACTTGAACATATACAGTCAAACCTTGTTATCTCAGACTCAAAGGGACTGATAAAAAAAAACTCAGATATCCAAGGATTTGAGATATTGAGGGTAAAATATATGAAGAAAAAATTTTGGGGACTTCGAAATCACTTTGACATATCCGTGGCATTTGAAATATCTGTGTTCGAGATACCAGAGTTCAGCTGTAATTACACTAGTAAATTTAAACTAAATGTTTTGTTTTGTTTTTATTGCAAAACACTGTGATTGTGAATTAATACAGAAGAGCATACACTTCAAAACCTGTAAATATATTTGTCATGAGTTTGTTATAATGCTTGACAGGACTCTTTGTTTACTTGCTTATTCACCATCGTAAAATTAATGGCATACACATGTGCATTAGACATTTGTCCAGGTAGAGTCAGATGAAAGATGAAGCCGTGACGGATGACAAACGACGTAAATTACCAGGTGCCCGGCTCCCAGCATTCCCTCCTGTTGTTTCCATTATTCAGATCGCGGTCAGTTCTTCCCTAGTCCATTTGACCATGTTTGTCCATGCCTTTGTCAATATCGAATATTCTTCAAATCGGCTGAAAAATCAATTTTACGGGAACTCAGACAACAGACCTTTCTGACTGATTTAATACAAACATAAAATTTCTCAAACTACGATAAATTTTCTGTCTCTCTTAAAATTCTTTTCTTCACCTTTTCTGCAGCCATGGCAATGGCTAAATGGGTCTATGCATTTATTTTGTTTAAAAAGTATTTCAAAAGGCAAAGGCGGTTCATTGAATAAAATTCAGAATGAGAACCCTTTCCTTAATAGGGGCAGTTTGGTAATTAACCTTAGTCTGGTCTAGACTTCCTGTGATTTTATTGCCTGCATTATTTGTGCAACAAAAGATCCATTTGATTGAGGCAGAGAGGTCCTGTTGAGAAAGTATGTGATACCAATGTATATCTATATTGCATTAATCAAGGTAGAAATTTAGGTTGAAAAGAGTTTTAATATCAATGCATTTTTTCCTTTGAAAATCAAGTTGTTGTGTGGACACTTGATCATCAACATATTTTGTCATGAAAGCATCTTTAAAATATTTGTTAAAATATTTATATAAATTTACTAGTTACTCAGTAAATTTCTGAAATTGAGGGGGTTGAGATGGGGGGAAAAAAGATGCCATTGAATCTTGTATAGCATATAGTTTTTGCAGGATTTAACATTTATATTAAAATATGCAGTTATGCTGAATTTCCAGTGGTGGCTTAGTAAAGTTGCATGGTCTCTAGGAGCTAAAGGTCCCAGTGATGGGTTAATCCCCCCAATCCTATTAGGAACATTATTCTATAAGAGGGCTGCTCAAACAAATTGCTCTTTTGGGTTACACATGGGGAAGCATGTCACAGAGTAATCACTTTGTGGCCAGCCTCCATAAAATTCACACTGAGTTGGTTAGTGGTGTGTTCATAACTCCCTAAATCCTTTTTTTCTTTGTCACATAGATAATGTTAGGAGAACCTGAGGATCTAAAAGATGTAGGGTTTATTAGATGGTCATCAAGATAGGTGTCCAGTTAACATGGTTAAGGTCAACAAATGGCCGATGATCTCTGTCTGCAGACACTACTGATATTTTGTTTAAGTTGTGAAAAAATCAAGTTTGCTTAATTATATATAGTTATGTTATTTGAAAATGAAATATAGTACATGTAGTACCGATAAAAGAGGTTGAGGGATTTAAAAAATCAATTAGTTTGTATTTATTTTTTTTTTATTATTATTATTTTTTTTTATTATGTGAAAGTAACCAAAAAGTGTGCCCTTAGTCCTTACATGAATAAAGTATTTTTTGATGTAATTCACACCCTGTATCAAGATCTGAGGAAATTCAGATGTTATAATGTTGAAAGCTAATTATGCTGTGGTTGGTTGCAGTTTTACAGATTCCAGCTGAATAATTCATTTTGTATGCATAATGTATTATTTGAGATATACAGCTCAGTAGTTAGGAGATATTTGGACGTTTATACTAAATGACCCTTTTAACAGAGATTTGGATGCCAGGCAGGTTCTCGACAGATTCTCTTAAAGGTCGCTGATTGAAATTCAATCTGCCATATGTATCATTGACAAAGTCTCGATGATGGCCAGATCAGATATTAGATATAGCTTATAAGCTCAAGCTATAATGAGCAGTGTCACAAAAGCTCTCCATATTCTGCACACAAATACAGCTCTTGTTTTGTAAGACATGTGACACTCTCATTTGTATGCCTGAAAAAACGTCTTGATTTGCCTTTAGTTCATATTGTTCTCACACCGGTCGGAATATCTTATACCTTATTATTCAGAAGCTTGAAAGAGATCAGTAAGATATTTAGCCATCTCCAACTTCACTCGATTATGTTTGTTAAATGAGGCAGACATATTTCAATTTTTGACAATGCATGTATAGGTTTCAACAATTTTACATGTGCAAATATTAGAATGTCGGTTGAATTTTGTGTGGCTGGTGCGTGTGATCTGAGAACTGCTTTGATAATATATATGTAAAGCTTCCATTACACTATCATATTGACAATATTGTGGAAAGAAAAAGGCAAGATTCCAACATTACAAAAGATGATGAAGTCAAGGACATGCTTTTTATGACTGGAAACAATATGCTTTCTCTGCTTTCAGCAGTCATTTCCTTTTCTTTCTGATGCAGTTGTTAATCCATAAATTTAGTATCCACCAATTGTTTGCTTTTGACTCAGCAGAATTCATTGTGAAAGGATATGGAGAAATTAGTAAAATGATGAATGGGAAGCTGATGCTTGTATAGGAGATTACTATCAATACATACCTGTCAAGACAAGGACCTGGTTACTGTTTTATATCTGACTTCATGGTGTCCTTTTAGGGGCATGCAGTATGAGTTTTATGGCAAAATTTTGATGTGTCACTGCGAGCTAGACAGGATTTACAGTGACCCATGCCATGAAAAAATCCTGAGTACATGAAAACTACTGAGCTGTCCTCCATAAAAAAAATTATGTCACCCATTAAATTCTGTTGTAATTGTCACATTCTGTTTTTTGGTAAGAATAAGATGTTTAAAGCAATAGGTAATGCATTTTTGCTGACAAGTTTTAGATAACTCTTTCAGTGACAAATGAGAGGTTTATATTGGGAAGACGTGATTTATCTTAATTCAATCATCTTTTTGATAAGTAACTTTGATTTTACAATGGTTTTGTAAGGACTAGTCAGTTAAAATAAAGGAGGTGATCGAGAGTTTTGTTGGCACAAATTATATTTTCCATATACATTTTGGAAGAAGTTTTTGCATGGAGATGATGGAACTCCTTTGGCATACTGGAACTCGATTGTATTTAAAGCACTCTGAATTAGTTGTTTTGGTAGAATCGTTTTGAAATCAAGAAACAGATTTTTTTTGCGTAAACTCGGTAATAAACACATATTATCTGAACCACAGCATTTGCCTGAACAGAAATTAATAATCAGAGAGAAAGATGCAGAGATATTAACTTTATTGGTATGAATTCTTGCAAAAAAAAAAATGCGTACAGGAATACATTTCAACAGTGATGACTAGTATATAAACCTTAGGCGTTACTATTTTATTATCTCTTTCTATACATACCAGGGTATTTGCCATTTATCTTGAGTAGCTGTTTGATTTCTGATTACATGAGAGACTATAATTCACAAGGATTGGTGTTTCAGAATTTAGAGTTATGACAGGGACCATAGAATTAGATTAGTACTATTAGAGTACCCACTTAAAGAGAGATGTCAACACCTGTTACTAGTACATAGTGGACCATGTTACAGCATTCCAAGTCCTCAGACAGTTAAAACCCATGACAGACTTGCCTTTAATAGACTTGGATAATTTACATGGTCCGATAAGGTGGGCACCTTACAGAGTAAAGGGGGGCACCTGCCGGGGCATGCACATGGTTCACACCTTTCTCCAGTAGTTGCAATGTCCAAATGCGTACAAATGTCACAAGTGATTGCCAATTCTGTTATGCCTTTGTGAGGCCTCGGGTGCTTTATGGCTTTAATATTTGTCTTGGGTAGATAAAAATCTCTCTGCCGTATTTCACTATGAGTGATCAATAGAATAAAGAACTTTTGGGAATGATATTTAGGAAGATAATTACAGGGTACCTCTCTCGATCCAACCTCACATTTCCAAAAAATTCCTCCCAATCACTAAACCTGATCAAATGTAAACCAGGAAAGATTTAGGGGACGTTAGATTACAGGGCCACAGTTTATGAAATTAACCTAATATCAGAATGTGTTATTACTAAGTGTATGTGTGTTCCTTGTTCATTTGAGATTGAACAAAAGTAAAACTGTCTTCTTTTTCTTTGTGTTAAATAACAAAAAATCTGTGAAACTTTGAAACAATTGTATTTTTAGTATAACAAAATCAGTAAAAACAGTATCCTGACAAATTTTAAAGTGTGGCATTGTGAGTATCTGAAATATTTGTGTATGCGAGGTATTACAAGTAAATGTTACAATTTTACCTCTATAGAGAGTGCATTTTAAGCTTTATTACTTTCAAAATACAGTCAAAATTTTGACTACCAGAAACTTATAATGAACCCCTGTGCTTAACACATTTACATGAATATGTGAATCTATTAGAACCAGTGATTTAGCACTTAGTGCTGATAGCATACCCTCAATTATATGTATACAGCGGCAACCTTCAATCATTTTAATATGCTATTATGCTTACAAAAACTTTTTTCATCCAAACTGCAGTTCACTGAAGATTAGGCAATTAGATTAAAAACGTTTGGCTTCACAGCCAATATGATTCATTTAAATCCAGTCATTTTTACCCTGGGGAATTTTTATTTCAAATGTTCTAGGCAGTAATTTGAAAAGATTGACTTTAAAACTTTTATCCCACAAAAATTGAAAATTTAGCAATATTAAGGATGATCATAAGATTAAAATATTTCTCCATTTAAGACTTAAGAGCACCCACTGCGTGCGAAAACAAGATTCCGATTAAGGAGGGATATTAAAGAAAAATCTTCTCTAACCAAAGACTTCAATCTTTAAATTCATAGGAATGTTCAGAATGGGGAGATTTTGGTCAATCTGAATTTCCCTTGCTAGAAATATGGAAGAAATGAGGGCATTAAAACAGCTAAGGTCTTTCATCTCCCATTGTTTAACAGGCAATACCTGTCTATTTTGCTCCAATCAGAAGGTGCAACTTAATCCAAAAATTGGACTGTATGGTTTAAGTAGTCTCCTGGGTGTGAATCTGCCGTTTGTTGGTTTGTTGCGTGTTGTGGATTAGTTTTATTTCTGTATACTGGCTCTGTTATAGGAGCCAGACGTAGAGATTTTATGGAATTTTAATCATAGATACATAAGCCATGTACCTCAACAAACCTATCAGATTTACAGTTGTGGTAATGCAAGAAGTGGCCCCCAAATCCAGGCTTTGTCACAGAGATGCTAAAAGCTTCAGTGGGTTTGCCGTCTCTAAGTGGGCAACTTTTCTTGACAGAAAGTATCTGTTTACTTGTTAGGCCGTCATTTAGATTTAATCAAGTCACAGTTGACATTATAAAGAATGATCTTGCATATCAACTTCTTAAAACGTTGGTTATGTTTTACATTTCAAAAAAACAGTATGGTAACCCAACAACAGGCCACAACCACTTCCCCTGGTATCAATAGAGATGCGATAATTAAGTGGAATTTTACTTAATTCTAACGGTTCTGTACTGGACATGCCCACCATCTGAAGTATAAGAAACATCCAGTGGAAAGTTGCATATATTTTCAGATATGGAAACCCATACTACATTAACATATTAGCATTTTCTTTTAACATTAGAGTTTGTGTGTCAGCCTGTGTCTCAGACAGACATGGGAGCATTCCGACCACCTTGTTTACCCGCAGACACCCAGAATGGCTGAGTCGTCACTGTGCTATCTCTGTTTAGTCATGTTCACGATTGTCCTTTTCCTCTGGAAGCTTTTAAATTTTGCTTGTTGCCTCATTTAGGGTTTAAGACAAATAAGCTTGGGTGGTTAATCGTTTTAGCTTTCTCCGGTAATCAGTAAAATAGTTTTTAAGTCTAGATGTAATGCTATCAAAATACATCACCAGATAGGGATGTCTGTTTGGAATTTAGAATCTTGGGGAGAAAAGAATTGAAAACATTTTATTTGTCAAGTGTAGAAAGTAAAAATGTTAAGTTTTCTAGGCATAAAATATTGGTTCTGTGGTAGACAAACAGATAATTTCAGGAGATGAATGAATTTTGGGTCTACTTTATTGGTAGGGTGGTGCAATGCAATAGAATGATTTCAGCAGTCAGTAATGATTTTCAGAACATTAACTATGGAGGAAGTGTCAGGGTATATTTCACATGTTCTATAGATCTCTCAGCCCTGACAGCTGGGGGTAAAGAAGGATGAAAGACAAGGCTAAATGGACCATGCTTTTTTCTTTTCAATGATATCTGGAGATTTGATTTGTTTTGTAAATACTATTAAGAATTTTTCTATGTCTGTGTAAGTTATATAGGTGGTTTTATGTAAGGAACTGAATAGACTTTGAAGTCATAAATCAGATGTCATGGCCAGAGTTTTGGCATAGGTAAAATCTTGGAGGTTTTTTTTTCATTGATTCTCATGCATTTTGTTACATCAAATTATTCATTTATTTTATTTGAAGTTTCCTTTGAGATGGAATAAATGAAATTGACTCAGACTATTTGTAAATTTTGAATATACATGTAAATTCATTTATGCGGAAATAAAAGCTCTGCCGGGGTACTTTTGCAGAAAAAATGGCACTTGAGCATGTTCTTTATCCTGAAAAGTTTCATTTACAAGGGTGAGGGAAATAAAATTTTCTGTACAGGCATTGAAATTAGGATTAAGGGACAAGGAATTTTGTTGGCAATGTATCCATTTTGCACATTTTATCACACTCTTATGTTGACAATTTAGATATATGAATTTCAGAAGTGTGTGAATGCATTGCTGTTCCATCATAAATCACACTGATATTCAGAGGACTACACCAGGCACAAAAACCTCCTTACAGGCAAAATGATATCTTGTATAGCCAGGGTAGCCAGGGTTTAAAAAAGAAAATAAAAATATTTAAGAATGAGGAATTTTGAGTAGAGTAAATGGAAGTCATAAACAGTGAGCCTTCTTTTGTTGCTTGCAGCGGATCTCCATTGCTTGTCACATTAAAACACACTCCATTATCAACAATTTACTCTATTGATAAAAATCATCTTTAAAAACATTTCAGTGAAAGGTTTTATTTGACCTATATATTGCTTTAGTTGAAAAGAGGATCTCTCTGGCCAGAACTCATTTGAAAGATTTGATCTAAAACTTGTATATTGTCCGCTGCTGGGAGTCAAAGTTGAAATTATTATTTTTTTAAATAACTTTTAATGCATTGCCTGTGGCTATGATGTTATGTCTGTAACAAACAACTTTAAAGTCATTTCCTCTGAAATATTCATTACCCTGTCCAAGTATGCAAATTTACATCAGTAAAACACAAAAGACAGTGCTCTGGGCATGGAGATGACCATAAACTGTTTTAAGCCTTTGTCTTGTGGCTTTCTTTTATTTCTGTTGTAAAATGATGTTTCTTTGTATCTAAACAGTTTATTATCCTGTGAACAGTAGTTTAATGCTCACCTAAGCTGAGAATACTGATGTAAATGATAAGTCAAACATATTTCCTAGAGGGAACCAGGTATTGCTATAAAAAACATTGATATTCTTCATAATTTTATGCATTAGGTGTGATTTAATTTATGTGACCTTAGATTACAAATATTGCATGGCAATCAGTTTAAGCTGATTTCGTATACAATTGCTGGCAGAATATGATATTCCCATGTTAATTATTGTACAAGACTCATTAAATATTTATGACATTTATAGAAATAATCTAATTTTTAGATTTTGCTGTTATAGCAACATTGCACTTAGACATGCAATCCATGAATACTTTGAAGTTGATATGACAGTTTATTTTGTACAGACATTTTTTCATTGTTTCCGCAAAACCTGGGAAACTGCACTTAGAATTTGGACAGGTATGCCTGGTATCTTCCCCATGTTTTCATGCAGTACCTCTGTTTATTCCTGTGTGTCAAATGAAGAGAGGAACAGTCAATATTTGTTATCTGATGTCACAAGATTACCTAAGCTTTAATTACCCAGTCAATATTTGTCCTTAACACACCATTACAGGGTTTCATTGAGGACATTGTCCAGGCTTCCTGTCCTTTTCTAATAGTTATCCTCCAACCAAACACATACCCAAAGACAAACTGTCAAACAAGATGTCAGTCAGTAATTATGCAATAGTGATTCTGAGATTATTTTTTTTTTTGACTGAAGTTTCTGGCCTGGATAGAATTTCACAAGCAATTGATACTCAGAGATAGACAAAGACCTTTATACAAAATAAGTTCAAATAAACAAATGTCTGTAAAATGTTTCCTTACCAATAATACCCCTAACACTGTAAAGGGAATTAACTGGAGACATCGAGTGTGTGTCCCCTTAAGAGAAAATCTTAACAGGAATGCTGTAAGTTCTGTTAAAGCTTCCAATATTTGATGAATAATTAAATTCTTAAAAGAGATTTTTTAAACACAAGCCCATTAAGTCACATGAGTTGTTTGTTAAAGAAATGATGTCCTTCAGCAGAATAAAAGTTAATATCCTAGCGGGGTAAGTGGTAGCTATTGAAAGAGCTATGCAAATTATCTTTGGTAATGCAGTCCTCGTGTTTAAGAAATATCTGTCTTTTTTTCTAAAGACAGCTTTTGTGAAGTGCCCATTTATTTACCTAGTATGTCTTTGAATCCAAAAAGCTTGGAAATACCTGGCAGTGCAAGTAGATATGGTTAAAATAAACAATTCTGAAATACGTGGTACTCAATCACAACCACCACAGACAGATTAAATATTGCCGAATTTCTTATGTCTCTAATGGCAAATTCCCTAGGCATGAAATTGATATCATCATTTTTTATTTCACGTGAATGTTAAAAAAAAAATTGTATTCAAGTTTTGGTATATTTCAAAATGATAAGGCAATACAAATATTGACATTATTACTGTCTATATCTGAAAAGTGCAGAAAGCCTGATAAAGAGTGTCGAAAATATAGAATTGCAGGAGTGCAAATAGGTGTCAGTTTGCAGGAAGGTTTAAAAATGGAACTCAAAATTTGAATGCAACATTTTGATGTTTTAAAGGAATTTAGGTAGAGTTTTGAAACAATGAAAATGAAACATTCCATGAAATCTTTTAACAACAGTTGGTATGGTCATGCGGCGATAAATCCACAAAAGACTCAAACATCCTCTACAGTTTAAACCTACCGATAAACAATAGTGTGTTGACAATGTACATGACTGATAATATTAGTCATATTCTGTGTGAAATATATCGTATTTCTCAGAACATCCGATTTATAAAAATCTGTAACATTGAATGTATTATTAAAATACATCTTAAGTAATTTTATAATTTGTTTTGAATACATTTCCATATGGGTACATATATATTTACTTTTTAACTTTGCATTGAGAATTGAATGGTAAATTTATGAAGTCCACTGGGATTAGAGATAATCTTTTATTTGGTGAGAGTTGTAGTGGTAGCTGAGTCCCAGTAATTCCTTCTCAGGTCTATATACAAGAGGATCAGGCTAGCCTTTGTTATTGGACAGACCCAGATCTAGGCTTCAGTTCAGCCATAATGACTTCCCCTTCTATATAAGCATGGCACATATTAGAAGTACCAACCAAAATTGCTGTATGAGGAAAGTTGGTAGTTGATTTAAACGAGTACTTGTTTAGGAACTTATACCTGTTCTATATAGTATTGATTTATCGACACCTCGAATCAATTCTTCATACAAAGCCTGGGGTGAACCGGTTTGACAGTGTCCAAATGCCGGCCAAATTTACCCAAGGAATTTGAAAGCAGTTTACAGAAATATTAAAAGAACAAAAAACGAATAATCTGGCTTTTGTTGGAATGCTGTAAGTTTTAACATAGATATCAGTGTCTTCAAAAGCCCTATTTAAACACCCAGTAAATTTCATTATATGATGTTCAGAGAACATAAAACAAATACTGGACTAAGCTTGAGTACACGATCAATATAGATCATACAAATAATTCCTGTCAGTAGGGGGTGATTTTATGTTACTCAAATACTAATATATTTCACTCTAGAACCTCACCAAGTTTTGATATATTAAAAACTTCAGAGTTTATTTTTCTTGCACATCTGTCACAAGTTAGAAAGCCTGTTTATAAATTCTGTGACCTGCCACTTCATTTGCAGATCAACCCTTGACTAATGATCTGTAATTTACTATAAACTATCATCTTCCCTTGCGCTGTTGGAGGAGGGTTGGAGTGAATTTTCCTCACAGTTTCGGCATTTTTCTGGCTTCCATCACACATTTTGCATTCTTTGACAGCTTTTATTTCTCAAGTATTCTGAATATTGCTCTTGAAGTGTGCCCAAAACATCATGTTAACATGCCATTGTCAACCTTATGCATCATAGAGAACAATTTTTGTTAATTGGGTATAAACTGGTTCAGTGCACACAGAGTATTTCAAAAGAAAATTACATATGTAACATCAAAAATTGGAGAGAATATAAATCATTTTAGAAGTGGTACGGAAATGAGGGATCACCTGTGATACAATTATTCTCCTATTAACACACCTTGTTCATGCACTGTAAGCTTGGGAAAAGGATCAAACTTGTAAACCATATGTTCTTTGTACAAAAAAACTTCTAGACTGTATACTTTATTTTCAAGATGTTTATAATCTCTGCAAAATGTAAGTGTATCACATCAAAAAGCCAAACAAATTAAGGCTGCATTGAAGCCATGGTTGCCAGGGTACACAATCCTTTTTCAAACTTCATTGTTGATGCTCCTGTAATCCACCAATTTAAAAGATTCTTTAGAAGTCCCAAGAAGATCAATTCATTGAATCAGTGCAACAAATTACTGTGAAATTTATCATAAACAAAATCATATGGGTAAAACATTCAAAATAATAACAATTTAGAGACCTTGATGGAAACATTTGATGTCTGATTTACCACAGGGTTTGCAATCTGGTGTTTGATTTTTTTCTATGGTTTCATAAAAATGATCCCCATTTTGGCAAGGAAACCCCTTCTGATGGTTGATGTGAAGCAATAAGATTTATCACCAAATCTTTCATAAAAAGGGGAAAGTTTTGAGGAGAATTTGGTGTCTGACATGGGAAAGTGCTTCTTCTGATAGAGAGGTGCTGATGGATGTCTGTGTTCTGTGATGAACTCCCTAATGATGGTAAACAGAGCCAAAAGGAAGAGTTATCTCCCTTCCATTAATGGAGACACTGATTTATCTCCCTTGAGATTGATGATGTATATATCAGCTTCCTGACATATTTAACCATTACATTTTATGAGAAATCTCATTTATTTGGAGATTCTTTTAATCACACCAAATATTTTGGAATGAATGTGCATTTGACTTTTTTCACACATAAGTGCAGAATGTCAGATCCTTTTACAGCCTAATCAGGTGTAACTATAGAATACGTTTGTTGTCAAGCCAGTGGAATGTCCATTTGTTGCCAAAATGTTTATCATTGTTTAAAATCAACCACAAAGACTAAATTTGAAGTAATGAAGGTATAATGACTTTGTTGGTTTTGTTTTGTGAAAGAGAGTTGATATTGAGGTACAAGCAGACTCAAGGTTGTAGGTAATAACAGGATTAGCATTTCACAATTACCAGAGCTACCTCCAACGTCTTCCCCCATTATCCATAAAAGTCCTGCCAAAACGTTGAATACAAAAAGCTTCAGAATGATCTCTTATCTACCTATTGCTGAACTGTAATTGGGTAATTGAGACTTAAGTCAGTTTTTGCTGTTAAAGTGAAAAACTAACGGTAAAAGTCAGAATATGATCTGATAATGTTGAGGCAATCAATAATCATGACAAATCAAAAAGATACCAGTATTTTAAGAGCCTGCTGAATTAAATGTGTTCATTGATTGTATGATAGAAAGGAATGCAAAATCTGATGGATGAGGTAATTGGACCACTGTCAGATTTTGCAGAGCTGTTTGTGGACACAGGGGCCTGAACTCTGTGATAAAGACTCCGAGTTAAGAGTGATGTCATGGAAGTTAAGATTGGGAGTACAATCTGTCTTATTGTCAGCAATACACACTGAGTCTTTGTTCACCTGAAACCAAACTACATAATGACACCTATCACCTTAAAAGACCTGAGGATTGTGATGAAGGACATTAAATCTCAGTATATAGCTCCTAGTTATAACTGGATAATGGGTATATCCCTTCTCTGGCCATTAACTTTAATTTTACTCCACTTTACACTTTATTTTGTGGTTCCCTCAATTCAAATAAGATGGGTGGAATGTTCGATAATGTTTATTTTTTCTGTCAGTATGTCTGATTTTGATGGCTCCATGAATTGTCCCCCTGTCCTCCTTACCTTGGAGAGGTAAACTGAACTGCTTTTAACATCTTTGAATGGAGGCAAGGGTGTTACTGAAATGTGAAAGGGTCGCTGACATTTTTCATCTTAAAAGCATGAACAAGAAAGCAAATATTTGTAAAAATTAGAAAGCCGGATGATTTCTTTGTGCACTCCTCTTTATGATAAAGAGTGTCAACATTTCAGTATAAATAATTTCATTTAACCAACTTTCAATAACAAAGTGAATTTTTTTTTGGAGGAAAGATTTTGTCACATTCAAGCTAACTATCTTTTGTTTTAGGTCTCTGCAAATGATCCAGATTGTCAGGGTAGAATCCAGAATTTGATTCAATACCGTCTAGACAATTCCTCGGTCTCCCAGAACTTTAATGTGAGCACCACCAGTGGACAAATCTGTGTTAGACAGGCTCTTGACTTTGAGACCAAACAAAGCCATGAATTCACAGTTTTTGCAAAAGATGCTGGTAAGATCAAATTTTGTTTCTCTATGGCAAAAAAACCCCCACAAGCATTGTTAATATCACACTCTGTTTTTTTGGCTTTTGGCTTTAGGTTTATTTTTTTGTGACCACATTAACAGAAAGAACCACAATGTAGTGAAGATAAATTGACATTTTTATGGACTGACATCTTACAGACACATACTGAGGTAATCACACATTATTTGTTATTTATAGGTAACCTTGAGAGCAGTGCTGTAGTGAAGGTCAGCCTTACTGATGTCAATGACAATCACCCTGAGTTTTACCCACAGAACTACAGCATTAATGTGGATCTGTCTGAAGCCCAGGCGGGGACCACCATCGTGAGGGTTCAGGCCCAGGACCCTGATAGTGGCAGTGACGGGAGTGTTCAGTACAGTATTACCGCTGGCAATGACAGGGGCTACTTCAGTATCACAACCAATTCAGGTATACTCCATGATGAAGAAACCATAAATTTGATAAATTAATGATATATACTTAAATTCAATGCACCCAATCTTGACTATTTTATCAGATCAGTGATCAGTCACAAATCTGAGTAAACACATTACTGATTCTGATAATCTAAAGAAACATTCTATTTATTTCCAACCTGGTATTCATAAAGATTATTGTAAATTTATGATATTGCAATATTTCAAGTCACTTACATATGATGTTGATGAAAAACAAAGACAATGTGAAATCTAATTTGATTTAATAAATCTAACAAGATTTGATAATTTTGTTTTTATAGGTCGTATCTATCTGGCTTCTTCCCTGCCCTCAGAAGAAAAAGTCTACACCTTGGAGGTAACTGGAACAGATGGTGGGGGTCTGACATCTAAAATCCCTGCCCATGTCTATGTCAGTATCACGGGACAGAATTCCCACCCACCAGTGTTTGGTAACCTGACCTATAGCTTCTCTGTACCTGAGGACACTGTCCATGGAACTACTGTGGGAACCATACATGCTACAGTTCAACCTATCAATGGGGTGACACCAGGTAATAAAACTAAAGAATCTCAATAGGGATATCACCATAATGTTGAAAATATTTTGCTCATCTTGATTTCATTTTCCAAAAAGATCAATTAAACATAGAACATAAACCTAGAATATTTTACATGTTTTTAGTGTGTTTTTAATTTTTTTTTTTATTTGATATACATTTTTGTATGATAAAAAAAATTGATTATAATTTTTTTTTCTTTTTTTCAATAGTTGTGAAATATTCAATTGCCTCTGGTGATAAGACTGGACTGTTTGCCATCAATGACAGGACTGGAGTGATATCAAGCACCAAGTCCCTGGACCACGAGTCCCAGCCATTTGTCCTCCTCAGCATTAGGGCCGAGGCTGGTGACCCTCCCACGTTTGGCACAGCTCAGGTTTGCCTGTTTCCTTCTTCTAACTGAATGGAAATATAATTACAACAATTATGCAGTATGCACTAAAGCTGTTCTCATATAGGATATTATTTGGAACTGCTGAAAAAAGGTCCGTTTATTTATGGAATATTTGTATTTTTCAGGTGAACATCACAATATCAGATGTGAATGACAACAGTCCACAGTTCCAGACAAACTCCCTTCAGATCCCTGTTTGGGAGGACGAGGATCTCTCTACCACTCTGTATACCGCTCATGCCACTGACCCTGACAGTGGTGAGAATGGTACTGTATTATACAACATAGGAGGAGATTCCTCAAACACATTCAGGATCAACCCCACATCAGGGGAAATCACTCTACAAAAGTCTCTGGACTATGAACAAGTGACAATGTACCATTTACATGTGGAGGCCAGTGATCAAGGAAAATCTCCCCGCACCTCTACTCTAAATATGACCATCAAAGTTCTGAATGTGAATGACAATTCACCAGTCTTTTCAGCTAGCCGATATATCTTCAACGTAAGTGAGTCAGCTGCCATCCAGTCCAACATTGACAGAATACAGGCCACAGATCTAGATGGTGACATTGTGTCATATTCTTTGAGAGACACAATGTACCAAAATTTGTTTGGAATAGACACTTCAACAGGATACATATACCTCAAACAAGAACTCAATCGTGAGGAAAGAGATAGCTACACTTTAACTGTCATTGCTAGGGACAATGGGAAGGGCTCCCGCTCCACAGCTGTCCAAGTCACAGTCAATGTGATAGATGCCAATGACCATAGTCCAGTCTTTAAACAGTCTTTCTTTACATTCTACATTCTGGAAAATATGGCTGCAAACACTTTAGTAGGACAGACCACTGCCACAGACAAGGACACGGGGGACAACGCATATATCCTTTATCAGTTTGAGCAACCCGAGGCCCACCTAAGGATAGACCCAGTGTCTGGTGCTATCACCACCACCAGTTCTCTGGACCGAGAGGATAAGGACCTCTATAACCTCACTGTGATTGCTAGTGATCATGGAGACCCCAAAAAGTATGACTACGCTAATGTCAAGATTTTTGTTGGAGACTTGAATGACAACAGCCCCATGTTTCTAAATAATCAACCAATAGAGGCATTAGTCAGTGAAAATGAACCCAAAGGAACATCGGTCCTTAATATTTCGGCTAAGGATGATGATGCTTTGGAGAATGGAACTGTATCATTTTCTCTAACAGCAGGTATGTGTTCTCTGTTTATATGCTTACTTGTAATAGTAAAGATCATTTCATATTTGTATTATATGTTCTCTATCAAATTTTGAAATTTCTGTCTTGATTGTAGATGGAGATGCAGAGGCCCTTAAATATTTTGCCATACACCCAAAGTCAGGTCTGATAACAACATTGGAGGTTCTTGATTATGAGAAAAAGAACAGATATGTAATGGGAGTTGTTGCTGAAGATCATGGGAACCCAGCAAGGAGCACTTCTTCATCTCTTGTCATTCATGTTAAAGATGAAAATGATGGCAAACCCATCTTTTCTTCACAAAACTTGACCATAAAAGTGGTGGAGAATTTCAAAACTGGGTCTGTCATAGGTAGAGTGGAGGCAAAGGACTGGGATTCTGGAGAAAATGGTCGTGTCTCATACTCTATCATTGGAGGAAATGTGTTTGATGTATTTGCTGTGAATGTTTCCACTGGGGATATTTACTGCATCAGGAATGTTGATTATGAGGAAGCATCCACTCATTCCCTAGCTGTGAAGGCAGTGGATAACTCTCCTTACATTCCTAAGAGCAGCACAATCAGTGTGGAGGTGGAAGTGGTGGATACCAATGATAATCCACCTGTGTTTGACAAAGATCCTGTTCTCCTTCATAGGAAAGAAAATCTACCTATTGGATATACAGTTTATACATTTACTGCTACTGACAAAGATTCTGGAGTGAATGGAACCATCCGCTACAGCATTCAGAGCCAGACCCCAGACATGTCTTTGTTTACCATTGATCCACAAACTGGAGATCTTAAAGTGGCAGCCATGTTGGATTATGAGGTTGTTAAGCAGGTGTCCATGGTGATTCAGGCTGAGGACCAGTGTCATGTTGGATGTGAACAGAAAGCGACAGTTACCGCTTGGCTCTATGTGATTGACGTAAATGACAACAATCCTGTGTTCAAAGGAAATTCTTCTTATTCTGTCTTTGAGAATGAAACAGTGGGTCCCAGTGGTTTTCCTGTGACACATATTATTGCCACAGATGCTGATAGTAATGTGGATAACAGTGGTAATGGGGTCCTAGCCTTCAGTATTATTGGTGGCAATGATGAGGGACATTTTGCTATTGATAGATCTTCAGGTAAAAATGAGTCAAGTCACATTTCTGTGGTTTTGCTACTTTATAGCATTTTAAAGTTATTCATTCAACTTTTTGGTTAATTTATTCATGCACATGTTGATAATTTGCAATACATTACTGCTTGCCAAAGGCAAACTGTAATACAATGCATTTGTTGCTAAGATGTGTTTTATAGCCCGTGTAGGTGTTTTGCAAATTTGTATTCGACTACATCAATTAAATTAAACTACCTCATAGATGAAAATAAAAATCAGTTCCATAAAAGAGAAGCAAAAGGTGAAATATATGCTATTGATTTTCAAGCAATTAACATGCTTAAAGAAATAAGGAACTGAATGGGTTTTCCTTTTTCACAAAGTGTGACCATGAAAGAAAACGCTTTATTATGTCATCAGAAATGAGCATTCCAGAGGTCTTTTTTAAATAACATTAAGATTTGGATGCAATTGTTAAATTCATTTTAAAGATCTGTATTTGAAATTACACTTTACTTGTCCATTGTGCAGGCACAAACTGCTCGTCTCAGGTGTTTCAAAATAACTACTTAAAGTACACAATAATGTTAGAACTGTGAGTAGAAGATTTGAAAGTAGGTAAAGATGCTAAAAATATCCTATTCCCTGTGTAATTAAAATTTACTCGAAACCAAGATGCACTGTGTAATTAAAACTTACTTTAAATCAAGATTATACACTCCTGTACGTCAAAATTTTGGAGCTTAGGTACTTGAAAACAATTTCAATAACTAAATTTTACATGGACGTCAGAATGACGATGTAAAAATAAATTTGCTGTCCAGAAGGTCAAAGGTCAGGGGATAAATGTGATTTCTTTGTGGTCTTTCTTTTGACCTGTAACCTTGGGCATTAGTCCAATACTTTTGATATATAAGAGGAAGAAACAAATATATTTTGGTTTCATTGCTAGATGTCATGTTTAGATGTCAAGTCGGAATGAGTTCATTTTTCACAATTATATCTTATTTTCTAATTGTTTTAAGTAGTCCCACATTTTTTAACACTGATTTAAATCATTTTCAGGTTTATTGGTGATCCAGCAAACTTTGGACAGGGAGACAACTCCGTCCTACACCCTGACCATCCAAGTGCAAGATCAGGGGACGCCGCAGCGATCAGCCATTAAACAGATCAGCATCCATGTCCTGGACATTAATGACCATGCCCCTCAGTTCAGTCAGTCCACTTATACCGTCAGTATCCCGGAGAACTCCTCTCCGCAGCAGAATGTGCTCCAGTTAACAGCAACAGACGCAGACATTGGTAAGGAATAGGAACATTCTGACCACTTATTTCCTAGTTTTTCTATTTATATAATAAAGTAACTTTACATTGTCATTTGTTACAATGTTATTTTTAGTGTTTCATTTTTTTTTTAATTGCATAAAAAAATGAAAGATACTATGAAATATGTAGCTTATTTTTAATTTTTTGGTGAAACTTCTTGATCTCAGATGCAGGCAGAATTGAACAGTTGGAGATTGTTAGTATTTGATTAGTTTTGCTGAGTAAACGTATATCCAGCTGTTGTATAATGAAAATAAGAAATTTTCATTTGCTTCCCATGTTCGTTTCTTAATGTTGATACAATTATGTATCGTAATTATTTTATTTCTTTGTAGCTATCGATTTGCATATTGTTTTTGTTTTTATGTGGATGTTTTTAATTGAAACAAATTGTGCAGCTTTGTTTAATATTCGTTGTGCTGCTTGAACAGGGGAAAATGGCCGGCTCTCCTACTACCTCCCCCCTGGAGTTGCAGACGACAAGTTCCAGCTGAACCCAACCACAGGTCAACTGAGTACAACCGTTAGTCTGGACAGAGAAGAGCAGGCCCAGTATGTCCTCACAGGTAAATAATAAAAAAAAAAACAGTCATCAGACCAAAGAATGAAATAAAAACAATACAAATAGCCAAGTACTGATGAGAGCAAGCCAGTTTTGTTCAGAGCTAACACTGGTAAATATACAGGCACACACATTCCATTGATCTATAAAAAAGACTTAAAAGTGTTGGAGTAATGCCCAATTCAATTTTTTCATGCAATGGTAACTGTTTTGAATCAAGATGTTTATTTCCTGCATATTAATGATTAATGCCAATTTTGTTCTCATAAAGAACATACAAATGAATGTCTAATTCAAGGTACATGTTTTATTCAGTAAGAATCATGTTTTATTCTTAGCATATGTGCGTGACTTTGGATACCCAGAAAAGTACAGCACCACTAGAATTATTGTGAGTGTAACTGACATCAATGACAATGTCCCAGTTTTTGTCAAAACTGAAGTGAGTCTGTCCATCCCTGAGAATACGGAACAGGTGGCCATCCATCAGTTAGTTGCCAAAGACCAGGACGCGGGTGACAATGCGAGACTGTCCTATGCAATCATTGGTATGTATCTATGTATCACGTATCAGACTGAATTATTGATTCAGTTTATCCCCCTGTGTATTAGTCTGCAGGTGAAGTGATAAAAAAAATCTTATATCCCTTAATACTTATCAAATAATATTGATTTAATATACCTAGATTAATGTTTATCACAAGCTGTAGATAAGTCTGGTCACAAATCTGTTTGTTTTCCCCATGGGTTGATGCAGGTTATCTAAGCACATTTGAATATTGCACAAAATTTATCATCTGTACACTGATTTATATTTCCGTTAACAGATTCCTCAGATATGAAAATGAAATACTCAGCAAATTTTGGTTCATCTAAGTTCTGTACCTATAAGTTCTCTTAGCAAAGGGAAATAACTCTGTATTTTGAATTATCTTGTATAGGTGGTAATATTGGTGGAGCTTTCACTATTGATCCAGAAACTGGTGAATTGTCCTGTAAAACACTGGACAGAGAAACCATATCATCTTATAACCTGACTATCAGAGCTAGTGACCATGGCAGTCCACAGAGGACAACTATGTGTCAGGTCCACATCAAAGTTTTGGACAAGAATGACAATTTCCCAGAATTCTCTGCTGTAGAATATGCTCACACCATCAAGGAAAATGTGGCATTGGGTACATTCGTACTTCAGGTGGCAGCTAGTGACATTGATGAAGGTGAAAATGCACGCATCACTTTCTCACTTGGTAATGACACTGATGGCTTCTTCCAGGTGGACAGCCAATCAGGAAACATCACTACTAATGGGTAAGATTTTATTTTGGCATGTACAAGTAAGTAATTTTATTGCACGGTTGTAGAGAAAAGAATCTGTATGATATTTGAAGCTTTTTCATTTTAATAACATTTTATTTGCAGGCTGTTTGATTATGAGAAGAAGACATCTTATGTTTTTTATGTGGTTGCTAAGGATGGAGGTCAAAAGGACATCAAAAATAAAACTGTTCAAGTCCGCATCAACCTTAGTGATGTCAATGACAATGCACCCATCTTTAAGGAGATGGCCTACCGCAAAAATGTGTCGATCAACATGCCCGCTAACACCTTTGTTGTCAAGGTTCAAGCAGATGACAAGGACTCTGGCATTAATGGAGAGGTGCGTTACTCCTTAAGTAATTCAGGCACAGATTTATCCACCTACAACATGTTCCGTATTGATGAAGTTAGTGGAAACGTGTACACCAGGCAGATTCTGAACACCAGGGGAGTCCACATGATTCAGGTGGTGGCTACAGACCTAGGAGCACCTGCTCTTAGTTCTACAGGTAGGTCGACACTAGATAAGGGAGCAACTAATCACAGGAATATATGAATATTGATTAATGATAAGAAAGATTTGGAGGGATTACTTGTCGCTATTTCTATTTGACATGAAGGGCATGCTTTAAAAAGATAAATTTACAAGGTATTTTGTAAGGATCCTGTTTTACACTAGATTGTATCCTTTGTAAATTTTTCAATTCAATAAATCTTCACAGCATTTCTTATGAGTTTCCATTTCACACAAAAACATGACAAATGGTTCTAGTATTAAAAATGAAAGAATGGAAAGCATTCTTCCAACTTGAGCTTAGGATTTGGAGGACTTGATGCATTACTGTAGGATTTGATCAGGAAATGAAAAGAAACTTGTATTAAACATTTCTATCTGTTGATTTTTACTTTGCATGAAGGATTTAATATCTTTTTCACAATACTTAAATTATAATTTGATTGTAGAATTGCTTTTTGGACTCTACCCCCAGGAATAAAATAACATGAGAATTATATGATTTGTTTATTTTACAAAGATCATTTATGCTAATAAATTACAGTTTTGTTATTTAATAGATAACTCCAAACATCATGATTTTTTTTTGGGGGGGGGGGGGGTGGAAGATTTTCCAATTTTTAAGGTAATGAATTTTTTTTTCAATATGGTTTCTGTTCTCAGAATTTGATGTGTATAAACATTGACATTGTAGGTATTATAGAGGTCACTGTAGGGGACAATGCAGGCAGTGTTGGTTTAAGGTTTGACCAACCTTCTTACCATGCCACAATACAGGAAAACTCTCCCCAGTACACCTCTGTAATAACAGTGAGAGCCACATATGTAGGATCAGGAAGTGGCCCCATTACATATTCCTTAGTCAACAGCAAAGATCAGCAGGTCTTCTCCCTGGACTCTTCATCTGGAAGGGTCACTGTTAACAATGGAGCTCTACTTGACTTTGAGGTGGCCCAAGAAGTGTATGTGATGGTGGTAGCTTCCAGTGGGAACCTCTATACCTACACTCAGTTGGTGGTCCAGTTGACAGACATCAATGATAATGCACCCAAGTTTGCTCAGAATGTTTACTACTCCTCCACATGGGAGGGAGAAAAAGGGGACCATGTCTATGTTACACAGGTACATTGTCATTTCTGTTAATACATATTATGTAATTAATTTGATGAAAATCAGGGTTTAATGTGCTTTGTGCTGTAGTTTATCTTTATCATCAGGTAATTTGACTCAGTCTTCTTTTTCTTTGCATATTTCCTTCATAATTAATTCTAGATAGTTTGTGCATTACTAAATACCATCCACAGGTACTAGCGACAGATGCCGACTCTGGTAGCAATTCGGACATCACATACAACATCATTGGGGGTAATGAAGGTTTTACCTTCCAAATCCACCCTCCCCACAGTGGAATTGTGGTCACCACACTTCCTCTGGACTATGAAATTCAGAATTCTTACAGCCTCACAATAGAGGCAGTAGATCAGGGAAGGCCCTCGCAGAGCAGTACCTGTACACTCAATATAGATGTGGTGGATATTAATGATCAGTATCCAAAGTTCCCCGAACCTCAGCCTGTTAATCTAAGTGAAGGTAAATACCAGAAAAGTAAATACCAAATTTATTTTATCTTTGTTTTTTTTCACTGGGTGATTAAATTTAATTAAGTAGGGACTGATGAAATTACCGTTACACACAATTTATTTTAATTTTAGCTGCAGACATTGGTTCACTGGTGAGATTGGTAACAGCCAATGACAGGGATAGAAATCCTACTCTGCTCTATGACTTTACACCAAATGGTAACCCTGGAAACACCTTTGCCATCGATAGATTCAGTGGAAGAATTACACTAGCCAAGCCACTTGATCATGAGATTCAAAGGAATTATGCTGTTGGCTTAACTGTAAGTTCTACATTTAAAGAACATTATAATAGTGTATTTAAGAGAATTAAAATAAATTTGAATATGTATTTGTGTTACATTAAAGAAAAATTAATGTGTTTGTGAATTTATAATTTTTTTGACATAATTGGTCAAACATTTTAATCTGCAGGTGAATGATACAAAATATACAGCACAGACCATTTTGCATGTAAATGTTAAAGATGAAAATGACAATCACCCAGTATTTTCCCAGCAAAGTTATAAGGTAAGGACGTCATCTATAAAGCTCTGTCAATCAACGTTTAACAAGAACAAAGCAGTATGGAGAAGGTAAAGTCCGTGTATTAGAAAATAATATGTATTTTATTATTTTCTTATGACAGGCTGATATTCAAGAGTTCACAGGATCAGGGGTGAAGATTTTGACAGTTAATGCTACGGATGCTGATGCAGGGGTCAATGCTATCATTACTTACAATCTTATTGTTAATCCAACAGGGGGATTTTACATAGATCCTAATACAGGTAAATAACAATCATTAGAATGTAACCTTGTATCAAATTACCATCACAAGGTCTTCTATGAAAATGATTTTAAAATATATCCAGGAATAAAGATTGCAAGTGATTATTTAACAAAGTATTTTTGTGGACAACAATTAAAAAAAATTAAAAATTGCAGGGGAGATTTATACAAACAAGACAGTTGAACTTCGACAAGATCAGCAGGTGTTAACTTTGGTGGTGACTGCACAAGACGGTGGTACTCCGAGACTGTCAGCAGTGGTAGCCATTAATCTGCAGATCATTCCTGTCAACCAGTATGCTCCAGAGTTTCCTCAACAACAAACCAAGTATGTTTTGTTTCAAAGGGGGTAGAAAAGAATTTTGATTCTTATGAGAATCAGTGATTAATCTGTTTAAGAGAGGGTTTTTGTTAAATGAATTGTTGTTATTTATAGATTTTCTTTCGCTGAGGACATCAAGAAAGGTGAAAATCTCTGGAGCGTCACAGCTACTGACAGGGACATGAAACAGGAAGTCTACTACAGCATTGGGGCAGGGAACCAGGGAAACACTTTCGGAATTGATAGACAGTCAGGACTTGTTTTCTTAAATGAGAATCTTGATCGAGAGTCAATGCCAGCTTATTCTCTCATTATTGAGGCCATAGACAATGGCAACCCAGTGAAAAAGAACACCATTGGAGTGACTGTGGAAGTTCTTGATGTTAATGATCAGAGCCCAGTGTTCAAACCTACCGAATATTTCAAGGAATTACCTGAGAATATGGCACACTCCAATTCCTTCTTACAGGTGCTTGCTACAGATTCTGATGCTGGAGGTAATGCTGAAATTCAGTACACCATTACTTCAGGAAATGATCAAGGTCTGTTCATAGTGCATGGCAAAACTGGAGTTGTGTCGATAACACCAAATGCATCTCTGGATTACGAGAACACTCCGCAACATAAATTGATCGTGAGAGCCACAGACTGTTTGGGCTGTAACAGCTCACAAACAAAATTCTCAGCTTTTGCAACAATTGTCATAAATGTGACTGATGTCAATGAATACCCACCTTTGTTCCCGGTGCCATTTTATTACGCCAGCGTCAATGAGGGACCTAGAGATACTAAAGTGTTCCAGGCGCATGCCAATGACAAAGATGGTGGAAAATATGGAGTTCTGACATACAGAATTCAGAATACTAATGTTTTCCGAATTGATTCCATCACAGGTTGGGTGTATACAAACATGGATATTGATTATGAGAATCTTCCATACCTCTCTGCTCCAGGAGAACATCAGTACAAGTTTGATCTCACTGTTACAGATCTGGAAGGTCTGGAGGATACTAAGCCTGTAATTGTTATCATCAATGATGTCGATGAATTTTCTCCTGCATTCACTCAAAATAAATATGCATTTGATGTTCCTGGAAATGCTAAAAAAGGTCATATAATTGGAAAAGTCAGTGCAACAGATCAAGATGGAGGACTTGCTGGAATGGTTTTCTATGTCATCAAGAGTCCTGTGGATTACTTTGATGTCAACATAACAACCGGTGAGGTGTACGTGTCCCATGACTTTCATTCTGATATTAGGAGCAAGCGTGATACATTTTCGCGTCAGAAGCGAGCCCTGGATAAAAACTTTGTCACTCTGATCGTTACAGCCACAAATGGGGCCGAGGACTTGAGGACATCTACAACAATAGTGGAAGTGTCTGTGGACACGGAGTGTGCTGGATGTGCTCTTCCTCGACCTCAAACTCCAGAGGACTCGGTGAACACCACAATAATAGCTATAGTGGTAGTGTTTGTGTTGGTGGCCATCATTCTTGTTGTCATCATAGTGATCATTGTGATCAGATTCAGAAAGAGGAAGGCCCCCACTGTGGTTTATGAAACGGAGTACCCCCATCAGTTTGATTTTCCAGTGGCCAGTGATGATGGATCCCCGCCAGCTTATGATGAAAAGTACAGGAACCACCCCATAACACCAGATATCTCAGAACGATCCCATCACTCACAGTCTAGTGGTCGTGGTTCAGTGGAGGCTGACGAAGATGAGGAAATCATGATGATCAACTCCCATTCCTCAGTTCTAAATAACTCCGCTGGATTCCGAAGTAAAAACATGCCGGATTCTGGTATTCAGGATGATGACAATATGTCTGAACCTTCTGTTCAGAATTCAAAAGACTATCTAGCACGGCTAGGAATAGAACCCGTGCATACGCAGATAAAGACTCAAAATATTATGCAATCTGTTGAGAGTATGCATCAGTTTACAGAAGAGGGGGGTGGGGAGGATGTTGAATATAACAATGATTCTAGTGCAGATATAGTTATATCTGACAGCAATAATGACTTAGGGTTCCATGAGCCCGATGTACAGCAGCATGTGGGGGCACTGTCTAGTGTGATAAACAGTGAGGAGGAGTATAGTGGCTCATATAACTGGGACTACTTATTAGACTGGGGTCCACAATATCAACCTCTAGCCCATGTGTTCACAGAAATCGCCCGATTAAAGGACGATAAACAAACACCAAAAAAGCAACCTGTGAAAACTGTGCCACAAAGAAAGACAACCATTAATTTAAATCCCCAAGTGAAAATGGACCCTCCCCCAATAATAACAAATGCTCCTCCAAAATCAGTGCAACATAGTCAGGGGAGCAAGCATTCCTCACGAACAAATAGTACAATGAATGTGTCCTCACTCCCCAGTTTACCTCGATCCCCCATCAGTTACGAGTCTAGCTTTACATCCCCTGCCATCACCCCCTCTTACACTCCCTCTCTCACCCCCCTGGCCACTCGCAGCCCTTCCATATCTCCATATGGGTCAGGCCATAATACACCAAACAGACAACGAACAAATGGTCACATGCAGAGAATGGCTTTATCATCAGAGTCTGAACAAGAGCTCAGGATATAACTACCTATGTCAAACTAAAGACTGTTTGTTTCATTACAAATGTATGCATTCTGCTGGTGATGAACTTATGCTGTCTGTACGAGTATTCGTGTACTACTTCTTTTATTGAAATGATATATATTTTTAAATGTGATTTGTTTTTAATTGTGACACAAAGATGCATGTATGTTTTAGTTGTCCTGTTTTTAACTCAAAAGAAACTTTTTTTCTCTACTCAAAACATTTCCACATGTCAGAGCATTATTATAGAAAAGGATTTTATCATTGCAATCACTTCTTAGTTTATTTTTCTAGTATTTTTTAATGGTGACAATAGTCGTATTCTTGTGAAATATCTGACTTCTGATATCAGGTTGTATGTTAGTGCTCGATGAGAAGGTTTTTATGTCACTGTTATATCTGATATTATCAAGTTTTTATATATGCAATATAAAGAGGGACCATAGTCCTTGAGACTTTAAAATTATGTATTTTTGTGCAAAATTGACATTAGTCACTTGACCCTTTTTACATACCATATTTTGTAGACTTTTATCAATAGTTGATGCTGACTTTTATGTACATGTACTTGTTTTTAATAAGTGCCAATGTCATATACATGTGCATTTTATTAATATGCATTTAATTCTTAAATTAAAACTTAATGCTCATGTTAAAAAAAAAATGATCAATTTGGTACTTACAAATATGTATCTAGATGAACCATTCTGTATATTTCACATCTTAGAGTTTCTGTAGCTTAGAATTTAGATTTTCTTACATTTGTGCCATCATAAATATGCATATTTTTCTACAGTTGTAAAATAACCAATCAAAAAGTTTAAATACGAAACATTTTTTCATCAGGGGTCAGTTGGTCTTTGTCTCACTTTACATATGTAAAAAATAGATGAATCAAATTTATTTATACCAAATAAAGAAATTCAAACTGATTTTATATGGCTTTTTTTTTTTTTGAAAAACAAATGATCTGGGTGTTATTTCTTTTAATCACACTACATGTAAATCTTACAGGAGAGAAAGATTTCATAGAAAACTGGCTTGTAATCCAGATATCATTCTGGTATGTGCCCATTTTACACACATTTGATAAAGTATAGAACAATAGATGTGAAATATGTTTTGATAGCAAATATAGTCTGATCTCCGCCCGGGATTTTACCTGGAATTACCTGTATTTCACCAATGCATTATAATATGCATGTATATTTAATAAAATGAATTTTGAAAATTAACTTGTCCAACCCAACTGAAGATGAAGTTGATAATTTAGACAAAAATTCTTACTGCCCTTCACTTTTTTTTTAGTTATGGTCAAAGACTAATATATAAAACCATAACGCTACAGTTCTGCAGCTAATTTTACAATGGACAAATTAATTTGAATCTAAAACAACGAAATATAAGAAGCTATGATAAAAACCAAATTTTTCCAAGACTTTGGGTATCTTATGACCTTAAGACACGTCACCAAATTTGGTCTTGTGCCTGGAAGTCGATAGGCTCTTCTCTGCAGTCTTCTTTCAGAAGGGCGGGGTAGTGTCCATTTTCAACGGTAAAATTTCTCACTCCAAAAATGATTTGAAATATAGTGAAAATCGCCGAACACGGAAAAAAAACTATTTTTTAAGAAGGGGGTCTAGCTGCGGGGGGGGGGGGGGGGGTAATTCTCTTCCCTATTTTTAAGATCTTGGAATAATTCGCCTTTTCTAGGGGGAGAAGCATCCATGGTCATTTTTAGCCTATGTTAATTTAATAACCCGCAAAATCCAGCGAAAGGGTGTCCAAATCCAACCCCATGGTAGTTAAATATTGACAAACTTGAAACCTTTTAATACCGAATAGACTTCACTCTGCTAATTTCACTCTGCAAATTCAGTTCACTACTTCTTCGGTTAATTTCTGTAGAAAAGTTTAATTAATAAAGTGTTGTATGTCCACAACATTGATCCAGTTGCAGGCATAAATTTGAAATTTGTTTTGATAATTCTTATCAATCGGATCAATGTGTACATGTTCCTGCAGAAGTGGACAGCGCCAACCCCCAACCCCCCCTCTCTCTCTCGCCGGGACTTTCGGAGTCATAAATTCATAGAGTAAAATAACCAAAAAATAACCCCGACTTCCCTTGGATAAAAGAATTTCATGTTAAGATGGTAACACAAGATGAAGGGATGAAAAAAACTGAGAATCCCCCCCCCCCCCGGCCCTTTTCGCACAGAATAGTTTTGTTTTTTTTTTAATTTATTTTATTTAATTATTTATTGTTTTGGGCTCCCTAGGACTATCATCAAAGTTATTAAATATATATATAGTAAAGTAACAAAAATGACTTTGATCCCCCCTTGAAAAGTGCATGAGAAACCCCCAACCCATTCCACGAAATAAGGTTTTAGCCTTAGGTCAGAGGTAGAGAGCTATTGAACGTATTTTTTTTAAATCTACTTATTTTACTATGCTTTATTTTATTTTATTTATTTTTTTATTTTATTTTTTCCGCTTGTCATGGAAATTTTTGTTGGTATAGGTCCCCCTTTCATAGATCCGCCGTTGTCCTGTCACTCATTTATGATCTAAGAGGGATAAGCCTTGTGCATGACTGTCCAAATACAAAATTTCAATTTATTCGCGCTTTAGCTTTATTAATTACAACAAATTTCATATTTCTACTATAACATCGCCAAATTGTCTGTAAAGAGGTACTTATCATTTGGGCAGATTATGACTTCATTTGGGCGTATTTTGTTTGTTTTCTTTTTTCATTTGAGCAGATTTTTATTTTCTCGAGGGCAAAAAGATTGGATATCCTGTAAAAACCATAGAAAAAGAATCAGTAATTTTAAAAAGAAAACTATTTAAGGACTGTACATGAATACGTGATATAGTGTACAAGAGGCAGTTATAAAATACTTTTTTATTAATGTATGTTCGTAAAACATATAAACATTGTACATGAAATACGTAATACAGTGAAAAAGTACAGAAAACTATACACGAATTCAAATACATGTATTAGTTTTGGGCTGGATATTTTTGTAGTCCACAACTTTTACGAGGGTTGTTCGAAAAGTTCGTGGACGATGTCAATCTTTGTTATACTACTTCCAAGAAATTTAAAATAAGCAAATATCATGTGTAAAAATATTTGTTTTGTTGATCTGTGAAATTTCATTCCATTCGATTTGATAGAAATTAATTTACTTCATTTTAAAATCAACATGTTTTGTAACCACGGCGCACACTTAAAAACAATGTAACGTCAAAAACATTGCGTCAAGAGTTTCTTAAAAATTCTATCCCTATACATTCACACAGTTTAGTCCAATACCCACGTATTAAAAACTTTTTTCAATCACTTGACATTTATTTTTCTAACAATTATTCTCGTTTTATAATTTCCTTTGTTAATGTTTAATTTCTTTTACCAGCTGTTTACCGCTTAATTGTGCTTTCACAAGATCAGCAACTCTGAAGCGCCTGCGTCTTTCCATGACGTCCCAACTTTTAAAAGTTTTCGTTCAGAATTTTACAGTTAAACCGTTTCTTCACAGATTGTCCTCGTCCGATACAGAGTCTCTGTCACTCAAATACAGCCTCTACCATTTACACACATGCACTTCTCGCTTGTGGCATATTTTCTGATTCCTCTGACATTTTTAGCGTTTATTCAAGATTTTCCCCGAATATAACACAAAACTGCATCGTTATCTGCTGCGCCGTGACGTTCTACAACGTCATCGTTTTTGTCGTTTTCAATGAGGAATACCTGTCTTCTCAAATTGATTTCTTTTTACCGAAGCAAAATATTAAGCCATAATTTGGAATAAGAATTGATGTAACAGTTCTTATTTTAACCGTCTAGGATTTTTCGTTTTTGCTCCATTTTACAGAGAAGATGACTACAGACATTATTTAGTGTATTGTTTCTAAATTACTAAATTTTGACATGCGCCGCGATCCGATTTTTGCTGTTTTTAATTCTGGATAAGTTTTAAATAAATCATAACATTTTTGAAAAATTTAATACAAATTATTTAAATTTTTTGTTGAAATATTTCTACCAAATTTGGATAACATATGACGTTAAATAAAAAAGATATGACAGAAGTCCACGAACTTTCCGAACAACCCTCGTATTTATTTCATGATACCGCATCTGATGTTGTTTAATAAGGTTCGAACTTTCTCTCTATCCACACGTCCTCATGTTAACACACCTTCATAGGAACGATAAGTCGTAATACAGGAAGAACGTTACTCTATGTGCTTTATGTAGTTGTGTGTTGATTTATTACCTATAAAATATTTTGCCCAAATGATGGTTTGTGTTTATATTTAAAAAAGCGGGGGGATAAAATACATGTATTTAGATTATATTCATGCTTCATATTTCTTAATTACAAAAAATCTGAATTCATATTTTCTCATATGCCAAATTGCCACGGGAGGCACAGACTAGGAGTACAAGTATTGGTTTTACAGTGAACCATTAAATTGACAAATATTCAACCCAAGTTGACTGTTTCCCAGTATGAAGTATCAATAAAGGCAACAATTTTTTGTTGTTGTTTTTTTTTTTAAGTCGATTAAATTTATGGTTTTATCTACACATTTAATCTTTCAAATGAAAAAAAAATATCTTCAATCATTTTGAAACCCAACTTGTTAGTAAAAACATTTCGTCATTCTGTTGTTAAACAAAACTTGAAGATCGCTATTTATGGCTAGCGGAAATATTTTCCAACAGTTAATGTACAAGCAAAACATAAAAACAAACTTGTTATGCCTTTAAAAATTAGTTCCTATATAAATCTATACTTTAAAAAAAGTCTAACATTTCTAATGTTTTACTGAGCGGTCATTAAAAAATCGATGTTTGACCGCAGAGTGAGATATTGGCCCTATGCACGAGATATTGGACCGCTTACGTCACACTGTGGGCGGGACCAGCTAAATCTTATTTGCCATCGTTATTATGGAAGCCAGCAATAGATACATGTATAACAATAAATAATTAAATAAAAGGTATAACGAAACATTTACTGACTGGATTCTAGGGCAAAATGCGTTTTGTCGACCCCTCGAACCAAACTGTTTGCCTTCGGCCTAATGGCCTAAAAAAAAATGTTTATCTTCCTTAAATCCAGACACGTTATCACCTTGTTTCACTCCTCTATTTGCTAAAAATTCTTCGCTCATTTGATTGTCTTTTTTACAGGAGTAATACGTTTTTGTATACATATTGTATAAAAGTTTTTAAAATTTGCCACCTATGCCTTTTTTAAATTAATTTTATATAAAAGTGCAGATCTCCAAACAGTGTCAAAGGCTTTGGAAAAGTCTACAATGCAGGTAAATAGTTTCTTTTTCTTTTTAAATTCATATTTGTTAAGTGTTCTTAAAACATAGACATTGTCTGTAGTTCTATGGTTTTTTCTACAACCCTACTGATATTGACTGAGAAAATTATTAGATTCAAGATAGTAATTTAAACTCCAGTAAAGAGTTTCCAAAGACAACTTGTAACACTAAGACCTCTGTTATTGTTTATTTATAAGAGACCCAAATTCTTGTCCAATATCAACGCAGAAAGAGCACAGGTACTATAGAACATTTATTTATTTCTAATTAAGAGTACTTGAAATAGGGGTACCTTACTCTTCCGCAATTAGACCATTCCAAGTTTTTTCTTTGTTTAGCGTCCACCCTAAATTCGAAAACCCATCTTTCTATCCGGAGAAAAACACACAAACCAAAAGAGAAAAACACAACATTTTAAGCACAATTCTAGAATTTTTCATCATCATTTGAGAATTCTCCTCGCATTGTAACTTAAGTAAAATTCTAGTTTATCGAAAACAAAAATTAATGCACCGCTTGAAAAAACAGAGATGCCGATCCCAAAAGAGTAAATTGCGTTTCAAAGATTTGTATTTGTTGATTTTAATTTGTGTTTGTTTTTAACTTCATAACCTCAAAACCAATCCGTCCGCGGACGCTAAACATAGGAAAAAAAATTGGAATGGCCTTACATGTATATATATCTGAAAGAAATTCTCAGGGCCTTCGCCAAGTTTCTGGAAAGGGGGTGAGAACGAGGGTCTGGGAGGGGTATCCCCTCTCAGCCAGAAATTTTTAAAGAACTGGTGATCACTTCGTTGTATTCTGATGCATTCGTAGTCTTTTTTCAAATATCTAATAAGCAACATTTTAAAGCATTACTTTTAAAAGATATATAATGAATTTATTTCGCCTTGATTCTCCTAGAGAATTTCTTTAGATTGATAATTCTGCATTTCATTTTCCTGAGTTATGTGTCATCAGTCCTCCCGAACAGAAGGATTTGTTCCAGCGAAGAACAAGTAGATAAGTATAGCTCTTGTAGTTATATGATAATAAACAACTTAATATTATCAAAATGCAAACATCGTCAGAACTTTTTATATGTGTACAGAGGTCTTAAGTGATGGATCACTATGATCTAAAAGTCTGTGACAAAGCTAAACAAAATACAAACTTATAAATAAGTACTCCAATACTTGAAAAAAATGCAAATCGCTAAATATGTACAACTGAGTTAGTGTTGATGTTATATTCGAGCATTAATCTATAGTCTTTAAGAGGGGAGCACCTTCGTGACGTTCCGAACTACACGTATAAATATATACACGTCTGACTTTTAGAATTGGAGAAAATGACAGCTATTGTAGGATGCCTCGAAGTCAGGAAAAAGACGTCACGTATATTCCGAATGTCAACCTTTTTTTTTTTTTTTTGGAGAGAAAATGAGGTATTTTAGGTCGATTTTTTGATTGGGAAATATCGAGAACTAGTCTCAGCCTTTATCTATTAATTTCATAATGTGTAGAATGACTATATGTCAATGAAACAAGGACAGAACTGCGCTCGATGAGATTAAGAAAAAAATGGAGAAATACAAAATTATACTTCTTTACAACATACACAATTATATGTTCGACACCATATAATTGCCATTTCAAACGATTTTTAGATCTCAGGAGCCGAAGGCTCAAGTGAGCCTTTCTTATCAAAATTTGTCCGTGGTCTGTCGCCGTCGTTGTCGTAAATTTTTTTTATAATTTTTATCTTCTTCTCCAGAACCAGTGGGCTAATTTCAACCAAACTTAGCACAAAGCATCCTTCAGTAAGGGCCACATTCTCTTTCAAGAGGAGACATATTAAGAATCAAGAATTAATGAAAAATGGCATCTTTCAAAAATCTTCTTCTCAAGAATCAATGGACAAGAGAAGATAAAACTAAAGTAAAAGCTTTATTACTTGTACATAATGTAGATTCAAATTCAAATCATGACCTCCTGTGTTAGTGTGAGGCCACAATGGGCGATGAAATTATTACATAGGATATATAGGACAAAAATCTTTCAAAATCTTCTCATCCATGACAGCAAAGTAATGATTAGTCATATTTATATGGAACTACTATATGACTACTATATGGGACCACTTATACATTGAAACTTTCCAATACTGAACTGATTTCAACTTTCTCTAACCAAAGTGCTCAGGTAAACGATGTGGTCCATGGGCCTCCCATTTTAAAATTATGAGCCATGGGGTTAGTATTAGGTCCAAAATTGTGCTGAGCAGAACAACACTTAGGGGTCACTTTACCAGGTGTCTGTCTGTCACACTTTATACATACATGTATCTCTCGAGAACTGTAAGAGGTATTTTTGTTTATTGTTTAACGTCCCTCTCGAGAATTTTTCACTAATGTGGAGACGCCACCACTTGCCGGTAGAGAGCTACAAATTTTAATCTATACTCGGCACTCAGGGCCATTGAGCAGTGAGGGATCTTTTTCGTGCCATGCAGCACCTACTGCGACACGACCTCGGTTTATACGGTCTAATCCGAAGGACCGGTCTCCACCACAGGTACTTGTGGACAGGACCCCCCCCCCCCCCCGCAGCAATTCAACCCCGAGGTTTGTTGGACTTTCTTTTCACAAATTATATTTATTACACTTATTCATCATGTATACCATAGGAAAAAATCGTGAAAACCCCAAAATAATCGTTCCATACAAAAATACCCCACTATTTCTGTATAGTGGGGTATAAAGTACAGAGAACAGGTCACGATTTACCTGTCTAAAGTTCTGCAAAATGGGGGAAGCTGGATGGAAAGAATTGACCGATGTGAGGAAAAAACTAGGTTGGCTACATGAAAGTTACTCGAAATTTCAGATCTCATTTATAAACAATGCAAATGGCTATATAAACCTTTCCAACAACTGAAGTTCTCAAACTTTTGCCACTGGCTGGGATGGGTCGTGAAATTCAGTATGATTGACTTCTTTCAGTAAAACTTCATCCACTGTTTCGTTTGCATCCATAATAGTTTCTTTGTTTTTGCGGTACTGCTTTACTATTCGAGAAATTTCCTCAGCAGGCGGCGCTACTATGACAACAATTGCCATGACAACAGCCCATGCCTGAGTGAACCAGACCCAAGCTGAGAATTGTCCTTCACTCATCACTGAGTAGCTGGCCATGATGATCCCTGGTATCACGAGTGCCATTAAAACTATACTACTCCCGCCGCCAATATACGCTACCATCTTTGCTTTACGAAATTGAGCAGACATTTGTTCAAAAGTTGGTTTTGTATCAAAATGAAGATCCTTCAGTTCTTCTTTGTAATTTAACTCCCATGGATTTAGTGGATTGTCAATGTCGTACAGTTTTTGCCATTCTTCATTTGCATCTTCAGGACATCGAATTTGATGCGTAATTAACGAACTGATAATACATCCTAACAAACTGCCACCAAAACTAGCACAAGTTCCCGCTAAAATAGCATGATCCTGGACTGTGTTGATCAGGAAATTATTGAGACCTCCCTCATACATAGTTGCTGCTGACAACGTTGCGGTAATACCACATATCAGTCCAAATATCCCTCCTGTAATAAAAAAAAAATGAAACTTCTGATTATATAGATATGTTTATATTAAACAGTTTTCAGTAGAATCAATTAAACCTGAAAATTGCACATGTATCTAAGCAAACTATCCTATCCTCTATACCTGTAATAAGGCCCCTTGAAGTGGCTTTCACCCACATGATGGAGAGAAGAACTGGTGGAAAACAAGGAATCGTAACGATGGCACCGACATAGAAAATCCAATTCAGATCAATCCCAGACTCAAAAACCAACATTCCCAGAGGAATAATGGCGATAGTGACTAGCACAATACACCAGTTTTTGAATTGGATAAGATTGTCCTGATACTGTCGGTATTGCCCGTGGATTGGACACTCGTAACGAGGCTTGATGCAATTCTCAGTGACCTGGTTTCTTCGAACTATATCTTCTGCGCAGCCATGACAGCGTACGACACTGGTGCATTGACAGTGAAGATCATTTCGACTCTCGTAAGTGACAACCAGAGTCCTTTTCTTATTTTTTCCACATAAAACACACTGCCTTCTCTTCATTCCGTCTCTGCAATGAAATTGGAATTGAATTGCAAATTAGCACACTTTTTCATCGCCACACACTAGCATTCACTGCACTAGCTGCAGAACTGTAGCGTTACGGTTTTATATATTAATCTTTGACCATAACGTAATGGCATACTCCATACAGTGTCAATTCTCCGGGACTATTTTCCCTACGAATAATGGAATTGTAGCGTAACGTCGTAACGGAATACTGAGCTGTCTGGAGCTTGACGTTATGGTCAAAGACTAATATATAAAACCATAACGCTACAGTTCTGCAGCTATCACTGCACTTTTTTGAAAACTAAAAAAAAGCACCCTAACCAATTTTTTTCAATGGAAGAAGCTGTATCTACGAGTATTATTAAACAACTTATTACTAGTAAGTCGTCTAATTCACATCGTTACGCTGAAATAATCAAACGTTTGGTTCATGGAACAGAAACTTAATTCAGACAACTTTGATGAAACATTAAATTTAGAAGTTCGATCTTCACTCAAAAATATCAATATTCGTTCTTTCTTTATTCAAAAAGAAAAGTCGGGGGATACCAGAATTTATACTTGTTGGAGAATCTGCTATATGTGCTGGGTACCAATTGAACCAGCAAACAGTATACCTGAACGGTCTGACGTAGGTCTGGTAGATGTCATAGACAATGATGGAGGATATCGCCATTACCTCCCCCGAACCTGTTGACATCAGCGCCATAGCACCCATAGTCAGAATCAATATGCCACCCGAGGAACCCAAAACCTTCTCAGCGATAAGTGGTGTTACCAAACCTACAAAACGTTCAGCCCAAAGTACTCGGCATTGACATATTAAAACAATGTTTTACTTTTAATATTTCCCTATGTTAATTGATGATTACCTTCATCAATCTGACCTGGTGTCAACAGATGTGTTCCGTTTTCCATGCTTAAGGCAAGATATGCCATACCGGTTGTGGTTGCCATTGTGGCAGGAATAGCGAACCACATGAAACCCGCCAAAATGAACCCCCAGACTCCCTGTATTGGCTTTGCAGCAATGCGGCTCTGCCATGAAGCTTGGTCACAATACGTGACCGCTGAAGAAACAAAAACCTCAATGACCCCGTAAAGAATTGCTACACCAGAACGAAAGGTTAAAAAGCTGTAGTTTTCGTTTTCAGGAGGCCCTTTGACGCATGAAATGTATTCATACATCTTGGAGACATCGCCAATGGAATCAAAGGCGATTGAATCATTGTGAAGGATCTTAACAACGAATACTATTAAAAGTATGAATACAAGACAAGCATTAAAGTAAGACACGTAAAATGTCGTCCCAATTCCTCCGACCAGAGAATAAGACCCAAACAGAACCGCCATTACAAACAAGGAGAATTCGTCCGAGGTGTCTTTAGTAAGGGACTTAATGGTAGCTCGACCCGCAAGCAACAACCCAATCATTATAACCAGGTTAGTGACCAAGGCAAACACACAAAATACCACGTGAGCAGACTTGCCGAAACGAGCGTGAATAATCTGAAATGAAAAAAAAAATTATAAGTGAATTGAACTTTAAAATTTTATACATTTTATTTTCATTCTTTGTAAGAAAGTTTAGTTCATCATAATTCAAATTCTTAAATGTGGCACGTGATTATTTTGCTGAATAATCCATCATAAAAAAGACAGTAAAATTACATTAAGATAATCACAATTGCAGATTGTACAGGAAACAAAATAGATAGAATATGGCAGTAAAGAAAGATAGTATAATGCAGTGATCATGATTTCAACACATATAATTCGCCTTGTTTATACAGTTATATCTTTAATGTACCTGTAAATAAGTTTTAGCTCCAGGTGCCCGAGTTTTAAATTGCACTGAAAATATTGGGAAAATAAAGATGTTAATCATGATCCCTACTGCGTACCAAAATGGGCCTGCGACTCCATTCTGTAACAGAAAAATATAAATCACTGAGGTGAGAGGTTAATTGTTTCAAACTCAATAGGTAGAAAGAGTCATCACTTTAAGTTTCATTGCAAATGCTCAAAGAACATTGTATCAAATGGAAACCATTTAATGCATTATATGAAATTCTGACCTTGTTCTTTGACCTTTTGACCCCAAAGTCAAAGAAGTCTTCTTAAAATCACAGAGTTATGATATAAAATTTTATTGCAAAAGCTGAAGCACTTTTGGAGATGTCGTACGTAGAGTGTTACAGACAAAAGGAGGGACTGGCGAACAGACCAAAATTAATGTCATCCACTTTACCAAAAGCTACGAAATTTTTTTTTTGACGATCAACCCTGGGCTTTCAGCAAATCTGAGGTACATGAAACAGGAAAAATTGTTTACCGAAGATAAATTCTCCAATAGCTGCACTGTACGATAAGAACAATACACACCCTAGTGTAAGTTTGTCACACCTTCTAATTTATTTACAAGAATGTCACAACATAAATTTTTAGTCGATTTCTTTTTTAAAGGAAAGATTAAAATGGATTTCAAATATACGTCTAAATAGTGCAGCAATATTGGATAAGTTACAACTTGTTGCAAATACAGTGTATATCAAATGTTCTTAATACTCACAATTAATTATCCAGTTTTAAAACATCTAAAATGAATAGCTTTTACGAATAATTAATAAAAGCTTTTTTTCCGACACTCGATATTTTCTGGAGGATATGATCGTTCTAATTATCGAGAACTCGCTCTGCTACTCGGATGTTAAATTTGTAAAAGAATTTTGATTCCATAAACGACAGAAGGGGTGACGAATTCTTCGACATTTTTACCAATAATGGTTAGACTTTTATCAATCAAATTCGACTTATTTCTTAAGATTTTTTTGTTTCTGATCTTCATTGCTAGAAACACAAAGAACTGCGAACGCTAACTCACGATTCCTGCCTACATTTCACACACACATATATTTCAACATGTTGATAAATTTGCTTTATATAAAAGTTCTTGGAATACAAAGGAAATTTAATTAGTATTTGATTGATAACTCTGATATCAGCTTCAATCAATTAATTGCCCTTAAAAACAACTCTTTTTGACGAGGGGGTGTACAATTTCATTCACTGAAATCAGACTTTAAAATGTGCCCACATTTTAAAATACTCAAGGATATGGATAAATGACCACTCCAGAATGATTAACTTATATAAAATTAACTATATCCGATTCATTTATTAAAATCTTATAGTTATACATCATGTGAAGTTTGTCATAAAATGAACATTTTTGTTGTAATTGATCCGCAAACATTTGCTCCCCTCCCCGTAAAACAATGAAAGTTTTGGTATGAATTTGCTAAATAGCAATTTTTAATACCTGTAAAAACGGAATTTTTGTTTCACCTGGGGAAGGGGGGGGGGGGTATTTTCCGTTTTCCATTGATTTCTTCATGTTTTGTGAAATTCATGAACCAAAATATTATCTCCCTTTCTTTTGATGAGTAATTCACATGAAAATTGACATACATATCTACCAGGTATGTCATATTGTAAATTTTGAATTCACCGGGTGGTAGTAAATACAAAAATTACAATATGACATCTATATGATTTAAAAAAAATATATTGGAATATAACTTTTGAAAATTTTTACCTGGAGGTAGCAATGTTATTGCTCTTCGCTCATTGTTGGTCTGTACCTTTAGTTAGTTTACGTTAAAATATTTTTTTTTCTTCGGCAGCACAAACTGTCTTGGTTAGTATTTATTTTTTAAAGCTAGTGTCTGAATGCGACATGTTGCAGGTGAAGTCCAGGAAGGGTGTACTGTACCGGAAATGAAGCTTTTGAAAACTTAATTAATAGAGAGATAGACTAACAACGTTTGTATACATTTGATTCATGTCCCTATTTTTTAAGGAAAAGCCCATCAATGATGTATGATACAGTCGGAGTTACTAACGATATATCACGTGACAGGCCAGGGTGTCTCACATCACTCAAAGTTTCGGTCTTTAGCAAATCGATCGCGTCCTTATTCGACAGTGTCATCCTCCCAAAAAATCTCGGTTCACTAAGTGTTTAATGTCTGTAATTGGATTACAAAATAACGATATAAAGTGTGAATCAGATAATCAATACAATAGGTCCACTGTTATTCGTGTTATTTTGCTATAAATCTGACGGCTTAACTGTCCCGTAGACCTAGATTCCATGAGTCTTTTAATTACATTACGTACTAATGATAAAAGTTCATTATTCGTTCGCATTTCGTGTGATATTTTATGAATCTTTTTCCCCAATAAAACGTTTTCAATAACATCTATGGACTCTTCACGACAGAAGTTCATAATGGATTTAAGCTCTAATTATTCCTTGGACATGAAACAACTTACGTTATGTGAAATAGCGCTTTTTATATGTCTAAAAACATGTTCTGATATCCCTCTCTTCTCTCTTGTTATAAAAACTGCAAATCATATGGTGTGACTTTAGTAATATCATCCAATTCATTTCTCTCTTACACCGTTTAATGTTTCACCTTACAAATTTGACTGTCCAATTTGAAATTGCTTTCCTACTTTCCAACAAATATAAGGCGAACTTTTTATCATCTAGCGAAGATATATTGACACTTCGTGGCATAATTCCCTAATTTTCTCAAATAACTCTTTTTCTATTTGATTTTCTATTGAAAGTGGGGAAATAATGAAAATCCAACATAAGAGCAAGGTCCTGATTGCGCGCCGATGCAAGAACCTTATCTGGACGAAACAAACCAAGACAGCAGTGATATAGGGACCTAATCTTATTATAACGGGTGGTCAACTTGCAGTGAATTCTAAAATAAATATTCACTTTGGTACAAAACATGTGTCTATTAGAAAAGTTCTTTGCCTCTCGGTTCAATTATGGCGCTCTCAATCTCGGAGGAACTGGACGAAATGAGAGCTTAACGTCAACTTAGCTTAGCATTGTACATTAAACGTGTGCTCAAGTGTCCTCCGTTTTCTATTCTCGACATCTTTATCCTTGGGACACAGTATACAAGAAATATTATCTGACACCTTCTGTCAATACAAATAAAGGAAAATCAATGTTTCCGTACCGCGTGAAATGACGAGGTAGACATCGCCACTCTTGCATTTATAGAGCAGGTAATCGTACATATTTTTGTGCAAATTCAAATATAGAGCGCCAAGCAATCACTAAAAACCCAAACTTATTCACCGCTTTTAATCCAGATCTGATATGCTGCTTAAGGCAAATTAAAAATGATTCCATTTGTGGTGTCGAAAATGGTAGCTATATAATTTCTTTTTCAGCAAATGACCACAGTAACCTTGATCTGTAAAGTTTACGTCAATTCCACAATGTCCTGATCTTTAAGAACCTTGAGTCAAGGTCACTGAGAAAAAAATCTTTGTTCAATATTTTCTCACTTGGATCGGAAATTCTAGTGAATGAACTTACATAATCTTGACCTTTAAAAGATGTGTACGTGTCAAGATCATGTATGATTTCTTGGGATAGGCAAACATAAATTGCAGGCAAGACGATGAACTGACAGACTATCGACAAAGGAAATCCTGTATAGCCCCAGTTAACTTGGAGTGTCCATATTCAGTAGTGTACTATAGTATATTCAAAATCTAAATGTTGAATAACCTTTGTTGAGATGCTATTAAACTATGGTATCCTAAGCCCGATGTCTTTATGGTGTTTTAAACCTTTCTTTCTAACAAGTGGTAGTGCTTGAACATCTGATTTCAAGCACCTTCCAGTATAAATTTGATGAAGCAGGCCCGTAATACGTGTTTTGTTACTAAATTTTGTTTGAAATGGCTGTAATACCTTTGTTGTAAGGGTAGCACTGTGGAGAATGTCCCCGGGCCAGAACAGCTGGGAGGCGACCGTCACAGCCGTAAGACTCAAACTGACGTTACCGCCGGCGTCAAATGTAGTATCTAGATTATGCTCGTCATGGAAGACGTATTTCCGAACAGCATTATGGAGCACTGCTAGCAGTATAGAAAATCCACCAAATCCAAGGATCATAAGTAACGCTGATTCGTATCGCTCAAGAACAGGTTTAACTCTACAATGAAAGATTCCTAGGCAGTTAGACGTATTAGATATTAACACATGATACAAGATATTTTTATTTACCGCACATTATTTTCTTTTTCCTCTTAGAGTCAAATTATTTGTGACAACTTTACTTTCCATGTTATTTTTTTATTATCTTTTAACGAGAAATCAGTATTTTTGTAGATATCGCCATAAAAAGGAGTGTTCCGTAGAATCTGCTTGACATACATGTATATCACCTCGGCTCTCGATTACTTCAAAGGGGAAAGATGTATTGAGTGATAAAACAACTTTCTACTATAATTTAAAGAAGATGGGTGGACAAGCAGAGAAAATGCCCACGGTTCGAAATAAGAATGGACCCTTGGAAACGCCAGAAGTATGATCAAATTCCTAGGTCAGGAGGAAGCATCCCCTGTCGACCAGTCACATCTACCGTGTGCCCTCTGTACTGATTAGGAGTAACCCTTAGTCAAAATCAGTATAAAAACAGTGCTCTAATGATTGGTATGAAACAAGCAAGTCAAAATAAGAGTTTGTATTTCAAATAAGTCATTACATCGACATAGAATTTGCAAAATACTAATCTTTACTAATAGCCAAATGCTTCTGATCCGCTTCCTTGGCCATCGTGTTATACGTCACAGTTTAATTGTGTCATTGACAGAAATAAAGAGCGATTTTAAAAATTGAAGTACATGTATTTAAAGAATATTTAACAAGCGGGTATCGAGCAATGTTTATTTGTTATTTAGGATGCAAGTCTATATCTGCAACATAGATTCAAGATTACATTGGGCATAACTATTTATAGAATAACATGTCATCTTATGTTTGTTTTTCTCTTGACCTCTTGATCAAGTGGTCCATAAAGTCAAAAATCTGGTAAAAATACCCTTGCTTATTAAACCTTTGTACTCTGTTCCCCCTAGATGCCCAGAAGCAGAGAAAAAAGAAATAATGCATTTTTCAACACAGCCCGGCCCACCCTAACACTAGAACACCTGACCCAGGGGCCATGAAATTCACAATTTTTGAAGAGACACACTTGCAAACCATAAGGAGTAGAGAAAAGTTTCAAAGAAAGGATTCATTTTCACTATTTAATCAATAAATTAAACCCCTACCAGAGCCCCATAACCATGGGCCACAAATTTCACAATTTTGAAAAGGGCACCCTTGCTCATCATAACCATGCACTTAGTTTATTTGCTATATACCCAGGAACAGAAAAGAAGATTTTCAAAGAATAAATGCATTTCACTGTACATGTGTATATCAATAGAGACCCATCCTAACACAAGAACCCCTGACCAAGGGGCCATGAAATTCACAAGTTGGGAAGAGACACTCTTGTTCATGATAACGATGCACTTAATTTGTTTGCTTAATACCCAGGAGCAGAGAAGATTTTCAAAGAAATAATGCATTTTCAGTATATAATCTATAGAACCTCATCCAGAACCCTTCACCCTGACGCCACAAATTTCAAAGTTTTGCTAGAGACACCCTTGCTCATCATAAACATGCACCTAGTTTACCTGTTAAAGAATTACATATACATGTATATATTTACATTCAACATGTATTTTGCTTATAAAGAATGAGGAAAGCTACGGCATTCAAAACACCATAACACGGACAGGGGGTCAAAAGGTTAAAGTATGCGTTTTATTTCGACGTCACAAACGTTTATCGCCGTGGGAGTGAAACGTCATAACCGAAAATTAAATTTCACGCTCACATTGAACAGAAGCTGTTGTAATGGCTCTTCCGTTAAATGTAATTTACCCGAAGGATAATACAGGAATTTTGAAATAAAGAACACCTTTGCAGTCAAGGCAAGGAGTTAAACATGTAAATATAAGCATTGAATTATTATTTTTGGAAAGATATAGTCTCATAACTGCAACGGTGTGTGCAAACAAATTGAGTAACGCGCGTTACTCAATTTGTTTGCACACACCGTTGCAGTTATGAGACTATATCTTTCCAAAAATAATAATTCAATGCTTAAATGTCATTAGAGCCTCGCCCTTATTCCAGAACCTATGACACTGGGGCCATGAATTTCACAATTTTGGTAGAGGGTTCAGTGCTTATTACAATCATGCCAACAGTTAGACTGCTTGGTATTCATGAGTAAAGAAGAAGATTTTTAAAGATAGCAATAATTTTGATTTTTTTAAGCCCCACCCCTAAGGCCCAAAGAGGGCACAGACCATGAAATTCATGATTTTTATACCCCTTCACCTATTAATGATATATGCCAAATTGGTTCAGAGCACGTGGTTCAAGAGAAGCTGAAAATGTTCAAAAATTTACGATCGACGTACGTCGCACGATCAATTTTGGACGAAAACAGATAGCAGGGGTCAACCTGAGTGACTCAAATTGTTTCTCTAAAAGTTTTATGATTAACATTTCTGTCTCAATTTCAATTTTTTGAAAAAGTATGCTACAATTCATAGTAATTCGGTTTGGTATACTAAAACACAGTCTATTCTCAGACAATTCATAGTAAAAGCTTTTTATAAGTATGTATTGTAAAGATTGGTGTTGATACTAAGAGTACATTACTGCTTTGGCAGTACTCCTAGAATGCTTGTTTTTAATGCATTTTTAATTTATTTTATTCATTAAGTACATATATTAACGGTGGAGAAAAAAATTTAAGAGAATTCACGTGGAAAACAGATTTCCTTTTACGGTCTACATGAACTACAAATAATGTTTTGTACCTTTTTATAGGTACAATAGGTATACATACACATAATCTATTACTTTGTCTTGTGATCGATAGAAGATTGCAAAAAAGTGCAATTCTTTTTTGAAAATGAAGCTTATGGTTAATCCTATGTTATCTATCTTCCTCCATGCAGAAGCTGTGAGCGCTGTGGTTCATGAACCTAGATTCATGTGAAATTTTCTTAAAGTACACGAATTTTAAACAAAACTGTTCAAATTATACAATTCTCTTAGATTTTTGACCCACTTCTGTTAAAACCCTAAGAAGATGGGGGTGAAGACATGATAAGAAATACAATAGTACAAACAATGTTTGGGGACATGAAAAAGATATGAGGTCAGAGTGCAGGGTGCATTATCAAGTCTGGCATAAGATTTCTTTTGCAGACCAAGGGTAAATGCCTAATAAATAGCTACCAGTTTATTGTTTCACATGATAAAATCAAAAAGAAAAAGGGAAGGACAAAAAGAAACAGACAATAACGCTACTTTAAGATGTCCATTTTTTTTTTAAATATATCTATATATATATATATAGTTAGTTTCGGTGGAATTTTTTAATATATCTATATATATATATATATAGTTAGTTTCGGTGGAATTTTTGTAAAAACTTTCTACTCATAAACATTTCAACCTTTGTTTTCTATATCCCTAATACAATACAGTCCATGACTTGCAATAATAACGATGTATTCACGAGAGAAAAGATTGCATGACTGTCGTTACCTTACTGAAATTAAAAAAAAAACGAGAGAGACTTACCCCGTGGTGCCGGGTGCTGGAGTAAGGGTTGCTGGACATGCTGACCTGTTGAAACCTCCTACAGTGGTCACAAAAAGTCCCAAGAGAACGAAAATTTGACTTCTTACCATATCGCAAGTTAGGCGGTAAAAACAACCACCTGAAGAGGGTCACACGAGGTCGGCAGGTAACGGGAAGTTATCACGGTGCTGGATTCCTGCGCGGGGAATGAAGCTGGTCGTGCCTGTAGAATCTATTATATACGCTCTCATACAAAACACATTACCCTTTCAATAGTCGATAGACCTGGCATAAAGAGGGCATCAACGAACCACCCAAGAATTTATCCTTTCTCAAATTACAAAAAAGTGTATATTGATACCAATAATTCATCACTAGAATGAATAAAATATTAGTTTTTCGCTATACTGTATAGTATAGCATATAGTATAATATGTATATTACATTGAGATATAAAGCATTCAATTTTTTGCTATACTGTATAGTATGTATATTACATTGAGATATAAAACATTCAATGTTTTGCTCTATACTATATTGTATGTATATCACCGTACACTGAGATATAAATCGTTCAATGTTTTCAACAGTTTTGTTTTAGCTCATACCATATATATATATATATATATATATATATATATATATATATATATATATATATATATATATATATATATATATATATATATATATATATTGCTTGCAATAATTTCCTTCGAAAGTTATCTCTTATCAGAGGGACATTAAAACTTAAACAGCATTAACCTCACAAACTGACTAATTACCCCCACAATGTCAATTCGGAGAGTCTTAATTATCTCTGAATAAACTTAAATAGTTAAGAGAAAATGCTAACATTCAGAAATTTTTTTATTTTTATCTAATTGAATTTTCCAGAAAAATTGCGGTCAAAGAATGGAGGCGTACAAGGTGCCGAAAATTCCCCGCTCTGAGACAAAATATTTCTCAATTCCAAAAGTTCATATATAAGTTATAATTTTCAAAAAATGCGTTGTCAGTAATATCATTTACACATTTAATTTCTTTATTTTATTGAATAATGTGTATTTCACACAGGCACTTATTTCGGTAATAAATTTATTAACCTATGGTATAATAAAAAATTATTTTATGGTGTGATTCGACCGACTTTTCCACTCTGCGAGCAGAGTTCTGACGCTGTTTACGGAGATAAAGGAAAGTAAAAACAAACATGCCATATATGGTTGCGTAGATAAATTATCGTAGAAGACAATGGTAAGAAACAGTTTTCCAATACATTTTTTTCTGAAAGTGTAAATGAGTGCGATTCTGGGGAAGGGGGGACTTCGGAGCTGGATACCTTGTGTTATTATTATACTATGGTTTAAATAATTATTACCGAAACAAATGCCTGTGTCATTGTCTACTAAATAAGCTTAACTGTCAACTTCAAACAAATTATCTATCAATAAGTTATTCAATAGAATAAATGAATCAAATTTGTTAAAGATTGATAACATAATTTCTGAAAAAATATAACTTATAATTTTTTGATAACTTTGAAAATTTAGAAATACACAAAAGTATCTAGTCTAAGAGAGGGGGATTGTGATTGTGGTCGTCTTGTACGCCCTCATTCTTTACACATATTTTATTTTTTCCTTCTCTTGCCGATTACCATCTAATTCTGGATGACCGTGTAGTGTAGGGCGGCGCCGCTAGAATTCCATCGGCATCGAAAGCAAGTTTTTTGACTTGCCTAGATGGCCGAGCGGTCTTGCAAGCTGTTCCTGTACTGCTAAGAGACATATTCCATAGGCCGAAAGTTCAACCCCTGGATGGAGCGGAAGTTCCTTAAAAGTTAATTCCTATGTGCTTTCTTTATTAATAATTCTTCACTTAGTGCAGTTATGTTAGTTTTAGAGTTATTGTAAATTAAATGCGCTTTAAGAAATAAAATTAACTTCATTGCAATGTGTTATGGTAGCGATCCTGTAATAAGACTAATGTCCAAATAACTATCTCACTTCCATTCTCAATGACCATGTGGTGTAGGGCGGTCCGCGAGAATTCCACCCCCATCGAAAGCAAGTTTCATTTTACTTACATAAACATGGCTAAAGCTATTTTTGTGATTTTTGAAAAAAAGTTTGTATCATATGTCCTTAAAGTAAGTAAAAGTATCTTTTATGGCTAATATTATAATTCCCACACTTTGGGGTACAAATTCTCTCAATATCTATGACCCATCATGGAAAATATACGAAAATTCAAACTCAAATCGACAGAAATACTAGTGATCATTCAATATGAACTTGTTTTCAGATAAAATTGAACTTCAGTGTCTCGAACACCCTTACCTCGAATACCATGGATATGTCTAATTGATTTGAAAGTCCCAACCACTTAATCTTTAAGTGTTTTACCCTTGATATCTCGAATCCTTGGATATCTTTTTTTTTCTCGGTCCCATCGAGTTTATAGATAACGGGGTTTGACTGTATATAACAATGAATAACTCCGCAAAATGTTTTATAGTATGTTTTAATTTTAATTTGCTGTTTCTTTTCTTGATGATAATGGCTGTTTTTTTTTTTATCTACATTTGAATAAAAGAGAAAACAGATTATTTTGTGTGTACATCAACAATTTATAAAGATAAAAAATTCTTTGGTGATACTTAAAATATCACATTAAATAAACAAGAATAAATATACATAAGGTTGCAGCCACCCAATGCTGCACTAAAACAAAGAGTATTTTTATGTATAACATTTTTAACTTCTCAGGTCTTTCAGGGTATTCTGGCAAGTTATAAAAAAAAATATTTCAAATGCATTAAGACAAGCAGATTTTAGAATATCATAAAAAAATAGATGGATCATCGTGAAGTTACTTCCAGACTGTGGATCAGCTAGTGCAAAATGTGATTTGTTTGCTTAATTTCAGGTTTTCTAGTTGAACCACTTAAAAAATTCAACTTGCATTCAGACAAATAATTTTTTCTTAGTAAGTTCTTTTGTAAACAAGTAAAAGGGGTCATCTATGAAAATCACCAACGTATACATTTAAGGTGGTTTTTCTGCCCAAGATGTGGTAGGACGGTATAACGTGTACAGTAAAACCTGGTTATAGTGAAGTCCTTGGGACCTGCAAATTAACTTCGCTGTATCCGTAATTTGTCCATATAACAAATTTGTTTAAGTATATATATAGCGAACTTGCAGTGTAGATTTTTGTCCCTTTTGTATGACTACCAAATGTATTTAGGGAAGTATTATATACAAAAGTTACCTTGAAGTTCTCAACTTTTCGGATGAATTGAATTTTAAATATGAATACTTACAAAAACAATGTAGTTTAGTATTTAAAAAATTGAGTTCTTTGAAAAAAATATTATAAAAGATGTAAATACATTATTTTTAATCTCTAGGGAACACAAAATCAGTTCACTACATCCGTAAATTCGATATATATCCAAGTTCATTAATAATACCTGTGAAATTTTACAAGAATTCTTACGAATTTTGCCAGGGATTCCAAGAAACTTCACTATATCCGAAAATTTGCTATATACATGTTTGTACTATGTGAGTTTTACTGTAATATGTAATTGGTATAACATGTAATTTGCAACTGGTATAACATGTAATTTGTAACTGGATAACATGTAATTTGTTACTGGTGAAACACTGAAGATGATACACTGATTAACACATGTGTACAATGAGATATGTCAAAAAATCTAAAAATGGAATGCTAAGAAGGAGTATCTGGTTTACTATCATCTTGGTCTTGTCTATGCACATCTACCATAGTTTTCTGTCCAGATAAATCATTCTGATTAGTTAATTCAGAAAGGTCATTCTGATTGGTCGATCCAGTATGAACATTTTCATTGGTCAATGTTCTACCAGTTTGATTGGTCTCTGCAGTGACTTTACCAGCACCCTGATCACTGTTCTGTGTCTCTGTTGTGTTATCCCCTGTTTGTGTGTCTGTCCTGTCCACTTCCTGGTCACTCTCCTCATCCTCAAGGACCACGTAGTTACTCATGCTCGGTGTGGCCTGAGTGACCTGTGGGAAAGGTCGTTCACTGTTCTCCAGGGATGTTGCATCCCAGTCTGCACTGCTCTGGGATCCCAGTAGATCCCTGTGGGAAGAGGAAGGGGGATTCTCCCCTGCTAAGAGAGGAGTTCGTTCATTGTCAGATTTCATCTTTGACTTGCTGATGGTTTTTTTCATTGTTTTGCCTGTGAAAAAATAAATTTTTCTTTGATCTAAAGTTCAATTTTGTTAAGAATAAAAATATGTATGAAGTTGCAGATCAAATAAAAAGGAGGCTTTGAGTCAGATAAGAGTTCCATACTTATTTTCTGAATTATGAGTAAAACTTAAGTTTTTTATGAACTTACATGAACTTTTTACACACTGATTTCATGAATACATTTTTACACAATTTATTGATACAGTCATCTGGTATTTCCAAAACTGGAAGAACTTGAGAGTGTTTTTTGCAACATTTTGTAAAAAGAATATGGCAGGTCTAAAGTTTTCTTATCTATTACCCCAATTACCTTCAGTTGGCATTATCTGATAACCCACTGCAGCTTTACATAATAATTCTTTTCATTTTTTTTTATTTACAAACAAGTTAAACATGTATTTAATAAAACTACTAAAATTTAATTTTTCCATCATCCAAATTAATCCTTGACCTTCACAAATGTATACTTACTAATGACCTTGACATGTTCTATGACATCATCTTTCATATCTGACACATCCCACATAGACAAGAATGAGGAAAAACAGCTGACATTCTCATTTTCACTGCTGATGAAAGGTTTGTGGGAAAATGAATAGTAATGAGCAATGGCTGCCAGGAACATCTCGATGCAGATCAGGAAATCCTGTATTTTGTTTTTAAAAAATCAAGCGTATACCATTTTGCCAGTTAAGCTTCTCAAACAACGGTAGTTGAGCTTTGATTTCTGTTTGTAGTTAAAATATACAAGTCTAAACATCTGATGGCAAATACCTGTAATCCTGTTGCAACATCTTGAATAGAATGGTAAAAGACCCAGGTACCATCCTCAGGAATCCAGCCCAGTTTGACCATTATAGCAATGGCCACTGACTGCCTAGACACACAAAAGAGGCATTTACCTATGTATCTTGTCAAGAATTAGATGTCTACTGAGTAATCTACCTGGTCTACCATTATTGTTATATTTACATCTTGATGATAGCACTTACCAGAATGAGAAGAAGACAACAAATTTAACACAGAGGAACTTTGGTACTGGGTTAATGGGAGCTAACTCTTCCTTCATTGCTTTATAAAACAACACCAGGCAGTACATAGCCCACTGAAAATAATATCTTAATTGTCAAACTTTACGTATATACAAAATGCTGGAAAAAATTTAAATCTGCCATCACTATGATAACATATGTACTAGTTTTAAAATAAATGTAAAGTTTCACAGAGGGGAAATGGTACCTACAATCTGTGAGATGTTGTTGATAATCACTAAATAGGACCAGGCTGATTTAAAATCAAAGTCCCCTTCATTATAAACATCATTTAGCTGACAAATTCTGAAAAATAAATAAATAAATAAAAAGATTTTCAAATGATATTACAAAATCCATAGGAAGTACCTTAACAAAGTTGCAGTATCTTTCCTACTAAAAGTGAACTTGAAAAGTATTACAAAATTAAAATGTACATGTATTTCAATCTGATAGATATAATATTCATGTTCAGTGTAGAATTTATAAATACTCGTACTTTTAAGTGTATATTTTCTGTCTTCTATTTAACTCATCTTGTTCTCTTGGTGTAAAATAAGGAAACAAAATAAATAAGTTTACTTAAAAAAGGCAAAGCATTTAAAAAATTGATTTATTTTAGGTAATTTCTACAGAATAATTATCTCAGATAGCTATTGTGTCAGTATTTGATTACCTGGTAAATATGTGTATATTAGTTTAGTTTAAACTTTATTTCATTTGAATAAGTCAACATATATAGACTATACACTCAAATAGTAATACACACAGGATTCGGAAACAAGTCGTTACAACTTAAATTAATCCATTTCCTTGAATTAACTTTGAATTATAAATGTACATTTGCCCTAGTTGCATGACAAATATGATAAATGAAATAGTATAGAAAAATTACAGAAAAAATGTAACGGTAAATGAACAAATATTTGAAGAGATGTTATAACATAAGTTGATAAACTACATATTCACAATATAAATATACAGACACATACCAGGGTAATATAATGTTCTGAAAATATGTGTATATTGAATAAAGTAAATTCTTTGGTTTATTATCATCTATAACTTACAAAGCTATAATTGTTGTCACTGGTCTAACAATGGTATACTGTAATGCCCCATGTTTACATCTGTTGATGAAGGAGCTGAAAAAAAAAAAACAACATGAATACACTGTATCATTACCCAGCATCTACAAAGAAACAAAAGTATACCCATATAAATTATTTTATAAAAGAAACTAAATACTATTACTTGACATGAAATGATGCTTTAAACCATCAACTGTTAAGTCAGAAAGAAAGTGGTTTATATGCTGTATAGGGGGATTTATTCCACGGATAGTAATTTTCATTTTCCTCTCTTTTGACATGATAGCAGTTTGATGAATTCATGGAATTTGTATGAAATAAGTTTTCTCCCATATTTTGCATAAATACATTGTCTAACAAGAAGGACAACGCTGTATTTAATGTTTTATGAACTATCTGAACAATCACATTGTGTACATTCTAGATCATCATAAACTAATAAGTTTAAATCAGGCTTAGTAGGTTAAAGTGTGGAAAAATTACTTTCAAACCCCCCCCCCCCCCCCTCCCCGGTGATCATGTTAAAACAAAACGAGGCAGACTGTGTGTTTTCTGTAGCAAACAATGAAATAAACCATGGATGAAATTGAACATTTGCTGTGTAAGTTTATAATATTAATAAATATAATTATTTAAATTGAATTACACATAATGCCAATGAGAAAACATAAGCATCAGTGTCCTAATTGGCTATGTTTGTCATGCACAGGTTAATAAAAGTCTACGACCCTTCAAAGATTCTGTAGTAGATCAGAGTCGGTGTTTAACATTAAGTACAGATCATTATCTGCTTATATGAACTTAAAGAAAAAGAGGTAATTGAATTAATTAAATGACAATTACTAATCATCATTACTGATCATGAATGACTCTGTAATACCTAGTATATAACTGCTGGTAGTCTGGACCTCATATTTAAATAAAAAAAAATAATAAGAGGACTTCTATTGAAAACTTCTTCACTGTTTCCTGAATACACAGATTAAGTAACACTGTGAATATAGTGAATATTTACAAAGTGAATTATTTTCCTCCTATACAGTCCATGTCTTGCAATTGGTTATCTAGATAAACAGTAACAGATAAATTCAAGGAAAACTTACTACTTCATTTGCCAGGAAGGAAAACAACAGAATGGACAGATATGTTTGACAGGTTCCTTGTTTCTCAATGTTATTTCAAGGTTAGGGTTTTCTATCCATAAGTAATTTAACAGGTAAGCCATGAAGTTGTATATGACATAAGCTTCATAGCATTCTCTGAGTGTGTCTAAGTAAATGGCAGCTTCTGGAAATCGTAAGGCAAACCACTGAAAAATAACGAAACTTCACATCTAATTAAATGAAGAGGAAAATTCAAACTAAGCTAGTCTTATCTCACATTTGGAAATAAATTATTTATCATAAAAATATCTAACTAAGAAAAATTGTGTACTCACTGCATTGACTGCATATATTGGAACCATCCATAATATTCTGCAAATATAAATTTTCAATCAAATATACAAGATTCATAAATAATTCATTTTAATTCATTGTACACAATATTGTACATATATTTTAAGAAGGTATAACCTACTTGATAAAACTATAATGAATGGAAAATACTGGGTAATAGATGATAAACTGTCAGTATTACTATAAAAAACTTACAAGAACACAGGGGAATAAAACATAAGAAATGCTTAAAGCTTCAATCACTAATAGAATATGAAATCAAATACAGTTCATGAACATGTTAAGTGTTTAAAACATTTTTTTTATTGTTAAAATAAAAGAAATTATGCCAAACAATTCGTTTCTAAAGAAAAATCACTGAACATTATTCTATGGTAATAAAGGAAGCTAGTATACTGCATTAGTGATTTCAGTGGAGATTACACAGTTTTGTTGTTACATATGTAACATGTTAACTACAACCCATGTACTTATAAATAATATTGGCACTGAAATATAATGTATTATGTAATATGACCCTAGAACATGTTGAATTACTGGGGCTCAAATATCTTCACTGAAGATAGGAATCATATAATTGTTCCTTTTAAAATATAGCAGATCCTTGATGCATATTTTTGTTTACCAAAAAATCTTCATCTTAACTCTCATATGAGTATGAGTAAAATCTTTCGGCAAGTAGACTTTTACACTGATGATGCATCCTTTTAATCATTACACATATACCTTATGATATGCCTCTGAAGATTTGGTTGGGTGTAGTTGACTAAGTGTTGAAGTATACCCCATAATGATATGGGAATAGCCATCATCACAAAGATTCCTCCAGCAAACCATGCCTGCACGTGCTTGGGCGCACCCTCTCTATTAAGTTCCACTACACAGAGCGGAAGAGCTATTATTGCCAGAATAAAATACAAGCTGATAACAAACGGTCGAATCCAGTGCCGCCATTGATGAAGAAAATCCATGACCTCGCAATCCTTAACCAGAAAAAATTACTTCATTTCAAAGGTAGAACTAAAAGGAAGAAAACAAAACACTTCTGCTGTCCGTCAATGTTTTCCTCCTACCGTCTACCATGTTTACATCATGTGATCGTCACAAGCTTTTATTAAGTCGTACCTAAAATTACTATTTCATTAACAATTATATTTATTCATTGTGGAAACTAAATACGTTTGAAATCATTTTTATCTTATAGATTATTCATATTTGGTACAGAAACAAGATGTTATGGGTTTGGATCTTTAGGCCTAATCTAAACTGAACTTTTTTGATTGTACGACTTGTTTATGTTTTACCTCTAAAATGAAAGTAGAATTTCAGTCAGATGATCATGGATCATTACAGTTGACGTGTTGTTATTGTTCTTGACAACATTTATCTGTTAGGTAAGAAATATAATTTCATCCAACAAAACAGTAAAATGGGGTATTTATTTGAATTCTTTTACTCAATTACTGAAATTGACAAAACATTTTATTTATTTGGGCTCTTTATTTTTTTTTCAACCTAGTTCTGTGATCAAAAATTAGCCTACGTTTTGAGCACTCCTCGATTTCCTGATTCACGAAATTCTTGAAATTTTTATCGTTTTACTTTTTTTTTTTATCTTATTAGCAATCTGAGCATAGTATTTTTAATATTTAAATATGATGCTTTGAATTTGAATTTTGTAGTGTTTGCATTCAAGAAATTTCCAGCATGGCAGAATGCCAGATCGAGAGAGGTCCTAGAGGAGCAAGACCTCGTCCCCAAAGGCCACCCCCAATAAACCAAAGCAGGGATAGCATAACAGATATAAAGTCATTTCAGAAGTTACATGATTCTGCATTTAAAGCTATCAACAAAGGGCTTGCTTTGGATGAGGAATCAAATATCCCACAAGCTTTATCCAACTACCAGAAAGGACTAGAACAAATTGGGAAAGGACTGGAAGTAAATGCAGAACATTTGAACTGCTCAGAAGATGAGAAGAATGATGTGAAATTAATGCAGCAGAAAATGACAAAAACAAAACTTCAGATTGAGTATCGTGTGAAGTCTTTGACTCAAACCAGAAATGGATCCATGGAAGTTGAAGCTCCTCCGTCCTATGAGGAGTCCATCTCCTCCCCAGGGTCAGTCTCAGAGGAAGCTTTTATTTCCTTGGGAGATTCTATAATGGGTGATCAGTCTTCTGATGATACCCTCTCAGCTAATGCTGAGGAGATATTTAGTATACCTGATGGAGTACAGATATTTTACATTACACCCGAGGGATTTGTTAGTGCTCCTTCTTACCCATCCTCTCTGAAAATGTTTCGGTTTACAGACCCACCTCCAGCAGAAGATCAGAATAGACCCCCAGCATTTCTGAAAGTAGATAATTGGATGTATCCTCTGGTTCCAGGAATGTCCCCTGCACTGCATGCTACAAATGGTTCATACATCTTTCCTGATGTAACTGCAGCCAATGAAGGTAACACCTTTATTTTCTTTTTGAAAAAGAAACTGTTGTAACTTGGTCACTAAAACCAGATTTTTTTCTAGAGGATTAAATTTTCCAATACTTCTATATTAGGATCTTCAGTTGGCTTGATGTTGCCCCCTGATGCAACCCCAAGACAGAGACAACAGTTTGAACAAACTTTGGCATCAATGACAGCTTTGCTGGATCAGACCACACCAACAGCCCCGCCCCTGGAGCAAGAGCCATCTGCACCACCTATGCAAATAGAGCAAGAAGATACCCACATATCTACAAAAGGTTTGACTTGCTCAAAACATTCCAATAAATCTTGATATTAAATAAAGGATTTGGATGAATCAGTCAAATTGAAATCAATAATGGATTTTTACTGATATCTACATTTTTTACTTTTTGATAGGTGGTGTTACTGTGTCAGAATCAGAGGTAACTGTAAGGGAGAGAACTGAGGAAGGAACATCAACCAAGATAGCAAAAGGCATCACAATAGGTAAGACACCCAGATAGCCAAAAAAAATAACAATAGGTAAGACAAGATAGTCAAAGACAACACAATAGGTAAGACAAGATAGTCAAAGACAACACAATAGGTAAGACAAGATAGTCAAAGACAACACAATAGGTAAGACAAGATAGTCAAAGACAACACAATAGGTAAGACACCCAGATAGTCAAAGACATCACAATAGGTAAGACACCCAGATAGTCAAAGACAACACAATAGGTAAGACACCCAGATAGTCAAAGACAACACAATAGGTAAAACACCCAGATAGTCAAAGACAACACAATAGGTATAACACCCAGATAGTCAAAGACAACACAATAGGTAAAACACCCAGATAGTCAAAGACAACACAATAGGTAAGACACCCAGATAGTCAAAGACAACACAATAGGTAAGACACCAAGATAGTCAAAGACATCACAATAGGTAAGACAAAATAGTCAAAAACAAAACAATAGGTAAGACACCCAGATAGTCAAAGACAACACAATAGGTAAGACACCCAGATAGTCAAAGACATTACAATAGGTAAGACAAGATAGTCAAAGACATCACAATAGGTAAGACACCCAGATAGTCAAAGACAACACAATAGGTAAGACACCCAGGTAGTCAAAGACAACACAATAGGTAAGACACCCAAATAGTCAAAGACATCACAATAGGTAAGACACCCAGATAGTCAAAGACAACACAATAGGTAAGACAAGATAGTCAAAGACAACACTATAGGTAAGACACCCAGATAGTCAAAGACATCACAATAGGTAAGACAAAATAGTCAAAAACAAAACAATAGGTAAGACACCCAGATAGTCAAAGACCACACAATAGGTAAGACACCCAGATAGTCAAAGACATCACAATAGGTAAGACAAGATAGTCAAAGACATCACAATAGGTAAGACACCCAGATAGTCAAAGACAACACAATAGGTAAGACACCCAGGTAGTCAAAGACAACACAATAGGTAAGACACCCAAATAGTCAAAGACATCACAATAGGTAAGACACCCAGATAGTCAAAGACAACACAATAGGTAAGACAAGATAGTCAAAGACATCACAATAGGTAAGACACCCAGATAGTCAAAGACAACACAATAGGTAAAACACCCAGATAGTCAAAGACAACACAATAGGTATAACACCCAGATAGTCAAAGACAACACAATAGGTAAAACACCCAGATAGTCAAAGACAACACAATAGGTAAGACACCCAGATAGTCAAAGACAACACAATAGGTAAGACACCCAGATAGTCAAAGACATCACAATAGGTAAGACAAAATAGTCAAAAACAAAACAATAGGTAAGACACCCAGATAGTCAAAGACAACACAATAGGTAAGACACCCAGATAGTCAAAGACATTACAATAGGTAAGACAAGATAGTCAAAGACATCACAATAGGTAGGACACCCAGATAGTCAAAGACAACACAATAGGTAAGACACCCAGGTAGTCAAAGACATCACAATAGGTAAGACACCCAGATAGTCAAAGACATCACAATAGGTAAGACACCCAGATAGTCAAAGACATCACAATAGGTAAGACACCCAGATAGTCAAAGACATCACAATAGGTAAGACACCCAGATAGTCAAAGACATCACAATAGGTAAGACACCCAGATAGTCAAAGACAACACAATAGGTAAGACACCCAGATAGTCAAAGACATCACAATAGGTAAGACACCCAGATAGTCATTGACAACATAATAGGTAAGACACCAAGATAGTCAAAGACAACACAATAGGTAAGACACCCAGATAGTCAAAGACATCACAATAGGTAAGACACCCAGATAGTCAAAGACATCACAATAGGTAAGACACCCAGATAGTCAAAGACAACACAATAGGTAAGACACCCAGATAGTCAAAGACATCACAATAGGTAAGACACCCAGATAGTCATTGACAACATAATAGGTAAGACACCAAGATAGTCAAAGACAACACAATAGGTAAGACACCCAGATAGTCAAAGACAACACAATAGGTAAGACAAGATAGTCAAAGACAACACAATAGGTAAGACAAGATAGTTAAAGACAACACAATAGGTAAGACAAGATAGTCAAAGACAACACAATAGGTAAGACACCCAGATAGTCAAAGACAACACAATAGGTGAGGCAGAAGTTCTATTTAAAAAAAGTACAGTTAATCCTTGTTATTTAAAACTTGATGGGACCAAAAACAAATTGAAACACCACCGTTCAACCGTATAACATGGATGTATGAGGATATATTGATTAGATCAATTGTTGGATTATATGCACATATAATTGTTAATTTAGTTATAAATGAACATTCATTTTAAAGATTACATGTACATTGTATCGGTAGCTTAAATTTCAGTACATCTTATTAATGATATTTTTTTTACAGAGGTTAATTGAAAATTTCATTTGCACTTCCTATTTCAGCTTCTCAGTGGATTTCCTGGGGTCTGGAAAAGGGGTCAGAGAAGGCTGGACACTATATAAAACTAGGATCTGAGAAATTAAAAGGACACTTAGTCCCTGAACAACCAAAACCAGTTGATCCAAAGCTGCAGAAAGGAGCTGAGTATGCCAGGAAGGGAGCTCATGTTGCTGTGTCTGTCAGCTCTTATGTGGGTAAGGATGGATAGAATCAAGGTCACCTTAATTGAATAACTATTGGTTAAGGAGACCAGTCATGCAAATTTGTCAGCAGTTTCAGACTTTAGAAAGGTGCCCTGGAGCAGGGCTCAGCATTAACGTTTGTCCAATTGTCTGGTTCATTTTGTGATTGGACAAGTTAAGTCAATCTTCATAAACATTTGTTTGATCAGACAAGTTACTTTTTTCACAATTATGAAATATGGTGAATGTAAAAAAAACCCCACAGAATTCATTGAACACTATTTTTTTTAAAAAATCGCAATCATTCAATGCAAACCTTACATCTTATGCACTCAGTCTCACCTTAACAGATATACTTTTTACCGAACAAGCATTATCGAGACTAGGTTACAGTCATGCAGTGCTACTGTATAGTACATGACTTTTTTTAATTCCATGATTACTGTAGATCACCAAAGTTTTGCGACATCTTATTTTTGTGAGATAGGATTTGGTATTTATAAGTGACACAAAATTTTCAAGAAATCTGATTATTGTTGTAATGTAATCTATACTAATAAAAATATATGCGGGAATGAAATCTACGTGAGCAGACTGTCTACTGTCTCACATAATTACGTGAAAATAAAGTTCAAATGAATAAAAAGTGATTTACAGTAAAGAAATCTTTCTACGTCAATGTTATTTCTAACTAGTACTTCATTCTTGAGAAAAGAGCTCTACAAATTTCTTTGTTTGGAGTTGGACAAGTAATAGAAGGAATTCGGACAAGTAATAGAAGGAATTCGGACAAGTAATAGAAGGAATTCGGACAAGTAGGGGTTAACAATTTTTTGCAATTTGTTCAATTGACAAGTTATGTTGAGCCCTATGGAGGCAATTTTTAGCATTGTAAAATCCAAAAGTCAAGAAAAATAAATAGGTAATCTTAGACAAGACAATTGGAGTTAAAAGGATGTAGAAAGACTGACATTTTGGTTTGGAGGGGATTCTTACAGCAAAAAGTCTTTATTGTATATGGCTGAGAATATGTATAGTTATTCTTTTGTATGTAATCAAAATATATCTCTTTGTATGTAATCAAAATATATCTCTGACCATGACCTTTTCCTTTCAGTTGATATACTCAATTGTATTTTTAGTGACAAAATTGGGCCAGGCTACTGTGGCGGTAGCTAAAGAGGTGGCACCACATATCCGAAAACAAGGGCAGAAACTCCTTCCAGAATCTGTCAAAAGCAAGGCAGGTGCCCCTGGCAGTAATCCTAAAGTCGACAAAGTCATAGATGGCACTGTGGAAGTGGCAGCTTCTGGCCTAAAAGGTTGGGAATCTGAATCATCATTAACACTATGGAAGAAAAATCAATTGATGTGCATGTATTTTTAAGAAGTACGGTAAGAAATAATGGTAATTTATTTAATCATTTGTTTTTTAAATGTGACAGGTTTTGGGACAGTTTTTATGTCACTAGAGGCAGCTGCTAAAGCCCTGGCTAGAAACCTCGCTAACGAGACTGTTACTGTGGTCAATCATAAGTAAGTACACATGTACTGGTACTCTATGAGATTTTTTTTTATCAAAATTCATTTTTAGAAACCTAGCTTATAAGAATGTTTGTTTCTCTGGTTAATCATAAGTAAGATTTTAATGATTTTTTTTTTTTAAATTAAAATCCATTTTATGCCTTTTTAGATAAAACTGTACTTGCACCTAGTAAAAAGATTCCCACATTTTATATCAATGTCTCCAAGTTTGAACTTTTATATTCACCAGAATTATCTGTTGTGTGTACTTCTGGCATACATGTTAACAATATTATATTAATATTTGTAATGCCACTTAAAAGAAGAATAATGTGTTAATTATCTTTAAAAGTCGGGTGCACAGTTATTTAAAACACTGCTGATAACCATTTAATTCCTACAAACCATGGTAAAATGTTATCAAATATGGAATAATTGCAGGCCAAAGAAATTATACCATGGACATCGCTTAACATGAAAGCCATTTAAATCTCCATTTATTGAAATATTTCCACACTGATTTAATTATGTCATTGACACAAAAATTAGCAAATTTCAGACTCATGCAGGTATTCCATGATTCCCACAAATCCTAAAACACTTGAACTGTCCAAGACATACTTTTCAGGCAAATAGCACTGTTTTTGAAAGGAGGAGCAGGAAAAAGAATTGACAACTTATTAAAAAATCTTTGAAGGGAAAAAATATGACGAAATTTTCCCAAACACAAAAATTCTATTTCTGGGGAGGGGGTAGGTTCCAACTTTTTTGATGAGAAAATTTTTTAAAAATACATTACCATGCAAGAATTAGACTATGCTGCGACAAAAAGTGGAGGAAGTCTTTTGTACTTAATTAACAGTAAAAAAAAATTTTGAAAAAAAAGATGAGGGGGGTGCATTCCCCCTTTCCAATACTATGTGCCTGCTTTATTTTTGGACTTGTCCATGTCCTGTTGTCTAAATTAAAGTTAAAATTATGATTGTAAAATCCCTAAATAGATTTAAATATGCCGGTTTCCTTTTATTTCGAGTCTACATCCAGTTCACGTGAAAAAGTCTTCAAGATCACGTTCGCATGAAATTCTAGGTTGAATTCAGTTGCACTCAAATTCATGTACACTACTAATGTCCATCATGTTTGCTGCATGTTGTGTGACACACTTTCAAAAATCTACAGATACACAATGATATCCTAGTACACCACTTGACCATTACAAAAGGCTGAAGGGTATTTTTAGAATCCTTTAAACCTCTTAATTTAACAATCTTACTTAGTGTCAGTCATTCTAATAAAACTATTTAACAAATAGAAATTTGTATAAAAGCATTTATTTGCCAAGTAATTGCAATAATTATTGTAGTATAAGATAGTAAGATCTATTTAAAAAAAAAACAACTTTATTTCATTTCCTTTCCCCACCTCTTACATTTTCCCTAAATCCGAGTACCGGTATGATGCAATAATACTGAGTTTTAAGTATATTTTAATCAATTAAGTTTCAGATCTATGGTTTAATTAATTTTTTTTTTTTGATTCTCAAATTATAGGTGAAAACAGATTTACCATACATATTTTACTGTTTTGTGGTGTATTGTGCATAATACTATGGTTTAGGTTTCATGACCCCTAGTAACTCTCTAGACTTTGCCTTGTGAGGTCAAACCCTGGACCATGAAACCCAATCCATAATATAATTAACAATACACCACAAAAACAGTTAAAATTGTGTGGTACAATGTATATCTATTACATAAACTCATTGATCTCCATTACACAAACCCTTTTCATGTCTGTCATGTGTAGGAATCTGTTACAGATATGAATCTTATATAAAGCCTACACCATTGCTCTTTGTTCATTTAATATACTGATACAGAAAAAAGGAGAGTGATGATGATACATTGTAATTATCAGGTATGGAAGTGAAGCTGCCAAATTATCAGAAAATGCCTTGTATACAGTAGGAAATGTTGCCATGACAGCTTACAATGTAGACAATCTTGGTGTGAAGGCCATCGCAAAACGAGCAGCTAAAGAGACAGGCAAGGAGTTAGTGAAAGACATTCATAAGGAATGGAAAGATACCAGCAAAAATTCAACTTACCAATATTCCTCATTAAAAGACCAGCAGGAAAAACATCCATAAATTTACAGCTGTGTAAATACATGTACTGTAATTATATCAGTGTTATTTATATTTGGTGTGAGAAGCATTCGTTTAAACAAACATGTAGTATCAGTACATGTGCTGTATAGGAATCCTTGTCATTAGTTTAAAATTGAAAACCTTGTCATCAGATACTTTTTCTGAGACAAAAAGGGCTTACTTGTAACTGTGATCTCTCACAAAAGAAGGCTGAAGTAGAACCTACCAATAATTTTAATTTAATAAAAGCTTTAGATATTTTATCAAACTGAATTTTAAAAAAAAATGTTGAATAGTTTTCAAAAAAAAATCATTAAGATAAAATTGTTGAAGTCTTCACTTACATTTGACAATACATTTATTTTGATATAAAATATTCAATAATTTTTTGCAGAAACTGACCTACTGTATTCTATCTTGTTTGCTTATATATATTTATTTGTAAAACTGCTCTACTGTAACAACAAAATTATCTAAATTTGTATTATGTACAGGATGATGACATAATTGTATTCAAATGATTTTTTTTTCAAATCAAATGACATACAATCACTGACAGTTGTTGCACTTGTAGTCAGAGCAAAAGAGTATCAATATCATAAAGACTCTCTATTGACTGGGGTATATTGTGAGGAGAAAAAGAATCATGATGTGTCAGATTTCTGAAAATTATCACTTTATATCATGATAGATCAAGATTTACCTTTTTTTTCTTTTCCACACTTATTTTTGAAATTAAGGAAGGAAAATGTATATTTTTATTAGGCCAAAAAAAAAATTATTAGTTTCTCAGGCACCGCCGCATTGATCTATTGAAAGGGAAATAACTCAATTTTCTATTTTTCCAAGTTTTAAAAAAAATGAGTTATTCCCCTTTTCACAATGCAAATGATTGGAATAGATAAAAAACGCAAACTTTTTCCAGAAATCAGCAATATTTGTCAGTATTTCAATATTCAGATAGGTAACCTGAATAATATTTTCCAGGTAAAGTGGGAGAATTTTGTAAGATTTTGTCACAGTGTCAAAAATATGTGCAAAATTTTGTAAAGAATTACATAGAACACGATACAAAGTCGCATACCTAAGCATCAAAGAAAACTTAGGATTTCTTTATATTTTAGGGATTGATTATTTGTCATTTCCATTCAAAAACAGTCAAAAAATATATATCAATCCATGCATCAAATTTTTGTTTGTGTTATGTATCCTTAAGGACATACGCAACGTACCTTACCTACTGATAATTTTTCAAGATATTCTTAATTTAAGATTATAGTGCCATCATATGTTCGTAGACAAAAAATCAGCATGCATTACCAGGGGTTTTGAAAAGATATCAATTGATGAAAATTCTTGTATAATTCAAAGAAAAATGTACAAAAATTACTAAACATATATTCTAGATATTTTGTTTATCCAAACTTGTTTTAGAAGAAGTGTACAACAGCATCTATAGACATTAAAATGTAGCACACAGTTCCTTTAAGTATCGGAACTCTTCAACTCAGGGGAAAAAGACAATAAAGTTCAAACTACGTTGCGTATGTCCTTAATGCAAGAGAATAGAGAAGTCAGAATCAGTTGATTTCATCATTTTTTTGAGCGACTGACAAGGAAAAAAATGTGATACCTGTTTTTAAAAAAAGAAAAAAAAAGAACATGCATGCCATTGAATTTTGAAATTTTTGGCCTGAGAAACTAAGGCTTGTTTTTATTTTTGGCTTTATCATTTCTTTTTCCAAAAAAAAAATCTTTGACAGTCTTCTGTACTTTCTAAACCAAGATTAAAGCAAAAACAGATTTAACTTTTTTAATTGGAAGAACTGGAATCTTTTTTGCTTTGTGATTTTTAATGAGTTTTGCCATATTGTTTATGCAAAAACTTTAATACCAAATCATTCATATTACCAGTATATACTTTCAGAAAGTTTTCAAAAAATGATGGCTCATATGATGTTTCTATGTAAGAAATCGATCCCCCTCTGCATCATATCAATGTATTGTTACAACCCCTACAAATATAATATTTTGGTTATTTCTGCAACGGAGAAATAAATGAACATGAAAAATGTTTACCAAATCTGTTAACATCATCAAATCTAAACACGTACAAATTACCTGCCAAACAGGTTAAGCTGTGGTAAGTAAACTGGTCTTATTCACAGTGATTTCAGAAAGTTGACAAATCAGTTTGATAATTGTTTAAAAAATTTGACATTTGTTGACATACACCTAGTGCATGTTCTTGTTCTTGAAGCCTTGTGTCCCAAGTTTTCACAAGAGTTGTTCCTCTTGTGCTGTATATAAAACAGAACTATCCACTGTCTTAGGTAAATTTATTATGAGTATAAAAAGTGACAATTCATATACAAATAAAAATATTAATCACATATTTGCATCTATTATTGTTTACCTGTGAGTTATTGCAATGACTGAGCTTAAATAATGTACAGATTTTTATAATACTTTGGCATATTTTTGTTCTTTTATCAAAAGATTGAATAAAAAAAAATCTCTTCTCTCTCTCTTTGGACAAGATAGCATAAACTTTATTGATCAAACCATTTTATAAAATGTAACATCATAAAGTATTTAAAAAATAAATGCCTTTTTAAATGGGTTCTCACCCAAACTGTCACTGTAACAAAATACGTAAATAATCAGAGAAAGGGACTGGAAAAATTAAGTAGAGAATGAAAATGATAAAATATATAAATGCACACTAGTCAATATCACTCTCAATCTGATGGTGTCAACTTGGTTGACCATTTATAAAAATAGACACTGTCTCAGAGACTTCTGGGAATGTTTGGGATGTAAGGACTTACGTGAAACAGTAATAATATTGCCTTAGCTCTTTCCTGGGACTTAAAAAAATTTATACACTGGAGACAAAACATGGATCTTATGTACTTCTACACACACGCTTCACAATCAAAAGGTACATGTACTGTCTACAACAACAAAAGTCTGCACCAAAGAAATAGAATATAAACATAAAATAATAACGATAAACACTCTGTACATCTTGATTCAATCATACATTGAATGTATTTACAAATTCATATCATTGTTCAAAATCGGTGCAGTTGCATATTTTATAATTGCTGCAATAAATAAGGGAATGTTGAGAGGTAAAAATATCACACATGGACACACAATCACACATATTCCTCACAATCTGCTGCAACTTCATCTTCTCGACTCTCATTCGTCTCACCGTCAGGCAGCGAAGCAATGTCTTTGAACACACCTACAAGTTTTTCATAGCTGGGACCCCAGTTCATTAGGTAATCCCAGGCAAAATGACCATTGAGTAACTTGTGGTCAGTACGAGGACCCTCCTCAGAGGACCCCACCGTGCTGGCAAAAGAACCTCCATTTGAATCGAGGCCATCTGACTGTGAAGTCCTATTTTGATGACTGGAGTCCTCGTGTTCATTGTCCGCTTCTGACACTTTAGAAAATATCATTGCATTTGGGTCAAATTCATTTTTAGTCTTCTCATTTTCATACTCAAACTCTGAGCAAGTGAATGAGTCATTAGCACTATCCTCCGAGCTAGACTCGGGTGGTACCAGCACCACATCACTGTTTATAGTGCTCATTCGTATATGAGCTATATGACGACCCTCTTCTGATGATGACACAGCCTCCAACAAACTGACAGGGCTGGGTCGACGCGGACGGGCATTCAGTTTTTCAATCTCCTCTACCGTGAGGCCTTTAACCTGACGAGAATTAGAATCATAGTACTTGTGCTTACTGGACTTTACATGTCCATTTGGCATCACTGTTCTAGGAACTGATGAACTTGTGGAACTTTTACTATGATGACTGGCAAGACTGCGGTCTGATTCTGTTCTATTATGATGAATGTTTGAAACAGGTGTTCCTCGTAAATTAGAATGAGTCAATGGACTGGCCCGGACTTGCGGGCTTTGGCGTGAGAGTTGATTAATGGGACTATTGCGCATTGCTACGTTGGCAGGACTACTCCTAGCAGAATGACTAGCAATCTGTGGCACTTCTAAGTTATTAGCAGGACTACTTCGTAGTCGTCCTGATGTTTGAAGTTTCAGTGCTCCTGGTCCCGGACTTTCACGGGACTTAAATCCACTAGATGGACTCTCTCTGTGACGTTTGTGGGGACGCTCTCGGGATCGATCAGGATAATAACCAGATCGGAAACCTCTATAATGCATGTGAACATCTGTATCAGATGGTGCTATACTGCTGGCATTATCAAGGTCATAATGCTCTGGCATATCAGTAAGCTGGTTCATATTCACATCTCCATTGTCAATAATTACAGTGCCATCATCTATTTCATATGGTCTTCGTTGTGTTGGATCAGAGTTGATTAGGTCAGGCCTATGCAGTCCATTTGGAGCATAGGGTGAACTGAGGTTATTTTGTCTGTTAAAATCTTGTTCTCCATATCCAGAATCCTGATAACTAGGAGGGCTGTTATTATAACTTTTGTTCACATGACCATTTTCATTTGGTCTGGTTTGACTTTTGGGATCTTTTTTCTGACGGCGCATACGGAATAACACAAACACAACTGCGATAACAATTAACAGAACTCCAAAGAAAACAATCACCACAATGATGCCAATGCTGAGACTATCGGCCTGTTCACTCACTTGAGCACACACACGAGTTTCCAAGTTGACAGAACAAGTTCCTCCTCCACATGGATTTCCTGTGCACAGCGCTGAGCAGCCAGACTCGACATTCTCTGTGGGTGTAATGATGAAGCGTTCTGTAGAGCCATTAAGTGGAACTGAAGATCCATCCATTTGAAATATGGAGATGCAACCTGAGAAAGCTACAATAAAAAATAAAATTCATTCATTTATTCACCCTTTTCTTCATTGAAGTTCATTTCCCAATTTTTAAAAAAAAAAAAAATTAATTAATGTCATTATTTAAAATATTTTTACCTTTGAATTCTTTGTTGTCTGCAATGATGGTCGATTCACTGGAACCCATCACCATTTTGGTGATCCTAACATCTGAGAACTTAACTACGCCATTCAGAGTCTGCGTGTAATCCTTGTCATCCAACCTCAATGTTACTTGGTCTCCTATAACGAAAATGTATGATAATATCTTGTATAGTAAATTAAGAAGGATAGGTTTGGAAAATTATTATACAGCATAAAACTCCATTGCAAATTTCTGACATTTGATAGCGAGTAGAGGAAAATGTGTCTTACCAGTTATTGACACACTAGCATTGTGCCAATCTCCATTGTGTACGCTTTCATCACTAAGAACAATTGACTTGGATCCAAATGTGTATACCAACTTTCCAGAATCAACCTGTAACAAGATTGGGTAATTAACTTACAAGAACTTGATTCTCAACAACCTTTCCAAGGAAAAATACTTCTGATGTTGAATACTTCCTCTAATATATCGGTAAAACATACCCAAAGAACACCCTGGTCATTAGAAGTATTCAAAACTAGCAGAGGTTCAGGGTGGGTAGTGGTACGATATCTAATCATCACTGATGATGTGTCAAGAGCCCGGCGCCTCCTTGAATTTGATTGGTTAATTATCTGATCTCTTCTGAAAGACTCCTTCTGAACAAAAGTTACCCGAGAGTTGGAGCTGAATCCCAGTGGCCCAGGTGCTGCATTGAAAATAAATGAAATAAATATTATTCTCAGAATACATGTGTGCAATAATAAACAGTAGTACATGTGCTTCTTTCTTTTCTGTACACTGTGTTCCAAAAATCCCATGCATAATATACGTCTCTTTTCAAAATATCAATGCATTTACACTCATCCTTTATGATGGGAAATGCTTTGAACTATTGAAAAGATTTTCATCATTGAGGACATTACAAATTACAGTGAAACTTGTCTAATGTTGTATAATCTGAAATCTTGCTTAATATGATGTTTACTTTAAGTCCCTTTCAGTAAATTCCTTTGTTTAAAATGTTGTCTTATCTGGAGTGTTGTCTTATCCAGCTGTTTTCTTTGGAACCAGTGGGGTCCGGATTAGACAACTTTTACTCTATAAGTAATATGTTGCCTTTTTCATCATTTCTATATTTTGTTTTAGTCAAGTAGAATTATTTCCTAAACATCTATTTACCTATTTCACAGTGGGCTCCTGCGTAACCTCTGACACAGTGACATGAAAACCCCTCCCACTCTTCAACACATTGTCCCTGATTCTTACAAGTGTCTGCCCGACATTGACTGCTGGAGGAGTTCCGCGGACATTTGTCCAGAATGTTCTTCTGACTGTTTGGGGTTGGAGGCTGAGTGAGGTGGTCTACATTGTTAATTTTGAATTCTCTGATACACCCAACAAAATCATGAGAACTGATTTGTCCTGGGCGACTCTGGATGGTTTCAATGTCTCTGAGACCACCTATGTACATTGGGTGTCCATCTAAATCCAGATAGTAACTGTAAAGGAAGAAATATATATATTAATTCTTATTAAAACTAAAAAGAAATACTTCGGAGTGGACAACCTTTAATAAGTTTCGAGACAGTTTAGTAATGGAAGGTTCCTGCAGAAACTAAATTATTCAATAAAACACATTTACAAGATTAAGTAACACTGAAGTGTCAATTGAGTTACTGAGGATCAAAAGGTGTGAATCAGAACCAAATTAAAGTTCATTTCTTTAGGATATCCTTACACACCTAAAACTTCACTTATTTTAAGAGGAGATAAAGTCAGACCAGAGTGTTTTACTAAAGTGTTGAAGACACCCTTATTTACATATAGTACCACTTAAAAGTAAGCAAAGATTGATTGATAAAAGATTGTATCTGGTTTTACAGTACTGGTTTGATCATGTAATTGACAGTGGTTGTGTTTGTAAATATGAGGAATTAAATGCTTAGGAAACATAAAACTGCCATATATCTGTATTGATTTCAGTGTAACGACCATAGATCACGTAAACTTTACCTCAATCCACCCCACGGCACTACAAACCACACTGATGTGGGTAACTCTATCTACCATGAAACTGTGTGGACTTTTTACAAGGGTGAAAAACCACCCCTAGAAGTTCAACGCCATTTATCTTGTATTCAGACTTATTGATTATTGATTGTTTTTCTTTCTTGTGTACAGATGGTTTATTAATTAAATGCCTATTTTTTGCATCAAGACTGGAACAAAGAAACATTTAAACCATTACATATAATCAATAACTTATCTTTTTTGATTTGATATTTGACAGACTTAATTGTTAAGATGGACTCCTACACTAAACATTTATACATAATACAATTTTGTGGGTTTTATATACAAAATCCAGCAGGGAGGGTTTTATTTAGCCAAAGCAATGCAAAATTCGATCAAGTTACAAATTTAAATGGGAATGTCTAAATGCAACACAATGGCTGCCTAAATGTCCCACAATACAGCAGAACTGCGGTATAATCTACACATCAATGAATAATAAACACACTGCGTACCCCAATCTACCCAATACTAACATTGAGTTTTATAAATAAATGGCAATGATAAGCTTACACACCTGAATGCCTTTACTTAAATCAGACAGGCATGACAGTTTCAGTAAATTTAATCTTAATAGGACTCAACGTATCAAACCACGTAATCTGAATATAAAAAAATGTCTGCAAATACCTCCTTAATATGGAATTCTGAGGATATTTCGATCATGACTGTTGACAAACACAAAGAAATAACCACATTGATGAAGTCGGAGCTTTGTCAACTAGTGATAAATCCGACTTAACCCCAGATTATCAACAACACAGAATTCTTTTTTAGATTTCTCAATGAAATTTGCTGATTAATAGGAAAGGATAATTGTCTAATTGTGGATACATTGTTACAAAGTAAATATGTGAGACGTTTAGCGAGACCTACTTTGATTGGCTGCCTTTGCTGTAACAGGAGGTATCCCCCGTCTGACATATGACACATTCTGTACTGGTAACAGGGCAGTGGGTCACCCTCATTTCAGCATCCTAGAACAAAATCCCAAATGTCAACCAAACAAAAAAGGACAAGTATATTGTGTAATACATGAGCTTATCTTGATGTTCCAGATTCTTAGAGCTCTATTAATAAAAATCACACTTTTCCTATTCATAAATTCTCAAAAAAAAAATTTTTACTGCACATTAATCCTAATCATTTAGTAACTCTGTATAGGTTGACATCAAGTTTCAGTCATTAAAGATGTCCTACACCTTTAAATTACTAAATTCTGACATAAAATCATTGTTAATTCTAGCTTCCTTTCACATTATACCAGACAGAGACAAGCACTGGCCATAAATATCTTATCATTACTGCATCATCATAAACATTAAAGCTGAAGGCATCACGCAATCTTTAAGGACACTTTAGAAACTTAAACTTACCTTCAGCTGCCTCCGGACTTGAACCCTGAACCAATCCCCAGTGGACACATCCTTTAGTACAGTTAGAATTGTAGCTTTTGCATCACCAAAATTGAATGAAAATCTCACATTTCTGTTAATAATCTCCAGAGCTATGAATTTTCCAGTATTGCTAGGGTTATACAGCAGAAGACCTTTTGACCTGATGGTTGAAAAGGTCATGTCAAGGTCAATGTCTTTCTGGTTTTGGTCAATAGAGTTGAATTCCATGTAAGACAGCTCTGAGAACCCTTTTGATGTGTACTGACACTGGTTACCCCAATACTCAAATCGACACTGACAAAGGAAGCCATTCAATTCATTCTTACACTGACCACCATTTTGGCAAGGGTAGGAAGCACAGTGATTGGATCCTGTTTCACAATGCTTGCCAGTGAACCCATCTGGACAGGTACAAGTATAGGACCCCTGCGTGTCCTCACACGTGCCTTCATTCTCACATGGATTTGTCAAGCATTCATCCTCATTCTCTGTGCAGTACTGTCCTGTCCATCCTTCCTCACATTGGCAGACTCCATTTTGACAAAATCCACCATTACTACAGAAACCCCCTCCACAGGGCTGGACGGGAACCTCACAATGTCTGCCTGTATACTGAGAGGGACAGATGCAATAGAAATCTGGCACCATGGCTGGAGAGGACAGGACAGAAAGTGGGGAGTCCACTGTGTTCATTCCAGATCCAACAAGAATTCTATTTAAACAAGTCCCAGAATTACATGAGGAGGTTTCACAAACAGAGAACCCAATTCTAATTCTATTTTCTGGATTTGCCACATTTGGAAATATGGCCCTTGCAATATTTTGTTTGTTGGAGCTCAGCTTTTGTTTAAGAAAGTCATACAAAACTACTTTTCCAGAGGCTTCGGCCACACTGACGTAAACTAAAGTCCCTGTATCTTTGGAGTCCACATTCAATACTGTAACGGTATGATCACTACTGTATAATTGGACAATGGTACTTTGAAAACTATTTAACTTATCTTTCACAAAGTTAGATTTTTCAATTCCATCGACATAAATTATGACAACATTATCCAATGTCACATTATCGAAATAGACCAATGTTGATATGACTTTGTATGACACCATGATATTTCCATCTGATCCTTGCACATTTAACGTTCTGGATGGTGGTGTATGAAAGTTCCTTAGAGTCAAGTTGCATCCTGATCCTTGGGTAATTGTGTAAAACTCATCCGTCACAGTGCATGTGTATGTACCAATAGTGTCTGCATCCAGTGGTCGAACATCTGCCACAGGAGAAGTGGGAAGAGTGGTCTCAAAAATACCAATCTGGACACTCATATTTCTGGCTTGTGGTGGTGAATCATTCTCGTCCTGGACTATGACCTTGAATGTAAAGGTAGCAGATTGAGTGGGTGTTCCAGCATCCCTGGCAACCATTATGACATTATACTGACTCCCTTGTAGTGCCTCCCTGTCTAGGGTCTGTTTGGTGAGCACCTGTCCATCAGAGGAGACACTGAAATAGTTGTAATGATTTCCAGGAGACATTATGTAAGTATATGGACCTTGGTTTCCAGGTTGTCCGGCGAGATCTATGTCCCTGTCAGAGGTGTAGTCAGCTACGTTTATCACTCTGGTTCCTGCTGGCAGGTTCTCTCTGACATATGCTGTCAGGTTGGAAGGAGACAAGTATGGAGAATTGTCATTCTCATCCAGCAATGTAATTCTCACTGTTGCTGATCCTGTATAAAAAAAAAGAAAGAGAAAATCCATTTATTCAATGGAACATGTTTGAATCAGAAAAGAAACCAGTAATTTGAGTTGTAATCTAAATGGTGAATACCAGGTATACTGTTATAGAAAATGGCTTTTATCTGGAATGAGCTCATTACAAGTGATGGGTTATGGATTTGAGACTGAATGTGAGAAATGACTCTTTTTTACTTGTGAAAGAAGGCAATTTACCTATTTCAATAACTTGTTTATCTTAAAACAAAAGAATCAGTGTAATTCAGATCTTAGAAAATTATATAAAAAGTTTTTAACAAGGCACAAAAGAAGATAATAAAAGTACTGACCTGTAGCAGGTGGTGTTCCTCTGTCTATGGCTGCCACCACCACGGAGTGCGTGGGCGTGGTCTCCCTGTCTAAGCTACCTCTCCCCGTGGTGTGGATACGGCCACTGGCGGAATCAATTGAGAATTCCCCACCCTCATTTCCACTGAAAATTCTGTAACTGAACTGTCTGTCCTCTGGCAAGTTGTCTCTGTCAATGGCTGTTACAGTAGTGACACTGACTCCCCCTGCGGAGTTCTCCGCTACACTGGCTAGATACAGGGTCTGTGTAAACACGGGTGCATCGTTAGCATCTTCCACTGAAATCGTCACTGTACAGGTATCTGTGTCATTTCCCTTTACACTTTCCCAGTTTTTGGCCAAGACATTCAGAACAACATGTGGAGAACTCTCATAGTCTGGTTTACCAGACACATATATACCCCCTGTTTTATAATTGACACTGAATCCTTTCACATTGCTGGATCCAATAAGATAGTAATATACAATTCCATCAATTCCTTTGTCACGGTCAGTGGCTCTCACATTGCCAATAACACTTCCATTGGCAGCTGATTCTTTGGTAGAAAAGGCGTAAGTCTTCCGCTCAAATTCTGGATAGAATTCATTCACGCTGGTCACATGTACAGTGACTATTGTAGAACTTCTCATATCATTTGGATTCCGAGCAATAACAACCATTGAATATTTGGTTTGAGTTTCATAATCTAAATTTCCTTTGGTCATAAGTATTCCAGTTTGTTTGTCAATTTTAAACAATGTGAGAGCTAGCTGATCACTTCCAGATTCACTAATATAGTACTCTATTTTGGCATTCTCCCCTTTATCCCTATCTTTGGCCTGGATTTTAATGATGCTGGTGTCTGAGCGCGAGTTCTCTGGAATGTAACCATCATAATGAGATTGTGGGAATAATGGAGGATTATCATTAACATCAATCAATTGCACAGTTAGAATGGCTGTTGCTTCACGATAATGCAGTCCAGAATCCCTTGCTGATATATTTAACAAATGAATATCCAAAGTCTCATAATCTAGGGCCTGAGCAACAGAAATGACTCCATTCTCTGAGTTGATCTGAAAAAGTCCTTCTGAATTTCCATCCATGATGTAATATGAGACTTTTCCATTAGGACCAGAACCATCTTGATCTGTGGCTGTCACCCGTGCAACACTTTGACCAATAGCGGCATCTTCACGAATACTATAGGAGAAACCTGTCATACTAAACACAGGGGTATAGTTGTTGTCTACAGTGATGGAGAGCTGAACTGACACTGTGGTAGATTTGGGGGACAAGCCTTTATCTTCTGCTCGAATGATGATGGTAAAATCCTGGTTCCTTTTGCCATTTAGTGGCTGTGCCACAGTGATCAAACCTGAAATTCATAAAATATGAATATAACATAACCCTAACCAATCCTGGAAAATAATGGGAACAACAAAAGAATTTTCTGTAAATTGACCTACCTGTAGTTTTGTTGACAAAGAAGTGGCTTGATCCATTTCCACTCTCAATAAAATATTCCACTTCAGCATTCTGACCGAAGTCCTGTTCATCCTTTGCCACCACAGTCAGTATTCTCTCTCCTACAGAAGAACTCTCAGGCACTGCAGAAAAGTATAGGTTCTGTTCAAAACTTGGGGCATGGTCATTGGCATCAATTATCTCTATAGTTATGATAGCCTCTGAAGATTTTGCTGGGGTGCCCAAGTCTGTAGCAATGATTACCAGCTCTCTTTGGTTCAGAGCATTAGAGAAGCTTTTATGGTAGATGTAAGTCAGTTCCTCTTTAGATGTGATTACTCCAGTTTTGTCATCTATAGCAAACTCAGGTGAAGGCAATTTGAAGGAGAAGTAGAACTGGTTATTGGGACTGGACACATCTTTGTCGTCTGCTGTTATTGTGCCAACTGTTGAACCTTTTGGTTGAAGTTCCAAGAAGTTGAAAGTTACTGGAGGTTGGATCTGTGGTGCATTGTCATTAACATCTGTGACAAAAACATGCAAATATCCACGGGTGGAGAAAGATCCATCTTCAGCTATCAGTGGAATTGTTATCCTCTGGCTTGACATGGTTTCCCTGTCAATCTGAGACTTCAGTGTAATGTTACCCGAGTCAGCATCAATGCTGAACATGGACGCTTGGCTTGCGGTGGGATCTATACGGTAATGTGCCTTGGCATTGACCCCAATGTCTCTGTCCGTGGAGGTGACCTGAATGACGAAGCTGTTGACAGGAAGATCCTCTGGAATGTTTACAGAGAAGATGGTGGTGAATTTTGGAGAGTTGTCATTGACATCGATCAGTGTTACTCTCACTGTGGTGGTACCAGTCTTGGGTGGTGATCCCTGCAACAGAAAGTATTAAACATATTGCATCAAAGACATTTAATGTATCTGGCAAATACTTCATCTTTAACTCAAGAAACTTGTTTGCTTTTTTTAACATCAAAATACTTATATAGAACATTGTTTCGAATTTTTCACTTTTGCTTACCGTATCTCGAGCCTCTACAATAAGGTTATATGAATCTTGAGTCTCTCTATCTAGATCCACTTTTGTTTTAATTTCCCCAGAATTAGAATTCACTGAGAAAGTATCCTGAATGTTATCCACGCTTCCTCCTGCTAGAATATAAACTATTCTTCCATTGTCACCACTGTCTGCATCAGATGCACTCACAGTAAAGACACTTGTGCTTATAGGAACATCCTCTCTGACTGAGGTGATGTAAACACCCTCTTGGAACCTTGGAAAGTTATCATTCTGGTCAGAAACGGTAATGACAACTTCCTTATAAGCAGACAGTAATGGATTAGATCCTTCTGTTGCCTGGATCCACAAGTGGAAATCAGGTGTCATTTCATAATCCACTTCTCCAGCCACACGAATAGTTCCGAGAGTCTCGTCAATACGAAAAGTGTTGCCGACATTGCCTCCTGCGATACTGTACTTGATGACACCACTGCCAGATGCAGGCTGTGCTCTAACAGTTGCGACTACTTGATCCAATGGTGATCCTTCTGGTAGTTGTGGGTTATTAATGGCATCAAAAAGTGGAATATTGGAGCTGCCAACGGAGGAGACCTCCACCTGCAGAGTAGTGGTGGATGTCTTCTTTGGGGAGCCCTACAAAAAGTTCCAATGTATTTAAAAGATTCTTTAACGACTTCGTGATGTCATATAATCTCTTTTATTATCAAGACCTATTTTTCTTCAATGTTGCAAATAAATTTAAATTTAAAACTCCATTAAAACCTCACTCACATGGTCTCTGGCCTCTATGGTACATGTAAATTTGCTTTCAGCCCCTGAAATGAAATCAGCTGTAGTGATGACACCTCTCTGACTGTCCAGATTAAACTTATTACAGTTTTGTGGTCCCTGAAGACTATATGTGACTCTACCGTTCAGCCCTGCATCCCTATCTACTGCCGTTACTCCCACCACAAACTGACCTGTAATAGTTAATGACAATACATGTGCATTATGAAAATGTTTTTCATACAAAAAAAAAATATGCACTTAAATAGCAAATTAATTTTGAAAAGAATATTTGACATTCATTTAAACACATCTACTTTATCATCTTTCAGTTGTTCTTTTTCTTTCTTTTTTTTTTTTAAATTTTATACCTTTGCTGTGCAAAATGCATTTTAAAGGGAGAAAAGGTCAGGTAGAATACTTTCATAATTAGTTTTATTGCATTATTTTTGTGCTTCTTTATTTCAAACTTTTGTTTGTACCTGAAGAGGTTGGATTATTCAGGGTTCGATTGTAGGTTTGTTTCTCAAACAAGGGGACATTATCATTAACATCATCAACATAAACAGTGATGTTAGCATTAGAAGATCTGGCAATATTCCCATGATCCTTTGCTACCACTGTTAAATGGTACAGGGCTGTGTCTTCTCGATCCAGAGGTTTTTGTGAAGTCAGAACGCCACTAGCTGTATTGATGACAAATTTACCCTCTACGTCATCCACCAGGCTATAACTGTAATAAAGACAACTCTAACATCAGAATGAGATTTAAATACAAAGTTTCCAATTGTCCTAAAATGACAGATGTGACGTATAAGAATTGTACCCTCTACTCAAAATTCTTAAATCAAATACATTCTGCCATGCTCTGATACATTCCAAATTAACGGCTACCTGTAAAAATACTGTGTCTATAATAAGCACCTTCACGTAAACTTGCAAACAAACAATTCAGATGCATTAAATGAAATTTATCTTGCTCTTACATTTTCGGTTCAATAAAATCAATTAGGTCTCTACTAGTCAATTTCTATTCATATGATCAGAATGCTAAATCATGATTGTGTACATAGCCCACAAAATGTACAAAGTGATGATTCCTTCATGTGACAGATCAAATTGAAGAACTGTCAAATATATACTCAGGCTCATATAACTTAAGGACAGTTCTGTAGAGGTCAACCTCTTAAAGTCATAATACATCTTCTAAAAGTTTTCTAATCATGAATATACATAATTTTTCATTTTGTTTCATATCTGTTCATCAGAAAATTGATTTACTCAAAATACTTAATGTCATTTTATAAAATTACCAAAAAAAAATAATCAATTATAATTGTCTGAATTCATTGCAAAAAATTTTCTATAGAGTTAAACAAACATTTTTAAAAAAAATCAAAGTATTGATTGAAATTTCATGATAGTAAATGCTATGTCTACTATAGAACTGGAGAAAGATGAACATTCTGTTGTGGTAAAGAAGTGGTAAAAAGAGTGGATGTTAAGTTCTCCAAACATGGCCCTGATGGTGAAGACAAGGGCAGAGGGCTTCCCATTCCCACCCACTTCACACGTCTTAACACGACATCCACTCCACAACAAGACGCAGTGGTCCCCCAATCAAGGTCTCTCAGAAACCAGGCAAGGGAACTTCTTTGTTTTAGTACTTAAAACTCTCCTAGCAGTTCAATCAAACATTAATCCAGGTCTTATATAAAACTGCCTGCAGTATTTGCTTGCAATTGCATTCAATGCCTTTGTAAATAAAGTATATTAAATGCAATTTGATTGCATACTATTGAACATCATTCTATTTCTTTCTGCCAAGTCATTCAATAAACTCTCCCACATTTTATGTTTGCACTGTACAAAATGGAAACTACATTAAGGTTGTTGTTCCCTTAAAAAGCTGGCTGTCATAATCAAACATATATTAATAAATAAGCATGTTTTTATAATTTTTTGTCTTGTAAATAAATTCCTATGGCATGTCTTGACAGAGAAATGACTCTTATTGGTTCGAGGTTGACGTAAGGCCTCTAAATGATTCCTTTCCTTGGACTTTATGAACTTTGGTTACATTGTTTCAATCAATGCTTTGTGAGGAATTTTATGTTCCTCATTCATTGAAAAATACAAGTGAATTTAGCCAACCAATGATAGTGCTTCCCAATACTTTTGTAGGTACTGGTGTACCTTAAGTCAGCTAGTACTAAGGTCATTCACAGGAGATACATTTAGTTGGACAAAGAGAGCACTAACTCTAAGTAATCAGTGGTCGTGAAGATTCAAACCACCGAATTTTACCCATTGTGAATGTTTTAGATCATTTTATGACTCACTAGTATGTGTGTTTACCTGATCTGAGCATTGGCCCCACTGTCATCATCTGTGGCAGTGACGGTCAGTATGTCCACCGGACTGTCCTGGTTCTCCTGGACGTGACCTACATAAGCAGAGCTCCTGTCAAACAGTGGTGTATTGTCATTCACATCCTCTACCTCTACATGTATCGTCCCTGTTCCTGTCAAACGATTCATTCCTGCAAAACAGAAGTATTTTATACATTTATGAACAATACTTTTAGAACTCTTTCTTCTTCACACATCTTTAAGAAACCAAAAAAATTTTTTTTTAATTCTCTTACTGAGAACTGAATACTTTCCTAACAAATGCTGAACATTTTTGTATTTTTTTTAAATAGTATTTTATTGACCACTTCAATTGCAAATCTTTACCAATCATAAGTTTGTGATCATATATTATATGAATTATGAAAGGAATAAACATTTTGTACACTTGACACATCATTAACCCAATAAAAGTATAATAAATCTAATACATGAGTACTGATTATTTCATCTTTAAAATGGTGAAGATGGCCTTTTGTCAAACAAAGTGGATAGGCACATCATGGACAAACAGCACACAAGAATAAATGGCATGATAAGAAGTCATATTTTTGTGCTTTTTTTTCTGTCATTTCTGTGGAGAATACATTATGAACATAACCACATTATCTTATATCTGATTCACATCAGTTGAGCTGTATTCACCCCAAAGATCAAATGCCAACCTGAGCAGCCCTATTTGTGAAGGCCAGGTATCAAGTGCCGTCTCCATGAACCAAATGAGGGAAAGAGAGAACCTCAGAAACAAAGCGAAGAAAGACATTGAAGCCAAGAGACAGGGATTCCAATTTCTCCCTTATGTTTAAAATGAAAAGGTAGTATTATCTCTTAATGTACTAAACAGTTACCATAGTTGAAGTTTTAACAATGACAATCGGCTAATCTCTTTTACACAATGTTGAATGGCACCTACTTTGTGTATCGGGAGATCTAGAAATATATCTGTTGTCAGAGTGGGAGAGAAATCACGGTTGTTTTTTTTATCTCCCCTCTCTGTGAATCATCTCTTGTACCAGTGTGAATGGTTCTACGATTGCGACAGTAAACCTCCCTTTTAAACAAACAGTTGAAAAAATATTTGGACAAATACCTTTATGAATTTGAGATAAATGTACCCATGTACAAGCCTTATCAAAGAAAAATGCCAGGTTATAGACATCCCCTTATACAATTTTATTAAAAGGTAATCAGAATTCATCTCTCTATAGGTAAAGAGCAGTTCAAGAAACTTTTTTTGGGGAGGAATAAAAACATCAATGCTCAATAATACTCATAAAATATTCCCCAGTAGTTGCAAAGATATGAGTAATTTAATTCATTTCTCATAACTTGGAAATACATAGTGCACCCTTTATCATACAGAATGCAGCTTCTTAATAGAAAAGTTGACTCCTTGTGCCCTTCACTGAAGGGAATTTCAATCAAGTTGTCAAGGAAGACTGATGAGTTGACGACTGAATCAGGGTGCTGATGGATAAAGCTTACAATCCGTACATACCACCCCAGCAAGTCATGCTAAATCTGATGGCCAACAAACACCAACCTAATCACTTGACGATAAATCATCAATTTCTCCTGATGGTCATTTGTCATGAGAAATGATGAATGACCCACAGATCACCAAACGAGGATGTCATCAGGTGTGGGGACTGACTCTTTACATCTCACCTGTTCCGAGAGTCAGGTGGACGGGGCTTACATCAGGTACACTTAATTTACAGTGAAGTATAATCAGGGTGTGTTAGAACAGTATACATCAAATCCACACTTCTGTCACCATTCAGTTGACACAGTTACGTGGAAAAACTTCAGCATGGAAGATAAAAATCTCCACACGATTCTTTTGTTAAAGAAAACTGGTATACACCAGGCATTCTTTTCACCCAAAATAACAGTAAAATCAATCTGGATTTCTTATAAATTTCAGCAACAACCAATTTGGTGTTTGGCTTATCTGTTTATTAAATCAGACCAGGACAAAATATATAACATACTCCCAGCCTGGGGGTCAAAGAAGAATTTTTTTAAATTGATTCAGTGCTTTATCAAACCTATTCTTATTCTGTGTTATCTCTTCCTATCGCCCCTAAGGCTATGATCAGTGTACCACACAAAACACCACTGTCTGCCCAAAACAAACATTTTCTACACCTAAATTGATATATCTCCATAAAAAAAACATCTTAATCTGCATTTATTTAATTCTAAATTATGTTCCCGTTGAATGGATATTGTAGGCCTTATCGTTTGAAGTGACAATGATTATTTGCATACAGATGACTAAATTATTCTCTAATTTTATAATGACAACACGTGAGATTTATATCACAACTACAAGAATTTTAAAATAATTTCTATATCAATTATACCTGCACGTTCAGTGAAGACTTCACCCTAATGACGTATATATTATTAAAAAAAATTATACAGAACTTCCAGAATTTAAACCTGCACCATGGCTTACTAATTACAAGAATTTGACCAATTAAAATGCGTTACTATTATGCCATCAATTATCGTGAAGTTTACCGTTAAAAATCTTCTTTTTTTTAAAACCTGTTTCAAAATATGTTTGTATTGTTAAGTTCAATTTGTCTGTAACATTCTAATTACATAATTGTGTTAATTTCATTCAACATTTTTTTCTGCCTCTAAAGCTATGAATTTATGTGAAAGGGGGACCAAAGAACCTTAACTCTGGGAATCTGGACACCTGCAATTCAAACTTCAAAATGATGTGACATTCTGGAAGACACTAATCACACACTAGCCTTGATAAAATAAAGAAGTACAATTGTTTGTTCTTGTAGGTGTAACAGTTGAATAAACATGGGAAATGAAATTGAATATGGCAAGTGTCATGAGTATAATTGCTACAATACATGCTTGGAACTCATGAAAATACTAATTTTACTGGTTCTCTTCACTATTAAACAATAAATGTACTGGTAGTTTTAAAGACACAAGGTAGAAATGAAAATGAACTAAATGGACAAGGTATACTTACCAGAATCAATGGCCACCACTAAGATTTTGTACTGGGGCACCTGCTCTCGGTCCAGAGTCTGGCTACAAGTTACCACCCCTGATGTTGAATTGATCTGGAAGATTGAGGTCACACCCTTATCTCCCTCCCGTAGTGCATAAGTCAGCTGACTGTTAGGAGAGGAGTCCAAGTCCAGTGCAGACACTGTAATCACAGGGACGGGAGGAGAATCAGCCATATTCTCCCTCACAAGGGCATAAAATGGAGAATTCTGGAACACTGGCTGGAAGTCATTCACATCATTTATATCAATAGTGACAGTGGCTACAGAGTAACGGGGATTCACACCCATATCCTCGGCCTGAACTGTCAGAGTATATCTGTTCACTCTCTCATAGTCCAGATTTTTCTGTACTCTAAGAACACCATTACTGGGGTCCATACTGAAGTCTGCATTGTTGTCTCCCCTTATGATAAAGAATCTGACCACACCATTCAAACCAGTATCAGCATCTGTTGCAGTCACTCGAAGCAAAGTGGTACCGATCTGAACATCCTCTTGGATATCATGTCTGTAAGATGAAGGAAAAAACACTGGAGGGTTGTCATTTACATCCTCAACCAAGATTTGAAGTTTTTGGGTGGTGGACTGTGATTCTGTTCCCTGATCAGTGGCGGTCACCTGGAGGGTGTAGTTTTGGATGAGTTCCCTATTTAGTGGGCTCTGTAAAGTTATTTCCCCAGTAGAGGGAGAGATTTGGAAGACTGGGTGGGACACCAGACTGTACATCACATTAGCATTCACCCCTTCATCAATATCCACTGCCCTCACAGTGTAAACAACAGACCCCAGGGTGGCATTCTCCTTCACCCAGATCTGGGGTGGTGTCACAAACTCTGGAGCATTATCATTGATATCTCTCACAGCGATAATCACCTGAAACACAATCAAGAGTTTTACTAAGAATATCAGAAACAGAGTTTAAGTTCCTGTACAATACACGTACAGCAAGTTGTTTTTTGTTTGAGTTACAAGACTATAGAATTTTTTACTAAACCTGACCAAGATCAATATGGTAGGAGATATTTTAGCCCGTTTATTCAATTTTCCCATTTTATGTTTTGCCTGTCTGTTTTAATATTTTGGTTTTTTGTGAAAACTGACCTCAGCTGTTGTACTCTTCCTTGAACTTGGTGGCTCAGCCTGATCAGTTGCTATGACAATGAGAGTGTACTGTGATTGGGTCTCTCTGTCCAGATTTTGGATGGTGTATATAGTTCCATTTTCTGTCCCAATGCTGAAGTCCGAGGATGAATTTCCCTCCAGCAGGGTGTATTCAAGCTTACTATTGATTCCTACAAGAGTTAAATTTCCTTTGAATAAATAAATACATATGTAGAAAAGTTATTTTTCTTGTAAATAAATAAACTCAGCATTATCAGCCATGTTAATATATATATCTGATAAAACATATGTTCAATTTAATAAATGAGAGTGTAAATTTGATTTGGATCTTACTCAAAATAAAGTAAACTTGAAGGCTCCCACAATAACAACAAGAACTAATCTGATTAGCAGTGCTTCAGTATACTAATATGTTGTGAATTAACTGCTGCTAAAAAGTGTGAAACAGCAGTTACAAGTGTTATGTTTTCTCCTGTAAATGTTTACCTACAAATAGGCTGTCTATACAGAACCAAGCTCCCCGAGATTGATGTGTAGGCTTGTTATGCAAGATTTACATTCTATACAGACAACCAAAAAAAATCAAACTTCATAGGAATAGATCCTGAACAATGCAAGTTAATTGTGTGCATCTTAAAGCTTGATTCATGGTACATTTATTTTATTTTTTTCTGTCCCATTAAAATCCCCCCTAGAGTTAATAGTATGTATGTAAGTGTATAGATGGTGCTACTGTTTCTTGTTTTCTGGATGTCAGCTCCATTTGTTCCTTCACACAGAAGATCTGTTTCTTATAGTTGACATGGTTCTCCTGCCAACACCACCCATTACCTCCAAATAATTGATAAATTATACCCCGTCCCTGTCATTGGCACATCACGTTTAATGCCAAAAAAGAACACCTTTAGGAAAGCCAGCATTAGACCCCGTTTTCACACTGGTATTCAAATCTCTCGCCAGCCATTGTTGTTATGTTTTCAAAGCTGTGCACAAAGTCTTGGGTCTTTCTTTTCATTACATTTAAATTCATTTATCGAGTTTTAGTGAATAGAGGGATCATTTCAAAACACAACAAAGGCATTTTATAATGCATGATTAACACTGCATATTATTCAGGTTTTTGAGGCATATACCCAGTCTGTAGAAACTATTTAGTTTGCATTGCATCGTCATCCATCATGCCGAGTTTCAATGAGAATGTGTATGATTATCTCCGAAGATCTTTGGGGAAACTCAACACCTTCCACAGGTTTCACTTTAGTGTTTCTTTGTTTTTTAAGTGTGTTTGGTAACAATTCTTAAAAATGGTGTTAGATCATAAAAGAGAACATTTCAGAAAAACAAAACCATTTATCTCGAAACTTTATGAACTTAGGTGCATTTTCTTTTGTTCCTCGGAATGCAGGTAAAACCTCTGACGCTGGTCCTACACAAAAAAAAAACACCGACAGGGAGTATAGTTGGGACAGCACGAGCCATTTGATCACTTAAGCAATCTGAGGCACTGTCACTATTTATCAACCTGATTCATTGCTTTCTTCTTCCTTTTTTTGTTAGTAATGACTAAAGACATTTTTTCGAACACTACCAGACTTTATCTCTTAAATTTTACTGCATAGCATTTCCTACAAAGCCTTTGTGAACAGTTTCATGTGTTAAATAACAAATCATTTTTTGCTTTCATTTAATTAATAATATATATATTAATATGTAAAATATGTATGACTCTCATTTTCAAGACCTTTGCTGGTGTAAATACATGCTACTCAACTTAAAATAACAATGACTGTGACAATTAATAAAAATTTCTCTAATAGGCCTCATAACCTCAACAACATAATATTAAAGTCCTTCAAAGAAATTTTCAAATATATATATTTTTCTTTACAAAAGCTCTGTTTAAAAGTCAAGTTCTATGCTATATCTGGTTAAAACGTACAGTTGAAATTCGGTATCTCGAACACTGATATCTTGAATACCATGGATATGTTGAAGTGATTTTGAAGTCCCAATCGCATATTCCTCAAGTATTTTACCCTGGATATCTCAAACCCTCAGATATCTCGAAGTATTTTCTGGGTCACATCGGGTTAGAGATAATGAGGCTTGACTGTAATTCACTTTTTGTAGTACTGACTGAGAAAAAATGTCTTTACACAACTTCACTATACACAGATTCATAACTTATTAGAATTAGACATCAAATTCTACCTCTATGCAAGCTACCTTATTTCCTAAAGATCCTTGGATTATTCAAAGTGTCTAGTTTGTCCACAGAACTTTATGTCTGAAACCCTGAAGTACTGTCAATAAACTATGTCACACTAGGAACTAACCCGAGTCTATGTTTATCAACATTAGTCAGTTAGATCAGTAGACTGTGTTACACTAGGGACTAACCTGAGTCTATGTCCGTGGCTTGTACTGTGAGCACACTGGTACCAATGGCAGCGTTTTCCAATACCTCCCCATTGTAGGCCTGGTGGTTGAACTGTGGTTCATTATCATTAACATCTTTGATGTTTAGGTACACTAGCACTGAGGTAGATTGACTGGGACTGCCCTTGTCAGAAGCCAGGACTGTCAGAGTATACAGATGATTCTACAAAACAATAACATATATACAATAACAATACAATAATATATATACAATACAATAACATATATACAATAACAATATATCAGGTACATCAACTCAAACATAATCATCAAGGATTCCTCAACTCTTATACAAATTAAACTTTTCAAGATTTTCAAATTCAAAATGATTTACAATTGAAAATTTACTGAAACCCTAATCAAACTTAATTTCATTTTTTAATTTCTTTTTAGTTCTTATTTTTAATTTTTTAAAGTTCACACTTTTTAGGACAGATCCATGAGTATAGTAATTTTAATTAGGCATACTAGTAAATTTGACATCATTGTAAAGATATAATTAAGAAAGGGCCATAGTCACATACACTGCTAGAAGTACATTTTATATTACATCATATAGCTGATAATAAAATGTCAGTTAATTATTCATGCTTGTCAGCTAATCCAATACTCGCTGTTTGAAAGTTTTTCATTAACCATCGTAGAAAAGTAAACTTCATATACAGGTATTCAAAAATTTTAAAAAGTTGGGCCAAAAACTTTCTAATCCTAATATAAAAGAAATAATAGACTGATTTATATGGCACTTTAAAAAATATGTCAGCAATTGTTCAACACTGATAGAAAATGAGATGATAAATGCTGAAATATTAATTTTCGGTAAGCCTTTGAAAAAAGGCTTTCATGAATATTTAGCACTAAGAAAAGAGAACATAACTTGATACAGTCCACTGAGCTATGACATTTATCATGCTGATCTTGTACTGAGTCTAAATGCTGTTTATGTTTGAAAATCAAATTATTAATGGTCGTCTTTTTAAATTTGCCTACTTCCGACTATCTTACTGTGACATTGAGGCTAAAGAATTTTAAAGAATATTTACTCATGCTAAATTGCACCAGATGACCACCTGCTGATAGAGAGAGCGTTAATCAATTGTAAAAAAGAATGAAAAGCATGTATCTACAACGACATTACAGGCCTGCTGACTCTAGGGGCACCTGCCACTATAAAAGCTGAGACAGGAGACAGAAAATGTGTTAACACGCCAGTTCTTGGTTTGTTTTCTCAGTCAGACACTTCTCTGTGTACTGAAAACTGCTGTAGCAAAGTGCATTATACGTTTCTGCTTTTTTTCACGGAAAAGTTTGGCACAACAAAGGAAAACACTACGTGTCTTATCCATTGTAATCACACCAGATCATGTTAAACAGCATGATAGATAATATGTAATAGTTCTAGCAGCAAAGCCCACAGAGATTTTTTAATGGAAAATAACGTTTTTTCCTAATTACTAGGGATGAATGCCTGATCTTTCTTAAATTCTTTTCACAATACCTTGACAAAAATGAATTCACTGTGAACGTTTTACAACTTTTTTTATAATACCTTATCATCAACACTATGCCACACAGCTCAATGGTTTTAATGGGCAGTTTTAATGGCTAAAGATTTCCTCATCCCAGTAAAATACCAGCAGCCATCCCTTTGATAATTTGTCCTTCAAACAATTTGCATACCATTGACCTTGGCAAAATGCAACTTAACAAATAATCTTCTCTGGATGTTAAGGTTATTCACTAGGAACATTTCACTAAGACAAATGTATGTACAATCTCATAAATTTATACATCCATATGTCAGTTCAATTTGTGCCTTTTTTACACAATGAGAACTTGTATCTGTGCAGTAAATATAAGAAATTATTACCCACCCTCTAAAAAAAATAAGAATATTATAGGGAGCTAAAAGTCAAGACTTAATCTGTAGTACAAAATCAAACAACATACCTGTTCAAAATCCACTTTCTTGATGAGTTTGATTGTTCCCATTTGTGGATCCAGGTGGAAGATGGATTGACCCCAAGTGGAGACCAGACTGTACACAACCTCTCCATTCAGTCCTTCATCTGCATCCACCCCCTCAACCAAAGCCACGGTGGTTTCAATGGGGGTATCCTCGGGAATGTCAAATGAGTAGAAGACATCGGTGAAGACTGGGGCATTATCATTAGTGTCAGTGATGAGAATTTTCACTGTGGCTACAGCTGTGTTGGTGCCATCAGAAGATTCGATGGTCAGTCTGTCTGTTGAACGAACTTCTCGGTCTAGTCTTTTTGCGACAGTCAATGCTCCTATAATGGAAAAGTCATATATATAATACAAAAGTATTTTTTGCTGAATACTTTTCTTGGGAATGAATCAATGATTGAGGTAACACCTGAAGTTTTTTACCTGTCTGACTATTCAGGGCATAGTTTCCATGGCTTCCATTGACAATCTTAAGACTCTGTGTCCCAGTAGTAGTATCCGGGTCAGTCACTGTGATCCGCAGGATCTCTGACCCGACCGGTAGGTCCTCTCCCACACTCTTTACAAATGAGGTGTTGGTAAACTGGGGAGGGGTATCGTTGATGTCGTTGATTGTAATCACCACCTTTAAAATATAAAAAGAATCGATTTTTCATCCAGTTTACCTCTAAAAAGAGTGACAAAAAATCATATATAGAATGTTATTAAATGTCCAGCTAATCAATTAAATATGTGAATGCTGCATCTTTTAAACAATACCTTTTTATAAATCTGAATGTTCCCAGTATCAATGGGTATTATAGTCAGTTTACAACCAGGAATTTAACACTTTTTTTTTAAACAAAAACAATAAAGACACAAAAACAGATTAAAAACCTCTCTCATTATTTTGTAACATGTTCAGGTTTTAATCATTTTGATTCAATATGCTTAGAGTGCACATATTCAAAACATTGTATCAACATCAAATATTTATCAAATAATACTATTTTTTTTTAATATCTGCACTTTTATTTAATTTTGACCACTGTTTAGAAAAACATGCATCTTCAGAATTAAACAATTGTTTCATAATTTGATTTTATAATTCATATATAATAAACAGGAATGAATTTATGTACATGTATTGATTTTTGCCATTCCCTGTGGCCTAATCATATACCGGGACCCCCTCTATACCTGCCATGCAAGTCCAGGGACTGGCCGATAATTAATCCATGTAAAAAATAGGATTTTAATACTTGCCAAAATTAACTTTTTGTTATATAATCAATCTGTGTAAATTTCTATACATTCTGCCAGTTGATTCTACTCAACAAGGTGCTGAATTCTTTCTTATTTGAAAATTCTAATCTTCTTCTAGATATTATGACACCTCTTTATTCAAAAGGCAGGATAGTGAAATTTCACACCATATGCCTAAGAGCAAATTAATTCTTACAGTTTTGCTTCTGTCACCAATCTTAATGCATCTAATGATTGCCAAAGTCAAACATAAAAGGTTCTGAAAATAGCACTTGTCAAAACAGGCCAAATTGATAAGTTTTCAACCCCCCAGTTTCAGACTGCTGTCTTGGTTATCTGGGGACACTTCACAGCGTTAATCTTGTTGTTTTATCAACATTCCGTCCTCTCCAAAAATCTCAGTCACACAAAACACACAGAATAATGTCCATCTTATCTACTGCTCATGTACACCAAGGGAGATAATTATCTACTCCTTCTCATAAAGGGAGATAAACATTTAGGCTAAACTGCAATTAGGAGACAGTTGATCATTTTATGAGTTGTAATATGACAGTTAACAGTTAGATCACTGCCGTACTTTTATTATCCCGTCATGTAAACACAGTAACACACTCTCCATTTCTGGCCTAAATGTGACAGATATAATCAGGATAATCAAGAAAGTATGTATTTCAAGAAAAAGAAATACAAACTTTCTTAAGCAGTATCAATCTTCTTTTTTTTTTGACAAACTCAATCAGAAAAATTTTGTAAGTCATGTAATTTATTTTTATTGCTGATATTTTAACTTGATAGAGTATAGATTGTGTCCACAGATTACAAGATCAAAAAACTGGGAAATGTTTAAAATGCAAGACAGCTCATAAAAAAAAAAAAAATACATATGAAGAAGTAAAAATAAAATGATTGACATTACGTAGATGTGTAAAGCTATGTAACAGGTGAAAATTTGATTGTGTCCATGATAACTCATCCATCTTCCATTACAAAAACCTTAGCATGAACACTACATTTCATTGAAAAATTATTTAATCAATTTCCATTTTACACAACCTCTTACTTAATTCACATATAGAGTAAATACATGTATTTCCTCTTGCAAATGAAAGAAAAATTGAGTGATGTATAATATATGTTTCTCTGCTACTAATAGTTCTGGTTGATTAATCTTAATACATTAAATATATGCATATATTCGTTTGCCATATCAGGAATTCAAATGTTGTCAAGATTGTTTTGGCTAAAAAAAAAAATATTGAAAATAAATCTTGTGTGCGTGAAGATATTCCTAGATCAATACACAGCACATTCAGATCAAGTTTCTAAATAATACACTTTAGATGGCAAGATAATACCGTTTAAATTTCTTGTCAAAAGGGATACACATCTGTGTCTGAAAAAAATATAGTATACATGTACATCATGTACCAGCCTCCAGCAGAATAATGTTTGTATTTTGTGGACAAAGTTGAAACATCACCTAAATTTAATTCCTGTGTTATGCATGTCTTGGCACTATTTCCCTGTAATTATGTGTAATTGTGGGCAACTTTTTTTCCCCAGTATCATATCATTCAAGTATACAGGCAGTAGATGCACTTTACAAAGCAATCTGCATATTTTATTTGAAGTTTAATACAGCCCTTGGGCATGCAGAGTTGTTAGAAGTTGGTAAAACAACCAGACACCTTACGGAAAAAGAAAGGTTCAAATCTTATTGTAACTATTGTTTTGATAGGAAAAAATCATATCAGTGTCACCACAAAATATTTTCTTTTATTAAAGACATGTCGATACCGAAGAAATATCTTTGCGTTATGGAAGAGCAATTTTTGGAGAGTGCTCTTGACATGGAATTAGATCTGGGTTTTTTTATAGTATAATTGCGCAACTTTCTCACAACTTTTCCTATCCTATTACAGAATAAGCTAGGTGGAAAAGGGATTAAGCAAGAAAAAATGTTTTATTAATTCCATTAACAAAGGTCAACCTAATCCAGCACCAGCAAAGTCACCTTACTGTTTAGTCAGAGTTGCTGTATTATCCCCTCACAAAGCGGGACTTTGAGCTGGACTTGGAGAGAACCTATTTCTGAATGACTCTTCATTTTTGCACTGCTCAGAGCCAAAACAAGGAGAACAGACATATAATCTCTCTCAGTGTGACGAGATTAAGTCTCTGAAAGACCAATGCCATGAGACCAATTAAAACCTCGTAGCTAAGAATCCCGCATAATGAAGAAATAAAAGCCTTATAAATCCACTGTATACAGACTCTTATTGATATGTCAAGCTAAATTATCCTTCAAATTTTATTTATTTTAACATTACTTCAGTCCCCATATCTAGGATGTATAGGAACATTTAGGTAGAAAGGACCCAAAGTTTAAAGTCAGGAAGACAAGAAATTGATTTATAGCTATGAATCAGGACTCTATATACTTTATTACAAGTTTCACCCATGTATAAAAACATCAACTTTCCTTAAAATATGAGCTCTCCAGTCCTCAATAATAACTCGGTTTTCAGCTTAAGAAGTGGTTGGCCAATTTGGATAATGGCTGTAAAAATTCCAATGTGCCTGTCTCTGCTCACCTTCCTGTTGTACGAGTCAGTGCTGGAACTTATATATGATCACTAATATTTTCTTTGCATACTGCAAACCATCAAGAGCTTTATTGTACAGACAGCTATTCCGACTATTAAAAAATTGGGGGGAAAAAATCCTACCACATGCATTAAAATACAAAAGATTTTCCAACACCATTGCAAATAAATGAAACTAAGGAATAAACTTCTGCAAAAACCATGTGAGCTGACAAGCTTGATGTGGAATGACTTTGTACAGGTAATTGGTTTTATTCTCAGGTTTCATCACAGGTTTTGCTGTCTTGGTACCAGTATGTGGTGTCTGGAACAATAGAGCTTTACCCCCACCTTAGTCTGGCAGGTTCCCTAGAGTAACTTGATTTTGACACAAAGGATGTAATGAAAGGTGACCAACCAGTGACTACAGTCACGGACTCCATTGTCATCTCAGTTTATAGATAAAATCAAAGCTTAAAATGTTAAAGTTGACAACTCCCCCTCCCCCTAAAAACTAATTCCAAAGACCAGCACTAAAAATGATTAAAAAATGCCAATTATAAAGTTTTAAGTATATTATAAAGGTCTGCTTTTGTAAGTGTTTATTCAAGGTTTTCCTTTCACTTTATGTGGTATTTTTAAGTTCAACCTAGTCATTCTATTGTTACTTGCTCAAAAACTATCAATACTTCAAGTTCACAACCAATAAACTCTCATTCATTATCTGGAAAGATAAAATGCCAACACCCCCTTTTTTTTCTCTTTGTGATTGAAAATGCATAGCTCTTTTCAAAAGCATACTGTCACGTAGTGCATGCAGGCATTGTCTTTACTAGGATTTAATTCACCAAAATAAGAGCTGAGAGTCATTACAACTTTAAACTATATTTGCATAAGTAATACAGTAAAATCCTCCAAAAACTGAATGACAGTGTGTATAAAAAGTAAATATTTTATAGGCTTTTCGAGAACAAAATAATTTGGAGATATATATTTTGGACCAAAACTATAACGATCCATCTCTGTTGTCTGTCACCTATAGGAAAGCTGACAAATATAGTAAACTAAGGATATCTGGAGAGTTGTTCTATTCCAAGCTTCAATCTTCATACAGGCATACCTACCACAACAAATCAGATATATCTGTCATTTGGATTTAGTTATAAGAAAACAGCCACACTTGAGCTTTTGTTTGGATCTTATAAACTGCACAGATGTTTTATGTATTCCACAAGGCCATTAATTTTTTACCCAAAAAAACAAGTCTGGCTTATAACCCCCAAACCTGGCCTTACCACCTGAAATATCTGAAGCACTTCGCAGTCAGAGAAGTGGTATGTCTCCATGTGTGTTACTTTAACTTCAAAGATGCGTTTGAAAACAAAGGCATTGCATGAATTAATGAGTGACTGTACTACAGTCAATGGTATTCAAAAACAATCAAAATTCCCATCTAACAAATTTGACACAAAAAGATTAAACATGTCTCAAAATATGAAGTTTCCTTCAGAACATGCCTAGAGCCTTCATCAGAATGTCACTGATGTTTAAGAATGCATTCCAGAAGCCAAAGGCACATTACAGAAACATTTCTTTTACTCTGGCTGCCTCCTTGACAACAATGAGAATGGCTCCTGGAATTGATTTGACATGTTCTAAACCCTGATCATTTTTTATACTGTCCCTGCATGATTGCCAAATGGTACTTTTCTGAACAAACCTAAAAGCAATTTATCTTTTCACCTTGGTTTGTAATTCTCTCAAGCATCTCATTTATAATCTACAATTCTGACTAAGGGTTGACATCATTTGAAAGCTACCTGCATATATACCTAGCTATCTTCAGTCTATCAAGTTCCCTTAGAAAGATTTGATCTAAAGAATTTGCATATCATGTATATAATGTTCTTAGAGTGTGTAAAATGTGTTTATTAATCTTGAATCAAGTGGAAATTCTGCCAAAATCCTCATATTTAAATGTTCTCTCTAAACTTGACATGGACAAAGCAAACATATCCGAACACTCTCAGCATTTTTTTCTTCCACTGAATTAAAAGCAGTAGTTGTGAACGACAGGAAACACAATCAGTCTGAGCCAACATACACCAATCCAATACCAAAAGGAAAGCAAACACACCAACATCACATATATTTCTATTTCAATATACATGGATATCTTATATTGACAATTGAAATGTATACATAAGACAATTATGTTCAAAAACTTTCTATGTAAGCATAGCTTATACACCTGGTGAAATAAGGATCAAACAAGCCATTTAAGAAACACTAAAAACCAAAAGGTTGCTTGCATAAATTCTTGTAATAGAATTACAGTCATCTGAATATAATGATATTCATTTAAGGACTAAAGAAAGTTATTCAGACCATGCTTTGCATATTTTAACTATAGTGATGATCAGTTACAAATTAAAACTTAGTCCGTAGTGCATTTATGAATGAAAAATGAGCCATCCTCATGCAAATCTCCAATTTCCAAATAACAAATTTTCTATACCTATAGCTATCAATGTAGATCTTGGGTCAGTTTAAATAAACAAACATAATTATTACAAAACATTTCACACATCCTGCCGAGGGTGAAAAAAGAAAAATAAGGTACTTTTCAAATCAGCAAATAAAGACTAACTGTCCATCAACAGGATAATTAAGTCCATAGTTTTCTTTTCGACTGTCACTTGTAAAATTGTCCCAATGAGGTAATTATGAGCAGCCTATCCTAAATCAGACATCTCAATCAAAGAAATATTCATTGTGACACACATTTTGACATGATGATATTATTTAAACATATTTTTGTAAAATATAGGGTCTCACAGATAATTGAGTTCTACTTAAATTTTTGAAGCTCAACTTTCACATGAACTTGGAATCTGTTATGCTGATCATTGTGATTTTTTTTCTTTTTTTTTTTATACAGTTCATTACCAAAATGTATAAATTAATGGATTCCTAAAAACCATATCTATATATACCAATCATGAAAAATATACAGGTCAATTTATCAGAATACTATGTAAAATCTTTATTTGTAGCCAAATATAGAAGTACCTGGGCTTGGTTCATTGACCAATGCCCTTAATCTTAAGATGAATAGGTCTCGTGATAAACTTAAAAAAATATTGACAGTCTCACATTATTAAACTACATTCTTCTAAACCTGATACATTCTAACAGATTTAAACAATTTCTGTCCAGGGAAAGCTGGTAAATCTACCAGTACAAGGGATTAGAGGATCAGCATTTAAAGATTGTTCTGTTGTTCTGTTCCCAATAGCTGTTAACAGAAAACATATACCGTCTATAATGTCTGCCAAAAGCAAACTGAAAATCAGCAAACTCTCAAATTTACAACAATACCCCTTCCTACCCATTTCATGTCATTACTTATGAATGGTAACATCTGTGTTCTTTGGTGAGTTGGTCCAAAAAAACCCCAGCAGGTATCAGGAATATAAAGGCTGTATAATTGGATTTGCACAATGCCCAGTGGGTCTACAACACAAAGGTGGACTGTATGGTGGTCCAATTTGAGCACTGTTTTTCTTTCATCCAGCCTGTTCTCTGCTGGGTATTTCTAACACATTTCCCAGTTTAATTTTTTATGCGTAACAGGTTTTCAGGCGCTAAGGAAACCTAAGGGTCAAGCCCCACACTTAACACTTGTCTGGTCATCTACAGCCTTTGACTCTAATTGTTCAACATCAAAGGTTCAAGAATAGTATATTTAATAGAAACTTGTATTTATCCCCAGGATATGTATAACCAAATTAATTTGAATGCTCATAAAAATAAAACTCATTTTTCTTTCATTCTTTTGAAATGAATGTTTAATTATTCTTATGTAACAAAACATATTGCTATTATGTTAAAGTTGTAAAGAGGAAATGCCTTTTAAATATTGAGCAGGTTTAAAATTCCCTAAATTTTTGATTTCATGTATTTGTAATGATAATAAAATTGATTTTTTAAAGGTGGGACAAATGACTAAACAACACAGAAACTAATGAGTCACTTGTTTGGGGTTTTAATTTACAAAGGCACCAACATCATACCAATCTATAAAATAATACTTTATGAAAATAGTTGGGATTCAGTCCACAACTTCATGGCAACATAAAAAGTTCAGGTATCATCTCATATGGCATGTTTAAAGACAGGTATGAAAATTAAAATTCCACACTGAACACTGTAACAACATATTGAATCTGCATACAAAGAGATCGGGGAGGCATGAATAACAAAGCTGGGGTCCTGCACTAAAATAAGGGGTCATGATTGCAGGAAAACAGCAATATTTGATACTTACATTGATGTATTGCCCTAGGTAATGGATGATGGGAAATCTAATCGATGGAGTGGGATTGATCTGTGACCAATGAATACTTCATTCCTGTGACAATTAACTTGCCATTTCTTGCTACGTAAAAAATTCTCTTACAAGTTATTCTACAGAAGAGTTATGTCTGACAATATTTTCTAAATAGAAAGCTTAGCTACCTAGTCACTTTTGAAATCCACTTTCTTTATTTTTCGCCATTAAATGTTCTTAAAACACCGCATCATGCAAACATGTACAGATCATAAAAGTAACTGCATAAACTCCGAGAGTTTTCTTTACAACAAAGAGCATCAAACTATCCTGTAAATGCATGGGGGACAGACAGGAGAGGCACAATAATCTCTATAACCTATGTAGTATACCCAGCAAGGCCTGGATTTATGGCGAATCAATAGGTTCTACAGACCCATGTCTTTAATTTCTTATCGCAAAGTATTGTCACAAATACAGTTCATTCAAAATCTTAAAATAAAATTGGGTACTGCTAGACCACACAAAAGCCTTTGTCACTGTCAAACTGAAGGGCTGGAAAAATTCTATAGAAGAGAAAAATTTTAATTTATGTTGACATACAATCAAAATGGAAATTTAAACACTTGCAACAGTATATCAGATACCCTCAAGAAATTATCAATTAAACTCCAATTCAGCTGCAGCTAATTGAATTTTTTGCAGTGTAATCATGATGCAGATAAAGTTTCCTTCTAAAAAGTTATTTACAGCTATGTATTTTGATTTCATCCCATGTTTTTTTTTTTTTTTTTTTTTTGTAAGTAAAAGGTTGAGGAAAAGGGTTTCAGAACTGCATACTTGTAAAGTCAAGAACAGGCTGTATCTCTAGACAACAAATAAAAGACTTCTCGTTCCCATCAGTTTATCTTTACAAAGATCACAAGGACAGACTGTTCTGTTTATTGTGGAGTTAATTATAAGGTGTCCCTCTGAGATTAGAATTACTACAATGAATCACAATTAAGAACAAATAAGTTGCCATTGAACAGGTAACAATTAAGTTTGATTTGACTAGTGACACAGGTAAATTTTAGTCATTTTAATAGGCATTGTCTTCTACCAGAATCAGTTTAAATCAATACATGTACTACATCAGGACTACAAGGTGCCACCTGTACTCAGTTTGAGACTTGGCCAGAATTCTTTCGTTTCCAAGCTGATTAAGTTAGGGAAGAAATGACAAAATCTAGTAATAGTTATGAAACCTGACCAATTCTGATTGTTTCTTACATGTACTTAGTAACAAATTTAATAAATGAATCTTCCAATATTGATCCAGCACCAGTTATAGAGTGGCTGGTAATTTAGTTTTAGGAAATCTCCAGGGGGACTTGCTGTATTGTACAGGTAGAATGTGCTTCACCTGGCCAACCAAGGGAGAACTCTGTTATCTTACCCTCACAAAGACCTGATTTCCATTTCACTACCCAGTGATACCACCACTACATCGTAAAACTGTTGGGAGATACTTTTTTTTTGTTTTCTCCCCTGACAAGTCAAAGTTTTCATGGCTGGACTACGGTCCACATTATAAGCACAACTGTTACTGGAAGAAAGTTTGATGGCAACAAGAAAATGTCTATATCAGTTCTTATCTGTGGCAAACAAAGATTTCTGAAATATGTTCTAATCTTTTTCTTATAAATTATCAATAAAGTTTTTAAATACAGAGTAATCTCCCCTTCCCTTGCATACAGGCCCTGCTTTCAGTCTGAATGAATCAACAGTTTTCTTGCGACAATACATTGTTAATCCCTGCGATATGAGAAGCTTTTAATTTCCATTCCCCATATCAAACCTTTTCAGAGAGTCTTAAGACATCACAATATTTTAATTGAGAAATACAAACAACCTACAGAAACTGCTAATTCATAAAGTTTTCAGTCCTGCTTAACATTACGGCATTCCTGGGAAAAGAACTATGTTATAGCTAGAAAATGTGACACTTGTGGACATTTACCTGTCAAAATCTTCACCTGAGATTACAAACCTGGACAACCTGTAAAGCTACATTAACTGTGTTTGGGAACACCAAAATGCTGTGATGGTGTGATATAATTAATAAAACCTGCCACTGGTTCCATTATACATGATTACATATGACACTTTTCATTAAAAGTAGAATTCAGACCATGCATAACATTTATTATAACTTATACACCTGGCTGCCCCCTTCACCTGAGGAAGATACTCATGTATTTATTATTTAGGGTAGATGAGAGGATCAAGTGTTTAGATGAGCATTAGAGAGGTTGCAAACAGCACACATCTTACAGTCAAGTGGACGCCATATACAGCTCTCCCTAAAGAAGACCTACACCACTGGTTCAATCGTCATGCAGAAACAAATTACAGGGTAGACTAGCCATCCACCCTTGATACACACCTCTACTGACTTTGACATTGGCCAGGAAGAACTTTTAAGCTGAATACATGGAATTTTACTTTGATTTAATCACTGTATCATGTTAAATGGACCTTCCCTACCCTGTATCATACGAAATTAAATTCTATGGATGTTTGTGGTCAGCTAGCATGACCAGTGAATTAGAAGGCCCTGTAATTTGTAATCATATCTAATCTAGAAATAACAGGACACACACTAGTGCCTTCTGAGAATCAGTCCCAATCCTTATCAAGCCTTGTCCCATTGTTACCCAATCAACCAAAACAAATTTAAATCTGTCCATCGACATATGCCCCTGTAGAAATTATCATGCTTTCCTTGGCCACAACCCAATGTCTTTCCCTTTAATGAGTAAAATATTGAGAACCAAAATTTGAAAAGAAAATATACCCCAATAAAAGCCCTAACCTAATGGTACCAATCCTGAGCACAGAATTCTAAAAGCAATTCTCCATCTTAACAGTAACAATGCAGACCAAAGTTCTATATTAAAACAATTTTTTCTAAAACAGTATCTTGAGACTGGGTATTAGCACTATAACTTTATGTAACCATAGAAAAATCAATTAATATTTGCATAAACTACTGGTACTCTAAATCATTTTCCCAATCGAAACGGTCATAAATTGAACATTTTCCATAACAGTAGTACTGGAAATAGCCCTACAATTTACATTTTTAGACCAATAAAAAAGGAAAATATTGAACTTACCTCTTCCAAGGATGCCTGAGGAAAGTCAGATTGAGTGTTGACTGCACAGACAGTTAGGTTCACTTGACTTCCTGTCACCTCCCGATCAAGGAATCCATTTGTCCGAATCATTCCAGATGTCTTGTCCAAAATGAAATAATATCCATTGTTGGACAGAGCAGATTTTATTTTCACAATATAATATTCCACACTAGCCTCTGAACTTAGAACAGAATTCACATTGGCCTCTTCACCTTCCCGAACAGAAAATCTGTAAGGAGTATTGCTGAACCGTGGACCAGTAAGAGCATTCATTTGAATCAGTATAACAGTAACAGTGACGATTGTAGTTTGAGCGGGACGTCCTTCATCCGAAATTGTAACAGTCAGCTTGTACATTGTAGGACTCTGAGGCAAATTTTCATTCAGGTAAAGTTTCCCAAGTGCACTATCCAAACTGAACTTCTTTGTTACTTCCATACCACCCAAGAGCTGAAACACTATAGTTCCATTGCTAAGGTAATCTGGATCAGAAGCATGTATGGTTCCAATGTGACCAGTACTTGTGGGGTACTGTATAGTTAGTGCTGGCGCACTGTTCAAAATTGGGGCATTATCATTTTCATCCAGTACATGAATCGAAAACATTTTTTCTGATGTTAAGCGTTGACTGCCATTGGGGGCCAAATCACTGGCAACAACAGTCAGCATATACAAGGCCACTTTTTCTCTATCCAGTTTAGTCTCCAAACGCAGTCTTCCATCATCTTTATTAATTTTAAAATCATTTCCAGGGGGATCTTGGTTTACAAGAAGGTACTCCACTTTTCCATTTAAACCATTGTCTTTATCGCTGGCTGAGATCTGTGCAATACTAGCAAACTGTTGTGTGTTTTCAGAAATGGACAAAACGCTAAAGTCATTGAGAAACTCAGGATAGTTGTCATTAACATCTACAATCCGAACATTCAAATCAGCCTCCGATGACAATCTTGGATCACCTTTATCTGTAGCAATGACCTTGACACTGTACAATTTCTTTGTCTCAAAGTCCACCAATTTGTTGAGGTAGATATTTCCATTATGACTGTCGATTTTGAAAGTGTTATTTGATTCACTCAAGGAGTACTCTATTTCAGCATTGATGCCAAGGTCTGTATCATCTGCTGTGACCTGGATCAACTTCTCCCCCAGTCTGGTGTCTTCTGGGATGTTGACTTCATACACTGTGAGATGGAAAAGTGGGGTATTATCATTAATATCCAGGATGTTAATGATGACTGTGGCTGACGATGTGAATGTTTTGGACCTGCCATTGTCTGCAGCCTGTACTTTCAAACTATACAGATCTAGAGTCTCAGTATCCAAATTCCCATTCAAGGAGATCTGTCCACTCCCTGGATTTATGTTGAACATGTCATCAGTGTTTCCCTCAATAATTGTGTAGGTTAAAGCTGCATTTTCATCTATGTCTAAGTCAGTGGCTGTGACTTTGTACACAAATGAGTACTTGGCCATGTTCTCTTTCACAGACGTTCTGTAGATGTCTCTATCAAAATGAGGTGGGTTGTCATTCTGGTCCAGTATATAAATGTGGGCAGTTATGGTATCCTCTTGTCTTTTAACTCCATTATCCATTACTGTCACCTCAACACTGTAGTAATCTTTCCCTGTCTCAGATATCAGAGCCTCCCTATCATAAGTCCTCAGAGTCGTGATTTCTCCTGTTTGGAAATCAATGGTGAAATTGTCCTGGTCCTCAGATAGTAGAAAAGCTAGTTCTGCATTTCTTCCTATATCAGCATCTAAAGCTTTAACAGCCCCAATCTTCTCTCCAGGAGGCACATTTTCTGACACATAAAAGGAGTAAGTCTGATTCAGGAATCTGGGCCTGTTGTCATTACTGTCCAAAATATGAATGGTTACATTGACTTCAGAACTCCTTGGAGGAATACCATGGTCCTGAGCCATAACTGTCAATTTATACAAATCCCTGGTTTCCCTGTCTAGCGGCTTAGCAATGTACAGCTTTCCATTGGGAAAGATTCCAAACTTTCCATCATCATTTCCCCTAGTTATGTTGTAGATTAGATAAGCATTTCTACCCATATCAGCATCAGTGGCAGTCAGGGTATGGAACTGAGTGTTAACCAGAGTAGATTCCTCTAGGGTGATGGCATAGTCTGTTTTGGGAAACACTGGGTTGTGATCATTGACATCTGTAACATGAACTGTAATATTCATGGAGGCGCTATTTGAAGGAGATCCTGAATCAGAGGCGATGACTTTCAAGTCAAATTTCATACCATAGATCTTCTGGTAAGGTCGTGTCAGAGTAATCATCCCCGAGTTTGGATTAACTTTGAATAGATTGGAGTTTGCTGTCAGTGTGTAAGTCACTAAGCCATTTGAGCCAGAATCCTCATCTTTTGCAAATGCATAATAAACTTCATGGCCCACAGCACTATTTTCTTTAAGATCAACATCAACTGAATTATACTTAAACTTTGGTTTGTTATCATTCTTATCCTGTACAATAACAAAGACCTTGACATTGGCTGAACCACCTTGACCTGTGGCAGTAACAGTAAGTTCATAACTGGGTATATATTCACGATCCAGCAATCTGGTTGTACTAATTTCTCCTTGATCATTTATTTTGAAATTGCCTTCATAATCACCATCAGTGATAGCATAGGATAGAGAAGCTCCACTAGACACTGCTACAGACCCAAGAATCTGGTTCTCCCCTAAATTTTCCATAACTGTAAACTGGTAGTTGTCTTTGGTAAACACAGGTAGAGAGCTTAGAGATGTGACCACTGTTATTTTGACATCAGCATTGACAGATGCCCTATGCACAGTATTTGTATCTCTGCATGTGACTTTTAAGGTGTATTCCTGCTGAGACGATCTTTCAAATTCATATGTTGTACTTATCCACCCTGTGTTGGTATCCAGCACAAACTCTGGATAATCATTTGGAAAGGAGTAAAATATCCTACCACCTTCTCCTTGATCTGGATCCACAGCATTCACCTTCACAACTTTGGAGCCAGAGGGAGTAGATTTTAAAACATTAGCAAAATACTTTTGTGGATAAAACACAGGCACATTATCATTTACATCATCCACTGTGAGGTAGACTGTAGCTGTAGAGGACAAAGGCAGAACTGACTGGTCTGTAGCAATCACTCTTAAAACATAGTGATTGACTTTTTCTCTGTCCAGTTTGGTTAGAGTGATAACCCTTCCACTCTGGGGGTTCACATTAAATGTATCTGGATACAGCTCTTGGACTTCTGGATGAAAGCTATATACCACTGTTCCATTTGGTCCAGAATCTGTGTCTAATGCAGTCAGACTAATCACAACTGTTCCTAACTGTTGCCCCTCTGGCAGATGAACTTGGTAGGAAGATTGATTGAATGTTGGTGTTACATCATTTTCATCACTTATTCTGACTGTCAATTTGGTGTAGCTTGTAAGGGGGACACTTGCTCCATCTTGTGCCGATATGTTCATCACAACTTCTGAGGCCAGATTGTATTTTAGAGTTTTCCTCAGTGTCACAAGCCCAGTGTGTGGATTGATTTCAAACCAGCCATGATTATTTCCAGATAAAATTTTATACGTTAACTTGGCATTGATTCCAGAATCTCTGTCTTCTGCAACCAGGTTAGCAACAAAGCTCCCAACAGGTAAGGTTTCCAGAACATTTGCTACATACTGCCTCTGAAGGAAAGTTGGTGGAAATTCGTTCACATCCGCCACAACAATAATGAGATTTTTGGTTCCTATTTTTGGAGGGGACCCCATATCCACAGCTTGTATGGTTAAATTATACATGTCTATCCTCTCTCTATCTAAACTGTCAACGTTCACTAACAATGCATTATATTTATACTGGAAACTTGAGTGAAGTCGAAAGTGGTTAAGTTCATTTCCTGTGATAATCTTAACAGAGGAGATGTTAGCTGAGATTCCCGTGTCTGCATCACTCACTGTTATAGCTGCAACATAGTCCCCATTCTTCGCTGTTTCATTTACGGATATATAATTTTTTACTGAGCCCTCATGGATAATATTGATGGTTGGTGCATGGTCATTCTCATCCTTGATACTGACTGTCACATAAGCTCGGCCATTCAATGCTGGACTTCCACCATCTTGAGCCTCCAATGTCAGGAAGATACATCCGCTGGATGAACACGGCTGTGATCCTCCGCAATCAGTGTTACAGCGAAGCGGAGTACGGGTGGTGCGAATTTCTCCTGTTCGTTCATCAATTTTAAATTGTTGTGATTCATCGGTCAGTGTATAAAATATATTTCCATTATCTCCAATATCATCATCAGTTGCATCCACTCGAATCACAAGAGTATCTATCGGAGAACTTTCATTCACAGTAGCTGTATACTGACTCATTGAAAAAATAGGTGGATTATCATTTGTGTCTGTAACTTTAATTTTTACAATTAGATCTCCGTATAATGGCATATCACCTTGATCATTTGCTCTGATGGTTATTTCATATGAATCTTTTTCTTCTCGATCCAGTCCACTTGTAAGCTCCAAATACAAAACTTGTCCAAATTTTGAAGGATCAAAAACTGTTCTAAATTTGTTATCATCATTTCGGGCTACTATTTGATAATTTGTAACATTTCCATTTTTGTTTATGTCTCGATCGGTGGCTGTATCTAGTCTAATGCTATATCCAATGTTGGCTTTTTCTGAAATGTCTCTGTTAACTGGACTTTGGGGAAAAGTGGGAGAATTGTCATTTATGTCTAGCACCGTTATGTAGATATCAATAGGAATTTGTGACGAGTCTCCTGGTGGCCGACTTATCACAAGAATATTGAGTCGATCTGATGACAAGAGTTCTCTATCTATCTCAGCTCTGGTGGATATTTCACCAGTCGTGGGATTCAGTGAAAAGTATGGTTGTGGTTCATTGAAGGTGTATGAATATGAGGACTGAACTGATAAAAATCCGACTCGGGTCCCAGGAGGTCGCCCCTCGTATACCGAAAAGTTTGTTCCAGGCCCTTGGCCCTGGGCATATGTCACTAGGAACTGTAGCAGTACCAGAACGATAGCTGTCCATCTTTTCCGTGCTGGGGTATAACCACATTTGGCACATTCGGAAATTACCGATATTTCCATCTTCAGTTCGTGCTATGCATTGATCCCATTATCACTTTCACAAATCCTTGACAAGAAAATTTTCCCAAATACAAACCTCGTTATGGGATTACATTCTTCCTCTTAGTATTTGGTAACAGTAGTTTTTGTTCTTCTCGACAATGTACACATTGCTTTTCGGATTTAGTCCCCTTTTATGTTGACACACACCACGGCATGCCCAACCGCTTACAATATACCTGAGATTTAATGAAACACAGTATTAAGCAACACTCCTTTGGTTATCAGTAATTCCACACTATGAACATCTTTTTTTAAATTATCTCATTTTTCGTATTTCTTGTTTCTTCACTTCGCAAAAATCTGTTAATTTGTATTTCAAACACGTTTGTCGTCTTCGATAGATGTTCAGTCCGTCATGTTTGTTCACATTTCTATACAAAACACAGCTACCTTGCGTGACGTCACAAGTACCGCCTTCAAGGTAAGTGATTGACAGGTGATTCGGTCGAAAGTTTTCTCATCAAGTTATCTAAACAGTTATGTATGTAGTCTAGAGTGTAACAAACCTTTGTGTTATTATGTAACATTCTTATTTATGACAAACTGTAAAGGGGGGGGGGTGTCTGAATTTCATTAAATCGATTCGTTAAAAAACAATATAAATTACTGCCTCTGAAAGTTTCAAGATCATAAACCGCTTTCTCTATGAGAAAATTATTTTCTTTCACTCTTCTAAGTTTCATTAAAAATCGTTAGTCAAAAAACATAAATTATTAACAGATTAATTGATAAAAAAAAAAGTTATAACTGTCCATCTCCGAATACCTATGAAAGCTGAACATTATTTTGATTCTCAACCTTTTAATCTAAATCGAATTTGATCAGATAACCGTAAAAACCAGAAATAATAATAATAATGAATAATAATGAAACCAGTTTCTGATTTTAAAATAATAATTTCTCCTTTTGGGCATACAAGGAAAAGAAACCTTTCGGTCATAGATTTAGAAAGTAATTTGCCACCTTGTCATGGGTCAAATATCTGTGAATAGTAATTAGAACGATATTCATGAAAATGTCAGATTGATGAAATCATTGAAGGTACTGGGTTTAATGAGGTGTCAGATGGGTATTACTACATAGCATTGATTAATGTCTCAATCACTCAATAATCTATCATCATGTGTCAAAATATATGCATTGAAATGCTGAACTAAGATGCAACTATTTCGATACAGGTGTAGATTTCCGTTTTTTACTAGTATAATTATTACAATCTTAATTTCTTTTCTTTATTAATTTTCCATACCAGATTAATTCTTTAAATAAATGGAATTGTCCAAAAATAAGTTATTGTAAATATAAAAGGCTAGTTAGATGGTTTGTTGTATTGTGTATACATGTATGTACAGGATTTTAATAAATAGTTTAAGAAAAAATATGGCTGAGTTGAAATACCTTCAACAAAACCACTCTTATTTAATGTTTTTAGTATCAACTGACAAAAAAATTAAAGATTCTGTCTTTGAAATGTTAATACAGTGTACATTTTTTTTTCATTTTTATTTTTTTTCTTTTGATTTATTTTATTTTATTTTATTTTATTTTATTTTATTTTATTATTATTATTTTTTTTTTTTTTTTTGAAGGGTGTTTTCAAGGATAACACAAACTTTTTTTTTTTACCAGAAACCAGCAACATCTCATAGATTTATTTATGTTCATTTAGGTAACTTAAACAATGTTTGCAGAGTGAGTGTGCAAATTTTGTAAGATTTTGTAAAAATGTCATAAAATGTGTGCAAAAATTTGTCTGGTTTATATAGATACAGGCTCAAAGTCACAGATTTGAACAACAAAGAAAATGTGCATTTTCTTTATATTTAGTAATGTATTATTTATATCATTTCTTTTCAAACAGTCAAAAAGAATATATCAACCCATGTAATTTTTTGGTTTGCTGATTCATACCATAGGGGAACCCCGCAAAAAAAAAAAAAAAAAAGATCCGTCCCTGGGTGGGCTCGAACCACCAACCTTTCGGTTAACAGCCGAACGCGCTAACCGATTGCGCCACAGAGACTTACTTACCAAAGAGTGAATTAAGATTCTATAGCATTTTTTGATATGCTATTTTGTGCATTTTTTTTCTCCTGGTGCGGGAAAGTAAGATTTCGTTATATATATAAAAATAGCCATTCCGTTTCTTACAACTGTAAAGAGAGCTTTTTCTATGTACGTGCATAAAGATTTTTTTTTTTTTTATGTTGTGGTCTTCAAATTTTCTCAGAGCTAGGGAGAACAACTCCTGCCCAAACAACGTAGAATGAGTATAAAATTGTTGAGTTATGTCCTTTACAAGCAAATGAATATAAGAGGAAGAATAGGATGATAGAGTTTGTTTGTCTGTTTGTTTTTTTTTTTTTTTGTTTTGTATTTGTTTGTTTTTTTTTTTGTTTTGTTTTTTTTTTGTTATGTTTGTTTTTTTTTTGTTTTTTTTTTTTTTTTTTTTACACCCATTCAGACTCAGTTATTGTATGAATTATTTTATTACTAGGACATACATGTGACAGAACTGAAAAATCACAACTGGAGATTTGAAAATTTTCAGCTGAAGTTTGGGTCTCAAAGCTGGAGATTTTTTATCGACATTTTTTCAAATCGCAAAAGACCATCCAACCCCCAAAATTCAGGAAAAAAATACCTTCTCCCAGTTTATTACTTTACAAATGTTATTTTATAAAGTTGTTGTCTATAGTTTTAAGAAAAATATGATAAAGTTTTTATTCAAATGACGTGAAATTGAGTATTCAAAATGAAATCAACTCATTTCCTAGTAAATTAATTCAGAGTTAACAGCATCATTAAAACATTGGATAAAATTTTATTTTTGATTTAGTATTGATATATCAACTGGTAAGTGAAGTAAAACATAGCTAGGTTTTATGTAACAAATTCTATGTCAGTAATTTGTTTTTAAATAGAATATGTACAGATGAAAAAAAAGTACCCTCTAAAAAAATTAACTAATTAGAGTCAGGTATATTTTAGCAACACCCTGTAGTGTGATCTATTTTTAACTAGAGTGTGACCTACATTATAACTGTATCTTTTAATGACCAAAGCAGCATTAGAAGAAGGCAACTGGGTATTTTAGCAACTAATTACAATGTTTTGCATTCAGTAATAAACATCAATGGTCTTTTATCAAGTTGATATATCACTAATTTTTACAACATAATTATACGACCCCATGTTGATTCCTACGAAGCCTACCGCTGTGAAAATTTATTGCACTGCCGTTGTTATCTCAATTTCTTTTCATTCTGAGCAATTATATGAAACACGATCAAAAACATATTGCAAATAATATTTAATTTGAAGAATTTTAAAACACGGAAGATTTAAAAATTAATCGGGAGGGGCGGAAGGGGGGTGAAATATCGGGAGATTTTGTCTCCCGCCGGAAGAATCACATGTATGCTAGGAGATCTAGGTCCTAATTCTTGAATTTTAAAACATAAGGACTGGGAAACAAACAAAGCCTAGATATCCTAACCAGACCCGTAGAACGCGGGGGGGGGGGCACCTTTTTTTTCTGAGTATACTATTTTGCTATATTAAGTTTTTCTTTAGATGCAGGTTGCCCTTTTTTTTTTTGATGTTTTAAGATGGAGCAATGGCAAATTTCAGAATTCGGACTGTAAATTACCTTTTTTTTTTTTTGCTTGTCAAATTTTTTTTGGGGGGGGGGGGGAGCTGCCCCCCCCCCACTTTTGAAACCGTTGCTACGGGCCTGCTAGCGCTCTGTACCTCTATAGTCTGTGTGCAAAACGGGAACAAACCGAAGAAAGCAAATCTATGGAAAGAATAGGGAAAAAAGTGATTAATTTTGCATTTAATATTTTGAATTATTTTGAACAGGGTGATATTTGTCTAAATTATCAACTTCATCTTCAGTTGGGTTGGACAAGTTAAATTTTCAATATTCATTCTTTTAAATATATATTTTAATACACAGGTAAAATACAGATACATGTAATTCCAGGTAAATCCCAGGTGGAGATCAGACTATAATTGCTATCAAAACATATTTCACACCTATTGTTCTATACCTAATTATCAAATGTGTGCAAAACGGGAACACACCGCTTTCTTCAAATTCACAACTATGATACAGACTATAGCAATTAAGTTATTATCTTACCTGGACAAATTCCCGTTTTGCACACATTTTTTCAATACCTGAAATTCAAATGTGTGCAAAACGGGAACAAACCTGAAAATATTGGGATGGACGACCAGAGAGCTACAGTGCCACCCACTGAAAAAAAGTGTATATATTTAAAAGTGCGCTGTTTCTCGATTTATTTCTCCAAACATGCAAGTACACGTGTAAGTAAGTAATATATTTAAATATAGTGACAAGTACATTCTTAGACATAAGACTGCATGACTTGAAGCAGTTTTAAAATAAATCAAACACCGAGCCATCGGCATGCCACTTTGAACACACAATTTTACAATACATAGAGAAAAGAAAAGAGCATAATAAAATAATTTTAAAAAACCCTAAAAATATACATAATAGAAGAGCTTATAATATATATGTTACAGTAAATATATCTTATCAGGAATTTCATATATTTCCTGAATTTTAGGAAATACTTGAAATTTCTATTCTGCATAGGAAATACGTGTATTTATTGTTTTCAGTTTACATTTTATTTACTGATTTTTTCAGTAATTTTTACACGTGTTTACTGACTGTATTTTTTGGTGAGATAATTTAAATTATTATACCTCTGTGAATTTTTTCTATATAAAAATATGACAAATAAACCTGCTATTTTTTCTAAACAACCCCTACTGTGGAATAGTTTTTGTGCTATTTGCCCATGGTGAAATAGTCATTAAACTATTCACCGGCAGCATTCCATTTCCCTCATTTTTCTTCTCAAAACTATTGGGTTTGTGGTATTGTGACGTATCCGGTTTGTGACGTAACAAAAGTAAAGTCGGCTTCGGTATAATAAACACCTATTTACTGACTATTCGGACAATAGCAAGTTTACCGTCCCCCTCGACAGCAACTATTTCCCTCGGCTGCGCCTCGGGAAATAGTTGCTGTCTTGGGGGACGATAAACTTGCTATTGTCCTCATAGCCAGTAAATAGGTGTATAATATGAATCATAAAATATAAACAGAGGCACAGTAAATTCAATGCATGTTTACCTTAACAACTTAAACCCAGTGAGTAGAGTTCAAAAACTTGTTGTATATACAATGGTCTTTAATTGATTCACTTTCCATTTAAAATGGTTGATGATAAGAGGAGGCTTTTCACCAAGTAGATCTTTACTTGTATCAAAATGATATTTCTGTCAAACTTTGATTGCAAAAAGAAATATTAAGGAGGAATGCTAAATTTTTATTTAAGGAAGCTCTAAACACTGCACACTAAAGAGTTCTACTTATAGGGTAGTTTTATGAAGTTAGAGTGATCTGCCCTTAGAAGTAAGATTAGAAAAATGGTTATTTACACTTAATCACACAATTTGATATAGATTAAAATATTCTTAGTATTATATAAGCCCAAGACTAAATAATTTTATTTATTATTTCCATTAATTTTCCCAATGTAAGTAAACAACTGTGATTTCTTATCATGAATAGTCCATTGTCTTGAACATTTTTCCTGCGGAAATAAGGCAGATACCCTATGACGAAAATGAACTAAATAATCTCAATATGCATATCTTTATATAATATATTTTTTTCCAAGTCCAAAAAGCATTTTTTTGTTAGTGTTTAGAGCTTCCTTAATGTTTAAGAGATCCCTTTCAAAATATGGTTTTTAGTTCTGAACGACCAATATTAGTTCTGAATTATTTTATAATGAATTTTCATTTTGCATTTTTTCCCCAGAAAATGTAAAAACTGTTTTATTTGCTAATTAAATGCTTTAGAGTTTTATACTGTTAATAAATGCATATGATTATCAAATAAAACATGTCAAGACGAGTAGGAAAACATTTTAATTTTTTATTTAAATTTATTTACTAAAATAAAATACATTATTTGTGAATATTTTTTAAACCCACAGATAAAACCAGGAACTAAATGTGTAAAGGTGACAAGAATACTCCCTACTGACATGCAAGTTTTTAATATATGTGGAAGTCCAAGAGTGTTAAAATACCAGTTGGGTGAAAATGGCACAAAATTAGAATACATACTGATACGCTGCTTTCACTTTCTGGAATCGGTTGTCTGTGTGAAATGGTCATCACATAAAATGCAGTTATTTTTTTAATTTTTTTTTTAAATAAAAAAAATAATAAAATCGCATACTGACATTTCTTCACGTGTTTTATTATTTACTCATACTATGCTACTATGCATGTATTAACAGCAAAATTACAACCCTGAAGCATCTTATTTGCCATCTTCGCTAGCCAAGGGTTTCCGATCCGAAATCTACTCTGTTGTAGAGTAGATTTCGGATCGGAAACCCTTAGCTAGCGAAGATGCTTATTTGCTAATAAAACAATGGAGTTCACTTGGTCTTCGGGAATATTAATGTTTAATAAACTTGTCTCTTAAATAACGAAAAAAACAAGATGTGTTTGTGAAACACTATGCACCCGGCGGCAACAAAGTTCGAAAAAGCTATTTTTAGCATATAGGTCACAGTCAAGGTCACAAGGTCATTGACCTTGGTGTCATTTGAAAGAACTTAATGAGTGGAGTATGCATACCAAATATGAAGTCTCTCTCTCTCATGGTTCAAAAGTTATGGTGAAGGTTAAAGTTCAACAGACAGACAAACAGACAGACAGGACAAAAACAATATGCGCCCCCGATCTATCGATCCGGGCACATAAAAAAAATGGACAAATGAGTAAAAAAAAAATGGAATTCATTCTTAATATCACTCAAATCACATAAATTACATTTCCTATTACCCCTTGTTAAGTTTTCTTACCTTCCAGAAAAACAATCCTTTAAAGAAAACTGTGTACATTTATTAGAAAAATTACGGAAACGTGCTCCCCGAATTAGTATAGATCTATATCTATAATTGTACTATTTGTCTATCGTCATACTCACGCATGCTAAAATTTTGTTTTTATTTGTCATCATTGTTTACATTTTTATCTCTGTATACAATTGTAAAATTGTGAAGAGATTAATAAATTCAGTTCAGGTTTCGATCTTTAAATTATGTGCTGATAATCTAATCTAATAATTATCTGTTATCACTTTTTCTATATTTTACATTTGTTTCCTTAAATAGCCTTGCAAACAAAAATAGTCAACTAAATGCTTATATAAAATGCATTTTGATGATTCACATATATCAGATATAACTTTTTGTTTAAAAACGTCCCACATTTTATTATATTTTATATCTAAAATTATACCATCTTTTTGATTTCTATAATACAAGTCAGCAAAACTTATGATGTGCATTTCATTTTTAAAACTCATATTCCAGGGATCATTTTTTCTCTATCATATATTGATAACATGCACTCAAAATACAGTTACATGTATTACTTTTTCTTAATTTTAGCCAATATTGTAATATTTTTCGCTTTTTAAATATATCTAGTGACATTCTACCTAACTTATGATAAACAGCACAATTACAAGTATTTTTTATGCTCTCTTTCGAAATCTTGACCTCTTGGCATCAACCGAATCGATGAAAGCAATAATTAAAATGATGCCATCATCAAAACAATTATTGCTCTCGTTAATTCAATTGATGCGCGCATCAAATCATCTAAACTAAAACTAAACAAAACCAAACTTAACTAGATTAAATTATGCTAAGCTAAGATAGATTAAACTAAACTAAATCAAACCATCAAATGACTTGATTTGCGCATCACCGAGAAAAATTAATGATTTGATGAGCGCATCAGTTTAGTTATTGTGGGAAAAAATAAAATGCATGTAAATGAAATTTTCCATAATTAAAAATATCTTCAATTTGGTGCTCCATACAAGACAAATATAAAAATCGATAAATGTACTAACAGTCAGTAACAAAGATTCACTACTATGCATAACTAAAAAGAAAGTATTCGAAACCTTTTTTTTAAATAAAGCTAAATGATTGCAGAAAAGATAAACGAAGTTATCTGCACGTTATCTTTATGCGTTTTATTTATTCATTTATTTTTTTTCTACGATATCGAGCATATAGGCACAGTAAAAAAGAAATGTACCATAATTATGTCATCAAACTTTTTGAAAAGTTACTTTGCTTTAGTATCTCCATCAATGTGCATTCCAAATGAAAATATGGTGCCAGAATATTGAAAATATTAATGGAAAAGTTTCATGTAGCTTAGACAAAGACAATATCTTTCGATCAAGATTTTCCTTTATTAATCACGTTGAAATACTTTACATAATTTATCCATCACGCAGCTTTTGAGATGATTAATAATGTTGGTACTCTTTCAATAAATGAAATTTCGGAATATCTTTTAATTACAGAATCATAGTATACTAGAAGTTTTGTATTCCCTCACACCAATTCTGAAACTTAAATTTCGTCATGCATTTTGTAACTCTCTCTCTTTCTCTTAAAAACAAGGCAAGTAAGTAAGGAAATAAAAAAGTCTTTAATTACAAAAAATACCAATTAAATTTTTAAAAAGTATAGAAATTAAAAAAGCATGCCAAAACAAAACCAAAGAAATGAACAACAAGATGTGTTTGTGAAACACTATGCCCCCGATGGTAATACAGTTCTGGAGTTGGACGTAGACTACAGTGCAATAGTTATGGCCAATGTTAAAGTTTTTCAAATGTAGGTCAAAGGTCACAGTTGAGGTCACATGATAAAAAATTTCTGTACCAATAGAAAGGTCTTGTCATAATGAACACTCATGTCAAACATTAAAGCCTTACCCTTGACAGCGCAATAGTTATGGGCTAGGTTAAAGTTGACAACATACAGACAGACAAACAAATAGACAGGACAAAAACAATATACCCCTGGGATCTTTCGATCCGAGGGCATAAAAATTCTCTGAAGTAGAGCGCACTGTCAGGACTATTCGATACGTAGCTAGAGTTGACCGTTTGTAATTCTAGATCATTGTCATAGTCTTAAAAATGAACCAACAATTAATTATTGCATGTTATGCAACAAACCGAAAAGGGTACCCTAAATGGAACTGTATAGTGTTGAAAATATAAGCGTACAACAATGTCACTCTTCTGGTTGCACCTTTCTGGCTCTGACCCAGTAAGATCACACAATGGTGTAGTTTAATCTTAAATATTTAATCCCACATTAATAAACGTATATTGCGAACACTTTCCTTATTAAAGAATGACACATTAAACAAAAGCTTTTAAATTTGGCATCACCAGTTAGAACTAAATTTATGTGATCTCAAACATGGTGGCTCATCGGACAACATGAATCCTCCTTCCTTGGCTGTTCTAAATCTTCACCTTCTGATTTCCCTGGCAGTCGTCTGCTCCGGAACACTGAGAGGTCTGTTTGTCTGATCAGTCTCCAGAAATATGAAATTTTTGTCAAACTATTTAATATGATTTGTGTGTGTTTGTGTGTTATATCAACTGATGCCATCACGTTACCGTGGTTTCTTCTCAGACAGGCTATTTTGCAATATAGCTAACTTTTTTGTCGCATCTACGAATCTACGAATGATACTTGCAAACAAAAACTCACTTTGAAGTGTCACTGATGAAAACGACTTCTGTGTTATTTTTTTTCATTCTCAGTATGAATTGTTAAAATAGCATTGATTTTTTTCTTTTCTATTGGCCTTAGCTTTTACATTTCTCACTTTTGTACAGATGTTGTTTTTGTTCTGGACAAATCAGGAAGTGTCCAGCAGGACGATTTCGATGAAGCAGTAGACTTTGTTTACAATGTGACAAAATGGCTGACTATTGGACCGTCTAACATCCAAGTGTCTGCAGTTACTTTTTCCACAAATGTCCAGACAAACTTTGACTTGAGCGCCCACTCAACCAACACAAGTTTACTGGACGCTATTTCTAATTTGAAGTCTGTGTCCACAGGTGGGGGAACGTACACATTTGACGCCCTCAACCACGTTAGGACAAATGTCCTTACGTCTTCAGGAGGTGCTCGCTCGGGGGTTCCTAAAGCAGTGGTGGTGCTGACAGACGGATTGTCCGCCAATAGTCTTCTGACAAAAGAAAGGGCAGCGGAACTCCACGCCGACAATGTGGAGGTGTACGCTATTGGAATTGGTAATGCCGCGGCTTCTACAAACACTGAGTTATCAGACATTGCTAGCGATCCCGACTCCGAGTATCTACAAACCGTGGACATGTTCCAGTACCTCTGTGCTCTAGTTCCAGAGCTTGTCCCAAAGTTAGGTAAAATATCATTACGTATGTTAATTTTTCATGTCATTCTTTCGTTTTTTTAGTGTATTTTGCATTATTTTCATCTTTTTTAATGACAGACAACGATACCCTGAATTCGGATTTTTTCCGCTGTCCCACCCCTGCTCCCACCACTCCAAGAACTTTAACGTTCCTAAATAAAACCAGTGGCAGTGGAGATTCCACGTCAACTGATGGCGGCTGTAAGGAGATAATTTTCCATAACAATGTTGCTACATACCTATAACAAATAAATCAAATGCTCAAATTTTATCAGATAATTGTTGAAATCCTTCTTTGTCATTTTTCTTTACTGTTTGATTATGCTATTTCTAGCATCAGCCGCAGGAGCTGTCGGAGGCGCGGTGGGCGCCGTGGCTGGAGTGGGAATAGCGGCAGCGGCTGCATACGGGGCCGTGCAGTACGCAAACTTACTGTAAGTAACAGATGACTAATCCTTCAACTGATCTGTGTTTTTACCCAATAATATTAACATTATGGGCTCAGACTACATCTAAGCATCAACCAATGACATATGGATGTACATTTTTCTAAATACAAAAAACTAATACTTTTAAGGAGGAATAAGGCCTTAACTGTGGAGTCCATAGTATCACAATATAAAGAAGCACCCCTTGGTCAGAGTAACTCCAAATTCCGTCCTGTCGAATTTCAGAACACTGAAACCTTCAATATTAACAGTTATGATGTTATAATACCCTCAGCACCACCTTTGACCACCGTATAAGTCACTCAGTACGTGAGCATTCTTTTATAATACTTGTGTAACTGTCTGAAAGCCCCATTTGCCTTAACATGCCACACACGGGAAGTATTAGTGATAAGGGAATAGTGCTGTCATCGTTTCTGATCCCCTACAGTATAAAAACGATGACAACATTATTATTTTTATTTATTTAATTTTTTTGACAGAAAAGCGCAGGCACCCAACCCGTTTGTGGAGTCCATTGTGGCTCAGTACAAGGATGCGCCACTGGGGCAGGGTAAAGCCAAGTGTAAATACAAGTTTGAATTCTCTGGAATCCCGCAAGGACCAGTCGAAACGTCCATGCCTCCAGCCATAACAGCGTGGACTTAACATGAAGAAATATCACTTGATTTTAGAAATATTAAATATTTGTTTAATATGTCGTTTATTGTCTTATTTGTTATATTTTATGCCTGAGTTGTTTAAATATATTTTCATAATTTTAGAAACATAGTTCTATTTTTAAATAAAGGTTTTTTAATGACCTGTCATAAAAATATTATTTTGAATTTATGTCACAAATTTATTTCATTCTTTCTTATCTCTTGCCATGTGTGCTAGAGAAACTTGACTAAATCAAGATGCTACAATTCATATTAAGAAATAACGGTTTTGTTGTTCTTAAGATATATATTTTTAAAGTTTTCCCCTGCATATTTCTCTACCATGTTCTAATGTATTATGCATCTTAATGGTAGAAGTATATATATATGACTGCGTTTATCCGTCATTATTTTTTCCGTGTGTTTGTTCTTTTGGTGTGTCTTTGTGTTGATTCTTTCAGTCCCCCCCCCCCACCCCCCACCCCCACACACACACACAATTCGGCACAGACAGAAACACACAGTTCTCATTATGTTCATCAGAGATCAGCCTTGATTTAAAGCATTATTTTCATAACTGGTGCTAGAATGTTGCTAATATCCTTCAGGCCCCCGTCATTATGTTTGTGTGGATTTAGAGTGATGTACACGTCTGGTTGCTACGACCATGTCACTGAAGCAGAGCAAGATTCGTAAAAGGCTGAGATCTATTTGTCCGCCATATTATCCTGCAATTAACATTACATGTACGACCCATGTACAAGCTGTTCACTTCGTCACACTTCAGTGTAATCAGTTTCCACCGGTGTGAAATGGGGTTCGTTTATATGAGAATAATGACAAACGCCATGCTGTCGTTGTTGATAAATATATTCACTCTCAGTATAATCAGTATTATCACAGCTCTGAAATATATATAAACAATCATAAATATTTTATAACAAAGCATACATGTAGATCACTTGCCAGATAGCACGGTCAAATGAAGAGTTATTTCCCTTTAATTGTGCTCATAGATAAAACATTAAGAGTTATCTTTCTTAATCAATAATATGTACAAAGTATAAATACTGGAATATATAGATAAAACAATGAGATCAAATTATACTGAACTCTTCCAGAATAATATAATTATATTGACAATATACAAAATATATACATCATACCTATATGTGATATAGAGCCATAACTCCAATATATATATATAGCTGAACACAGCTGTACTCTATTCAGTGATCTGTGTATGAATAATATAAATATAACTTTACTATATTACACACTTATTGTCACAGATATAAAATATACTTATTACTCTGAATATTTACAAAGTCATAAAATAATCACACAAACTGAACTTTCATACTTTATATTAGAATATTATTATTTGGTAATTTAGCAGATAAACAATTATATAGCAATAATGAAATCAGTAAAAGTAAACTTACATTCTGTCCTGTCTTGGTCATTGTCATAAATAAGTCATCATATATCAAAAAGCCAATATGTCTGCTCTGACCAAGATATCCAACAAAAGTAATTAACTAAGTAAAAACCAAAAGAGAGGGAAACTAACCAACCAATGAAATCCAAGTTGGCCTGGACACTACACAAGATATATATAGAAAAGGGACAGGGGTTTAAATGACCACTGTGATGTCATACATCTATAAATAACTAAATAAACACAGATTGATGTAAATAATTCCATGTGGATTTATTCAATAAATGAAATGCTGTAAAGAAATAAATATGACAATTTAACTGAATTAATTTAATCCTGAAATATAATAATTAATATATAAAATAAATCACTCTATCACATACTTCCCCTCTTCGTGAAATGACGTCCTCGTCATTTACTATTTCATAAAGAAATAACGACTGTAAAATAAAATAAAATCATATGAAACATAGAATATCACTGAAAATTTATTTACACTTACCAAACTGACTGACTGGCTTAATGTACTTATCTTAACTAATTCTTACCTGTAATAATATCTATCAGAGCCTTTTCTACGAGTTCTTTACTGTTGTTGGAATGAAATACATTGCTGGAAGCTAATGTCTGCAAATAATCAGCCCTTGTTTTCCAGTCTGGTTGTTGTTTTGCTATCTGTTGGTTTACTATATAGTCTCCACTAGTGATCCATGATGTTGTTTTCTTTACTCTTTTAGATCTTCTTGGTACAGTCTTTGGTATCTGTTGTTCATCAGCTGAGTCTTCATCAGAATTGGTATTATCCAAATCGTCATTACCAGCTTCTGCTTGTTGTTTTGTATCTGTAGACTGTTCTGTTTCCTTCATATCAGTGTCTTCTGTAATGGTAGCTACTGAAGTACCTGTGTCATCAACATGTTCAGCAGGTGAAGGTATTCCGGAACTACCCTCATCTTCAGCGCTCTCTTCTTCATTGGCCAATGTATTCTCCTGTGGGTTACTTTCTATCCCAGAAGCAGGTGTACTAATCTTGCTGTGAGCAATAGGTGCTGCTTCATGTACTAACATTTCTTCATTACTGCTCTCTGAGTCACTATCCTCATGTTGTGAGGTACTCTTCTGTTTGGATCTTCTTGTGACTCGAGGTTTTGTTAATTTCCTAGGTGCTGGCTTAGGCTTTTCTGTCAGTAATTCAAAATCTAAGTGTCCAATTGGTAGTAAAAGGTTCCGATGTAAAGTTCTTATACAGGTGTTGTTGCTTTCTTTTCTTACAATATACACTGGAACTTCTTTGTTTGGTTGACTCTGCACTATATATGGCTCTTCCTCCCATTTATCAGATAATTTATGAGTGCCTTCGAATGCAACTATCTTGACCAATACTCTGTCTCCTGGCTGAATGACAGCATCTCTTGCCTTGATGTCATAATTCTTCTTCTGTCTTCCTTGGGCATTTTGGATAGATTTCTGTGCCAAATGGTAAGAATGTTCTAGTTTAGATTTCAAAGATTTTATGTAGGAATTCAGGTTTTCGTGTTGATTTGGTCCATCTGTTTTGAAAATGAGATCTATTGGAAGTCTGGGTTCTCGTCCAAACATAAGAAAGAAAGGTGATTGGCCTGTTGTTTCCTGTTTCATCGAATTGTAAGCATGAACTAAAGTTGAAATGTGAGACTTCCAATCCTGTTTTTGGTAATTTTCAAGTGTTCCTAACATCTTAAGAAGAGTCCTGTTGAAACGTTCTGTTAAGCCGTTGCCCATTGGGTGGTATGGTGTTGTTCTCGACTTGCTTACTCCAAGAATGTTGCAGAGCTCCTGTATGATTTTGGATTCAAAATTTGCACCTTGATCACTATGTAGCCGCAAAGGTATCCCATAATGGACGATGAAATGATGAAATAATGCCTCAGCTGTGGTTTTGGCAGTCTGGTTCCTTGTAGCTATAGCCTGCGCAAATCTAGTAAAGTGATCGGTGATGACCAGGATGTTCTCATATCCTCCTTTTGATTTTTCTAATTTAAGATAGTCTACACACACCAGTTCTAGAGGTTGCGATGTTCTGATATTAATGAGTGGGGCTCTGGTTGGTGTCGTTTTTCTTAGAAGGCATCTCCTGCAGTTTGAAATGAAATGTTCCGTGTCTGCTGTCATTCCTTGCCAATAAAATCTATCTCTAATTAAACTGATGGTTTTCTCGCGGCCAGGATGTCCCATGTCAGTATGAAGATGGTACAATACTGTTCCAATACATGATCTAGGTAAAATTATCTGTGATTTCTTTTTCTCATTCACTGTTGTTTCTCTAATGAGGATCCCATCTCTTAATCTAAGTTTGTCAAAATTCTTGTGAAGTAAAGCATGGTACTGGATGTTGTTGTATGGTAAATGGTGTTTTGCTGGCTTGTACCTATCTCGCACGTATGGTATCCAGAATCTTAGCACTGGGTCGTTGTACTGATGACGACGAATATCAACCTCTGTCTGATCACTCAAGTCTGGTAGGTTGTCAACTGAAGATGGAGATATGGACAAGCATTGTACATAGGGATCATTGGATACAGTTGAGTTGCATATGGTCTTAATGGAATCGGATGTTATGATTTCTTGGTTTGGTATCCTGCTTAATCCATCTGCATCTGCGTTGTGTGATCCAGGTCGATATAATATTTCAAAGTTGAAGTTGGCGAGATCAGCAATCCATCTTTGGCTTGTCGCATCAAGTTTCGCAGATGTTAAGACATAGGTGAGTGGGTTGTTGTCTGTATAAACCTTGAATGTTCCTCCATATAAGTAATCTCTGAATTTCTCGCATACAGCCCACTTTAAAGCCAGAAATTCCAATTTGTGGACAGGATAGTTCTTTTCTGATTTGGACAAACTCCTGCTGGCATAGGCTATAACCCGTTTGAATCTGTCTTGCGGCTGATATAATACAGCGCCAATGCTTGATGATGAGGCATCTGTATGTAGCTCAAAGGGTAAGGAGTAATTTGGAAATCCTAGAATTGGATAGGTTGTAAGTTTCTCCTTTAGTGTCTTGAAGGCTTGTTCCTGTTCACTTCCCCATCTCCACTTGTCTGATTCTTTTGATGTTCTTATTCCCTTTCTAGATTTCTTCTTGGTATTTGGTAGAAGGTCATTCAATGGGCGTGCTATTGTTGAAAATCCCTCAATGAATCTCCGGTAATAACCAACGAAACCCAGGAATTGGCGAACTTCATCTGAATTTCTTGGTTGCGGCCAGTTCTGTACCTTGCTGATCTTTTCCGGGTCTGGTTCTATCCCCTCTTCACTAACAATGTTTCCTACATATTTTACTTTCCTTTTGAAAAATTCGCATTTCTTTGGTGACAGTTTCAGATTTACTTCCCTTAGTCGCTGAAATATCTTTTCCAACCGCTCTAAATGCTGTTCATATGTTTTGGAAAATATTATCAAGTCATCCAAATAGATGAAGCATATATCAAGGTGGAGTCCTTCAAAACATTCTTCCATAAGCCTTTGGTATGTAGCAGGTGCGTTGACTAGACCGAATGGCATGCGATGATATTCGTAAAAACCTAAGGGTCCAACAGTAAACGCAGTTCTTTCCTTGTGACTTTCATGTAACTCAACTTGATGGTACCCACTTTTCATATCTAGTATGGTAAAAAATCTATTTCCTGCTAACGCATCCAAAATTTCTTCGATTCGTGGTAATGCATATGAATCTTTCTTTGTCCTAAGGTTTAACTGTCGGTAATCTACACACATGCGCAGTTCGTTGTTTTTCTTCCGACAAAGGACAACATTACTCGACCAGGGTGACTTAGACTTCCTTATAATTCCTCCCTCTAAAAGCTTCCTTAAATGATCTTTGACTTCCTCAAACATGGCGGGTGGTATATGCCTTGGTCTTTGCTTAAATGGGGTATCGTCATGTAGCTCAATTCTGTGTTTTACAATGTTGGTGTGTCCTATGTCTGTGTCTGATTTGGAGAAGACATCTTCATACTTTCTTAATAAATGTTCTGCTCCTTGTTTTTCTGAAGGTGTAAGCCCATCTTCTTCAATCTTTACTAAATTCAGGACATCTTTGGTTTGCTGGAGGTTAGAACAAGGAATATCTGTTTGATTTGGTTCTACTTTCACAGGTTGTAGCTCGCAAAGTATAGATTTAGGTGGAACTTGTACTGTCCTTGTAGTGATGTTATCAATGTCCACTCTTATCACATGATTAGCTGGATAGGTATAGTCTGTAAGTGATGGTACAATATCCAGGTCTGATGGAATTACAGAGCAGGATGTGGCTTGTAGAACAGCTGTTGTAGACTGATATGGTATAGCTTTGTCGACATATCCCGATATAGAAACCGTTGAATTAGGTGGTATAATAATGCAGTGATTTTCAGCTGATTTTACAATTCCAAGTCTGTTGTTGTTGCGAGCAAGTTCTTTTTCTCGTATTGTCATTCCTCGAAAAGCTAGATACCATGGTGTGAATAATGCAGCATCCTGTAGATATCTGTCTCCATATTTGTCTTTGACATCATCTAGCATATGTTGTAGTATATTTGTTCCTATAAGTAGTGGTACTGTACTGTTGTAATTGCTTGTTGATACAACGAGTAATGGAAACTGTTGTTCTTCTGATGATTGTGGTAATCCATTACTGATGATGGAAGCCTCGATGTATCCATGATATGGTAATTGTTGACCATTAGCACATTCCACTTTTAAAAGTTCTTCTATTGGATGAAGTTCTAAGTGACTAAGATGTTTCATATAAAAATCATAGCTAACTGTTGACACAGTAGATCCAGTATCTATCAATGCTCTGACTAAGTTTCCTTCTAAACTTGCTTCAACTTCTGAAGTACTCCCTACTAATTCACTGGTTCTACTCCTATTAGGGCTTCTCCTATAATGACCTATCGTCTGCCCCGCAACGAAGGTCTCCTGGTGTTTAAATGTCTTCTGCTGTGGTCCAAACGCACATGACATCTACGTGCTATATGTCCAGGTTGTCTGCACCTATAACATATAGGTTCTCCATCCTCTGTCTCTTGTAAAGCAGAGTCCTGATTGTCGCTATATCCATAATCATAGTCGTATCCCTGATTATATCTTGGACCATTGTAATTCCTGTATTGAGGACGTCCACTGTATGAATTTCCAGATCCATAGTTTCCTCTTCTGGACTGTGGCTGAACTCTGTCATATGGTTCACCAAAATCTTTGTAATTCCTGTTTGTGCGCTGTTGTCCTGATCTCTTATTTCCTTCTTCCATAGCACTGACTTTGGTAGTAAGCTGTTGAATCATTCCTTTAAGTTCCTTAATCTCATCTCCTTTCTCAGCTTCACTTGATGCTACAGTCATATTAGATTGTGCCTTCTTCGTTTCATGTTCCTTTTCTACAAGTCTGATTTCCTTCCTAAGTTCATCAAAATTGGTCAGTGCATCAAATTTGTATCCAGTAATATCCTTAATCCATTGATGTAATCCATTCCAGAATTTTGATCTTAATTTCTCATTTGCATCCTCCTTGGTTGCAACTCCTTTGATAACAGCTTTCCTATAAATCTCCTCTAACCGACAACTCCAACTCATGCTATCCTCTCCTTTTTCTTGTCGCGCACTGTAAAATTGCTCCATGATGGTTTCTCCTCGTTCTATAGTGCCGAATACACTCTCCATCTTGTCCAGTATCTGGGTGACAGTGGCTCCAGGACCAAGTCTCATGGCAACCTTTCCTGCATCTCCTCGCAATGATCTCCTAATTGACTGAGCAATTGTTTCCTCCTTGTACTTCTCCTTGATCAAGCAGTCAACTTCATATCGCCAAAGATCATATGTGGTGTCATTCTTGCTGCCATCTCCAGAAAAGCAAGAGATCTTTGGGATGTGGGAACTGATGGTGCTTCCTGATGCTGATGAATTTCCAGTATCCGTGTGTGGTTCTGTCTTTACATTGACAAATTCCTCCTCATTCATTTGTGCAACATATTGAGTCATCCATTGTTTGAAATCCTGTGCTGAATCTGCTTTGGGTTTTACATTTAATTCTTTAAACACTGATGCAATTTGATCAAGTTCCTCCTGTGAAATTTCTACTGACATGATGATTTGTTGTTGATTGATTTCTAAATAAAACTTCTCTAATTAACTAAATACTAGCTAGGTACCTAGTAACTAAATCTACCTTAATTATCTTAATAAATCTAAATTATGTAAACTACATCCTCTGAAGTTGAAGAATCCAATGTGTAAATCCAATCCGAAGAGTCCGAAATAAAGTTGAATAATTAAATCTTACTAATGAATTAAACTTAAATTCTAAATATCTACTTAATTAAATTTTAATTCTATGTAACACTAAAATTCACTGAAATGCAAAAGTATTATACACCTGAAAAACAAAATTTAATATTAAATTTCTAAATAAGCTGAAATGAAAATAGTAAATTAAATATCTTAATAAGTTTGATAAATATAAGTTTAAAGAATATACTAACTAAATCCTAAATAAATTTAACCTTAATCTAATACTGTATTCTAAATAACTACAGTGGTTTTAAGTAATGAAGGATAACTCTAACTACAAACTTACACAAGGAAGATAACTCTGTTCTTCAGTACATCGTGTGCGCTCAAGCGTGACGAACTCTCGACCAGGGGTCAAATACCCGATGTAAACAAAATAACGCGAAATCAAAGTAAACGGAACAACAATGCAAAAAAAAATGAAAAGGAATTCAATGGGTAAACAATAAATGACGGACAATGGTGAAAACCACCAACACTGATTACTCAAAGTAATGTGACCTTAGGAATATGTACTTAAAAGTACAGCAATCTGAGTATTAAATGAAAGATTTCACATATTTACTACAGGGGTGATATAGGGGTGATAAAGCAACTAAATACTGACTAGATCGACAAATCTGATCAAAACAATTAACTCACTAGACACTACCTCAAATCACCTGTAAACAACCTGTACCTGAAAGTCTAAATGTAGGTCACTAATGTCAAGGTCAGCTGATCAAGAGAAAAGATATTAATGTAGGGTGGAAACAGGTATCTTAGATTAATAGAATTAATTTCTCGCACACTACAATTGTCTTTTGCTCAAAAATAAATAATATTTACATTTATATTATATACAGGAAGGATATAGCAGGCTATTTACTTTACACTAGTATGCCTGTCTGACTGGTCAGTCCAAAATACACGTGTTTTGAGCACAACAATAAAAAATACCTTACCGTGCTGGCAAGCTTCTAAACACCACAATGAATAAATATTGTCACAAAAAGTTCAATTATGTCACTTTCACTGAAAGTCCAGCGTTGAATGGATTACGCAATAATCACAGTCTCTATCTGTACACACTATACACCACGTCGGTGGATCCTAGATCCTCCTCGGCGTGAGATCCTCACGGTCAGTCTCGCAATGGGCAGTCAGCCAATCCCACCGTGGATGCCATTGAAATGGGGTTCGTTTATATGAGAATAATGACAAACGCCATGCTGTCGTTGTTGATAAATATATTCACTCTCAGTATAATCAGTATTATCACAGCTCTGAAATATATATAAACAATCATAAATATTTTATAACAAAGCATACATGTAGATCACTTGCCAGATAGCACGGTCAAATGAAGAGTTATTTCCCTTTAATTGTGCTCATAGATAAAACATTAAGAGTTATCTTTCTTAATCAATAATATGTACAAAGTATAAATACTGGAATATATAGATAAAACAATGAGATCAAATTATACTGAACTCTTCCAGAATAATATAATTATATTGACAATATACAAAATATATACATCATACCTATATGTGATATAGAGCCATAACTCCAATATATATATATAGCTGAACACAGCTGTACTCTATTCAGTGATCTGTGTATGAATAATATAAATATAACTTTACTATATTACACACTTATTGTCACAGATATAAAATATACTTATTACTCTGAATATTTACAAAGTCATAAAATAATCACACAAACTGAACTTTCATACTTTATATTAGAATATTATTATTTGGTAATTTAGCAGATAAACAATTATATAGCAATAATGAAATCAGTAAAAGTAAACTTACATTCTGTCCTGTCTTGGTCATTGTCATAAATAAGTCATCATATATCAAAAAGCCAATATGTCTGCTCTGACCAAGATATCCAACAAAAGTAATTAACTAAGTAAAAACCAAAAGAGAGGGAAACTAACCAACCAATGAAATCCAAGTTGGCCTGGACACTACACAAGATATATATAGAAAAGGGACAGGGGTTTAAATGACCACTGTGATGTCATACATCTATAAATAACTAAATAAACACAGATTGATGTAAATAATTCCATGTGGATTTATTCAATAAATGAAATGCTGTAAAGAAATAAATATGACAATTTAACTGAATTAATTTAATCCTGAAATATAATAATTAATATATAAAATAAATCACTCTATCACAGGACGTATTCTACATAACTATTGTAAATCTCTCGGTGGCGACAAAAGTAACTGTGTGCTTCTTCACAGCAGAAGAGAAAGATACCACAGAAACTTACATCAGTTGCACAGTTCAGTGCAGTATACAAACAAACACAAATACACGTATTAAACTGCGATATAATGTAAACAAAGGTAATGTAAGATAACCAACACGATCACCTGTCGTCCATTCCACGAAGGTACCCGTGACAAGAAAGCAGTCAGCTGGAGGATATACCCCAGTGCTGATATCGGAGATAGTAAATCTAATATGGCGTATACCTATATTTACGATTCGTGTTCAGCTTTAAAGCAGAACACGATTCGTAAAAGGAACAGGGTTATCTCTGTCCGCCATATTTCTTTCTCTAGCTTTTCTCCTCAAGGACCTATATAAGCCTCAGCTTTGTTCACGGTTCAATGTACTATCATTCCAAAAACAGCGTGTCACTTTGTTTGATGGAGCGTGCTAAAGTTTTAAATGTTGATCACCATATTTCTCATCGATTGGATATTCGATTTCAATGAAATGAATACTACTTTGCATATGAAACAGAGAACCCAGCAATACACTGATAATACTGACCAATTACAGTGGATGATTGTTTACGAGTACGACATTTGTAGTAAACAGCAACACGTGGTCAGTCAAATCCATAGTTCATATGCAAAGTAGTATTCATTTAATTGAAATGAAACATCCAATCGATGAGAAATATGGTGATCAACATTTGAAACTTTAGCACGCTCTATTAAACAGTGACACGCTGTTATTGGAATGATAGTATTTCGCTCCACAGATTTTACCTGTGCAGACTGGGCGTCTCCTTCATCTTACTGTAATATACTTGGACGTGAAAAAAATTACTTCGCTATGCCTCTGCCACGTCAGGGAAAAAGCCAAAGAAATTCGATATCATATATTTGCACAGGTCAATAAAATAAAACGTAAAAAAGGACAACGTAAGATATACATGTACTGCACGCCGCAGCGACCAGCTAAAAGCAATCTGGTGTAACGAATGCGAAGAGTTCTTATACCTCAGTTCTTATATAGGAGATAAGAAAACTAATATGGCGTATGCCTTTTACGAGCTGTGTTCAGCTTTAAACCCACAATTAGATATAGGGTGTTGCTGTTATTTGTCGCAATATAAAGATTTTGAAAAGGGAAATTCATTACCGTTGTAGCTTTTAGCATCTTCACCATCCCAGTCTCCCAGTAAATAAATTGAAATCAATATTTCGAAATCCGTGCCAAAGGAGGCCCGTTGTGAAACTGCGCGTGTTCGATTTTCACGAAAATGTTGTTCGATACTAATATTACAATGGGCCCCTTACCATAAAGGTCAAATTAGGAATGACACAGTTGTGGGTGGAGCTTACTTTCGAATCATTAATTTGATTGGCTAGTTCTGTTCTAAGACGGTTAGATCATATGAAGAGAAATCTTCGCATAAAGAATGGGCTCCTCTCCGCCCATTCTTTATGATTTCTCTCAATACGATCCAACAACTACTTGCATAGTTGAAGTCGATTAAAGGTCATTATCCCCCCCCCCCGCTTGAAAATTGGGGGTATATAGTGATGGGGTGTCCGTCCGTTCTCCGCCCGTTACACTTGGGGGTAGTCTTCGGTATCCGCAACACCTCCTATACCACTGAATAATATTTAATGAGAGTTTCACAGAATCTTTATTAGATATTGCCATTATGCACCTCCTATTTCACATTTTGATCCAACAAACCTTTGGGGTTTCCCGTAGCAAAGCATGGACATTGCCATTTTTTCTAAAATATTGATGATCCATATCCATTATCCGGAAGTCATACTATACCACTGAATAAAATTTCATGAGACTTTCACAGAATCTTAATTACATAGTGCCATTGTGCACCTCCTATTTTATGTTTCGATCCGACTGATGTTTGGAGTTTCCCATGGAAAAGCATGGACTTGGACATTCTTGGAACATTTGGGGGTAGTTATCACATCTACAACTCCTCATTCAACACTCAATCAATGCAATTTTATGATTCTTCAATGACAATTTATTTGCATATGTAGCTAAAGAATTGCTCAAAGGAAGGAAGAAGGTATGATTGGTTGGAAATTTAAATTTGTTTTTGAAGCTTAATGATTATATTGTTTAAATCACAGAAATACCAGACTGCAAGTATGCTTATTATTTAGGCACATCAACAGACTTGCCTTAATTGGACACCTGAGTCACTCAGGTGACTTATTGCTATCTGTTTTCGTCTGTCGTCGTGCGGCGTCCGTCATGTGTTGACATTTAAACATTTTCAGCTTCTCTGGAACCTTGGAACAAATTTCAACCAATTTTCGCAAAAAGCATCTCTGGGTGAAGGGGAACAAATATTGTGAATTTCATTGTCCCCGCCCCATGAGACCTGAGGGGTTGGACTAAAACCATCAAAATTAATACAATCTTTAAAAATCTTCTTTAATTCTGGACATCCAAGAAGTTTAACTCTTTGAAAATCTTCTCTGCTCCTGGGCGTCTAGGAGGCAAACAGAGTACAAAGTTGTAAGGAACAATGATGTTTTTACTAGATTTGTAAAAATTTACACCACTTGGACAAGTGTTCTGGTGTTAGGAAGGGCTCGTTTGATTTTGTAGGGAAATCTAGTCTTTACTTAGAGAAGTTATTTCCAGTTGTTATTCACGTATGACAATTAATCACCGTAAATAATGGAGTTGATGGTTCAAATGAATAAAAAATATATATTCAAGAATTATTCATTGTGTAATGCAAAGGTACTTTCATAATGTGAAATGGTCAGATAAACTAATTGTTTTGTATAATCTTTTATTGATCCTTTACAGTATTGTATTATACTTATGTGGCCGTTAAAGCCCTTGGGCCTCTTACGGTTTGAAAATTGACCCAGCAATTTTTCCGCCATTTTCAGAGTGATTAGATATGTAAAAACAAGGTAAAAAGAAAAATTATCGGAAGTAACAGAAAATGAGAATGTATACTACTGAAAGGAGGATACATAGAGGATGAAACAAAGCAACAAGCATAGACTAAACTAGAGTGTACCAAGGAACGCATGTGTCACCTGCTTTGTAGCTTCATTAAAGGTGTAAATAAATCTAAGAGGTCAGCTTTTTACTTACTACTAGCATGATAGTTCAATTGCATTTGCCTGCAAAGAAAAAATAGCATCCGTGGATAGTATGACTGCGATAGAATCTGATAATCAAAGAAAATATGGTTCCCTAACCCTCAAATGAATATTTAAATTGAAAGTATTAGAAATAACTATTAATCATTTTATTTATGTTTCCAACAATCCCCCAAAAGAGATTTCAGTCTGGCTTTACTGCAATCGTGGTGACCAGTGAGTAGCAAGATGACAAAAACCAGACTGACAATTAACCAGTAAAGAATGTAGTTGACGATAAACAGCCAAATGAAGTGACTGATGATAAACATCAAAAGAAAGGGACTGATGATAAACAGGCAAATGAAATATAAAGAAAACGATCAATAATCAAGCTCAAATGTCCTTTGGAGCAATACAAATTGGGAAGAGAGCAAACAATTCTATAACCAACAGAGGTGGATCAGGTACAATGGGGGAGTAAGCATCCACTATCTATCGGACACATCCACCGTTTATTCCTTGTCATGATCGGACAGACTGAAGAGCCATAGAAAATTAGTGTGAAAATAATTTGCCTAACAATTTGTATGAAAAATGTCATTCAACATTTAACTTTGTGATAGATTGTATTTGTTTACAAGGTCATTGTATCGACCATAGAATATTCGAATTGTCGATTTTAAACGACTGTTTATATCCTTGTATCATCAACTTATTTGTCAAAAGTTGCCTCTTTTTAGAAATTGTTGGTACGTAGACCATGCTCTTCCGTATCGAATCAACCGGGAGACATAAACTGCACATGCAGATGATAAGGGTGTATTGCTACATAAATAAGAAAAGTTGATGATAGGAAAGTTGAAGTCATCACGTTTATCATAGAGTTTTGTTGTTAGTTTACCATTAATGTCTTTTTCCAGTAAATGTCCAGATATGAAACAGATGAGCTACACTCTGTGTTGTCTTCTATTTCGAGTTCAAAGGGATATATCTAAACGTCAAATTGAAAGCCAAATCAAGAGAGTTCTTCCTTTCCTGTAACAGTTTCTGAATACATTCTGCTTCATATAACAGGGCGCAATTAGTATTCATAGGAATTCCAACAGATTATTGAAAGAACTTGATCTCCAAAAACTACATCGGAGTACTGATGTGTACAATCAGAATGTTTTTTAAACAAAATAATTATGCAGATGACAAATGAGAATGGTTATATAAAGTGTTGAAAAGTCATATGTTTTGATTCTATGAATTTTGATAACATTTTGCGATTTAAGATTTTCCGATAACTCCTTGGAGATTTTAAGTATCCCCATTTGATTAACACAACCTCTTGGATACTCAATATGTTGTTGTACAGCAAAGAAACTAAAGATAAACTGAAGATAAACAACGAGAGAAAGTGACTGATGATAGACCACGAAATCAGGAAATAATGACAAAAAACAAATAAAGAGTCTGATACTAGGGTTGATCCAAAGTAATGTTTACTATAAAATCTTTAATAATCAAAAGTTTTCATCAAAACTTATGTACATATATATACTAATACCTCTGTCTATTTTTACTTTTGACCTAGAATATCATTCAGATATATGCAATTCTTTATGAAATATAAAAATAAACACCACGTTGGGTCTCGACTATTGCCGCACGGCAAGAATGTACCGACGTCGTTTTACGCAAAAAGTATTTAGAAATAATTTAACATTTGGACAAAGTTCAAATAATTTTAAATCCATAACTCAAAACAAGACGGTTTATAGCAAAATTACAGTAAAGATGATTAAAAGGAAGCACGTGAGAAGTTGAAAGAAATATGAGGATGAAATGAAAATGAGTGGGCTGTGCCGAAGAGTAACGTCTAACGACGTCGTTAATATTCGTGCCGTGCGGCGATAGACAAAAACCTAACATTGCGTTCGTCTTGATACAGTGCATTTTAATGTATTCTATCAATGAAATTTTAAGAAAAAAATCAAAATAGATAGGGGTATTCGTAAGTCGAATTTTGTTGATAACATTTGATGATTAAAGATTTTATAGCAGCTGTGACATGACATTTGGATCATCCCTTGTAATAAACAGCCAAAGAAAGTGAATGCTTATAAACAACAAAAGAAAGCTAGAAATGGTGAGATTGAATGGAAAATTGTGAAGAATTGTAAGAAGAAGAAACAGAAAATGACTAGTGAACAGAAATTATAGAGACAGAGACAGAATATTATGTATGGAAGCTTTTTAGTGACCATGGAGCTGACAAATATTTGCATTCTATGTCTCAGCGGTCAGAAGCAGATCAGAATAGAACAGATGAAGACAAAACAAAGAGGTATAGAGAATCAGCAAGGAAAAGAATGGCTAAGTATAGAAAAATCCTGTCAGAAGAACAGAAGAAAAATAAGAGATGGATAAAAAGAACTTATCCGATGAAACCAAAGATACCATCGAGGATCAGATATAAAAAGAAAACAAGACAAAAGAAAACACTTACCTGATGAATTCAAGGATGCTAACAAGGCATCAGACAGAAAAAAAAATACGACAAAAGAAAGAGTTTACCTGGTGAAAGCAAGGACACCATCAATGCATCAGATAGAAAGAGAAAACAATAAAAGGAAAGTTTTCTTTGTAAGGAACAAACTATGATAAAAGCAAAAGAAAAAAAAAAGACGACTGTCCAATTATCGTCAGAAGATGCCTTCTGATTTAATGGGCTCTGTTTAATATCAAATAGAAAAAAAACAAGATGTAAGAGAAAACTTACCTGATGAAACCAAGGATGCCATCAAGGCAATAGATAGAAAAAGAAAATGAGACAAGAAAGAGCACTTACCTGATGATGAAGAAAAGAAGAAAAATCAGAATAAGGGATCAGCAGAGGAAATCAGTACATAAAGACTTAACCTGCAAAATCTGATATTTCTTCACTACATCCAATCTGGACCCTCCTTTGTATGCATATGTTGTAATCATTCCTCTACGAACAGACTATAAATAAGGTTACTAAGAATACGTTCAGAACAAGCCAGACATGTTGGCTGAGACACTACCTGGCTGGTTTTTCGATGAGAAAGAGTTTACTTGCATATGTGAAACGTGTATTGTGTTCACTGTAGAAGACACTACCAGTACAAGCAACTCTAAATGAACCACACCTTACTGAACTCAAATAACTTTTGATATCATCCACTGATTTTGAGGCTGGATTAATTTCCTAAAGACTCATATTCATGAAGATATCTGATAAACAGAGAGCTGTACACGGCTCCGTGGTCATTGTTACTGTAGGTAGATCAGAGACATGTACTTTGTTACCAAGACTTCCCACCAACTTATGACTCATTCCAGTCAAGCTTAAAAGAAAGCCGCAATACAGAGGCTATGTTTAGTTCCAGCATATATCTCTAGTCTTAAATCATCATTACTAGTACTGTTTTTGATGAAAAACAATGACTTTTACGAAGATATCTTTGTCTTAGAAAATTGGCTAGAATTGGCTGCTAGAGATGATCCATCATTGTGGGAAAGATTGACAGGATCACATACAATGCAGAAAGAATGACAATGACAAATGATTCTGATGAAAGAACCGAGTCGGTGTTCAGGAGGCAATTTATCGAGTGTTGTCACTTTCATTATGCTATTTTTACAGGCAAAGGATTTTTTTTTCAACGAATGTACCTACAGAGAGAGTGAGTGAAGTTACTGAAATTCAGGGCTGTCATAGAATACTAGTAAAGGGAAGATGATGATGAAGATATCTACCAAGCTAGCCTTCTTGACAAATACTCTATGCGACCACTTCGTCTGACAAATATATGCTTAGCAGAATTTTCTTAAACATTCATATCATAATCCAAATCAGAATCAAATTGACAGATCACCAGTGGAGAGAGCATATCCACTCGCTGAATGAGGAGCAAACTCTGGTTCACAATTTCTTCGTCAGTTGGTGTAACAGGTTAAGTTAAGGAAGATGCCTCAAAAACAAGATGCATATCACATATTTGTTAGCGGCGGAGCAGGAACTGGCAAAGTCTCATCTCATTGAAACCATTCAAGAACCAGCTTTCCGTCTACTCCGAATTGTCACAGAAACCCTTGGTGAATTAACAGTCCTTAAAACAGCTCCTACAGGTACAGAGGCTTTTAAAGCGTTCAGCATGACCTTACACACCTTGTTAAGGGATTTTCCAGATATAAGCTTCTGATACGAGAAAAATTGAACACACTTAGATGCAAACTTGGTTTACTGAAAGGTCATTATTATAGATGAAATATCAATGGTTAATGCTGATATGCTTCTATTCCAACACCGCCATCTTCAAGAAATTACAGGCAGTTCAGAGATATTTGGCGGAGCCAGCTTTTTCACCTTCGAAGATTTATTTCATCTACCTTCACCTGTTTAGCAAGCTCTGTTTGATCAAACTTCGGACGAGATGGCAAAATTATCTGAAACTTTATAGAGAAGTCATTTTAAAGTTGTAGAACTTAATGAGACAGAGAGGTTACTGTGGAATAATTTTAATTCGTGGATGTCAGTCTTCGTGCGCAAGCAAAATGTTAGTTGTAGGGAACGTTATTTCATGGGTTACTCATAAATACAGAAAATTCAATTCATAAATATGCTGACAAAATAGTTATTCGTCGGGATGTAAATTCGTGGGTAAATGTGACCCACGAAATCCACGCACATTGGTTACTGAAAGGTACTTAAATTCTTCCACGTATTAGACAAGATTTCGGAATACACAACAACCGAATTAGGCAGGTTTCATTGTATTGAAATTGAGTAAAAGAGCAACATATACCCCCCCCCCCTGAAATATAACCCCCCTCCCCTCCTGAAGACATCATCCATGTCTACATCACAAACAAAGCAGTAGACAACATCAACAAGCTGGAATCACTGTCAACAACAAAATTTATTCTGAGAGAAGGATGCTACAACAGGTACCATTGCACTAAAGTTAAAACCTTTCGGATAATGCAACAGCTAAAACAAGCGGGTTAAGCTTGTTTCTTTCTTTAGCTGTTGGAGCTAAAATTATGCTGAATTACGATGTCAATACAGTTGATAGTACGGTAAGTGGAGCTAAAAGAACAGTGAGAGGATTTAAACCAACTCCATCTAGTACTGAAGATGTCTATACACCGAATCTTATTCTTATTGAAGTTGAAAGCCCAAATATTGGAGATAAGACCAGGCTTTTATACTGAATCAACTTCAGCGTCAGTCAACTGTTGAACCTATTGTTCGACAATAGATTAAAGTGCAGTTTGGCAATTGAAACATGCAACTGTGCATGCAGTCCAGTTTCGGTTTCGACTCACACTTGCTTAGGCACTACAATTCATAAGGTACAAGGAGAGACATGGACAGCATTGCAATCCATGCAATGGTCAGTTTGTTTGTTTGTTTGTTTCATTTGGATTGGACACAAGTTCCGAAAACTTAAGTAGTTCTCACCAACCATTGCTTAGACGATTGCTGAAACAGAGAGACCCACAAACTCCATGAAGATTTTTCCTCTTGAAACCTTATCATACCTGCCAGATTCCAGCTCCATCATCAACATATCAGCAGTCAATGCATTCATTGCACAGACACTTCTATGTTGTAATTAATCACCAACCTGCCAGATCTAGGAGTTACAGAGACATTCTGAATGTCTTCTGACAGTGACAGTGATTATGATTGAACATCACTTTGTATTATGCAAAGACGGATATCATTTCATAAATGGTTTATTTTGATTTATGGTTTAATGATTTATTTTAAAAGTCAGTCATTGATGCTGTCTAATTCTTAGACATTGTGGCTAAGCCTGTACGGCGGAAAAAGTAGGCCTAATGTTTACCTTCTTGAGTACATTTTTACAAAGATACACAAGTGAACAATAGAAAGTTATTTGAAAGCTAAAAAAAGCCCAGAAACTCTAAAATTATGCAAAATCAAAGTTTAAATCTGCCAAAAAACGAAATGAAAAGTACTGTTCGGTATGCTCAAGTAAAATCTACGATTGGTCTTTAATATTATAGTTATACTTCTGTGGATATTGAGTGCAATTTAAAACGAGGGCTCATAATGTGATTTCATGCTCAAAAAATATAAGGTGTTCCAATTCATTTTTATATTCTCAAACGTGTTGCAGTTTTGAAGAAACTCAAGGTCATTTTTTTGGTGTGTGTAAAATGTGCACCATTTTTTTCTCTTGATGCTAAATACATGTGAAAATTGAGAAGTTCGGATACGACTAAATTAGTGATTCACAATAAAAATTATTAGAAAAATTCTCTATTTCAATGATTTACAAAGGGGTAATTAACAATCCTTAAACGCTGTATCCTTGAAAAAATCCCGTTTGCAGTATTCTGAAATTTTATTTATTTTTTTGTTAAACAACCGTTGTTCCTAATTTTGTTCCAAAGAGGCAAACATGTCAGGCCATTCCAAGTTTTGTTTGTGTGTGTGTGTGTGTGTTTTGTGTGTGTGTGTTTTTTGTTTGTTTGTTGTTTTTTTTGTGTGTACGTTTAGCTTCCACGGACAGATTGGTTTTGAGGTTATAAAATTAAAAACAAACACACATTAAAAATGAACAAATACAAATATTTGCGCAAAACAATTTACTCTTTTTTTTAGCCTTTTGTATCAAAAGCTTTAATTCTAATTAATTAGTATAGTTTATCATTTTTTAACAATGCAAGTAAATTCCCAAATGATGATAAGAAATTCTACAATTATTCTTATAATATTTTTTTCTTTTGATTTGTGTGTTTTTTCGGATAGAAAGATCGTTTTTTTTATTTTAAGGTGGACGCTTAACATGGGGGAAAAAACTTGGAATGGCCTCATCTTTTTGGCATTCGGAAGTCGCTAAAATATGAAATAAAACAGTCTGAATGTCCTATAGGGGCAAGCATCGGCTTTAAGCAACACCTTCTTTCTCAAGCATAAGCCTGATAAAGTCTTTACATTATCAGTATCCATTACTTCCCTTCACCCACAGGTGCTTTTGGATGGGAACCCCCGTCTCCCAATATGCACCCCATGTCTAAGGATATTTTATTTTGCTTTCTTTCATAAATTGTTCTTCTAGCACACATTTACAATATTGAATATATTCCATGTGGAAATTCCAAAAAGTAACGTAGAATAAACGTTATATTTAAAAAAAAAAAAATACACCCATGGTATTTTATGATATATGCCTCCTAGGCATCTGATCCCATCTCTGGAATTTCAGGGGTCTGTGTTTTATGTCCTATTTACAGATTTGTATTGTTTGTATTTTTTTTTTTTTTTTTTTAGATCTATTACTGTTCGTTATCTTCACCTATTTCACTACAATACATATTCCATTTGCCTATAATTGATCTGCACTAAACATACAATGATACATAAATTTTGCAAATCAAATGTCGGAGTCGACTTTAATATGGTAAACATGATGCATGGCGAAACTTCGATTGCTTGCAGAGTTTTAATACACCATCAAACAACGTGCGTTCATCTTGAAAAAAAAAAAAAAAAAAAAAAAAAAAAACAAGAGGCCCAAGGGCCCTAACGGTCACCTCAGTATAACACAACAATTTAGAGGATCCGTAGACTCTGAGTATAAAATAAACTAATAGATGAAGCTTTGTTGCCCAAAAGCAAGAGAAATAGGATGATCAGGATCAATGAAATAATTAGTCTTGTATTTAGTAACAACGCATACATTAAATTCTAATCTATCTCCCATTTAGCACTATCACCATACAGACTATCAACAAACTATTAGTGCTTCTGTACTACTTTTAACCCCATATTGTGATTTCTCACATTGGCCTCTCTTGGTCTTTGAGAACATTTAATAAGTTATTTTTGTCTCATTTTTATTTATTTACTATTTACAAGTCTACCTGATCATTAAAACTATGAAAGTACTTTTTGTATTATACAATAAAATTATCTGCATAATTTTCTTATTCTAATAACTTTAAAATACGTTATTTACAGTGGTTAATTATCAAAAGTGAATGGCAAAGGGTAATAACTTCTCTCAGTTGAATACAAATTAATGGAGCCCTGGCCAGGACCAGAACACATTTAACCAAATGGTCCAGATGTTCAAATATCTGGTAAAAATATCCTTGCTTATTGAAAATTTTATTAAATTTGCCTTCAATATGCCAAGGAGCAGAGAAGATTTTCAAAGAAATAATGCATTTTCACTACAGATTCAACACAGCCCTACCCTAACACTAGAACCCATGTCCAAGGGTCATGAAATTCTTCATTACAAATATGCACTTAGTTGAAGATTTTCAAAGAATTAACACATTATCAATATATCCCCTCCCCCAAGCCCCGAAAAACACCAAAACCTAGGGACCACAAGTTTTAAAAAATTTGTAAGAAGCAAAATTGTTCATCAAAACTATGCACTTTATTTATCTTCTCAACACTAAGGAGCAGTCAGGATTATTTAACAGAATTAATGCATTTTCACTATAATATCAATAAAGCCCCACCCTCACACCAGAATATCTGACTTATGGGCCATGAAACTCAAAATTCTGGAAGAAGCACTCTTGCTCATCATAACTATACACTTAGTTTCTTTGCTTTATAACCAAGAGCAGAAAAGAATATTTTCAAAGAAATTTATGCTTTTTTCACTATATAATCAATAGAGCCCACCCTTACACCAGAGCCATTGACCCAGGGGCCAAGATATTCATAATTTTGGAAAAAGCATCCTTGTGCATTATAACCATGCACTTAGTTTGTTTAAATAATACCCAGGAGCAGAGAAGACGATTTTTAAAGAATTAATGCATTTTCACTATATAATCAATAGAGCCCCGCCCTAACACCAGGACTCCTGAATCAGGGGCCATGAAATTCACAATTTTAGAAAAGGCATTAATGCTTATCATAACCATGCACCTAGTTTGTTTTAAAAAGTACCCAGGAGCAGAGAAGAATTGATGCATTTTCACTGTATAATCAATAGAGTCCCACCCTTACACCAGAGCCCTTGACCCAGGGGCCATGAAATTTTATTTTGGAAAAAGCATCCTTGTGCATTATAACCATGCACTTAGTTTGTTTAAATAATACCCAGGAGCAGAGAAGAAGATTTTCAAAGAATTAATGCATTTTCACTATATAATCAATAGAACCCCACCCTTACACCAGAGCCCTTGACCCAGGGGTCATGAAATCCACAATTTCGGAAAAAGCATCCTTGTGCATTATAACCATGCACTTAGTTTGTTTAAATAATACCCAGGAGCAGAGAAGATTTTCAAAGAATTAATGCATTTTCACTATAAATAATCAATAGAGCCCCGCCCTAACACCAGAACCCCTGACCCAGGGGCCCATCTTCGCTAGCCAAGGGTTTCTGATACGCTACTCTCCTCATTAGTCAGCCCACGGGCTGACTAGTTACGGTGGGATGAAACTGCAAGTGCGCTTGCGTAATTTGGAATTCTGGGAAAAAGATGTACACGATTTGTCCTAAAGAAACTCGTGCTATTTGCTCCAACCAGAGGGCGTGATTCTTCACAAACACGACGCGACCTCGATCTATTTCTAGACTGCATTGTTCTTCGTCGTTCTCGACGAAAAATTAAAGAAGAGATTGTTCCAAGTGGGTAATATGATACTATGAAAATATTTCAGTGCTTCTTATAGAAGATGAGAAGTTTATATGCAGAGCACATTTAACATTTGATATAATACCCTCAATCGCCGTTGCAAGTTCACGGATTTGTGTGTATTCCTTTGAATGCCTGATGCAAGACTCCCTCGATCAATACCTTGCATAGGACATGTACGGGTCGGAATTCACACAATAATCCACTTGTACAAAGGTCCCAAAACAGTGAGAAAAAAAAGAATCTTTTTTCACTTTAATGATGAAAGTTATGAAAACGTCAGAAGATCACCTAAGATGTGTAAAGTCTTATAATTTACACGATGATAGACATTACAGGGTGTTTCATAATATTTGTCACACATCTAAATGGGCATAATCTGAATATCAAGCATGATACCAAAAATACCAAAATACCATAGACAATCATATTAATCTAAAATTATGATATTGCAAAAAAATCGGGAAAATTATAATACCATGAAGTCACTGATGATGTAATCAGTGATGTCATAATTTCAGCTGTTCTCAAAATGGAGTAGAGCTTGCAGCAAATATTTGAATTTGTGAACTTTTATTATAAGCATGGTATCCTAAATATTGTACAGGATGTGATGAAGAAAAATATCCAGACTAGAAAGCCCTGTCTAGTTTTTATTTATAAAAGATAATTAAGAAGTTTGAACAAAACATATTATGTAAAGATGAAAGACAATTAAATCCTGGCCTCAACCCCCCCCCCCCCCTCCAACAAAAAAATGAGAACATTGTCAAATTGAAGGCAATCATTGCGAAAACCTTAAGAAAGTCAATTAGATCTGAGTTTAGGGAAATGGATTGTAACAATGTAAGTGTATCAAGTGTATTTAGAAATCTTCGATTTGAATTGAATGTGTGTCTGCATATAAGATTTCAACATTGCAGCATTTAAAGCCAACTGACATTCAGAGTCGGTTAAGTTTGCTAAATTGATTGAAAGAGCGAAAGAAGTGGACGTCAGCACAGTTCTGAAATGACACATTTATTTAAATGCATTTTATATATAAAAAAAAAAAGTATATGCACTTTTGGGGTTCTCAAAAGCTCAATATAAAACAAGAAATTTGTCAAGTATCCCGTGAAACGTACGAAGCAGTGGTCAGAAATTTCTGAACACGAGGTTCTTAAGTTATTTAGGACAATTGTAAGGAAAACACTTAGAGTACAACATTTTAGGAAATCTTTGCCATAGAAACTGAAATGGAGAATGTTGGATACTTCTGACTTAAAGTAATAATTTTGAATAATTTAATTTTGTTTGTATTCTAGCCTCTGATTGGTTAATATCCAAAAAGGAACACAAATTATTTCTGTATAACCTGGTTTGGTATGGGGACACACCCCCTTGACAACCAGCTGAATCATCTGTATCCATACAATCCTCTCATTTCCAGTCCTCGGGATTGATGGAAAATTCCAGATTTAATAAATGTACCTTTAATTTCAAACGATAATTCGATCTTACCACATGTAACCAAACAACATGGCTGCTAGGCCTATGTATCAGTTTTTACCTCCCCTCGCTTCCCACCACTTCCGTTACTACGGTTGTATTATTGAGCGGAAAATTTGAACTAATAAAAAGTAACGAAATTTTACACCCATAGTTATTTAATGATTTTAAAATTAAATTATAAGGAATGACTCTAATTCTTGGCCAAATTATTCGAGTATAACCTGCTTTGGGTCAGTTTACGCTGTTTTATAATCCACTTCGCGGATTATAAAGCGTAAACTGACCCAAACCAGGTTATACTCGAATAATTTGGCCAAGAATTAGAGTCATTCCTAAAATATCTGCTGATTAAAATGATATATAAAATGTATATGTAACCTTTGTTGTAATTTTTCTTTCTGCCTTTAGATGTGTGACATATATTGTGAAACACCCTGTATGTGCCGCTTGTGCACGTGAATTTACCACGCCCGCAGGTGAGAAACTGACGACGGACGACGCACGTCGCACGACGACGGACAAAAACGGATAGCAATAGGTCACCTGAATGACTCAGATGACCTTAAAAAATCGGTGAATTGTAAGGTTATGAAGATTTTTTTTCATATTTCTTCATCGAGTCCTTAAAGGTAATGTAAGGGGTAGAAGCTACATTCACATGGAAAACTGTCTGTGCTTCAGTTAACAATGGTTTTCTTGGGGGTGAAAAGTTAATGTCAACCCAACTACAAGCAGCATTTATATAAAATAAAAGTATCAAAGTAAGATCAATAAATCCACATACTCTCTTAGTATAACGTATTTTTGTAATGTTATTATTTCATTAAAATGCCAAAATGCAGTGTATCATACACTACAGTAAGCGAGGAGCGGCGGGTATACAGTAATCAGTTTGAGATAAATCCAATATTTTAGAAATTGTACACTTAAAGAAAAAAAATCAGATTTTGCTATAAAATAACGATTTATGCATCTTCCAATTTGGTTCTCATAAATTAATAGGACTTGAACATTATTCAACACTTCCCTGAATATATGCCAGGAAACAGAACCCCCCAAATATGGAATTAAATATGTTATATATACATGTACATGAAACACACATTTCTGACCCAAACACGCTTCCATATAAGCTTTGTAGAGCTTGAAAAATGGTACATGTACATACAATAAGAAGATTTTTAGAAAATTCCAGGAACATGATAACCATTTTTATACACATTATTCATTTTTTTTCTCATTGTCTAGGATTAAAGTGAAACGATTAGCTTCCAGACTGTTTTAGTGTTTAGCGAAACCGAAAGTGCGGCGGTATCTACCATCAACAACATTTGTAAAGAAAATGGAAGCCCATGTTAATATCTGCGTTGAGGATATCAAAGTATATTGTAAGCCATTAGTCTCGAATGATTCATACAAACGTCTGCATAAAAAGTTATTAGCCGAAGCAAAAAAGGTAAATTAATATTTTCTTTCGTCACTGATTTTATTTCTGAAAAAAGAAAAACAAAATTCTGTCAGATATCGTATTTCATTTCAGTTTGATTCAAAAGAGGTATCGTCGCCATCTGCAGTATTAGAAGCATTTTCATTATTTGAGAAATATCTGAGAGAAAAATTCGGAGAAAGATTTAGGAAAGCAGAGCGATCAAAACGTTACAAATCATCGAGTGAATATATAAAAGGAGCATCGTCAGCTATGTGAGTTGCAATTAAGAAATGAATGACAGTTGATTAAGTGTACACCCAATTTAAAAAAATATATATATTGAAACAGGAAACTGCATATCTGGGAATTATATTTGCAGTAAGACAGTGTCACAAATTTAAGAAAGCATGATTGATTTCAAGGCCATCGGAAGGGGGTTGCTTTTGGTTGATCGCACCCTCTTATTTTCAAAATTAAAATCATTTCACTATTCCTCTGTAAAACATATAATGCTGCTCGATATTGTTTATTTAATATAGAAAAATGACTTCCAGAATGCAGTCAAAACAGCGGTAAAATAACTATTACATGTATTTGTCTTTTAGCAGTGTAGAAATTTCAACTAGAATGTTTAGATGGCATTACATTTTTGATTCGAAGCAATTTAACACATTCTCTTTGGATCTTGTACTGTATCTTACACAGTATTCTTAGTGTTAAGCAACTGTACATCCAGAATGTATACTTTTCAACGTGTTGAGGGACAAAACATGAAGTTTTATAAAGCAGAAGACAGAGACTAGGTATAGGAAGTGTTTTGCAGTGACGTGGAGAAAGACGAACTACACAAAGACAAAGTATGATTCAGAATGGTTAAGAATATCGTCGAAGAAGAGAAGTTCAGACTGACAGGTTTATCAGAGTGCACGAGAACGAAGAAAGAAAACTGATGAAGACATATTAAAAAGATCAGTTCAGAACATGCTTCATACTAAGGACAGTGTCTGGCACCTGGCACTCTTAAGGAATCTGCAGAAGGCAAACGAAGGTACTGACAGACCTTGGTGACATTGCTGATTTAAAAAGAAAAAGCATCGGCGGTTTAAGCAGAATCATCAAGTTCGTGAGAAAAGGAGAGAAAGCATAAGAAAGGCTCAATAACATACAAAACTGACCGGAAAGTTTGCTTAGATTGTGAACATTAGCTCAATTGGTAATAGAAAGCTAATGTCTATCGAATAAACAGACCCTTGAGAGAAGAAAATTGAGAAAGTCAACAAGCAAAAGATTCAAACGCACGACAGCAAAGTGTAGAAAGAGCGTGGCAATCACAGTATTTAAAAAAAAAAGATTCCGTAGTCTTCACAAGAATTCAATTTAAATTAGGGAGAGTACAATGAGATAGAAAAGGTACCGAAAGGAATTTTATTTATTGGTTTTGGCACCATCCAAATGATTTGTGCCGAAATTCAGAAAGAAAGTAGCATTAATGCTAGTAGCTTGGTAGCACTATTGTATATGTTTCTTATTTGTTGTTCACTATATGAAGGTGTTCACTTTCATACACTTTGAACAGACTATGTATATTCATTGTAGCTCTGAAAGTGCAGCGGAAGGGAGAGGCGGAAGTGGTAGCAGTAGCAGCTCTAAACAAGGAATGCAAGAACAAAGGTTAACTTCGTTTCTTCTTTCTAAGTTTATTGCAACTATATCCGTGCATTTTCCTTTCGCTATTTGAACGACAGACTGAATTCTTGGGAAATCACTTGAAATAACTGAAATATTTTCAAGAAACTGTTCACTGTTTCAAAGATCATTAGCATTTTCGCTTTTTAATTTCGTTATATAAAACTTGCACTTCTCAGCTTACCTCAAGAGATAACATCTAGTGCTAAGAAAAAAGTGCTGGACAGAACAAATAAAGCAGGACTGAGAGATGGGACAGGTACTCCAACGTCGTGAGTATTTGATGGACTGTGATTTTCCAATAATTTTGTTTTTTGTCCCCCGCTTTCACTGAAAGTGGAGGATATTAATTTGGGTCGGTCTCTGTCCGTCCGTCCGTCTGTATTTCAGTCTATCTGTAACACTTTCGTGTCCGCACGATATCTCGAGAACCCTTTGAGCTTTCGCAATGAAATTTTGCATAGCAACTCCCTATGGCCTAAGGAAGAACTCTACTTATCTTGAGGTCAAAGGTCAAGGTCATAAATTCTGTCTGTTTTAACACTTTCGTTTTTGCGCGATATCTAATTCTTTGAGCTTTTGTAATGAAATTTTACATAACAACTCCCTGTGGCCTAAGGAAGACCCCTATTGATTTTGAGGTCAAAAGGTCAAAGTTCAAGGTCGTAAATTCGTAAATTCCGTCTGTGTGTAAAACTTTCCTTTTGGGCGATATCTCAAGACGCTTTTGAGCTTTTGCAATGAATTTTTTACCATAACTCCCTGTGGCCTCTCTCGCCCCTCTTAAAGTGTCCCGCCCCGTTTTTATTTATTGTATTGAAAGTCGCTTGACACTATTTTTAGCACAGGGACACGTGGAGAGTTATTATTTATAATATATACAGGTTGTCGGCGGACTTTATATTCTAATTACATCTATTAGAACTGTTTAGTAAAGGCTAAATTAGACACTAGGGCTGTATCAATATATCGATACGTATCGATATTCAAGAATGTATCGTATCGAAATAATAACTTCCAATACGTATCGGACAGGCAGATTTTCTCATAATTCTGTGAAAAAGTTGGGAATTTCAATCACCAAAGGTTATATTTTCACTGTTTTTAACTAAAATTGATCAATAATGATATAATCATTAAGGGGATACCACATCTTAGATAAATATTACAAAATACATGGACAACTTTATTTTAACATGTTGTTTTTACTGTCGTTAAAAGTTTGAATTTAAAGTGTAACTTGTAGAGACAGTGAGACAAGACCTTCGAAATGGATTATAAAACAATTAGTTTTTATGAAATTCATGCATTAAATGATTTATAAGACATTTTTGATAGACTTGTCAAAGAATGCAACATATCGGATATCGCATTTTAAAATATTGTATTGTATCGTATCGATTTTTTTTGCTCAATACACAGCCCTATTAGACACCGTGTATTGTGTAAAATTTGGATAACATCGAACGTGAATATAAACATTATGTGTGGCCTAATGTTTGCATATAATTTGCTGTATAATCAAGTGCTACCGTGGTCTAGGGGTATGATTCTATGACGTATGGCGTGTACAAACTCATACAATCATTTTCACAGTGTGATAAATATTCTATATAAAAAGAATCTTCTATACACATAAGAATAAGCAATCAAATCTTTATATCCATATTGCTTCAATATATATGTATACATTTGATAATTCTACAAATCCAGACTCCCCCCCCCCCCCCCCCGAACTGCCTATGCTCTTCTTTTTTTCCTTAAGCGGGGGACACAAATTCTCTGCATTAGCTTGTTTTTTTTATATAAATATATATATTTTTTCATAATTCCCAACTGCCAAAGAGCTATATGCGATATATGGCTGTATTTGCCACCACTAAAGTCAAATTCTGAAAAATTCCTGAAATTTGCTGAATTGTATATGTTGTATTTAAAATCTGCATGATAAAAAGTTTTATAGTTCCGAAATATGTTACTGGCAACTTTTGTTTCTATGACGTCACAAACTATTTGGATTTTGTGTTAGGCCTATTTTTCAGAAAGAGGACAAATTTTTTTAAATTTTAAAATACATAATTTTAGAGCGCAAACCTTGCTCCGTAACAATATTAACAAATTTAATTGATATTATCATTCTGCACGTAATATAAAAACATTGACTTTTGTCACAATTTGTGATAATGTCATGGAATTGCATATATGAATGGCATATTCCCTCGCTGTAACCAAACCTTTGAAAAAGGACAAAGAGTACGTGCAAGCAAATTTATTATAGTTCTCAAAAACAAAATGCAAAGAACACCTGCACACCTGCACACACACAACACGCACACCTACAACACTATTTACACTAATACAAATAAAATAAAAACAAAATAATAATAAACAAACAAAAAAGAAAAATAATGATAGTATCAATACACCGACTATAATATCGTCATACCAGAACCGACAAATGTTTCATTACCATGTGCAAATAAAATCAAAATCGGAAACACTGAATGGCGAAACCACAGAGCTTGACCCAAGACGTTACCGTATACTGTTCATAGACGCACGGTCGTTGGTTAGAGCTGGTGGAATCACCGTTTCGACACTGTCCAGAGTTCACACGTCCCTCTAGCCTTCAACGCCTTAGTACGTAAGATTTTCTCGAATGTCTCATTGTGCCATTATGTAATATTCACCTGCTACTTCAAACGCACACATACACAACTGGTCACCTATAATAACACATTATTTATAAAAGGTCTGGGTTTCCATAGTCGGTAATTAACGCATTCATAGGGAATACTTGAATATAGTACAAATAAAACTTTGCAAAGTAATATAGGCTTTTCTATGCAAATAAGCTAATAAAAACGCATAAGAGGAATGTTTATTATTCAGAGAATTCAGAAAGTGTTGATTTATTACGTGACATTTTCTACAGTGAAATACTGTAATTTAATTACTGAATAAAAGTGATATTCTGACATAGTGTGAAAGGATATCAAAATGGTATTCTCACAGTGTGAGAATATCAGAAGTGCGGCAAAACTTACGTTTTATCTTCTTTTCACGAAGAGTGTTTTAAAAAAATCCCCGATCTGTTATAAGATAGAGTTAAGGAGCCATCCTGACAGAGACTAATAGTTATACTGCCAAAGTTTTTCCAAATATGTCGTTAAAATTCCATGTTTACAACGTTTTTTCCATCTCGCAATTACTTAAGAAATAAGGTATCATTTTTAAACATCTATCGGGATATGAATACGGGTTGGTCACGAGATCAAATTCCATAGAGCCCGAAGGGATTTATGGTAAATTTGATCTCGTACCAACCCGTATTTATAGCCCGATAGATGTTTTAAAATGATACCTTATTGCTTATATTTACATTTGTGACTTATTCATATTTTATATTTGCCTGATTATAATCTTTAACGCGTGAAACGTTTTATTTTTCAAACCCAACGGCACGTGTTTGATCCACTGATTGCGCGTCGACCCTTTATGACGTCACTGAGAAATTACGTCGAACGTTAATGACGGGATATAAATACGGGTTGGTACGAGATCAAATTTACCATAAAGCCCTTCGGGATTTATGGCATTTGATCTCGTGACCAACCCGTATTTATATCCCGATAGATGTTTAAAAATGATACATTATTTCTTAAATAGATACGCCTTGCTTTTAATAGTGTTATATAAAAGAGAACATTTGCAAATGTAAATATTTAGCTATGACGTCCCAACCGATCAACTATGACGTCACAGCCTATGACACTGTGTTACGAAAAGACTCGTAAGCGACATAACGTTAAAAAAGGAGCATCGAGGATCTGATTTTAATCAGATTGGGGCAAAGGGAAATCTATTTCACTCTTAAGACAGGATTTTTTTGTTTTCACTCGTGCTTCGCACTCGTGAAAATATCAAAAAGTCCTGTGCCACTCGTGAAATAAATTCCATATTCATCTACAAAACAATGAATATCCTCTATATATTTTCTTATATTTACATTTGCAAATGCTTTCCCTCATTTAACACTATTGAAAGCAATGCGTATCTATATCCGTATAAACACGGGTTCCTCGCGTCATAAACGTTCGACGTAATTTCTCAGTGACGTCATAAAGGGTCGACGCGCAATCAGTGGATTAGACACGTGCCGTTGAGTTTGAAAATTAAAACACTTCACACGTTAAAAAATTATAATTAGGCAAATATAAAATATAAATAAGTGACAAATGCAAATATAAGTAATAAGGTATCATTTTTAAACATCTATCGGGATATAAATACGGGTTGGTACGAGATAAAATTTACCATAAAGCCCTTCGGGCTTTATGGAATTTGATCTCGTGATCAACCCGTATTTATATCCCGAAAGATGTTTAAAAATGATACCTTATTTCTTAAATGCATACTTAGTACCAACGATATGTTATAGCAAGTACACATTATGACGTCATATTATGACGTCACTGATCTTACCTACTGGAGGTAATAAAACACATCAACAAATTAGCTTTGGCGCAAGGGATTACCCTTTTCATTTTTACATAAAAATTGTATAATGCTAAAAAGAATATTCTATAGATTAATAAAACTTCTGCACAAACCCTAGGCATTTTCTCGTTCGATCGGAATTTGAGGAAACTTATACCGGACTGTACATTTTTACCCTTATTCAACTTAAAACTTTGCAAATAGAAATTATACAACTGACCTGTTGATATTTGTTCAGCAATACGAGCAAACTTTGGAATATTTTGCTTCTAAATATACCTTGTTTCATCTAAATAAAATAGAGTATGCCCTTGCGCCGAAGCATTTTTGTTGATCTCTATTATAAAGAACAATGACATCATAATATGACGTCATAATGTGTACTGGCTATCTCATGTCGTGGGTACCAATTATGTTTTAACTTTCTTTGTATTATAGATATACATATAGTCCTTAGGCATTATAATTAGATTATTTGCTTAGAAATGCCTATACCTAGCCTTAACTCACCTGTGGAAATAATTACTTTTTATTTAAAAAAAAAAAAAAACAAAACAAAACAAAACAAAACAAAAAAAAAAAAAAAACAAAAAACAAAAATAAACTAGCTAACAAAATATACAGTAGGCCTTTCAACTTATTTTTCAAGTTGCATATATGGTAAAAAAAAATTTGATAGATAGATTTACGGCTATGTGAAATTCTTAAGAAAGGTTATAACATATATACACCTTTAACTAAATCTTTAAAAAAAAAATATTTATTAATAATTGATTTGTAGGAAAAATGCTTAGAATTGAATTTACGACATTTTGAATTAAGATATTCCTAAGATGCTTTCGTTAAATCATTCATGCGTTGATTTTATATATCCGATGGAATTCGAAATAAAAGACACTACATAGCCTCTTTCTTTACTCCTCACTAAGATTTTAACAGTAGTGAAGGGGAAACTTCAAGAGTACTGTGCAACAATATATTCGAGAAGTGGTGTAAATCAGATGTGGATACAAAAAATTCCAAGGAACTTTTGGAAAATTTGAAATCACAAGATTTTACCAAAATTAAAAACTTATGACTTTTGAACTTTATACACAACCATTCTCCACGATGAATTAAAATCCAGACTTTTTGATATCATTGACAGCTGGTTTTTTCAATAAAAATGGAACTCGTAAATTTACTTACCTTGTCATTGGTCATTTGCAAAATTATTTTGTTAAAAAACATTCTGATTGTACACACAAGTACTCTGAAGTTGACATTAAAAAGATGCTTGAGTTTTTGATTGACAATATCTATGTTTTTCTTGGAGACCAGGTCTTCCAACGATCTATTGGAATTGCCATGGGTACCAATTGCGCCCCGTTTTAGCAGACCTTTTTTTGTATTCATATGAAGCAGAATTTGTCCAAAATCGTGTAGGTGAAAAGAAGAAAACACTTGCTGTGGCCTTCAACTCGACGTTTAGATATATCGACGACGTATTGTTAATTAACAATGGTTATTTCCATTCTTATGTCGATACGATATATCCCGGTGAGCATGAGATAAAAGATACAACAGAGTCTGACACATCTGTTCAGGCCCGTAGGAAGCAATTTCAGTTGGGGGGGGGGGGGCACAGGCATACATTTTTCAGTTGACAGTTGAGGGGGCACTACAAAATTTTCCTGACAAGCAAAAAAAAAAAAAGAAAAAGAAAAAAAAAGGTCATCAGACGTTTTTATTGAGGGGGCAAAAGCATATAGTATCTATGTTTATTATAGTATTCTATATATCGGCAAAATTATTGGGGGGGGGGGCACGCCCCCCCCCCCCCCCGTGCCCATCGGTTCCTACGGCCATGCTGTTTCATATTTGGATATTTTACTTGAAAAAGACGTTAATGGTAATTAAACAACCAAGCTTTATGATAAACGTGATGACTTGAACTTTTCAATCGTCAGCTTCCCTTACTTATGCAGCGATATACCTTCATCACCTGCGTACGTGGTTTATATCTCTCAGTTGATTCGATATGCAAGAGCATGCTCTACGTATGTGCAATTTCTAAAACGAGGTAAATTATTGACAAACAAGTTGATGAAACAAGAATATCAGCAGTCTCGTTCAAAGTCATCATTACGTAAGTTCTATGGTCGATACAATGACCTTGTCAGCAAATACGATTTATCATTGAGTCAAATGCTGACTGACCTTTTTCATACTAATTGGTAGGCCATTATTTACACACTGAATTGTCGACGGATTTTTCCGTTATTTCCCGATCATGACAAGGAGCACACGGCGGGTGTGACCGGTCGGCAGGGGATGCTCACTCCTCCATGGCACCTGATCCCACCTCTGATGTTTTGGAGGTCCGTGTTTGCTCTGCACCTATTTTGTAATGTTTAATGGACTTTTGAGCTTGAATACTGTTCGTTATCTCCATATATTTCATAGTCTTGCACATCTCTTTCATTGTTTCATATTAAAAATTTTTATTAGAAAAAGACGCCAATGTAAACTTAACAACTAAACTGTATGATCTTTTCTATATACAGCTTCCCAGTTGATTCGTTACCCAAGAGCATGATCTACATCCAAACAATTTCTTTTACGAGGCAAGCTATTGACAAACAAGTTGATGAATAAGGATATCAACTGTCTCGTTTAAAGACAACATTTCGCAAATTTTAGGGCCTTGTTTGCAAATAGGTCATTCTTTTCATGATGAATTGGCAATAGATTTGTCCATTTATTCGATCATATCAAAATAGCGGAGGTACTGATCAAGGAGATGCTTCTCCAAAGCACATGGTCTCACCTTTAACGTTTTCAGAAGTCCATGATTGCTCTGCTCACAACATGTAGAGTTTAGTTGAATTTTGAGCATGAATACTGTTCGTTATCTTCACATTTCAGTAAGTCTGTTCTCAGTTTATAGTCTTGGGACCAGGACAGTTTTTTGCGAGGAAAAACGAAGAAAGCTAGCAACGTTGTTAAAGTGCAAATACAACACTATTAGTTTCAGAACAAAATGTGTTGAACTTCCTCATAATTGTATTGCGTTGTATTACTTTATGACTGGTACTATAGGTAGATAGGATGAAAGGAAGTATGTCACTCGAATTTATAAAATTAAAAATTTGGTAAAATATATTTTTCTTAAAACCTCATTTTTACAAATATTGCTCACATTACGTCAACAATTAAACTTTCTTTACTTTGTTGCAGGAATAAACTTATGTTTTCTCTACATATAATGATGAAAGTATAGAAATACTGTTTAATATGGTATTAAATTTCACATGTCCAATAAAGCTAAATACAAAAAAAAAACAACATTGTTAGACTTCTTCATACTTATTTACTGAACAAAGGTAGATTTACAAAGGTAACAAAACAATACCACACACCACCCCCACCCCCACCCCCAAAAACAATGCGGTTAAGACATTAAAATCTTTAATGAATTTAACAATACTTAAAATATCATTTGTATTTTCAATCTTTACTTTCTACTTAAAACTAGCCATCGCAGATTACTTCCAAAGACAGAACCAGGTGCAAAAAAGAAAGTGCTGTACAATACAAATAAAGGAGGACAGAGAGATGGGAAAGCTACACCAACGTCGTAAGTGCTAATATTTGAGAGACTGGAATTTCCCTATACTTTCCCCAGAACGATGATGACATGGATATATTTACATTTTAGGAAAGCATCTGAAAATATAAATAAACAAAAAGATGAAGGAAAGAATCCCTCTAGGGATTCTACTACAATAGAATCTGAGAACTGGAAGACGTACGTAATAAATATAATACAGGCCACATCATTTCGCCATGGAATTTACATTACTACTTGTAAAAAAATTGAAGAAAAAAAACTTTTGAAACCATAACGTATTGAAATTTTAATTAAAGGAAATTTGAAGAGAAAGAAGACGAAATGAGCGGTCTCAATAAGCAGGTGAAGAAGCTTGCACAAGAGTTCGGTTTTGAAGGAGACACAATGGAGGAAATTTTTACAGAGGCAGCCAGGTTTGATTATCGATATTCTAGTTAACGACAAAATAACCTGAATTGTTAAATGAAGTAAATAAGCTTAAACTTCCGTCATGCCTGTAGCAACGTATTTCAAAGGCAGAGTTAGCGCATGTTTGTCTATTGATATATGCAGACATGGAGTCATGGTTTAAAAGAGAAAAAAAGTTCATTCTGTGTAATAGAAAAAAAGAACGGATAGATGTGACGGATCAAGGAAAATTTCACTTTTCAAGTGCGGCCAGATCCAAATCAAATGCGCCTTCTTTCTTTTGACATTTGCTAGTATGTTTATAAAACGTACCTGATGCAAATAATATATCGATGATATGAATAAAATACCAACCAAATATGTAGGGGGAAGTCTCACTATGATTTGTATGGGAGGAAGACTGGCTATATTGCCACTCTTTCCCCATAGATGGAAGACTCCCTATATAGCCGGTCTTCCGGGAGGGGGGGGGGGTATCACTATATAGCAACGGTTTTGTTTGTTTGTTTAACGTCCCTTCGAGAATTTTTCACTCATTTTGAAACGCCACCACTTGCCGGTGGAGGACTGCAAATTTAGACCTGTACTGGGCATTTACGGCCTTTAAGCAGTGAGGGATCTTTTTCATGCAAGCACCTACTGCGACACGGGACCTCGGTTTACACGGTCTCGTCTGAGGGACCGGTCTCCGCGTCACACAGTGGATTTGAACCCGCGACGTAGGGATCAACTCCTTCCTTTGCGACTCTAGAGCAAACGCTCTAACCACTGCGCCACGCGGACGACTATGACAACGGTGATGTTGAGCCCTGAGGTAATACTAGTATTCGCAATGTTTGCTTTTACTAAATGCGAAATTCTTTTTGATGACTTTTTAAATAATTGCATTGTCGTTTTAACAGGCATTTACAAAGTGTAAAGGAGCAGAAAAACAAAGATCAGACAAATAGGTATTTCAGAAATGAAGGCATAACATGAAGCGTACTTAAATATATAATGATTCAGAATATAAACATTAAATATATCTGTTATGAATCCCCCAATCACTGGGTGGATGGTATTGGACTGTCAACTTCTCTCTCAGAAACCCGATAAATTATTGCTTATAATCCATGCTTCAAATGACTTACTTATTTACAGGCCTTAAGGTAATAGGGTATTTTAATTTTAATCCATTATTACAATATTTAGATAAAACATCTTAATGTGATTCCATACAACTCAAAAATGAGAACATGAAAACAACGGGAGGGTTATAATAAATACATCACCAAGGACATCAATTACAGTAGGGTGAATTTTCTTATGGAGGAATTATTGAAACAAATATCACATTTTATTACATTTTAAACAGTGAAATACCGTGATTTATTTATTGAATAAAAATGATATTCTCTCACAGTGTGAAAGGATACCAAAGTGATATTCTCTCACAGTGTGAAAGGATTTCAAAGTAAGTAAAAAATAATTTCTGGCCTGTCATAAGATATAAATAGTAACTAAACCATCTTGATAGAGACTAAACCTGCCAATTTATACAAAGATGTTGCTAAAATTTTTGTTACAATGTTTCAATCTCACAATCTCTATGCTACTCATGACGTCTTAACCACTCAACTGTGACGTCACAGCCTATGACACTGTGTTAAGAAAAGACAGAGGCAAAGGAAAATTAAAGAAAATGTAATAAAAGAAAATTCAATGTTTTATAGTTGGATATGGAATTTATTTCACTCGTGAGACAGGATGTTTTGATATTTTCACTCGTGCTTCGCACTCGTGAAAATATTAAAACATCCCGTCCCACTCGTGAAATAAATTCCATATCCAACTACAAAACATTGCATATCCTATACGCGTTCGGTATACTAAACAGAAGGACTTAAAGGGGCCTGGACACAGATTTGAAATTGACTTTTTCTAGAATCATGATTTACATGATGCTAGAACATTTCACACCGAAATATTATTAAAGCGTATTTAGAAACTTTTTTTTTTATCTTGAAATTATTGAAACTACGAATTTCGGGAGGCGTTTGATTGACACATCCTTACACTTTCACAAAGTAAACGTTATCCGTAAATTTAAGAAAATTGTTAAAATTTGTTGTGTATTAATAATAAATATCAAAACTATAATGCAGAAAATTCAGTGCAGAAATGAGAGAAAGCAAAACCAACTCACAAGTATTGTCAGTTCGTACTCAGAGATGTGTGCAGAGAAAACCCAAATTGAAATCACCCGGTAAAACTTAAACATTTACATTAACAAAGTTCATGCCCATGTTTACAAAAACAGATGTTTGACATGATGTTATGTAGAATGTCCTCATTATTGAACTTAAAGACTTTCAAGGAAGTTCAATTCCTTTAAATGAAGTTATTTTTTAATAAAAATAGAAATTTAATATTGTAAACAAATGGACAATGCATCTGTGTCCAGGCTCTCTAATTCTAAATCATAAAGAGTTCTAAGGTAAGCATACTAATTATCATTCTTCTACATTTTGTTTGTTAGTGTAAGGTCATCATTGTACAATCTAAAATAAAATTGTGTGTGGGTAGAGAATTTTTGTGTTATTTCTATACATTTTTATATTTTCAAATATTTCGTATAGGGGTATGAAGGAAATAGAAACCAATCTAGAAAGTGTGAAGAAAGTGGTATTTAAGGTTTCCAAGTTGAAAGATAAAGATCACAACTTGGAAAAAACAATGGCTAAAATTGAAGAGCTGCATAGGTAAGACATTATTCTATTTTGTTGTCTCATCAAAATGTGAATAGATGTCAATAGAGAACTACATAAAAATAAAGAAAAGTTGTCTGAATGGACTTTCATAAGTGTATCAGGATATATATTTAGAGGGGGGGGGAATGGAGGTTCCTTAAATTGTGATTGATTATAGCTGATTACAATTTCCCCATTCCTGTTCGAGGCCAACTCTGAGGGGTTTTTTTTGGGGGGGGGGGAGGTTGGGGTTGGGGGGGTTGAGGTATCTTCGTAAGCCAAGTGTCCGATTCGTATCCTTTCATTGGGAAATGAGAGAATACGAATGTACAATTTGCTAGCTAAGATGGGGGAAGGGATATTAATGGATATCTTTGTATTGAAAATTTCTCTTGACTTTCTGTATATAATATAAAGCTACATGTACAGTATGTTAATGTACAATTCTATGATTAATTTCAAATGACAGTATCATTTTACTTTAAGAGAAGAGGAAGAACTAAATGAGTTGAAAAAAGCTGTTTTCAACAAGAACAATATAAAAGATCCAGCGTTTTCAAAAGAAACTACCATGAACAGAATTCATGACCTGCAAAGGTAGGAGAGGCACTCTACGGTTTTCCTATTATACCACTGGCTATCACTTGTGACTTATGAGATATATATATATATATATATATATATATATATATATATATATATATATATATATATATATATATATATATATATATATATATATATATATATTTCAAAAATAAATAAATAAAATATAAATCTGTTATGATGTAAAATTATCGATTTTATATTTTCTTAATCAAAATGTGTTGATTTTATAATGAATAACTCTCATTTTAAATACCAGTCAGAAATTGTATTTTAGAAATTTTAACCTCGGCGCTAATAACCCATGTTTGGAATGACATTTTTTAGTTCATATTCTTACATTTGTCAACAGACAAAAAGGTATTTAAAGGACATTGCGTACATGTACTTTACAATGTACCTTTCCCACTGATAATTTTCTAAGATATTCTTAATTTAAAATCATAGTACAATCAGATGCCCTTAGACAAAAAGTCAGCATACATTACCAGGAGTTTTAAACATATATCAAACGATGAAAATTCTTGGTTTTTGAAAGAATAAATAACAGAAATATAGTTTGAGCTGGCATTTCTTACAAATTTGATTCAGAGGAGGTCTACAGCATTACAAGGCATTATAAAATCGCACAAAGGTCCTTCACTTATTGGAACTCTTAAATTATACAGAACAATTAATGAAAGTTCAAAAGTACATTGCATATGCTCTTAATCTATATCTACCATTATATCTTTAAAGTCAAGTCAAAGGGCAATTAAAAGACAGAATTTAACATCTCTGTGAGAGTAATCAAAATGCAGTATTTGCTGAGAATAATATGATAATTTGAATTCAATTTTACGTCCATGACCTTGAAAATGTGTGTCATGACATTGATTCAAGACCTTTCAAAATTAAAAACATGACAAAGGTGAAAAGGTCATTACCATGGCAATGGATTACAGTAGGAGGATACATCTGATTGTCAAAAACCTTCACAAAGGTCATCATGTTTTTGATGGTGGGGATGATTTTTGATGTAGTAGTTTGTGTATTTCTAAACATTTCTCAAGGAATGTAAAAGAATTAGAGATGAGCCTAGAAAGTGTCAAGAAAGCTGTCTTTAAAGTTACAAAGGTGGAAGATAAAGACTTGGAGAAAACAGAGGCTAGAATACAAGAACTACTAAGGTAAAAACTTTATTCTGCTTCCTTGTCTGGTTTTAAGTATGAATTGATGTCAATTGGTGCTAAATTAGAGAACTGTATGAAATAATGCAGAACGTTTTGTATAAGTGGACTTAAATATGCTGGATGTATTAAAAATTAAAATGTGTTTCTATAGGGGATTAAGGTTGCAGCATTGTAGAAAAAATACATAACCGTGGAAAAGGATTATGTATTTTTTCTGCAATGATTGCAACCCTTCAAAGCATTTTATTGTCTCTATTTATATCCGTCTTTTTATTATTCATACTAGATTTTGACCCGTGCGTGCACGGGTTGACATTGTTATGAATGCATCCATGTGCATATCGGACATTTACAAAATAGATACATCGACACATTCATATTGTAAGGTATTTTTGAAATAAAGAATGAATGATAATATAATTCTGTTTTTTTTGTGTGTGTTTGTTTTGTTTTGTTTTTGTTTTTGTTTTTTTTTTAAATTGTTGCGTAACGGCGTAGCGCAGAATGGGTTTGACCACCAGTTAGCTATAAATCAAGTCTTGAGTTCGAATCACGCCGGAGCTTACATAAATTTCACCTTTCCAAACAAATTTAATAAAAGAAATTATGGATCGATGTTCATTGAAAATATGACAACAGCAAAGATTTGAGCACACTGCTGATACATATCAAGCAAAGTAATGAAAATGAAGAATTGTGCTAAGCCCCCCTAGCCCCCCCCCCCCCCCCCGGTTCCGACGCCTATGACAATTACGTGTAAATTTTCATGGGAAATTTGCTATATATTCTGTTCAAATACATTAATGATTTCTTATTAGAAAAATTATACAATAACAAATATATATCTACTTAGTATATACTTTTGTCTTCTCTGATTTGAACACACTCTCGACCAACGGCTCATACATTCGTGTATAAGAGAGAAACGAACGACAACTCTATTTGAACACCGTGATTTAGCGTGAATGTAATGCGCACGCGCAAGATTGTAAAATCCAAAAAATCCAGATGATTTCCGGAATTTTTTGAGGAATTTTCGTTGATTATTAATTAACGAAGCTTAATTGAGAAAAAATAAAAACAAATTGGTAATCTTCAAGTACCAATGATGTTTAAAATATATCAAATAACAGACGGTACTCTTCCGATTTATCGGTAGTAAAGGCCAAAAATTCGAGTCTATTATTTTAATATAGTAGTATAGATAAAGTGGGTGAAAGTATGAAAAATCTTGTAAATTAAATTGGAGCCATGAAACAATTGACCTTTAAAACTTCTTCAAAACTTTTTCATCAAGATGACTTTAAAAAATCTGGATCTAAATAGTTAAAGAATAATTTGTGTTTATTGTTCTAAATAAACAATCGATTTTTATAAAACAAAAAAAATGAAAGAGAAAATATTCAGTGGATGTAAAATATGCTGCGTTATTGTACAATAGTTTACAATTTATTATTTTTGTATCAATAGTTTACAATTTACCATTTAATACAGTTTTAAAAGGGATATTAATGTATTTCAAGGCAAGAGGAAGAAATGCTTGCATTAAGAGAAGGTTTATTCAACCCAAAGAAAAGGAGAGACATGAAAAAGTTAACGTATTCAATGGAAGCTACCATGGAGAAAATTCATGACTTACAAAGGTTGTATACGCACTTTCCTTTCCTTTGTTGTATATTCATGAACACTATCTGCCACAAAGTGACAATAAAAGAAGGATCAAAGCCCAAGATATCTAGATGGTGGATCCACGCAAAATATTCCTATATGATTTCAGTGGATTTATTAGAATATAAATGTGAATTGCACGTTGACGTTATGTCATATTTCCTATTAAGCTTAAATAGATCCCGAAATTCTTTAACAAATACAAAGTTAAGAAAATGAATGTTTGGTCTTTACACTGTACGCATCCATTAATAAACATTACTTTCATAGTTGTGGTTTACAGAATCAAAAAATACCGACTGACGGACTCGGAAATAATGTATATCATCAAGCTGTTAAGAATCTGTTTTCATAATATTCCTTTTTGTATTCTTTTTTTTTTTTTTTAGGAAAGAAGATGAATGTTTGGAGTTAAAAAATATTGTATTTGACGAAGAGTTGAAGGGACTTGCCTTCAAAGATAAACTCGATGAAAGCCAACATAGTGTAGAGAATGCCAGGACAATGATTAGGAACTTAAAAACGTTAGTAAAAATAAATCTACATGGATATAAATCTGAATGTGTATAGAAAAGTGTGCAATATATACCGGGGTAATTTTTTTTAAAATTATAGTTTATTGAAGAAAAATGACACAGATAGAAATATGATTCTCCAGACAATTGTCGGTAAAGAAAAAGCGAATCCAACTGATGATGTGTTGGAAAGAATTCATTCGTTAAAAAGGTAGCATACGTCTGATTTTTTCCAAGTCTAACGATAAAAAGAAAACTTCATATTTTACGAATATTTTCAAAGAGTAATTTGCATCATTTACATTATTTCATACCTTTCTTCAATCAAGAGACCAGAATGATTTGCAAGATTTGTTAAAGGCTGTGTCCGATACGGACGATCCCCTCGCTACAACGCAAGCCATAGAGAAAGTAAAAAAGCTTAAAAAGTAAGTTCAAATTCACAGTTTCTGCAAATTAAACTTCATTTTACTGTAAATATCGATTGTTTATGAATTGATATCAACCTACTTTAAAAAATGTGAACAGCAGTTGCTTGCCACGGAAGCCCTGTAGATACATATTTATTGTAACTGCTTGTAATGCTATGAATTCTAGAAGTATGAACGATCAAAATAACATCATTCAGCAACAAAAAGAAAATCAGAAACAGCTTGAAATGGAGATTTCTAATAAAAAAGAAGAAATATTTGAAATGAAAAAAAGTTATGACAACATGATAAGAAAAAAGGAAGAAGTAGAACAGAGATTGACCATTGAATTAAAAAGAGCACAGGCTGAAAAAAATAACGCCCTAACAAGGTAAATGATGAAATTTTAATTTTTCTCTGATCTGATTGAGTTTGCCTGTTTATATGTATATCTGACATAAGCTTTTCATTCCTAAGTCCTTCCAAAATGCCTTAATGTACATTTATCAATTTTAATGTTACTTTTTGATGCTAATACTTTCATACGTAATTAACATTTTTTAAGCAGAAGTTTCTCCTTTTTCTGTTCTGTTTTGCAAAAATGTAGATGTGAAATAAAGAATGATCTTTCAAGTCCTGTGTATTTTACAGATTAAGCGAAGTAGCTGGAGCAAAGCTAACTAATGAGAACCCACATATAACAGATCTGAGTGACCCGAACCGACCAATCAAAATCGGAGAACAATATAGCGAACTCTACGATAATGCCTGGACAGATGTCTTTGAAAAATTAACAGAAGAATCGAAGATGTCAGAAAAAGAGGCTATACAGATGTTGCTTCAGATTTTAGAGGTAGTATTTTTTGTATATTCACATAAATTATTGTTTTTATACATATGGTACATTTCCGCTGTTGTAAGAATTGTGAAAAGGGGGGTCTTTCTGGTACTAGTAATTGAATGACGAAAATTCAGATTGCTCTCCACTCTTTTGTAACATTGTAAAGATTTTAAATTTCAAAGCTGTTTATTGAATTGTTCTACAAAGGTCTCTTCCCCCCCCCCCCCCCCCAAAAAAAAAAATCTTGCACAATATCATAATTTGCATTGAGCATTTTCAGCTTGCATAAACTGATTTTAAATATGCTTACAAAAAAGCTTGGTTGCTTCTGCCTGGTAATTTTCTAAATACTAGGAGCAGAGGAGAGATTTATGATTCGTTTGTTTTTAGAAAGAAATTTTCCACTCCTCTGTACTTTCAGAATTCATACAGTTCTTGTAAAGAAATAGCAAGCAGTAGATACAAAAATGTCTTAGCGGAATTGACACTTTTGAGATTTGCTGTACCTCATGAAAAACACCCAAAGGTATGTGGTCATTTTTGTATTTTTATTTATGAAATTATTATTTTCCATTTTGACTCTTATTTCTGAATAATTTTTTTAACTGAAGAAAAAGGGCGTATCAAAAGAGGAAAAACTATCCCCGGAAGAAATTACAGTAATGCAGCAGTTCTTGGATTCCAAAAGTCAATCTGTGGATATCAAAATTCTAAAATCGGTATACATATTAGTTGATTTAGTATCATTTTTTATATACAAAATTGCGAAATTTAGTTGATTTCATTCATTATAAAAGAAGACTAGAATATTCTTAAAAAGTGCCCTTTTCTCTAACAATGTTTAAAGGTTATTGGTCATGTTATTCAATTTGCTTATTATGCAGACTGTCGAGTATTAAAGTTTTAAAGACTTATGAAATTAAAATTTTCAGGTTCTTGAGAAAATTGGTCTGAGTGAAACTGACATGAAATATATAAAGAATCTGCTCAAATTAACCGTAGAGGGAACATGTCATTTTGTAGAACAGGTATTGTTTGAAATTTAAAGGTTTTATGTTACTGAAGGCTGCATAGTTATAATTTTTTTTATTGCCCCTGCAATATATAATAATAGTTATAATTTTATTATAAGTAAAAGGATGGTGTTTTCAGATTTAGTAAAATTGGGTTTTTATTACAGTATATTTGGGGAAAACGGTCCGAAATTCAGACACAATATGGTGGTAAGATGGAGATTGCAAAGCCCTATTTAAAGAAGTGTGTGCGAATCTGTTGGTTAATGGTCGCCCAGGATCCACCGGTTTGTCTTAAAGCTTCAGATCAAAAGGACAAGAAATTTGATAAAGATTTTTATCGGGAGTATACCAATAGCGGAAAGAAGATGGACTATATCGTATGGCCAGCACTTCTTCTACACGAAGGTGGACCTATTTTGAAAAAGGGTGTAGCACAACCAAAGACCTGATGTTGCTAAATTTTGAATACTTGCAACTTTTAATACTCGTACTCGGCTGCAAAGCAAATAACTTCTCTACGGTATCATGTGCAACTTCAAAGTACTTTTTAGCCAGACATCTCTGTTTGGCTTAAACTTGATCCTACAAACGACTTACACATGTCTATTCTTATAAAACTTTTATTTTCAACTCTCACACCTGACAATAAAGACTGTGATAGTGCTGTAGCACATCAACTATACATTAGATGTACAGATATTTTTTCTTTGAACATTTGAAATAGATTTTAAAAATACATTTGAAGAGAAAATGTTCACTGGATGCCCACTTGATTCACACTTTTATTTGACGGTGACTCTCCATATTATTGCAGTCGTAATCAAGTTGCTGATTTCTGTTCATTTACATATATTAAGCAACTTGATCTGTAAAAGACAAGTTTCGGATAAAAGATCTGAAGAAAAACGATCTGGTGATCTATTGATAATGTTGTATGTGATGCTGGATAGGACGGAAGATCTGTAGTGGGTATGCCAATATGGACCCAGTGCCCCTGTTAAATGTGCAATCATTCACTTGTTAGTTTTCTCAGAAAAAAGTTTTTCATGTACAAGTTCACATTAATTTGAATTAAATGTAATGCAGAAAGAAATTATTCATAAAACTTATTTTTCAAAACCCTTATTGCAGCCCGGAGGACCGGGCTGCTCTATACATATAAGTTTAAGTGTTGGTATATGGGGATTGAGGTGGGAGAAGTTATTCAGAATTAAAGGTTTTCTAAACATTAAAAAGATTGTTAATCAGAATGTTCTTTCCCTTTATAAATTACGAGATACACAATATATTTACTTCCATAAAGTGAATCTGTAAAAATATATATGTTTTTCATATTTAATATATAAAGTTGCTTATCATTTACTATCGAAAAAACGACAGGTCCCTTTTTTTAGAACATCGAATTCTACTTATCGCATAAAAAAGTAAAAACGTACTTTACACAGTTCGTGTTTTATATTCTTAAAGTGATAGACATTTTTGAGAATAGGTGATGCATGTGTCTGGTTTCAATTTATATTTTATGCAGCCAACATTTACTTGAGGAATTGATAAAGTTTAAAAGGATATCGTTTTTGTTCGATTTTCATCCGACTATAGGTTTTCAAAATATTCTCGACTATCGTCTCCATCATTTAGACGCATATCGAAGCACATATCGAAGCGGTTTGATGATCACACATATCGAAGCGGTTTGATGATCAAGACTCATTTCCATTGTTTACTTTATTTCTTTCCCGGGCGACAATTGATGGTTACATCAATGTTTTCTTGTTTGTTTTGTGTGTTTTGTTACAAAAAATTGGTAGAATAAGTGGCCAGTTTCAAAGACAGATGTTATGCCATTTAATTGTGTCTGCTTCTGGGGTTAAGTAAATGTTTAAAAAAACATAATGATGAATTGCTTTTTTCAAAACATTCTTTTTTGATGATGCTATAATTAGATCTCTAACTTCTTATCTGTCTTTTGTCTACCAACCGTAATACTAGTGATTTCACGGGGATTGTTCCTATACTTTATGGACATATCTCTCCAATTTTGTACAGAATATGTAGGATCAAATGAAGTTTCAGGACGTGACATGTACAGGGCCATCATGGAGCATATTTTGCCTTAGAAATGCACACATTTTTTGCGATGTATGCCGAGAGTCGCCAAAATCGTGATTATTTACTGCATTCTGCGATTATCCCAAGTTAAGTTATTTTACAAAAACATGCCCGATTAAGATTTTTTTATGTCGCTTATTACAAATTTACCTATATTAAATATAATTTTAAAGATCGGTTTCAACTCTAAAACTTAAAACAGAAACATGGTTTTATAAATATTTAGTGATATATATGCAGTTAAAGTTTTGATATGAGCATTGTATAATGTTTTAAAACGTATTCCACTGCAAATCTTAATGTCGCTTCATTCATTTACAAATTCAAATCGAAATTTTCATCCGTATTAAGCGTTCCGAGTAGATTACAAGAAACGTTAACCAAAAGTTTTTTCCTATATAAAAAGAAAACAAACCACTTCTCCCGAAAAAATGCATGGATCTTCTCTCATACGAAATCATAGTATGTCGCTAAAATCAATTAACTTCCGTAACGATTTTATTTTAAATTGCACGGGCAGAATGCAGAATTTACAAAGAACTGAAACTTCCCTGAAAGTGACCATGGAACCTTATATCATCGATTCTTCTACTTTAGACCATTACATTTTCGACATAACAAATTGAATTGGACAAAAACAGTTGTCTCTCTGAGACGGTGATCCAGGAATGTAATTGACGCAACGTCAGAAATTGCTACTAAACTTTGTAACGCTAAAATTGACGTCGAAAGGGATCTTTCTGACGTGCTGTGCATTGGCGGATCCAGAGGGGGGGGGGGTTCCGGGGGTTGGAACCCCCCTTATTTTTGCCGAGAAAGAGAGGATAAAAAGTTGGTTGAAATAGATATCTGTACGTCTAACTCACGCTTTAAATATAAACGTAGTTTAAAACAACAGTTGCTCATATTCCACTTGCTATCAAATTTTCCTTTCCCCAATTTACCTTCACTATTCCTCTCTTTCAGCGTTCGCCATCTCTACAAAAGCAGATTTAAAAATTGAAACTTACCGGTAGATAACTGTTTGACGATGACCATTTAACTACCCCCCCCCCCCCTGTAAAGTTTGAAGGGTAAAGAATTATTTTATTTAATAAAGAAAATACATAAATGTACAATCCCGAATTGTGCGTTCTAAGAACTTCAGACGTCATTTTAGGCAGTTAAGAGACACTTTCGCAAGACATTTCAATTCTTATGTAATTTTCGTAATAACCGATAAGATCCGATGAAACGTACATGTATGGAAGTAATTTTTATGGACTTTACAGTGAAATAAATTTTAACCAATTTGGAACTATAATCTGGAATAAATTCATAAGCTATTAATTATAATACATATTTGACATGACGTCATTTAGGCATCGGGATATGTCTGCAGGACACGGAAGATGTTGGATTAGTCGCTTTAAAAGACGGGAAAACGTCTTTACTTTTTGGAAACAAGTAACTGTTTAGAGGTACTCGGTGTATGTTATATCAAATTTGTTTTTACTGATAATTTATTTCAATTTTAACTATTGAAATTGCGGTAATCTAAAATTTCATTGAATGGGACATCCTAAAAGACCTTTGTGGTTTTCCATATCCTTTCTCTAAATAGAGGTTGTCAACAAATATGTTAGATCTAAATGTGATATTGTAGAACAATCCTGTGAAATTTCGAAGAGTTGTGAGATGATTTTTGAACCTTTTCGAGAAATTGCGTTAAAGGTATCAAAAAATTATTATTTTGGGAGCGAAATACTGCATAATTTTATCTATTGTCGAGAATTTCATTTTTTTTTTACTGGAAATTAACTTCCGTAACGATATTTCCCCCAAAATTTTAGCTTAACATCGGATTCATGCTAGACTTCAAAAGTCATACTTGCCTTTTTTTCCTTTCAAACTTCACCTAAAATTCCAGAGCATGTAATATAATCATCACGACCATTAACTCTGTTCAGACACATATTTGGACTAAATTCATTATACCTACACTGATTTTTTACTATCTCATAAATAACCCCTCGTCTTCTCTCTGCAAGAATTTAACAAGTGACGAAAAAAAGAAGGTACTGGGTTTATGGTTCAGAAGTTACAGCTGCATACAAGTGTATTTAACAATTTTGAATCATTTTAAACTAGTTAAAAATGCATTGGTAGATAACGTTGAAAGTGAAATGAACCAAATTCACATGACTGATAACATATAAGAAACTGGTCATTTTGCACTTTAAAAGTTTTCAGAGAGTTATCTGCCCTTGATGCAAAGAGGAAAATTTTAATTTCGTCAAGATATCTGCGGTAATTGATTAATTTTATTTCATATTTTAATAAAGAGAGAATGTATGCATATTTTCACCAAGAGCTTTTTATGAAATTCAAATTACTTTTTACAATATCTTAATAACACATGCATTGTCCATAGACTTCAATGTAAAATTCAAAGTGCAATTAATTTGACAATAATCAAATTTTTGTAATTTTCTTTGGTGGAGTATTTTTATTTCATAACACCTTCAAAATGATACCATAATTACAAATATAGGACCGTTCATTTATTAGATACAAAATATGGTCGTTATACATTGAATACCTTAATGATTCACTACATTAGCAGCATGCAAGTCATTAATGAAAAAGGTAAAGATAACGAAAAGTGATCGATCTTAAAAAAAAATAATAAACAATACATATCTGTGAAGAGGAAATATTTCCGAAATGTTGTCATCTTTGATGGCTACAGTTGCCACTAAATTTTTCTTTGATCCCTAGACTTAGTATTGAAGTCCAGCAACTCGTCTTGGGGGGAGGGGGATTTGGAGAAATCTTTGTGTGATGTCTAATAGGCTCGATGTGACGCTAACCTTAAATTGTTCAGACAGCGATACCATTATCTTCAAAACAAAAGGCCCATGGGCCACAAAGCTCACCTGAGTCAATATAGCCCTGCTGTTCTTCATCAGCAGATTTTCCTCCTATATATTCCTACGCAAAACATTGATCATCAAATATGGTGGCCCCATCCTATCCCAAGAGGGTGTGGGCCTTCATTTTGAACAAGCTTAAATCCCATTCACCCAAGGATACTCTGTGCCAAGTCAGGTTAAATTTGGCGTAGTGGTTCTGGAGAAGATGAAAATTTGAAAAGATTACAGCGACAAAAACAACAGATAATGGACAAATTTCGATCATAAAAGCTTATTTGAGCCTTCAGTATGGTGGCATATTTCTGCCCCCCCCCCCCCCCCATACAAGATAAATTATGTTAACATGCAAGAAAAGTATGTCAACATGCAAGATAATTATGTCAACATGCAAGATAATTATGTTGACATGCAACTTACCAATCCTTTTTGAGAATCTAATTATAGTGTTGGTAAAATTACTTACTAATGCCTGTTTACGACATCATACAAGCAAGCTGCAACAGAATTATGTTGACATGCGACTTATTTATGTTAACATGCTAGATAATTATGTTAACATGCAAGATATTTATGTCAACATGCGACCTATTTATGTTAACATGCAACATAATTGTGTAGACGTACGACTTATTTATGTCAACATGCAAGATAATTATGTTAATGAACATGCAACTTATTTATGTATGTTAACATGCGACTTATTAATGTCAAAATGCAACTTATTTATGTCAACATGCGAGTTATATTTTAACATGCAAGGTATTTATGTCAACATGCAAGATAATAAGTTGCATGTTAACATACATATCTTGCATGTGGACATAATTAACTCGCATTTTAACATAATTATCTCACATGTTGACATAAATAAGTTGCATGTCTACATAATTATCTTGCAAGTTGACATTTATATAAGAAAAAAACCTCGTAGTCTTTATTTCTGCCCCTACATGCAAGATAAATTATGTCAACATGCGAGAAAAAGTTTCAACATGCAAGAAAATTATGTCTACATACAAGATAATTATGTTGACATGCAAGTTACCAATCTTTTTTGAGAATCTGATTTTCATGTGGGTAAAGAACTGCGAACGATAGCATTGTTCTCCCGCCTACCCCCAAGTCAATTTTCAAAAGTTAACACATTTGAATGATTTTTCACATCTTTATAGATATTTATATGAATTTTCATAAAACATTACTTCTTTGGGAAAACGAAGAGAGATAACTCTATAATCTTGGTAAAACTTGTGTTTTTCACTATAGAAATCAACGGAAAACGGAAAATATTTTTAAAACATCTTTCCCCCCAGTGAAACAAAAATTCCTTTTTACAGGTAATATGGACTATCATTTCACAAATTCATACTTAAGCTTTTTGTGTTTCACGGGGGGGGGGGGGGGGGGGGGGCATGTATTTACAGACAGAAAACGACAAAAATGCTTATGTTTTCACCAATTTCAAAGTGGTGTACAACTAAAACATGGTTTTTAGCTCTACTGGTCAGAGACCAGAAGAGCTTATGCGATAGTAAGGTGTCCGTCGTCCGTCCGTCTGTCTGTCTGTCCGTCTGTAAACAATTTTTCAAAATGCTACTCCTCCTACAGTTTTGGTCTGATTTCAGTATAACTTGGCACACAAGTAGACTACACTAAGATACATAATTCTGTGTATCGGTTTTTGATTTCAATGAACGGTGTTGCCATGGTTACTAAAAATAGAAATTTCTGTGAAAAACATTCAAAATGCTACTCCTCCTACAGTTTTGGTCTGATTTCAGTATAACTTGGCACACAAGTAGACTACACTAAGATACATAATTCTGTGTATCGGTTTTTGATTTCGATGAACGGTGTTGCCATGGTTACTAAAAATAGAAATTTCTGTGAAATACTTTCAAAATGCTACTCCTCCTACAGTTTTTATCTGATTTCAATATAACTTGGCACACAAGTAGACTATACTAAGATGCGTACTTCTGTATATCGGTTTTTGATTTCGATGAACGATGTTGCCATGGTTACTAAAAATAGAAATTTCTGTGAAATACTTTCAAAATGCTACTCCTCCTACAGTTTTTATCTGATTTCAATATTACTTTTCACACAAGTAGACTATACTAAGATACATAATTCTGTGTATCGTTTTTTTATTTCAATGAACGGTGTTGCCATGTTTACTAAAAAATAAAAATTTCTGTGAAATACTTTCAAATGCTACTCCTCTTACATTTTTGGTCTGATTTCAGTATAACTTGGCACACAAGTAGACTACACTAAAATACATAATTCTTTATATTGATTTTCTGATTTCGATGAACATTGTTGCCATGGTTACTAAAAATAGAAATTTCCTTGAAATACCTTCAAAATGCTATCCCTACAGTTTTGGTCTGATTTTAGTATTACTTAGCTCACAAGTAAACTACACTAAGATACATAATTCTCTGTACCAGTTTCGGATTTCGATGAACAGTGTTGCCATGGTTACTAAAAATAGAAATTTCCTTGAAATACCTTCAAAATGCTACCCCTACAGTTTTGGTCTGATTTTAGTATTACTTAGCATACAAGTAAACTACACTAAGATACATAATTCTCTGTACCAGTTTCGGATTTTGATGAATGGTGTTGCCATGGTTACTAAAAATAGAAATTTTTTTGATGAATGGTGTTGCCATGGTTACTAAAAATAGAAATTTTCTTGAAATACTTTCAAAACGCTACTCCTCCTACACTTTTTGTCTGATTTCAGAATAATGTGGCATACAAGTAGACTACAGAGATACATAATTGGTGTTATTGTTTTTTGATTTTGTTGAATGATGTTGCCATGGTTACTTAAATCAAAATTTCAGTAAAATTGTTTTAAAAGGCTACTCCTCCTACAGTTTTAGTCTGATATAATAATAAATCTTGCCAAAAAGAGACTAAACCAAGGATCATTATTCTATTTATTGCTGTTGCAAAGTTTCAAGTCAAAGTGCTACTTTTATCTTCCTTTATAAATACAACCAGTAGAGCTACAGTCTCGTCAGAGACTTCTGGTGTTTTTATTATGCCCCCGTAATGAGATTCAGGGGCATATAGTTTTTGGTTGGTCCGTCTTTTTGCAAAAACTAAACCTCCATCATATTAAATCATGTGTATTCCCTATGACAAGATCTTTGGGTACCAAATTTTTTTTTTTACCTTATGGCATTAAATTTTGACCAATGTTTAAAAAACTTTAATCTTCAAAATGGCCATACTTTTTTAATGGTTGGTGCCAGCATTCTCATAATTCATAAGTGTATTTCTTGTGACAAGACCTTTCTTTGAATACCATCATGTTTGACCTACTTTTGAAAAATTTTCATGATGGCCATGAGCTGCCATTCATCAATGTTTCACAAACACATCTTGTTTTTAGCTCTACTGGTCAGAGACCAGAAGAGCTTATGCGATAGTAATGTGTCCGTTGTCCGTCCGTCTGTCTGTCTGTCTGTCTGTCCGTCTGTAAACAATTTTTCAAAATGCTATTCCTCCTTCAGTTTTGTTCTGATTTCAATATAACTTGGCACACAAGTAGACTATACTAAGATGCATAATTCTGTGTATCGGTTTTTGATTTCGATGAACGGTGTTGCCATGGTTACTAAAAATAGAAATTTCTGTGAAAAACATTCAAAATGCTACTCCTCCTACAGTTTTGATCTGATTTCAGTATAACTTGGCACACAAGTAGACTATACTAAGATGCATAATTCTGTGTATCGGTTTTTGATTTCGATGAACGGTGTTGCCATGGTTACTAAAAATAGAAATTTCTGTGAAAAACATTCAAAATGCTACTCCTCCTACAGTTTTGATCTGATTTCAGTATAACTTGAGCACACAAGTAGACTATACTAAGATGCATAATTCTGTGTATCGGTTTTTGATTTCGATGAACGGTGTTGCCATGGTTACTAAAAATAGAAATTTCTGTGAAAAACATTCAAAATGCTACTCCTCCTACAGTTTTGATCTGATTTCAATATAACTTGGCACACAAGTAGACTACACTAAGATACATAATTCTGTATATCGGTTTTTGATTTCGATGAACGGTGTTGCCATGGTTACTAAAAATAGAAATTTCTGTGAAAAACATTCAAAATGCTACTCCTCCTACAGTTTTGGTCTGATTTCAGTATAACTTGGCACACAAGTAGACTACACTAAGATACATAATTCTGTTTATCGGTTTTTGATTTCGATGAACGGTGTTGCCATGGTTACTAAAAATAGAAATTTCTGTGAAATACTTACAAAATGCTACTCCTCCTACAGTTTTGATCTGATTTCAATATAACTTGGCACACAAGTAGACTATACTAAGATGCATAATTCTGTGTATCGGTTTTTGATTTCAATGAACGATGTTGCCATGGTTACTAAAAATAGAAATTTCTGTGAAATACTTTCAAAATGCTACTCCTCTTACAGTTTTGGTCTGATTTCAATATAACTTGGCAAACAAGTAGACTACACTAAGATACATAATTCTGTGTATCGGTTTTTGATTTCGATGAACATTGTTGCCATGGTTACTAAAAATAGAAATTTCCTTGAAATACCTTCAAAATGCTACCCCTACAGTTTTGGTCTGATTTTAGTATTACTTAGCATACAAGTAAACTACACTAAGATACATAATTCTCTGTACCAGTTTCGGATTTTGATGAATGGTGTTGCCATGGTTACTAAAAATAGAAATTTTTTTGATGAATGGTGTTGCCATGGTTACTAAAAATAGAAATTTTCTTGAAATACTTTCAAAACGCTACTCCTCCTACACTTTTTGTCTGATTTCAGAATAATGTGGCATACAAGTAGACTACAGAGATACATAATTGGTGTTATTGTTTTTTGATTTTGTTGAATGATGTTGCCATGGTTACTTAAATCAAAATTTCAGTAAAATTGTTTTAAAAGGCTACTCCTCCTACAGTTTTAGTCTGATATAATAATAAATCTTGCCAAAAAGAGACTAAACCAAGGATCATTATTCTATTTATTGCTGTTGCAAAGTTTCAAGTCAAAGTGCTACTTTTATCTTCCTTTATAAATACAACCAGTAGAGCTACAGTCTCGTCAGAGACTTCTGGTTTATTAATAATATATGTTTAATTTTATATGAGTAAAACATAAGAAAGGATTTAAGGAACATTTATTCATATCCAAGAATATTTTAAAATGTGGTGATGCTTTAAATCCCGATTTCAATGAAAAATATCGTCTACCCCCCTTATTTAAAGAGCTGGAATTAGGGATAATTAACCATTTAACACTGGAATTAAAATTATTAGTCAATTACCATTGAACTGTTCTTTGCATTCAACAAAGATTTTACGGTCAAATTGCCATTTGTATTGAATTAAATGGTTGTAAAATGTAGGCGGGGATCGAGAGTTAGCGTGCGTAGTTCTTTACTAACAAGTATCTGACATCATTCGTCCAATGCAAGATGCAACAAATTTATTTTTACATGCGATATAATTTTGTATAGACATGCGACTTATTTATGTCAACATGCCAGTTAATTAAGTAAGACATGTATCATATTTATGTTGACATACGACTTATTTATGCGAGTTAGTCATGTTTTAAACATACAAGATATTTATGTCAACATGCGCGATAATTAAATTTTGTTATTATACCTCTACTGATTTTTTCCCTATATAACATTAGATCATTAGATGTGACTAATTCCCTAGAAATCGTTATGAATGGACTAATCCCCATGCGTTTGTCAAATGAGCTAATCCCTGTTTCGAAAGCTAATTCCCGGTTATCCGAAATCTTCTTGATTTTACTTTTACATTGGTATGATATGTGAATGGACTTATCCCCGTGTGTTGGTTCAGTGAGCTAATCCCTGCTTTGAAATCACGCTATCTGAATCCTCTAAATTTTACGTTTGTATCGGTATAATAAAACAGTTAAAAGTATATCATTGAGGGAGTTAGCAAGATTCCAGTTCCCCTCGACCAGGACTATAGTCCTGGCCTTGGGGAACTGGAATCTTGCTAACTCCCTCAATGATATACTTTAACTGTATACTGATATGCGACTTATTTTTGTTAACATGAAATATAATAAGTCGCATATCCACATAATTATCTTGCATGTTGACAAACTTTCTTGCATGTTGACATAAGTTATCTTACATGTAGGGGCAGAAATATACGCCACAATAAATTTCTATGATTAAATTTCTCCATGTATAATATATATTTTGGAGATGAATCAAAACAGGACTTATGATTTATTTAATGTCATACATAACGTAATTTTACATGTACTTTTAAAGAGGGATTATTGTCTGGTTTCTGACTAGACGAAATATACCAAATATTTTTGCTTGTATGTCTTATAAACTTAGCTGTAATGTATTTACGAGGGTTGTCCGTAAAGTTCGTGGACAACATTGATAATTACTGACAAACATTGATAAAATATATGAAACTATTATTTTCATTAAATTCATGTTTCAGTATATTAATTTGCAAGTTTTAATCACAAACGAAGCACAAATAGTTATATTTTATCAGATACAAAAAAGATACACACTCATACCCGGAGCACTAAAATGAAAATCCTTGACGTTACTCGACGTCAAAAGCTAAATACATTTAAGTTTTCTCAACGTAGTCACCGTTAAACAACACATTTCTTATGTCTCTTCAACCAGTCATCAAAAATGTGCACAAACTGTTCTGGTTTAATTTCATACGTGAAATTATAATATTTAGCAGTTCCTGTCTCAGATCCTGCAAATCATCAAACCTCTGTCCGCGTAAAACGACTGTATGTACGGAAATACGGCAAAGTCGCGTTACGAACTTCATTTTTGACAGCACTACAATCTCGGAAAGATGATCTTCCTTCACGCATGTCATCCAGTAAACTGTCTCTTCCGTCCGAAAATCTTCTGTGCCACTTCAGATCTAAAGAATAGATTACTTTACTATGATTTCCCGACTGTTTAAGGAATTTATGGGTCTCTGTTGGTGTTTTTCCGATGTCTACACAAAATTTTATCACTACTCTCTGCTCCACCTTTTCCGAAAACGTCTCTTTTTCGAACAATGATGATCCTGTCTTAATAAACTCTGACCTCGATTTCTCTGCCATTTCGAAACTTTGAATGTTCAAATTTTACAGGTTTGACATTATAAGTTTTGTCAACATTTTAATGTAAAAGCCATCCAAATTTTCGCGGAATTTTACAAAATACAAATGAAATGTATAAAGTGATAAATAACTTTTTAATTAAAACTTTGTTGTGCTCCGGGTCACCATACCAAGTCTAATAATGAAGTCATAATTGTAATTATACACTTAAAATTGAGTAAAATTTTTCATTTTGTAACTCACACATAATAAAGGATTATAAATATACTAATGAGAAATATCTATGACGCAACTTTTATTTAAATTTTAGCTTCTCCACGAACTTTACGGACAACCCTCGTAAAAGATCATATTTTTCTTTACTCATCATAATTGTACAATTTTAAATAGAAATGGTAAACTGAGTTTGAAATCCATCAGGGACTATATTTTGGAGCGAATGCGGCGTATGAAAATATCTCCTTTTCTGCCTATCAAAATTTCTTACAGAATATTACATTTAGTTAATTTTTTAAAAACAATCAAAGACTTAAAGAAAGATTGATATATAACTAAAATTAATAATAATGCCGTAAACTTTTAAAACATAGCAAATAAAAATGATTTTCTAAACAAACTACATTGTACAATCTTGTTAGCTTTTGAAAGCCTCCAACCTTAAAACAGATTTGAGCAAAAATCAGTAAAAAGTGTTTTTCTCTCTTACTAAACGGTCAAAGCTTTTTGTTTTTGTATCATTTTGTATATTTATATGACTACTTTATCATATGTAAAAATAAGAAATATTTAAATATAAGAAGTACATTAAATACTAATATATCCTAAAAATTTAAGAAAAACAGATTAAATTCGGATTAGCCAATATCTATTTAAGTTAAATAATGTCAATTAATTTGGTAGAATCATCTGAAGACCCGATATGGTATCATCGTTTTGTGCAAAAAGGAAAACATTTTATCTTTTAAAATAGAAGTAGGCATCACATGATTAGCAACGGTAATTTTTTACTCTAATTTTCAAGGAAAAAGATAATGACTTTGACCTGACCTTGTTTCTAAAATAAAACGGTCAAATTTAATCTAATTGATACCATCACTAAGTGATATTGTCTTCTTGAATCTATGAAATTTTCATTAATTTTTAAATACAAGAAATATGAGAAGAATATGAGAAGAATCCCTCTTTAAAAACCATAATACCATCAGATGTTTTTAGACAAAAAAAGCATATACTACTAGAAGTTTGAACAGATATCATGAGATGAAAATCCCTGTATTTCTTAAAGAAAATTCAAAATTTGATTCAGAAAAGGTGTACAGTATTACCAGGCATACGTCACTGAATCGCACAAACCGTACAAAAAGGACCTTCAGTTATTTGTACTTTTATATACATGTATATTATACAGAGAATAAGAAAATAATGTTTAAAACTACCCTGTGTATGTCCTTTTAAGGTTTTATTGGCTAATATTGTACTAGTATGTTTATATTGTTTTTTAAATGAAGACTCTTTTGATCCCAATTCTAAAGAAAACGTCCAATGGAGTGTTTTAGTTTTTCCATGCACGAATATTTCTATATAAGCTATTAACTGTTTATTCAGATCATCTTATAGTTTGATAAAAAAAAGTTTCGAAACTGCTGTAATTAGTTTCCATTTTGATAAAGAATTTTATTTTTAAGATAACTTTTGTATCGGTATTGTAAAATAAAGCAGGCGCGTATCCAGGAATTTTTTTGAAGGGGGGGGGGGCAAATAAAAACTAAATTCCCTTTCCAAATGTATTAAAACCCAGAAAATTTCTTGAAAAGCAAAAAAATAAATAAATAAATAAAAAGTATTATCCATTTCCCAAACGTGAAAATTACCTATTTCATGATAGTGATGATGGGGTCCATGATTTCTAAGGGGGGGGGGGGTCCAAAGTCATTTTTTCTTTGCTTCGGGATATACTTTTTATAACTAGGCAAATTCCAGGAGGGGGGTCCAGACCCCCCCCCCCCTTAGATCCGCGTGTGTAAAGTACCCGGTTTATCATTCTGTATAATCAAACGGCTTAGCCCTAGGGTTGAATTTGATATTTTGAGAACATTCTCTCTGTCAATATAATGAAAAAGGTGAAAATAAAGAACAGTGATCGATCTTTAAAAAATCTATAAACAATACAAATACATGTATGTGAAGAGAGAGTAAAACACGGACCCCTAGATACTCAAGAGGTGGGATCTGGTGCCCAGGAGGAGTAAGCATCCCTGTTGACCGGTCACGCCCGCCGTGAGCCCTGTGTATTGATCAGATAGACGGAACATTCCGTAGTCAAATTCAGTATAACAATTAGTATTAAACAAGGCAGCCAAAAAACTACCCAGTGACAGGTTATATTTCTTTACAAGGTCATTATAAATTATTCACAACCATAGGCTAACAAGGTCATTGTAAGTTATTGGATATTCACAAACATTCAGTTTTAGAAATGCTGACTACAAACAAGGTTGTTGTAATCCCAGTAATATCAACTTATCTGTCAGTAGCCTGTCTCGGTTTAAAAATTGATCGTACTCGGAACAATCGAATAAATGCCAGATGCAGTTAATAGCAAGATATTACTACATAAATACAGAAAGGTGATGATGGAAAAGCTGAAGACATCTCGTTTGTCATACAATTTAGTTGTTAGTTGGTCCTTATCGTCTATATAGTCAGTGAAACACCCAAATATGAAATAGATGTGGCAGACTCTATGGTGTCTTTCATTTCATGTTCACTGAAATATACCAAGGTAACTGATAATGCATCATCAATTTATCTAAAGTGTCGAGTTGAAGGATACAGCAAGTGTTTTCATCTTCTCTTGTAAATTTTTATGACCCCGTATCGAAGATTCGGGGGTATATAGTTTTTGCCATGTCCGTCCGTCTGTCTGTCTGCTTGTCCGCAAAAACTTTAACCTTGCCCATAACTTTTGATTGGTTGAGGCTACGGCTTTCATATTTCACATGTGTATTCCTTTTGACAAGACCTTTCTTTGGGTACCACCATATTTGACCTTGACCTTGGAGTTTGACCCAGTTTTGCAAAATTTTACCAAACTTTAACCTTGGCCATAACTTTTGAACAATTCGCGCTAGGGCTCTTATACTTCACATGTGTAATCCTTGTGACAAGACCTTCCTTCGGATACCAACAACTTTGACCTTTTTATCTAATTTTGACCATTTGACCTTGACCTTGATGTTTGACATACTTTTGAAAAAACGTTAACTTTTTCCATATCTATTCAATGGTTGCTGCTAGGGCTTTCATAATTCACAGGTATTTTACTCTAGACGACCTTACTTTGCGTACCAACATATTTTGCTATAAGTTGCCATATGGGGGCATCAGTGTTTCACAAACACATGTTGTTTTGAATAAATTCTGCTTCATAAGGAATATGAAAACAGGTCAGCTAATAAAGGAACACAATTATTTTTAGGAGTGAAACGGTTCACCGCGGTATCGATGCACCGCGGTATTTTTTCTCGGTTTGATACACGGTGCAAAATCTCTAATTTTCGGTTCGGTTCATTTTTCGGTCGGGATCGTTATTCAGTCGGGTTTGGCATAAGGTATAACACGTTACTCAGTATAAATAAGTATAGAAAACGTAAATTTTTGATGACTGATAGCTTGTAAGATAATTTTTGACAGTCAAATAATTTTAATCAATTTCTTCTAGTCAATTTGCAAATAAAATTCGTAAAATAGGTGACTAAATTTAGAAAAAGAAAGCATAAAACAACGTTGAATTTGTTTCCTTCTATCAAAATGTATCGTATCGAAAATAACCGAACCGAGACAAAATTATGCAATACGTATCGAACCGTGAAGGAGGTGTACCGTTTCACCCCTAATTATTTTCCATCGAAATTCTAACAGTTTTTTTGGAAGACTTAGTCTCAAAAGACTACATAAATGTTGTCAATGAAGAACCCCAGCATCCTTTTAAAATCAACTTCTGAGTACTGAGAATTAGAATGATTTTAACAAAGTAAATTCATATGCACTATTCATTTTAGAAATAAATCATCACTTTAAAAACATATGTATCCTTTATTGTTTTCAAAAAGTATCAATACACATCAAAATTGAATGATTTGACCAATAATTTATACAATTCTTTTTAGTCACAACTCCTTATATTTCAACATGATTAATTGATATTTATTCCAAAGAACATAAAATTACTGTTTACATTTTTATGTTACCAATATGCACATTGTCACCTGATTTTTTTTTTAACATTTAGACATAGCATACCTACTAAACAGCACAAACACCATGTATTGGGCTATATTGCACATGCTTCCTCCGTCCAACAATTTGATTCACATGATAATTTCACTTGAAATACCTTCCATTCACTTGACAAAGTGTGTGTATTAATTACAAAATGTAGAGAATTTTAATAGAAAAGATGCATTGAATGCCAAATATTGAAATGTCATTATGAAAGGAAAATTTGCTAAGTTATAAGTTAAAACAATCTCATCAATTGCCACAGCATCCTGAGCTCTGTGACTTGGCCTTTTTCTTCAGGTCTACTGTGTTTCCATGCTGGGTTTTGATCTCTATCACATCCTCCAAATCTCTTAAGCGTTTGATCGCAGCTTTAAATGCTTCATCAACATTGGTGGAATCTTTAGCGCTGGTTTCAAAATAGGGAGCTTGTCCATTTGCTTGACACCACTCTTGAGCCATTTCAGTGGAAACCATTCGATTTTCCACATCTATTTTGTTTCCCAGTATCACAAAAGGAAAATTGTTACCATCCTGAATGTCAGCATAATACAAAAATTCTTTTTTCCACATTGCCAGATTTTTAAAACTCTGAATATCATCAACAGCAAAAGTCAACAAACAACAATCCGCTCCTCGATAAAACGGTGTCCGTAAACTCTTAAAGCGTTCCTGTCCTGCCGTGTCCCATATCTGCATGGTGTAATTCTCTCCCTCAAAGCTGACATCCTTGTTTAAGAACTCCACACCAATGGTGTGAAATGATTGGGCATCAAATTTGTTACTGACAAAACGGTTCATTAAAGAGCTTTTTCCAACACCTCCATCCCCAAGTAGAACAACCTTAAGTAACTTGGACTTCTGAGACATCTCTTCTTCTTCTTGTCTTCCCCTACATTTAAAATATAAAACCTACATTAGTACAATTAGTACAACCTCATATATGTGTCAAACATTTATAAAAGTCAGTATTCATCAAGAGAAAAGTATATTTATATATATATATCCATAGACAAAGAAACTGCTCTCACATTCTTTAAATATGGTAGCCAGCAAGTTGTAATTACAGTGTACAAGATATACCTTTATATCAAACATGGTAGGACAATGAGACTGTAGTGAGAGTAATTAATCAGAATTAATCAAGTGTAGGGTAACTAATTGTCAGTTTCTCACGTCAGCTGACAGTTAACATTTGCTGTTAAATTGTACTGGATGCATCACAAAATTACACAGAATGCACAGAAAAAGCTGTAATTATCTTAATAATTCTTTGCATATTTAAAATTAGTGGAAGAACTTAAAATGCAACCTCCAAATGGAGAATGGGTATCACATGATCTAGCTTTCTGTATGGTCAATGTGTACATGCAATCTTTTAATGTTATAAATTCTGGAGGCCATTTACAATGTTTGCTGTAGCTAATCTTATACCTATGAATACTATAATCCAATGCACACTTTGCAAAAGTTGCCTTAAATTGATTATCAATTGTTCTATCCAGTCATCATATTCATTTTTTAAGACATTGTTCTGAATTTGTATCAAATCTTAATATATTTATTTTATACTGATCATGTATCAGACAACAGTCACTATTAAAAGAAGAAAAGTCACTAGTGTTGTTGGCCATGCATGGATGAATAAAAATGAATGAACTGTTCACTACATAAATTTTATCACATGTAGCAAAGATTGCTAAGCACTTGATAGTGCTTTCAGATGGCAAGAAATGGTTATTTAAGTTCTTCAGAGTCTGGCCCTGCAACCTCTGATAAACGACAAACACTGTAAAAATAGATTTCAAAATTAGGAATCGGTGCATACCATTACCTATTAGGTTTCTTAGAGACTGTCTACTGTAATTTTTCAGGTGGATTAATATCATACAAGTGAGTAATCATTTTAATTTAATATTCTATAATCTTGTCAGGTTGACACAAAAATAATAGCAAAAAATTGAATTTTTTTTCTCCTTCAGCAGTGAGTAAAAGCTAAAATCACTTGAGCTGTTGCTACAAACAAATAAATGGATGCAAGTATTGGTGTATATTTTTATTATACTTATCTAAAGGGGCTTGGAGACAGATTTGAAGTAATATTTCCTAAATTTTTAGTATAAAATCATGAATTACAAATGTACATGTTGCTAGACCATTTCAGACCAGTATATTATAAAAGCATCTTTAGAAACTATGAAAACTATGAATTCTGGGATGCATTTGATTGACACACATCCTTGCACTTTAATGAAGTAAAACTTTAATCCTGAAAAATCAAAATAAAATTGTGAGAAAGCAAAAAACAAAAAAAAAACAACAACAAGAAACCAGTGTTTTGAATTCATGTTCAGTGATATATGCAGAGTAAACAAATTGAATGCCCGGTAAAACATAAACATTAACAATAACAGAGTATGTGCCCATGTTTATGAACACAGATGTTTGATGTAATATGTTATGAAGAATGTTGTTGTCATTGAATTTTAAGAATTTTCATGCAACTTTGTTCAATTTATTAAACTGAAGCTATTTTTGAATAAAAACAGAAATTTAAAATTGTACGAAAAATGGCAATGCAACTGTGTCCAGGCCCCTTTAAAGTTATTTTAGTGATACTTTAATCAACTGGAATGCGAGTTGCACAATGCAAGTTTCGAGATTGTAACTCTCCAACAATAGAGGCACAAAAAGTATCCATACCGTCATTCGAGATTGTAACTCTCCAACAATAGAGGCACAAAAAGTATCCATACTGGCATGGAAGTTTGACAGGTTGTTGATGTACACAAATGTGTACAAATAAATGAACGATGGCTAGGGCTTATAAAATATATTTAATGTTATGGAAAGTTGAAATATTGTCAAGAGTGATGATTTTGATGATTTTATTAAGCTCTACTATATGCGTTTTACAAAATCTACTTTCAATTAGGATATCTGAAAACAAAAGAACCATCAAAGTCTTTGTGTAAAAGATGCTTCCTTGATTGTACAAACCATTTCTACAGAGTAAGTGCATGGGCTCTTTGAAATTATAATAAGCGAACGAGTGTGTGTGTCATTCAGAATGCTGACGTGCAATGATCAGATGCGTGTGTATTATTATTTTATAGAGATCCATATCTCTTCCATCATCTGACAAGCCTTTATTTATCCTCTAATATTTTCTTTTGTTTTGTTTTTTTCTTGGTAGGAAAAAAATTGACACCTTTACATAAATTTGGTAGTTTTTGAGCTGAAGAGTGCATCCCAGCAATCTGTTATGACAGACCAGCATATCAATGACTTAACATATCCAATATAAATAACTGTCCTACCTGCCTGTTTATGTGGAAACAAAACTCACCTCTGTGATGAAAGAGTGCACCAAGGGAGATAATCTTGAAACTTGCGTATTTACAGGTTACTACTCTATACAAATCCCTGTGCAAAACACTGACTCATGTCTGTAGCTCAACCACTAGATAGAACATTCTATCGTTTAAATGATATTGTCCTATACACCTGGTTTAATGATAGAATTCATTCTGTGTGTTGTCAATGTAGCAAAATAAACAGGGGAAAATAATTCTTATACTTATTCTTAGAATCCAGAAACACGGTTTTACAGATTATTCTAACTATGTAGAATGTTTCCTAGGTGGGCTATTTTTATTTTCAAAGAAGAAACAGTGTATGAAAATACATACATGTCTTTCCAATGTTTTATCATAATGAGAAATAACCAAAATATTTATAAGCTCGTGTATATATCTATTACAGGTGAAATGCATGATAAATATAATCTAATATTACACATTTCAATGAGATCAGCGAGGGATATTCCAGTGTCCATTTGAGAGAAATTATCTTGCATACTATCCATAATTGACTAAAAATTGTACTGCATGATTTACTTTAAATGTTATCCTTGTATTTTACCTGCTTAATTCTCTTTCTTAAGCTCTCAAACGTTCGTATTCACTCTGAATTTCATTGTTTTCTTTTCAGACTTGTCAACATGAACATGATGGCAGATCAGTCACTGACGTCAGGTAAGTCATGTGATGTATCACGCGGGATCCCCTTCCGGTGTGCAAGAACCGCCGTTGCGAAGGACGCACAAACAGCAGGTGCTTGTTACAATTCCACTTTCAATAATATAAACCAACAAACCCCTATATACTTCTATATCATCAATAAATACCCATGTTTATGTTGGACCTTCTACAAGTCAAAGCATAGGTGAAAATTCTATTCCTTATCAATCAATTACGGAATTCTTTACATGGGTACTTTTGTCTTTACTTGCTTTGTATAAACATCCGATATCTTTTGCAATACCAAACGGGGGCAAACATTAGACAAGAACTTAAGAAACTGGTGCAGTGTCAGGTTAGGTTTGATGAATGCATACAGGCCTACAATCATTTTTCATTTCAATCCCAAATTGATTAATTTTATTCTTGAGTGTTATTAACAAAGAAAACACTGAAATGGGTATAAAAGGATAATTAAGGTCTTCCGTCTTCACGGAAGACCTTATAGTGATTCTACTGTTTCTTATTATTATTATTATTATTAGTATTAGTATTATTATTTTTCCGCCCATTTAATTTTGTGCACGCGATTTCTCGAAGACTACTGGGTGGATTTACATGAAATTTGCAGGAACAATTTGTTGTAATCTGAAGTTATTTTATCCGAGAGATTTTTTGGAAATTCATTTCCGGTGCCAAGTTACGGACCATTTTCTGAATTTCAAAATGACATTTTGTCCGCGGATAATCTCAAGAACTGTAAAAAGATATCAAAGTGAAATTTTCAGGGATTATAGATCGTGATAAATACTAGCCTGGTCGCTACTTTTTGTTCGTCGTCAGTACTTCCGGTCGCTTACGGAAGTGATCAAAGAAATCGTAAAATTTCAAATTTCCTTTTTTAAATCAATACTTACATCACATTATTGCATCGCCTTTGTAGTTTCGAAATATGTTGGTCCCACCGGAAACAAAAACGTCAACTTCCGGTTACAAGAGAAAAACTACATCATTTGAGTATATTTCTTTCCCATTAATATCTTTTGTAGGTAATGTTTTTGAAATGAATTTTAAATATGTTACTCAGACTGCAAATGTCTAGAGTAACGTCACAAATCTTTGTAAAATACACTTCCGGTAGCGTGTTTTTTCTGTCCTCAAAATGAGAAGTTGTCTGAGCAAGATCTCGGAAATGGTAAGAGATTAAGACACCAAACTTACATGAGCAACAGACCTTAAGATGAAGGCAAAACCATTTGATTTAAGAGCGTCAGCCGTCACTTCCGGTCGTCACAGGAAGTGATCAAAGAAATCGAAAATTTCAACTTTTCTTTTTTTAACTAAAAATTGATCACTTTATTGCATCTTTTTTGTAGATTCGAGCGATGTTAGTCCCACCGGAAACAAAAACGACAACTTCCGGTTATAAGAGAAATACTAAATAATTTGATTTTTTTTTTTACTTTCCCATAAATATTCTTTATAGATGAAGTATTTAAAATGAATTTTAAATATGTTATTCAGAGTGCAAATGTCTAGAATAACCTTAAATACTTTTCAAAAATTCTCTTCCGGTCGCGTGTTTTCCTGTCCTCAAAATGAGAAGTTGTCAGAACGAGATCTCAAAAACAGGTAAAAGATTAAAACACCAAACTTTTATGAGTAATAGATCTTGAGGAGTAAGCGAAACCATTTGGATTAAACGCGTCCGTCGTCACTTCCGCTTGTCACAGGAAGTGATCAAAGAAATCAGAAATTTTAACTTTTCTTTTTTAAATTTAGACTTGCATCACTCCATTGTATCTCTTTCGCTGTTTTGAAATATGTTAGATTCCACTGGAAACAAAAACGTCAACTTCCGGTTTTAGCAGATAAACTACGATATTTTTGTATTTAACTTTCTCATAAATATTGCTTATTGACAAAGTAAATAAATTTATATATGTTGTAGATACTGCTAATGTCTAAAGAAAAGTCAGAGATTTTTTATAAAATTCACTTCCGGTCGCGTGTTTACCTGTCCTCAAAATTAGAATTTGTTCTCACAATATTGCTTGGCAACAGCAAACGACTGAAGTCTAAAACTTTCAGGACTGATAGTCAGTCATCAGTTTATCTGAATCGTGAGAAAATCTTGTATCGTTGTTACTTCCGGTCGAGACAGGTAGTGAAGCAAAAAAGTGAATGGTTAATGGTTAGCACGCAAATTTTCACGCATTCAACCAGGGTTAAATCTCCAGAGTGTCTGAATTTCTTTTATCACTTGTTCAGCTTGAATTTTCATTTTTATTTTTAGAATCGGACGGAAGACCTCTCATTGCTCGCAATGAGTTTCTAGTTACATTTATATTTCAAATTGTAGCCTTCATTATTTCAAGTGAAGTTGATCACAACGGAACCAACAAGCTCATTTGTTTGAGGACTGTTCTGTGAGAGGAATGACAAGTATAATAGGACTCCTTCAGTTTCTACATTTCCTGATTACAGCAGCTGTAGATTAATTTACTTTAGACTCACTGTGATATGCTTATATGGGAGGAAAAACTTATCACTGTTAAGTTTTTCCTCCCATATAAGCATATCACAGTGAGTCTAAAGTAAATTAATCTACAGCTGCTGTAATCAGGAAATGTAGAAACTGAAGGATTAATATACTTGTCATTCCTCTCACAGAACAGTCCTCAAACAAATGAGCTTGTTGGTTCCGTTGTGATCAACTTCACTTGAAATAATGAAGGCTACAATTTGAAATATAAATGTAATTATCCTTTTATACCCATTTCAGTGTTTTCTTTTGTTTAGAACAAACCAGACCTGATAAATTATATGCATCTATGAGTAAAAAAATAACTATCAAATTATATTTTCGTGCTAACTTGATTTATATATCATACATTGTATATCTAATGTGTTTTCCATCCAAAAAAAAATCAGGACTCCTAATGAGCATTGTTGGGGAGTAACTTTAAGATATTCTAATATTCTACACACTCACTTACTCAATCCTCTCTGCGCCATCAGGTGCTAACTTTATATGTCATATCATATAAGAAGCAATTTAATTCTTTTTTTTTTTTTTTTTTTTTTTTTTTTTTTTACAAAATTGAGAGTATATTTAATGTGTTTTCCATCCAAAAAAAAATCAGGACTCCTAATGAGCATTGTTGGGGAGTAACTTTAAGATATTCTACACACTCACTTACTCAATCCTCTCTGCGCCATCAGGTGCTTGAGGCGGCTACAAGGGATTTCTGGCTCGGTCTGCAGCTGCTCGTGGTGCTGTCTCCATGGTCAGACCTCTGCACTTCAGGTCTTTGAGGACAGTTCTTCTCCATGTCTCCTTTGGCCGGCCTCTATTTCTTTTTCCCTGGGGTGTCCATCTAAGGGCAACCCTAGGCAGTGAGTTGGGGGGCATGCACAGAACATGACCAAGCCATTGCCAGCGTCTTGTTTGGATGGTCTGTGATATTGTAGACATCCCAGTTCTTTCCAACAGTTCTTCATTCGAGATGGTGTTTGGCCAAAAGATCTTGAGAAAAAGTCTGAGGGATTTGGTTTGAAAGACTTCTAGTTTTCTTTCAATTGCCAAAGAGGTATTCCAGCACACTGATCCATACAAGAGGACACTGAGGACATTGCTGTTGAAGATCCTGATCTTGGTGCAGATGTTAAGTGCTGTGGATCTCCATATGGGTTTCAACATTGCAAAAGCCTGATTTGCCTTGCTAATCCTGGTGTTGACTTCCTTGTCACAGTCGCCCGTTGCGGTGACCATGCTACCCAGGTATGTGAACTCCTCACCATCCTCTAGTGGCTTACTGTTGATCAGTACTGGATTACTGTTAGTGGTGTTTTACTTGTAAAACCTGGGTCTTTTTGGTGTTGACCTTCAATCCGATTTTGTTAGATGTTGCACTGAGGAGCTCTGTCTTCTGCTGAATATCCTGATGTCTGTTTGATAGGAGGCCAAGGTCATCAGCATAATCAAGGTCCTAGTTGAGGTCAGTGTCCACTGCAATCCCTGTCTTTTGCCTTGTGTGGTGTTCTTCATAACCCAGTCAATTGCAAGTGAAAATAGCACAGGCTTCACTCCGGTGTTCACTGCAAAGGGCTCCGTGAGCTGGCTGTTATATATCACTCAGCACTCAAAGTTCTCATAGAGGGACTGGATGATATGAACCAGTTTCTGTGGGATGCCGTAGTGACACAGGATCTTCCAGAGAGACTCATGGTGTAAGCTGTCAAAAGCCTTCTCAAAATCAATGAATACAGCATAGAGTGTGCTATTCCATTCACATGACTGCTCCAGTATCTGTCGTAGTACAAAAATATGGTCAGTACAGGATTTCCCTTTTCTGAATCCGGCCTGCTCCTGGCTAAGTAATATGTCATCTACAGCAGTTGTCATGCGTTATAGTATGATGTGGCTGAAGACCTTGCTGGTGAGAGAGTGGAGTGTAATCCCACGCCAGTTGTTGCAGTCTCCAAGGTCACCTTTCTTGGGCAGCTTAATGATGACCCCTTTCTTCCAGTCATCTGGAATATCCTCTTTATCCCATATATCTTGGAGGATACGCTGCAGTATGTATGGTGTTTCTTTTCCTTTTGCTTCCAGCATCTTAGGGCATACACCATCCTTTCCTGGGGCTTTACCATTTTTTAGTTTATGAATTGCATTTGTCACCTTATTCAGCGTAAAGCAGCCCATTTCTATCTCAAGATCTGTCTCTGCCTCATCAATGTCAGGGAGTATCGATGGATCTGGTCGGTTCAGAATCTTTTCAAAATGTTCTCTCCACCTCTATAGTTTTGTCAATTCCTCTGTAATCGCTGAGCCATCTTCTGCTTTTGCCGGGAGGTCTTGGTTGGGACCATGATCACCTCTTAGTTTCTTTGTGATCTGGTAGACGGTTTTCATGTCTTTTCTTTCAGCGGCTTCCTGTGCTTCCTCGGCGAGTTGCTCCATATAGTAGCGCCGATCTCTCCTTGCTGACTTCTTCACTTCCTTATCTTTCTTTCTATACAAGGCAGCTGCCCTATCTTTCAATCTAGGTGACTTTGCATCTATGAGGTTCTTCTTTAGTTGTTTCCTCTCTTCAATTGTAGTCCACGTGTCTTTGGATAACCGTTCCGATTTGGCATGTCTCTTTTAGCCTATGACTTCTGCAGCAGAATCATTCATGGCCTGGTGGAATTGGTCGATAGTGATAGCTGTCTCGTCTTGAAGTGTGCTGTATCAGTTCCTGAGTGTGATGTTGAATTCTTCTCTGACACTTGGGTCCTTGAGCTTGCTAACATCAAATCGCTTGCTGTTACTAGTACCGATCTTGGCCTTTCTCAGCTTAAGACAAATCTTGGCTATAACAAGATTGTGGTCACTACCAATGTCAGCATGGCGCATTGCTCGCACATCCTGGAGAGAGTGCCTCCATTTACTGTTGATCAAAATGTGGTCAATCTGACTTTTGGTGCGTCCATCTGGTGATGTCCAGGTCAGCTTGTGGATGGTTTTATGAGCAAAGAGACTACCACCTATAACAAAGTCATTTACCTCACATATGCTGATGAGCCTTTCCCCATTGTCTTTGAGGTCGCCCACTGCATGTTGACCCATAACTCTTCTCCTGTTGTGGTTAATCTGCCCCACTCTTGCAATGGAGTCCCCCATCAGAAGCATGACATCATGCCTTGGAATGTCATTGAGTACTGCATGTAGAGAGCTGTAGAAGTTGTCTTTTGCTGCTTCTTCTTCTGCGCTGTCAGTTGGTGCATAAGCACTCACAATGGAGACCTTCGTGTATAGGGAGTTAAGTCTGACATACAGTAGACGTTCATTTATAGGCTTTCGCTGAAGGACCGTATTGGCAAATTTCTGGCTGATGAGGAGAGCTACTCCCTCATGATGGTTATTATCACTTCGTCCAGACCATATAATGACTTTCCCTGAGTTCAGTCTCTGTTTCCCTGTTCCTGTCCATCTGACTTCACTCATGGCCAGCAGAGACAGGTTATATTGTTTCATCTCATTTACTGCTTGGGCAAGTCTTCCGGTTTGGTATAATGTCCGAATATTCCAGCACCCAACTCAGATGTAGTGTTTCGGTGTCAGGAGATCTGCTATCGGGTCTTGAACCGTCATAATTCCAGATGTATGGCCTGCTTCACTCCATTCACCAGCTGAAATATAGTTCCTTGTAGATGTTTCTGTAGCATACATGGTTTTTACGAGATAGGATTGCTGGCCCTACGCTCAACCCTCCTCCTTTCTCATCCAGGCTTGGGACCAGCCATGGCAAAGTTTTATATATTCTACACAACAAGATACAATCATTTGTCTTCAGTAAGATTTTATAACATATTGCATACTTGGGATACAAACAACTTTATTCATTGGCAAATAAGTTGATGAAACAACTATATCAACAGTCTTGTTTAAAGTCAACATTTTGACATTCTATGGTCAATACTCCTTGTCAGGAAAAACAATCTATCATTAAATTGAATGTTGAATGACATTTTTCGTACAAATTGTTAGGCTATTATTTTCACATTGAATTGTCTATGGACTTTAGCTTGAATACTGTTTGTTATCTTCATATTTCACTATATTTTGTCCTCAGTGACTGTGCCTTTTGAAAATACCTTGCAGTTTTCACTAAAATTCTGGAAGAAAATGGCCATGTCAGTGGAAAAAAAATCATTTAATCCACCCTTTCACTGTAATAGACTGTCTTGATGACAGAGATCTGAATTTTTTTTTAGAAAGAACATTAATTGAAAAATCTCTGTAATGAAGTAGTTATGGCTTTGATTAATCTACAAGTAAAATGAGCATTAGTAAAAAGATGATAATTTTTGGCAAAAGTCATGAAAACTAACCTTTGAACTTATTTACTTTGGTTATAATCTTTACTTTATGTATTTAGTATGTGTTTTCCTAAGTTTAGCAGCCAAAAATTATGTTGAATTTTTCAGTATCTGCACAGGAAACAAATTTAAATAAATAGAAAGTACAATATATCGATATCTCGAATCCTCGGATATCTCGAAGTTCCCATCGAGTTCAAGATAACGAGGTTAGACTGTATATATTTTACACTGATGTCAAAATCATCTGACATCCTGATAATTATGCAAGCTTTATTATTAATAAACATATTTAAAATTTGCAGAATTTATTAAAGATATATCTCTAAATTGATTTGACTCTAACATAATTACTACTATAAAACAAGAGGCCCAAGGGCCACATCGCTCACCTGAGCACTGTGGCTAGGAAAAAAGGAAAAATCAGTTTAGTATTGAAAAGCTTAAATGCATAAGTGGTCCCAACCTACCCCTAAAAAGGGAGTGGGGGGGGGGGTCATGATTTGAACAAACTTGAATCTACACTATATGAGGATGCTTTCGTATAAATATGACAAACCGTGGCTCTGCTGTTCTTGAGATTTTTAAAGATTTTTCCTATATATTCCTATGTAAAACTTTGATCGTCCAATGTGGCCCCACCCAACCCCGGGGGTCATGATTTGAACAAACTTGAATCTACACCACCTGAGGATGCTTCCAAATAAATATGACCAATCATAGCTTTGCTGTTCTTGAGAAGAAGATTTTTGAAGATTTTTCCTATGTACACCTACATGTATGTTAATTGATCGTCCATTTTGGCCCCACCCTACCCCCGGGGGTCATGATTTGAACAAACTTGAATCTACACCACCTGAGGATGCTTCCATATAAATATGACCAATCATAGCTTTGCTGTTCTTGAGAAGAAGATTTTTGAAGATTTTTCCTATATATTCCAGACCTATGTAAAACTTTGATCGTCCAATGTGGCCCCACCCTACCCCCGGGGGTCATGATTTGTACAAACTTGAATCTACACCACCTGTGGATGCTTCCAAATAAATATGACCAATCATAGCTTTGCTGTTCTTGAGAAGAAGATTTTTGAAGATTTTTCCTATATATTCCTATGTAAAACTTTGATCGTCCATTGTGGCCCCACCCTATCCCCGGGGGTCATGATTTGAACAAACTTGAATCTACACTACCTGACAATAATTCCACATGAGTTTCATCTTTCCTGGCCCACTGGTTCTTGAGAAGAAGATTTTTCAATAATGCCATTAATTTTTTGCTATTTCGTAATTATCTCCCCTTGGAGGAGGGCGTGGCCCTTCATTTGAACAAACTTGAAACCCCTTCACCCAAGGATACTTTGTGCCAAGTTTGATTGAAATTGGCCCAGTAGTTCTGGAGAAGAAGATGAAAATGTGAAAAGTTTACGACAACAACGACGCCGACGCCGCCGCCGCCGCCGACAGACAACGGACAAATTTTGATCAGAAAAGCTCACTTGAGCCTTCGGCTCAGGTGAGCTAAAAAGGATAAAAGAATTATACAATAACCAGTTCCTCTTAGTGTGATCATTATGTGAGAGAGCCAGGTACAAATTCAGTTAAAAGCCTTTTTTCATCATGCTGATTTTATAAATGATTTTTTAAGGTCATATTTCAAGTAAGTTGTGTCGTTAAAAATCATCAGAGGTGAAACATATATTTTCACTGACAGGGAGGGGACTTATTGACCAGGCATGCCTGGTGAACAAATACAGGAATGCAAATTACCGGTAGTACAGAGGTTAATATCCCAACATATATTGTATTTGTGCAAAGAATTGTGAAAATTCAGTACTCAGTATGAATCTGTAAAACCAGACTTGATTAAAACTCAAGCATTAACCCATCATAGATATATCACTGAAATAGATTGCTAGCTTAGGTACACCACCTACAGATCCAAATTATTACAGATTTGCTTTGGGGTTAAATTCACTGAACCAGATGCAGATTAAATATATATAATATATATATATTCATATATATATTTTTTGTAATATACCCAGTACTTAGGAAGAGAATATTTATAGGCTGTGAACCTGCTATCAAATTCTTTTCATTTTTTATTATATTTAAAAATTAATTAAATTTAAATTATGTACAAAACTTCAATAAAATTTTGTCCCATTTTGCCATAGATTTCACCCTAGCTTTTCTCAAAAACAATCATAAAAGATTTCATTTTTTGCTATATTATTTTTTTGCCCATATTTAAATATGTATGGAAATTATTAAATTGGTTGACTCAACATATAAATCCCCCTGAGGTATTTTTATTGATCAGTAGATGCCCTGCCTCGTCAGTTTCACTTCTGGTTTTACAACACTGCGTATTTTTAGTACATTGGATTTCATAGGTGGTAGTGTATTTCAGACTTGAAGGTAATTGCTTAATTAACTGATTACTTATTAGCAGTAACAAGTCGTTCATTATTAAGTGAAACTTATAGTCTTTAGAGTGATTATTTGTATAGTTTTGCAGAACCTAACTTTTAATCAAGCATAAAATATCAAGTCAGGAGAATTTAAATCATTTGTACAAACAGCTTAACCCGGTAGTTGTAGTTGAGTATTCTTGTTAGTGATAAGACATGTACTGATATGTTTGGTAGTGGTGAATTATTACCTAGGAAACTTAATAGTCATTAGGAATTACCAGTCCAGTACTGTATGTAGTATTTTGTGTGTATTTATCATTATTTTCATTTCTTCTATGTAGGTCATAGAGGTGTCTTTAGTGTATGTTGAAACTTGAAAGATACTTAAAGTGTCTAGAAAATGTATTGAAGAACCTTGAAAATTTGTAAAACATACAAGATTTTGCAATTAGAATTAAATAAAAATACCAAGTATGTGCATCAGTGGCAAACCAAAAGACATGAACTTAGCTCTTTTGTTAAGTACCGTGCTATTTAAAAATCAGGATTTAAATATTTAATTCATATGTTAAGTTAATTCAAGCTATAATATGTGTTGCATGTAAAGTTGAAGTAAACAAAGTACATGTATAAATTTTTGCATGACTTGTCTTGGTAACAATTGAGATTAAAATTAGAAATTTGTCCATAGGACATGAATGCCCCTTCCAAGGTTCATTAGAGATGCAACATGAAAATTTGTATTAGTGTATGAAGTTTGATGAAAATATCTTGAAAAGTTTCTTTAAAACTGAGTTTAATACACTATAAAAAGTAGAGCAAAGGTCATTGGGAAAGCAAGGTAAAAAAAAAAAAAGAAGACACATTTATTAAATTCTCACCAAATAATGTATCAGTGCATAAGCTTACATAAACAATATCTAGAACAGTTTCTTTGGAACTGACCTAACACAAAAAGGTCAAGGTAAAAAATGTTGACAAAGTTGAATAGCTTTGATCAATATGTATCAGCATATGACATTTGATAAAAATATCTTAATTTGTTTCTTTGAAACTAAGCAAAACACAAATTTGAGAAGTGAGGTCAAGGTCAAAAGAAAAGTCAAGGTAAAAAACATTGATGCCATTGAATAGCTCTCATCAATATATAAGCATATAAAGTTTGATAGAAATATCTTGAATACTTTCTTTGAAATTTAGCTAAGCACAAATTTGGAAAGGTCAAAAACGTTGAAGCAGTTGAATAGCTCTCATCGATATATATCAGCATATGAAGTTGGATAAAAATATCTTGAATACTCTCTTTTAAACTGAGCTTAATATTATTTTAAGATAAGTGATGTCAAGGTAAGGAAAGACCAAGGTCAAAAAATGTTGATGAAGTTGAACAGATCTGATCAATGTGTATCAGCTTATGAAGTTTGATAATTTAAAATATATTGATTTGTTTCTTTGAAACTTAGCTAAACACAAATTTAAGAAAAGCGAAGTCAAGGTCAAAGGAAAGGTCAGGGTCAGAAAATGTTAATAAAGTTGAATAGTTCTCATCAGTATGTATCAGCATATAACCTGGTTTGACAAAAATGCCTTGAACAGTTTTTCAATTTGAAACTGAGCTAAACACTAATTTGAGAAAAGTGAAGTCAAGGTCAAAAAATGTTTATGCACTTGAAAAGCTTTCATTAGTATGTATCAGCATATGAAGTTTGATAAAAATATCTTGAATAGTTTCTTTGAAACTGAGTTAATCACAAAGTGTGATGGAAGGACAGACAGAAGGACAGAAGATCGACATTAAAACACTCTATGACCCTGCCTTTTTCATGGCAGGGCATAAAAAAAATGCATGTATTGAGGGACATGAGATCTTGATTGTTATAGTAAAGGGTATAGGAAGTCAGTGTGTTCATAGTGGTACTGTTGGTTCTTTGAGAAAATGTTTAATTGTAATGAGTTATTACAGGGTCATCAGTGGGCAATTTCAGCTTACAGAATTTTATCTGTATTATCTGTTTTATCTATATTATATGTATGTAATGATCTCGGATGTAGATCTAGGATTTTGCATATTAGAGGGGGATCATGCTATTTGATGGCAAGGGGTGTTGGTATGGCTGAGATCCCTTAAGGACTGTCCAGCTGGGGGCCTGAGCATAGGCAATTTAGACATAAATGCCTTTAATTTTACTTTTATAAATCAATATATGACAGTGAAAACTATATCAGAAATAGAGGGGCACACCCCAGGAGTCTGAGTGCCTCCTTCTGAATCCATGACCGAATCTTCATACTTTTAATTCATTTGATTAATTCCAGTACAAATGTGAAAACAAATAAAAGTATACAATAAACAACATGTTTTATGTCTCAGAATTGTTTTGCTAAGTGAAAGTGAATTAACATTGTACTTATAGACAGGAAATGTAAAGACACTTGTTTTATCTGCACATAAGGATGAATAACACAAACTTTTTTTTTCAGAAATCATCAATATTTCTTGTAGATTTATATTCTAGCAGATAACCTAAATAATTTTTGCCAGGTTAAGTGGGAGAATTTTGTAAGATTTTGTCACAGTGTTAAAAATGTGTGCAAAATTTTGTCTAGAAACTTGTACATAGAATATGACACAGTCACATATCTAGACACCAAAGAAAACTTCAAATTTCTTTATATTTTAGTGATTTATTATTTATGTCATTTCTATTCAAAATAGTCCAAAAATATATATCAATCCATGCATCAAATTTTTTGTGTGTTATGTATCCTTAAGTGTGCTTACATTGATAAATTGCTTTATGAAAAACTGCAGTCCAACCATCAAAATCTCTAAAATTACATGTATATGAAATTATTATGATATTTTTTTTTATGAAAAGGAATTATGCAAAATTTTATTTATCCTAAACTTGCAATTAAAACTACCATTTTTCTGCATATAGATTTGTGTATAGCTGTCAGAATATCTGTAGTTCATTTCTGCCAAATGAATTTGAACAATCGTAATAAATGTACCATTATTTTTTGTTGTTTTTTTTTTTGTTAGAGGAGTGAAAATGTCCACCGAAGCTGCCTTGAAGGATCTTCAAAAAGAACAGAAGAAAAAGAACCTACCAGACTTATTGGATCGCAAGTTTATAAAAGTACCTGAAAATGGGGAGGGGGACATTACTGTCATGCAGTGGAATATACTGGCTCAAGGCAAGTGTTGAAAAGGATTGTTCAGTTATTATAATTTACCAGATTTTCCACATGTTTATAAGGTATATTTGACATCTAAATTAAAAAATAAATACTCGGAGACATATTAAAATCACACAATATCATATCCCAATTTACAGTTTAGCCATTGTTGTTGTAAGACTAACCACTGGCTTTTTTGTTGTTTTCACAAATTTGTTTCAAATTTTTCCAGGTTTGAGTGGTGGAAATGATAATTTTATTCTCTGTCCACCTGAGGCCCTCTCATGGGAAAATCGACAATTACATATGTTAGAGGAGATTTATAGAGTTGGACCTACCATTCTGTGTATGGAGGAAGTGGACTGCTTTTCATTTCTAGAGGAAAAACTTAAACCACTTGGGTATGAGGGAAAGTGGGTACAAAAACCAAACTCCCCATGTATGGAAATGGAGGGTAATATGGGACCAGATGGCTGTGCATTATTCTACCTCAAAGACAAACTTCAAATGATTGATACTCAACCTGTGAATCTCAAAGACAATGGCAAGGCAACCAACCAGACTGCCCTTGTCAGTAAACTTAAGGTCAAGGACAATGATCACATGGTATATGTAGCTACTGTCCATCTCAAGGCCAAATCTGGTTATGAAAATCTGCGGCACCAACAGGGAAAATACCTGCTAGATCATTTAACCAAGATAGCTGGGTCTGAACCAATCATTGTGTGTGGTGACTTCAATGCAAGTCCTAAAGAACCAGTGTACCAGGACTTTAGTAACAGTGAGCTGGGACTGAAAAGTGTGTACAAAGAAGCATCAGCAGAGAAGAAAGAACCCAAGTACACAACCTGGAAAATCCGAGCTGGAAACAATGGAGAAAATACAGAGAGCTGCAAGACCATAGATTACATCTGGATCAGAGGAAATCTTAAGCTGGCTGCCTTCTGGAATATTCCAGATGATGCCACCATAGGCCCAGATCGTTTGCCTAGCTACAAGTACCCATCAGACCATTTTGCTCTAGCCTGCAAATTAGTGTTTACCTAATTTTTTAATCAATATCCATATATTAAAATATGTTTATTATTTAGTAGCAGTCACTATTTTCACAATTTTACATTTATTTATCAAAATATTTTGATATTGTTGAAGGCTTAGATTATCATGTATTGTTGATATTAATTTTGTTATATATATTTATGTTTCTTCATATGTAACTTTTGATAAATCTTAATTAAAAATAAGTTCAGGATAAAAAAGAGCTGATAAATGAACATTGTGTGTAATGGCGATGATGATGATTATTATTATGATTATTATTGAGTACAAAATGCACAAACTGAGACTTTATTGTTGTCATCAGTTCATTTTTTGAAAAAAAAAGGGGGGGGGGCTATAACTTGAAGAGGCAGTATAATTCACTAACAAACCAGTTATAATGTCTTTGTCTTTTGGGGTTTTTTTTTTTGGGGGGGGGGGGTGTTTATACACTTGGATAGAAAATAAGATTGTTTAAAGTAAAAAGTAAAAGGACCTAGAAATATACATGTAGGTACAGTAAAACATGCTTATAACAAAGTGCCAGGGATCGATGATTCTGATTCGTATAATTGAAACATAATTTGTTATATCCATTAAGTTCACAATATATTTAATAACCATGGGGAATGAAAATCATTTTGCTTTAAACGTCAATTCGTTATAAGCATGTTTGCTTGTATAAGCATGTTTTACTGTAATTAGAAAATGCATGGTTATTTGTAACTTATTAATTATTTATTTGTAGTAGTACGTTATTAATTTCAAAAAATTGTTATTTATAGTCACAAATTGTTATTTATAGAGTCACAAGGTTTCATGAGCTCACCAATATCCTTTATCTATGAATAAAGTTACTTCCTTTAATTTGTTTTGCATTGACTGAATGATAATGATTCGTTTCAAAATGCTATCTGATCCCTAATGTTTAAATACAGCTACAGGAGTTTTTGGCAAACATGTATATTCAATCCATTTAAAGATTTTTCTTAATTAGCCAAAGCCAGCATGTTTACGTACTGTACTCCTTTAAAAAATATGGGATACATGTATATACATGTAAAGGTAATCAAGGCCTACAAACTAATTGCAATGAAAGTTTCCTATATTCTAAAGACTCAGAAACTCATTTTGAAAATAAGATGAAAATGCCTAAAAAGAAAGCTTTCATTAAATATCTAGAATGTATACCGGGTAAGTCACTTACGACAAACAGTATCCGCTGCACCAACCATACAAGTTTGGTCCAACTATAGGTACTAGTGATGCTTACTAAGGAATGGGCCTGCTTCAGAAATTCTGCCAGGCAACTCTCTACAAATTACTGGTCAGATGCAGCTTCTGAAGCAAACTGGTAGTATGCATTCCAAAATACTCAATCTATGCATGGGTAATAAATCATTTAGAAATAATAATAAAGCCTGTCATATGTTGTGGCTAGCTTTTATCCAGAAAAAACTGACAAATTAATTCTCCAAATTTATGTAAAAGAATATTACTACCTAGATATTTTTATAACTTGAACAAACTCAATAATAAAATTTTCTTTTGTTGCTCTTCATTAGAATGGAAATTATTTTATTAAAATTTATCAGTAATTTTGCAAAACATCCCAACAACAACAATTCAACAACAGTCTTCATAATTTTAAAAATATATATTTGATATTTAGGCTAATTATTATAGTGAATATTTGGAAATGTGGATTTTAAGCTGTGGTCCTTAGTTCTGTTGGCATTAATACATTTTGTAGAATGCAAGTTTGTTTTTTGGTTGTATTTTGGCAATAATTAATTCTTTTTTTGAGTTTCTTACCCTGGAGCATTTCTGCTTGAAAGGAAGGAAAGATTTTCCCCAACTCATTTTCCATTTAGAAAACTTAACTGTATATGGCATTCAAATGTTAACCTTATTTAAATGATGTTTCAGTTAACTCTATCATCAATGTCAAGATTTGAACCAATCCCTCCAACACTATCAGAGGTTTATAACATACATTGATTTATACAAATTTAAATAATTTTAATGCCTATCAGTAATTTGTAGACATTAAAATCAATGCATACACATTACAAAATATTATTTATTCAATAAAACAATAATGCTAATCTGTATAAAATTTTCAGGGGGTCAGAAGTCATGAAATGACTTCCTCAAGTGGCTCAATTTCTAGTGGCAAATAAGTATTTTTATACTAAACATACACATCATTTTATTTATGCAATGAATTTTTAATACAATGTAGCTATCCAAGTTATACTGTATACCGGGTGATCTGGGTTGGGGCAGTGTACATTTTATGGCTTGCAAAACCGTTGAATAAAAATATTATAATTGAATTTTCTATCATTAAATGTAAAAAAATAAGAACAATTTCTTCTTCTAAAATGCCTTAAAAATGTACAAAATCAATTGGATTGATTTTTTTGTGGAAGTCATTTGACTATAGACAACATAGGTTATATAATATAAACAAATTTTTCTATACTATCAAATGGTGTGTTACAACTGGAATCAATTCAGTGCTAAGTAATGTTTTATTTTGTCACAGTTTAGGTATGTCTACAGATGAAATTATTACTAAACATTATTTTGCCATGTGAAGAGGACATAGCATACCTTTGACTCTGAAAAATTTATACAAAATTAAACGTACATGTAATAGCTTTTGATATGTTTATATAACACAGTACACTGAACCACAAATGTAAATACATGTATAACAGTATGTGTTATCAAATGTCTAACTTTGAAAAACATTGGAATTAATCATTCAGAATAGGAGAAGTTTTCATTCATACAAGCTACAGATTAAAACCTGGAGAGCTGATTTAGTACACATACAAACAAATACTGAATGTTGGTGGTCGGCTAAGACTGGGTCTACTTGTGAACACAAAACTACACAAAACTATAAATAGGACGGAATGTGAAAGTTCAGGAATATTGAACTTGTTGATTGTGATATTAATCACTGCGCAGCCCCTGAGGTCAGATTGAAGAGAATGGATTTTACGTTGATGGCCAGAAATATTAATCACTGCGCAGCCCCTGAAGTCAGATTGAAGAGAATGGATTTCAGGTTGAGAGCTAGAAAAGCTTGATCTGTTGGACAGCCTCGCAGAAGTTCCTGGATGATGCCAACAATAGTGTACACCTCAAAGTACTTCCTGTTACACCTGAAAGTCAGAACAATAACCAGTGTCCAGTAACCTGTGTCTGTCTAAATATTACAAAGTCAGAACAGTAACCAGTGTCTGTCTAAATATTACAAAATATCATTAATTGGAAATAGGTATAGGAAACGTTCTCCTTTTGCAATATCTTTCACTGAAACATGAATGTAACAATGGAATCGAAATTTGGTCACTTCTCAGAGTAAATGTATTTCTTTTCACTTTAGTTTAGTTAAGCACCATTTCTGATTCATAGGGAAGAAGGACAGATCTATTAAGGTTATCAACCATAAAACTTCAAATCCTAGTTAAACACCTGAATCACATAAATGTGATCAAAAGGAAGGACATCTCCAATACAGCAATACTGTATACTTTATTTAGACAAATAATCTTCAAACACCAATCTACTGTAAACAAATTTGAATCAGTTGTGTTGTTACCTGATCTTAGAGAGTTTTTGTAGGATGATGCTGAGTTTTTCCAGTAGTTTGCTGTCTTGACTGGGAGCTCTCAGCACCATGGCTATTGTCCTGAACCAGTTCTCATTACTACACATCTCAAGGAATGGCTGCTGAAATGGCGAGTCTGTGGACATTTGTAGAAAGATATCCATAGCTGATCCCATAAAAGTCTGTGTACAATGAAGAACATATCATTTAATAACTCTAATTCAGTAATGATATTTACATTTTTTACTGTACGAATTTCAAGTCATAGATCATTATGAAAGAAACATTTTGAATAAGTTGTCTCCCTTGAGCTAGCATTATATCATTACACATGCCATGCTTGATAACAATATTCTAAATATGTAACATTTGAATTTTTGTGGGACTACTGAAACTGAATTTGGATTCATGAAAGGTTTCATATGCACTTGGGATTAGAGAATATGTTTTGTTGTAACATTTAGGTGTAGATATTTTGTAGCTCCATGAGTGGCACTAAAACAAATTATTCTGTTCAAATAAGTCATTTTCTTGAAGAGAAACTCTTTAGCTCTTTTTGCAGTCTAGCAATTTTTATTTCCAGAAGTTCAATTTAAATATTATGGAGTAGATTCACAAAACTGACTTTTGTCTGGACCTGGTTTTCTTGTAATCAAACATGACATAATGTCAACAGTATTTGTATCAAATTTACCTTGTTTACTGGTTTTAAGTACTGAAGAACCACAGGTGTGGCCTGGTAGTACAGAAAGAGTTCTTTGGCAATGTCAGACTTAAGATCATTTCTTAAAACATCAAACACATGAGCCAGAAGGTCAACTACAAAGAAAAATATTGCATAACAATGATTAGCAAGTACAAAAATATTTCGCTGTTTGGTAGTACAATGTATTGTCATGTGTAATGAAATAAAAGTAAAACATTGTTAGATCTAACTCATTATGTTAACTGATCTGTCAAGAGTTTATCAGAAACAAATAATTTTGAATGAGTTAGGTATTAATAAAATTTACAAATTTCACAGAAAATAGACATGTATAGAGGATACTCAATGTTTTGTAGCTGGATATGGAATTTATTTCATGAGTGAGACAGAATTTTTTCATATTTTCATGAGTGCAAAGCATGTGTGAAAATATAAAAAAATAAAATCCTGTCTCACAAGTAAAATAAATTTTCCATATTCAACTACAAAATATTGAATTTTCTGTTTATTACATTTTCTTTGAGTTTTCCTTTGCCTCTGTTTTTTTTGTAACACAGTGTCATAGACTGTGACATAATAGTTGAGAAGTTGAGACGTCATAGCTTAGGGACTGTGAGATTGAAAACATCGTAACATAGATTTGAATTTTTTTTTGGAGAAACTTTAGCAGTTTTAGTGTCTGTCAGGATGAGTTTACTCTATCTTTTAACAGGCCAGGGAGAACATTGTATTTTTTACAACACTCTGCCTGAAAGCAAGGCAAATTTCTAGTTTTGATGCACTTCTGATATTCTTTCACACTCTGACAAAATATCACTTTGATATTCTTTCAAACTGTGACAAAATATCACTGATATTTTTTCACACTGTGACAAAATATAACTTTTATTCAATAAATAAATTACAGTATTTCACTGTTGAAAATGTAATAAATATATAGATTCCTTCTAAGTCTTCAATTACCTTGGCTAAGAGTTTTCAGAATGATGAGAGATGACAAAAGTCGGACATGGAGATTCTGGCTGCGGAAGTAAATGCCTTCTTTTGATTTGTCCAGTTTGACAGGAGAACAAGGAGTAAATTCTGATGGACTTTTCTCCGACTCCGAAAATCGCACAGTCCTAGCTCTGTACAGCTCCTCTCCTAACCGTCGTAGTGTGGATGATAATCCACTCTTCTGAAACAGACATCACACCTCTTTTACAACTTCTAGAACAACTTGATGTGTACAGTCATTCAAGTTACACATGCATTTAAAATAGACTGATAGTAATGCAATATAAGATAGCTATATTAAGTTTCACATCATTTCTTTTTAATTACCTGCTGTCCTGCACAGTTTTCCACATGCACAAGAGCCCAGTAAATAAACTGAATACAAGGGAGAGATATCTTTAAATTCTGGCCTGGAAACTCCCTTAACATATCTACAGCTGAAGGTAGGATCTGAAAATTCATTGAAGATCACTTTAGTCCACAAATTACTACAAGCAAAGTAATTGTAATTTATAGCATCAAGATTGGACCAGATTTCAACCTTCATGATTTTGTCTTGAAGATATTCTGGTGAGAGGAAGTGTTCGAATGGTTTTCCTGGAAGATTTGACACAGCACATCTCAGGTGAGCATCACTGACCCAGTCCAGTAAAACTCCAGTCACATCAAAACAGGCTGCAGTCTACAATCAAGAAAAGATAAGCAGATACATGACATTTGTTTCAAAAGTACTGCAAATCCATTCTTAACTGAATACAATTTCATACAAAAACAAACATTCTGAGAGTATTGCATTAGCAATACTAGTCCCCTACCGGCAAGTGTAATCTGGTTCCCGTTAAAAATTGAAAATGCCATAATTCCGTCAAAAATCAATGAAGCAGGACGAAATGCAAACTTGGTCTATAACTAATCAAGGTAAAGTCACATACCAAAAATCAGGTCAATATCTGAAAGCGTTTAGAAGAAAATTGCGGAAAACCCTTAAAAATTGAAAAGGCCGTAATTCCGTCAAAAATCAATGAAGCGGAACGAAATGCAAACTTGATCTGTAACTCATCAAGATACACTTACATACCAAAAATCAGCTCAATATCTGCAAGCGTTTAGAAGAAAAGTGCGGAAAACCAAGTGGGACAGACTGACAGACAGACAGAGGGACAGACGAACAGACAGACAGACGGACGGACAGACTCAGAGGAAACCTATAGTCCCCTCCGGTTTCACCGGTAGGGGACTAATAAACTCAATAAGTGAATATACATATGCATACAATCTAATTTTTCCAATCTGAATACCATCGGTTCCATGAAAATTAGCTGGATTAGACAGAATCCAGAGTGCAGGGAGAATGTTTGAGATTTATTTCTATTTTTTTTTTCACAATTTTTGCCATTTGTTTTACTCACAAATATGATGCATATGTGGCAAAATATTAATAAATGATTAAATCCTTTCCAGAAATTTATTAAGAGTTACCGGTAATAAATGACCCACTGTTTAAATAATAAGTTTCTCTTTTTCATTCATAAAGTTTGAGATTTCAAACTCAACGTGTCATGTAAACACAGTTGAAAGAATCATTTATATCATTCAAAATCTACCGTACAAAGTGAAGGTTTTGCAAGTCAAACAGCACATTTAACAAAAACACATTTATGATTTGAAAATTATTGAAATGATATTGAAATTTTTTAGATAAACATTCACAACTTCCCTCCAATGTTAGGGTGCCATTTTAAAATTGAAAGATTGAGGCTGATCCCAATTTATATTTTGATTTGTAATCAGTGTATTGTTATCAATTTTATGAGTTAAAAGTAAGTAAAATGAGTAAGTAATTTGCATTTAACTACTGTAGATTCCTTATTTTTCGCGAGTACTTGTTATCGCGAAATGGCTCTTTAACGTCAAATCACAAGAATAATAATTCACGAGAGGATGGTTGATCAAGAGATTTTACATTGGTTTCAGCACCATAAATATAAAAGTGAGTATTTTTATTTTGCAAGTGGTACTTCTCGAAAAATTACGATAATTAATTCCTCACATATACTTAGGATCCTACAGTAGTGCATATATGGAACTAAATGTTATGTTTATTTAAATGGGTCGTGTCACCATTGGGTTTCACTTAGCATCCTGTCACTTACATGAATGCAAGCAAGCACATCAGCCATGCCAGGTGTTAATATTAATAAAGTTACTTATGTAATGCTGTGTGGCCAGATTAAAGGAAATAATTACAGTATATTATGAGCAGTTGGGACCAATACTGCTGTTAAGATTACAGAATAAGCAGTATCCAGAATTTCTTATACTGCATTTGTTAAAGAAGTACAAGGGACTAAAATTTATGGCCAGAATGGACAAAATTCCAGAGTACTCAAATTCTGGAGTAGAAAATCATACTGTATATTGTAGCTGAGGTTGTCAGAAAATTTACCATGACTACTTGTTTTCTATACTTCTTGTTTTTCATAAATATACAGTCAGCTGATGAGTACTAATGTTTTATCTAAAAGAATTTTTTTTAATGTTTGACCTTTTGAACTTTCTGTTTCATTTTTTCTTCTGCCTCTTTAGGTTTTTGTTGCTTTGGGACAGCATTTCCCACAGACATTGCTGCTACCTCCATTTCCTTCTGTCTCTGATCAAACTCTTGCTTCCTCTGTCAACATAAAACAATAGATCTAGTCATTTTACATGCTCAAATCTGAATCTAGGTTAAAAACCTATACTGAAAAATCTCCTTTATACTTTTAAATGATCCACTCTGTACATTTTTTCACAACCAACCTGCAAATTAGTCAGTCTGGCTTGAACAGTGACTGCCTGCTTTTCCAACTTTTCATGCTGGCTTTGTAGGGACTCAAACTAGAAAAATACAAAATAACCAGAGATCTTTGGAAACATCATTGGCAATTAAATTGTTATTCTCAATTAATAATTATACATATCATCTGATGTATATAATCACCAATTCAACATGATGTTGAACAGTTGCTTTTACCTCTTTTTTAAGTGCATCATTTGCTTGTTTCAGTGTTTCAAAGTTATCCTTCAATCTTTTGTTTTCTTTACTTTTCTCCCTTAGTAAAGTTTCTAATCTGAAAACCTCTGCCTTGTGTTTCTACAACATAAATTTCACTGCAACTAATATATACATATGTATATGTACCAATATGTCCTTTTAACATGAGAATTAGGCAAATCTGTACATGTACATCTATATAGTTTAACATTTAAATTTTTCCTTCGTTAATCACCTCCTCCACTGCTTGTAGTTTATGTTTGATTTCATGTTGTGCTATGGTCTGTATGTTTTGAGAAGAAATGGATACCATCCGTTCCCTCTCCTTTAACTTTTGCTCCCTCTCATGAAGGTTTCTGTTTTCTGCCTTTTCAAATCAAATATGTACTCTTTTTTTACTTGTACATTAAATAATTTTTAAAAAAAGGAAAGTTATAAATAAATAGACATATTTAAGTTATCTTTCTCTACCATTGTAACAAAATATCTATATTAAAAAGAAACTAAACAAGAAATACCTTTAGCTTTTCACTGATGACTTGTAGCTCTTTGTAAATATCTCTGACATTTTCATTGCTTATGTTTTGATATTCTTCAACAGAAAAAGGACAATATCAAACAGAACTCAATATAGAACTCACTATGGACAGTAAAGGTGTCACTGCATGATCCTAATGAATAATAGGAAGTCATCTCCCATTCCATAATGATCAAACAGTTCATATGTACCAAAATATGTTTCAAATTTGTTTCCTGTCAGGTAATTGTCAAGGTTGGCACATATGTATAAAATAAGATGTAAAAAAACAAATGATGAATTGTAAGTAAAAATACATGTACCTGGACACATTGCAGAAAATATATTTGTTAGTAAAGAAAAAAACAGCATGATTTGTGAAATGATTTTTGCTCTAACTAAATGGCAGCTTTACCTTCCTCTTCTGATTCATATTGTTCCTTGGTTTTATGATGACGCTGCTTTCTCCTGCGATGTTTTCCACTGATTTCATGGAGGTAGAAGTCAGAAAGACTATCTGATTCTATAATACGACCCTGACTGTTATCAGTGGCTGCATTGATTGGTGTGATTGTTGAGTCTGCAAAATAGAACAGCAATGTGTACAAAATCAGAGTTCATTAAAAGCTTAAAATCCACAAAACAGGCTACCGTCAATAAGTTTAATAAACTTAACTACAGGCATTATCAATATTTAACTAATTCTCAAACAATAACTTTGTAAAATTACCCAAATCACTTTCTCCTGACAATTCTTCTTTACGTGGTCTTGATCTTGGCTTACTCATCTGAAAACAGACAGGTGATATAATGAATTATGAACGTTATCTGTATCAACTCTGTATCAACTGTACAAGTCTGAACAAGAATATTTTCATCAGATGAAATTAATTTCACTTCTACGCTCAACTCAGATAAAAACATAATGATCATATTTGAAAATATCAAAATTTACCACTTATTATTAAAAAATATCCTCCGCTAAATTTTAAAATTACATTTCAACACTGCTCAAGACACAAAATAAATTTCTGTTTGTTTTGATCGCCATTTTCAAATTTCGTGCCATTGACAATTAGCTTGATCGTCAACACATTCGTGTGTACATTAAAAAAAAATCTTAGGATTTAAAAAAAAAAAAAAGAAAAATACTTTAAAAATAATCATGGTTACGACTGGGAGTTTCTAATATATACGTAAGGAACGAATGCTCCGACAAACACTCAGTTAAATATTCTTTCTCCATGCCTTCTCTATTTTGTACAAGTTAACAACTGTCAATGAGGCAATCGAAAGTGAAAGAAGGTTGTCGAACAGAAACGAAAATGTTTTCTCTGTCAAGTTTTGTGGTGTATTTAGCTGGAAAAAGTCGATTAATGCCTCTAAGTATGTAAACATGATATCACTACTAAAAGATTTTTTTTTTGTTTTCACGTGATATTAGGATATCCGTAGTCATTCTCACAAAATATATCACACGAAAAAAATCAGTCAACTTGTTTACGCAACAGAAAAAAATAAATCACTGTCAGTATTGCCTAGCAGTTCCAGTCCAGTTGAAATTAAGCCAATCATTGTTAAATTCATATGACCGTAAGTTTCAATTGAATGCCTAGATAATATGTTTTATGGTGTGACCGTTTGGGCGAGCACAGTTGCACCATCAAAAAAACCTTTGTACACAGCTTACACTTCAGTCTTGTAAACTTAGATTCGCCTCTTCAAACTTGCAAACTTCCGCATTGCACAAGACACAGTCTAGACTGCGATGTCACATGACGTCGGAATTCACGGAGACAGCCGAGCATCTGGTTGAACTAGACTACAGGCCTTTTGCAGTTTTTAATGAAATATGTTGTATAGTAAATGCAATTATTTTTTTTGTTAATTTTAGGCTCTCAGCAAACTGCAGGCCTTTGATATTTTATTATATTTTTTTTATTTTCTCCATTATCGCATGGAATCCAGGTAGTGAGGAAATTCTAGGAAGGTTTTACACTAAAATTTGCCTGACGTATATGTCATTCAGAATTTCCTCTGTTCTTACATGCTAGTCTATTGAGCTCGCTTCGCGAGCGGCGCTTTGCACAGTTTGCTGCACTCACTATTAATGCACAGGGATCTGTATTTTTTTGGGGGAGGGGGGTTAGAATAATTTTGTGTCTTGGGACAAGCCCTCAACTATCCCATATAGTTGCAAAATAGCAAATCGGAGTGGATCGCCACAGTTACACTCATGATAAGGCACTTTCCAGTGTCCAAAGTCATTCTTAGGGTACTCTACATAATAATATGTCAGTCAATGAAAAAATTAGGGCAAGCACATTTCAATATTTGTTCATAATATAGATAAATTCTACACCTCTAAAATGAGAAATTGGCCATCTCCTTTAATTTGCAGACTGCTAAGACAATGGCAGCACCATTTTTAGCAGAATCTGTGGCCATCCTTTATTTGCCTCTTATAATATCATTTTTTTCATTCAATTTTTAGGTCACCTGACTCACTGAGGTGAACTATTGCTTTCATTTTTGTCCTTCGTTATGCGGTGTCCATCTTGCATCGTGCATTGTGCATAGTGTGTTAACATTTATACATTTTCAGTGTCTTGTCTGGAACTGCTGAACCAATTTCAACCAATTTTGGTATATGGCATTTATGGGAAGGGGAGCAAAAGTTTTGAAATTCATGCCCCCACCCCTTTGGGCCAGAGGATGGGGCTTAAATCATCAAATTTAATGAAATCTTTAAAAATCTTTGTCTTTACTTTTGGACAACAAGCAGTCAAACAGTTGGCATTAAGCAAATAAACTAAGTGCATGCTTATGATGAGCATTGGTGTCTTTTCTGAAATTGTGTATATTATCATTAGGGCTGTATCAGGATATCGATATATCATTCGATACATATCGATATTCAAGAATGTATCGTATCGAAGAAATAACTTCCAATACGTATTGGGCAGGCAGTTTTTCTTATAATTCTGTGAAAAAGTTAGGAATTTCAATCACCAAAGATTATATTTGACTGTATTAAATTTAAACAGATCAATAATGATATGAACATTAAGGAGATAGGATATCTTAGATAATTATTATAAAATGCATGTTGGTTTTATAGTCATTAAAAGATTCCAATATATTGCATATATAGCTTTATAAAATATTGTATTGTATTGAAATTTTTTGCTCAATACATAGCCCTAAATATCATGGCCCTGACTCAGGGGTTCTGATGTTAGGGCAGGGCTCTATTGATTATTTAGTAAAAATGCATTAATTTATTGAAAATCTTCTTCTCTGCTCCTGGGTTATTAGCTGATAAACTAACTGCATATTTATGCTGCAGAGCAAGGGAGCCAAATCCAAAGTGTGAATTTCACACCCCCTGGGTCAGGGGTTGAGGTATAAGGGTGGGGCTCTATTGATCATTTATTACTTTGAAAGTCTTCTCTGCTCCTCAGGGCATCTAGGAGGTGAATAGAGTACAAAGTTGTAATGAGCAAGAGTGTTTTTACCAGACTTGTGAAATATTGTTGACCACTGGTTTCAGTGTTCTGGTTCATGGCTAGGCTCTGTTGATCTTGTAGGGAAATGTGTACTCCACTGAGAGAAGTTATCCCATTTGCTATTCACCTATGATAATTAATCACTGTAAATTATGTCAAATTTAATTTAACGACATTAATTCGTTATAACAAATTTTAGAATTTGTTTAAAAGAATTTAATTTCTTATTTCGAATTTTAGAATTTGTTTAAACGAATTCAATCTTTTATAACAAATTTTTGAATTCGTTATAATTCAACAAATTTGTTATAACAAATTTAATTTGTTATAATAAATTAAATTCGTTCTAACAAATTTGACAATTCGTTGTATTGAATAAAAAAATGTTTTGGGATAGGTTCTAAATGGACTTTCTTAGTTTGTGGCAGAGAGATTCTGTATTTTTTTTTAAAAATCTTTTCAAGTAAGTTGTAGCTACTTACAACTCTTTGTTATAAGCCATAGTGTTGTATATGCCTTATATAGCACTATATATATATAGTGCTTAGCCACTATTTTGCTATGAGTGTAAAAAGGACTGGGGGGTTAAGAATATTTTTACATGGGTCCATTAAAGTTTCTTTCAATAATGTGCAGATTTCAACTCAAATATTCTCCTTTTGTCCACATTTTTGTTAGAGTTTGCTGTGCTCACATGGAATATCTTAGTGTGGTTCTGGACCCTTTGAACCACCCCCTTTTTTTGTACACATGTTTGATAGAGCTTGCTGTGCATTGCTATAGATTTTTAAAACAGTGAAAATTTTAGTGTAGGTTTGAATTCTAACCCTCCCCCCCCCCCCCCCCCAAATTGAATCTATCTATGCATCATCAAAGGTTTAATTTAATTTGTTTGTATAAGATTAGTGCATTGTCATCATATTTAGTAAGAGTGTTAGGGTGTACTGGAGAGTATCCTCCCTTGTGGTCTTCCATAAATAGTTACAAACAGTGAAAAATAAGGGAGGTTCAATCAGTAGAACAGGCATTCAGTAACTTGAAGGAACTTAGATAAATTTCATCAAGCAGGTAAATTACACAATCAGTGTTTGTAACATGCTTGAAGCAGGTTGATGTCAAAGAAAATTTTATCAAATAAGGCCATTCCAAGTTTTTTCTATGTTTAGCATCTGTGTGCGCCTTGGCACTCGTATCAGAAAGAAAACAAACAAAATCAGGAGTCCTGAAATTGAGCATTCTAATCAAAATCTATGAATTGTGTCAATTCCATTAAATATTTGTCGACAATATGTCATATTAGGTATATTTTAAGCATCTAATACTTTCATTTTGCTAAAAAATAGATCTTTATACCATATGTGAAAAATATATCAAAGAAATCAAATCCTCTGAAGACATCATTTTATGACTATAAAGTTTGTGTTTTTTGTGGGTTTTTTGTAAATAGGTAGGTAGGTTTTTGAAAGATGGGTGGATGCTAAACAGAGTAAAAACTTGGAATGGCCTAAGGCTTTGATTGGAAAGAAAAACCAGTAAAACAAAAGAAATTTGTTAGCACTCATTTTTTTTTTTTTTTTTTTTTTTTTTTTGATTTATTAGTTAATGCTTCAATGGTAATCTTTGTGCAGATGAAAATGAACAAAAATTTTACCATGTTGTACTTATGCTGTGTTGGAAAATGTTTGATTTTAAGTTGTTGTTTTTACATTACAGGTAACAGGGCATTGTTTGTTCCTCATAATAGGTCACATACTATTCCTATTCAGTTACTAGGAATGGTGAGGTCATTTGTGCCACCTTTGACCTATGACTTTCACAAAGGAATGATGGGAAGAATTGGAGTTATTGGGGGTTGTAGAGAGTGAGTTTATTTATTTATTTTTTTTATTTTTATTTTTTATTTTTTTTTTATTTTTTTTTTTCTTTTGTCATTTTGAATTTTATACAGTTTTCATTTTACCATGTTTTCTAGGCAAAATATGCTTCTTTTAACATTGATATATTTGCTTGACTTTCAGTTTCAATATCATTTAGTTAATATCAAGAAATAGGAAACAGAAAAGTATGAACAACTAAACATATGCAACTATATATATATATTTTTTGCCCTTTACATTGTTTTACCATTTATTTGTAGGTACACTGGAGCTCCATACTATGCTGCTATATCGGCCTTAAAATTAGTAAGTAGAAAGACATCAGTAGCATATGTATAATTATTTTACTCTTTTGACTGCAAATTCTTTGAAATTGTTCATTTAGGTATAAAACTCTAGACCAAATCTCCCGCGGACAATCTCATTTTGAACCTCAGTTCTGTCAACTTCTGAAACAAAAAAAAATGACTATAAGTATTAAAAATAATTTTAACAATAAAATCTTTTGATTTTCACATGCTTTCTAATGAATGGTATTTCTATTGTAGGGATGTGATTTGTCTTATATATTCTGTACAGAGGGAGCTGCTACAGCCATCAAATCCTACAGCCCTGAACTCATTGTTCTCCCTTACCTGTATGTAGAATGTACAAATCTTACAGTCCTGAACTCATTGTTCTCCCTTACCTGTATGTGGAATGTACAAATCCTATAGCCCTGAACTCATTGTTCTCCCTTACCTGTATGTAGAATGTATAAATCCTACAGCCCTGAACTCATTTACTCCCTTACCTGTATGTAGAATGTACAAGTCCTATAGCCCTGAACTCATTGTTCTCCCTTACCTGTACGTAGAATGTACAAATCCTACAGCCCTGAACTCATTTACTCCCTTACCTGTATGTAGAATGTACAAAATCTATAGCCCTGAACTCAATGTTCCACCTTACCTGTATTTAGATTGTAGAAGTACTGGTACATAGATTTCTGTGGAATTAATCCATCAAAGTACATTATGACATGTCAGAAAATGCATCAATTTATTCCATATCAGTATGAAAAGCATATCATTAAAAGATGATTATTTAACTTTTCAAATACAGGTTCCTGTTCCTGTTTTTTTTTTCAAATAATTTCTAACATTAGCCTATGACATTAGTGACCTTTGACCTCTGCTCTGTAGGGACAGCACTACTGCTGGTCAGGATATTGGGAGTTGGATACAGAGACTCCATGTCCTGGTGATAGGGCCAGGGCTGGGGAGGGACAAGAAGATACTAGGAAACACTAAGGTATCAGATTGATCTAAGCCACAGTTACAAATGCATGGCTATGTTAAAGCTGTCCGCATGATTAAAATAAATTGAAACATATCATGGCACTGCTAGCTAGATTTTGATTTTGATTTATAAGAAATGTTTATTAATACAGACAATTTGCTTAGAAGATTGTAAGAGGCACAAATCAGCTTTTGTGTTGTATTGTCACATGCCTTGATTGATTAATTGACATACTGCAATGTATATTTTATCAAGTGTTATTCACATATTGCTTAGATGCAAGTGATTAACACTCACTTTTTGATGTAATTTTTGTTACATAAATGAACTCATTCTTTTGTATCTGAAAAATGCCTGAGTCAGGCTATAGTTTGTTTACAAAATACTTTGAGCATTTCAACTTATCCTTGCATTTTAGGGTATTTTCCACTTTGCATTACAATTTATACATGAGAGACAATAAAATATATCTGCCGGCTCAAGATTCAGTTAGAAATCATACTATTTTCATAGATTATCACAGAATATCTCAGTTAATAATCAATACCAATGCTATTTTGTTATTTGTATACTGTAGATTCCTAAATGAATTAATTATCGCGTAATTATGCGAGAAGCAACAGTCGCGGAATAAAATTACTCGCTTTTATTTTGATGGCATTGAAATCCACGTAAAATCTCTAGATCAACAATCCACTCGCGATTTACTGTTCTCGCGATTTGACGTCTAAGGGCCAATTAGCGATATTAAGTACTCTCATAAAATAAGGAATCTACAGTATATAAGTCCTGCTTCTAACTTTGGACATGTAGCTGGAACATCTCAAATTTTCATATTTTGTTATTTATAACACTGAAAATCAATTTATAGAAAGAAAATAAAATATTGTTGTGAATATTCAGTTATAAAATAGCACTCTCAGGCTATAAAGAATAATTTAGACATAAAAATACAATAGCAAATATACTTTTGGTATAAAATAAGTCTCAAGATTATGACATTTTTCTTGATGTGAGCTCAACTTTGCAGAGTCCTGCCAATTTATTCCATTGTGAGATCACAACAAGTTAGTTTAGTGAAGTGACTCCGTGGAACACATAATATTTTACTGGTAGCCTGACCTTTACACATGTAACTGACCTCAGTATTGCACATCACAGCATTTCCACTAATCCTTATACTTATTTACATGTGGCTGATATTAACAATTTGTTTTGTTTTTATTACCTCCCTTGGACTGGGCAGCTTTAATAAGAAATTGTACTGTGATTTTTCAGGACATAGTGATTCAAGCTAAAGAACAAGGCCTACCTATGGTGATTGATGCTGTAAGAATTCTTGATTTTGCAATAAGTATTAATCAGTATGCACAATGTAGTTGTCTCCCTTTATAGTAAGTTACATTGTATTCAGAAGAACTTTATTAAATATAAGTTCACAAGGTTGTACAGATGTATATCTCTAAATATTATCAAGTTTTTTTTTTATATTTACTCATTCTCACTTATTTACTTGCCTGATTGAAATTCTCTTCACTTGAAACTGAATAAAAGGGAAAAAAACATTTATTTCAACGAACAAGTAACTATAATATCTGTAATAGGGTCATAAGGGTATATAACAAGGAACAGTTACAAATATGCCTCAATTTAAGCCATTTTGTAAGCCAATAAAGAGGTGGTGAAGAAAGAACAATATCGGAATATGTCTCACCTCCACCCACCTTCAACTAGAAATTCTTTGTGCTATTCTATACATGTATACTGTGCAGGTACAAGTATGCATTTTTGAGTGTGTCTTTTTTTCTGGTACAGAATTATAGTTCTATATCAACCAATCTATTTACAGGATGGTCTTCACATGATTACAGAGGACCCTTCCATCATTACTGGGTATAAAAAGGCCATTCTTACTCCAAACAAAGTGGAGTTTGAAAGACTGTTTGAAAAAATAGTAAGTCAATGTTTGGTATTCGAAATCTGTCATGCTTGGTTCTCCAAAGATTTCCCTTCTTAATTTTGAAAGTCAACTCCCCCTACCCTTCTTTATAGCTCACCTAAACCAAAGCTCTAAGTGGGTGTTTCTGATAGAAGTGTGCCTGCCATCTGTTTTTCTATATATCTGTTCTCGGTATCATTTTTTTCATTTTCAACTTTGTCTCAAAAACAACCAATTTTGCCACAAAACGTCCTTTGGTAAAGGGGTTCAAGTCAAGTTTGTTCATATGAAGGATCCCTTATTAGAGGAGGTAGGAAAGGTATGTTAGAAATAGGGTGGCAGTTCATTTGGATTCAAACTTGTTCATATCATGGCTTAAATTAGGGCTTATAATATGTATATACATTAGAATATATACACTGTACTAGAATTGGGGGAAACATTTCTTTAAGTCTTCTCCAACAGGAATAGTAGGCTACAGTCATACAAAGTCATGTGCAAGCAGCAACATATGCAGTATTGTAAACATGGTTATGTTGAGGAGTTTAAAGTTTTACTATTAGGTTTTTACTAATAGGTAAAAAGATATTAAAATCTTCCATCTTAAGTTGTTAGTAGTTAAAAAATACTATATTTTAGTTAAAATATTAGTAGGTCTAATTAGATTTCAAAAATAGAAAGAACAAAACTTCGTTAATGCCAGTTTAAACATGCATAGGATTGTTTTTACTCTCATTCTGAGCACACTAAATAATCTAAAATTGAATTACTAAAATCAGAAATGACCCTCCACAAGGGGAGAAGTGAGAGTTTATTTTGGTCAGTGAGCATTAACTGTGGGTGACTCAGGGGGCTGTAGCTGATTTAGGAGACAGTTTCACAGATATGGACTCTCATTTTGTCCAAATTAAGGTTGATGAGAATTTTTCTGCCCATCTAACTCAGTGGAGTTGTGATCATTAGATGGTGACAGGCGAATAATTCAGGAGCTAAGATAGGGCCCTGTAATTGATGAGATTAATAATTAATCAGGGAGGTGACTATCAATCATTTAGTTTATTGGTCACCCAGTGGGAGAGAGCGCAGAGGGGAGGATCAATAAATTTTGGCCCTGATTAAAAAAGTTTGTCTGACTTTGTTTCATAAAAAGAGATGAAATTTAGAAAACAATTAATACAGGATAGTAAGATTTAGGGTACTGATATGAGATTTCTTCAGTACTAATCATCAAATTGAAGGGCTTATTTGGGATAAAAAAAAAAGGGTTTTACATCTATATTTAAGCAACTTTTTAAAAATTAATCAGCTTATTTTGGGGTTGTTTTTTTTTTCTTTAATCAATTTTTTTTTTCTATATGGTGGAATCATATCCTCTGTAGTATTTATTTTACATTCCATTTATTTTTGTTGGGAACCATTTGTTGGCACATTTAATTTAATGTATTTTTAATAAAAAGGTGGATATCTGTACTAAGTACAGTAATAACAAGGGATTACATAATTTCTAGCTGTAATTGTATTGATATACAGGAATGAACTATAAACATTTTGTATGTTTGGGTGTATTAAAAATCAGTGCCATATGTCTTGAAATGCGGAGAGAAAATGATTTATGTGTTTATTATTCTAGAGATGCTATAGGGTATTGAAATAAACCTTATGTATTCTAAATCTGTACATCTACTTGCCAAGTATTGAGGAGGTGACAAATGTCTTTACCAAACAGTGCTCTGGAATTCTTCATAGTGTTTTAGGTGCCAGAAATGAGAATGAAAATTAATAAAGATCAAACACGTCAGAGATATAAATATTTACCACAGTATCATTCCCTCTGTGAGGGTAAATAAACAAAACTTTACTTCCTGTCCATTATAAATACATTACAGATTACCGACACTATGACATTATCTGGGGTTTGTGTAATTATCATTCTGTTCTGCACATTAAAATGTCATATTATAATAATTAACTGTCAAATATCACATACCATTTGAAATCAATATCCTTATTAATATTTTTAAAATTTGAGCTAGACTTAAAAGTAGAGATCCAGGTTATTTGGTTACAAATAATTATTTTTACTTTCTCAACAAATATTGTAGAAAAAGGGAACATGTAGTTCGATTAAAATGCTATTAACACCAATATTTAGGTTGGACACAAGCCTCATGGGACAGATTTGGTGGGAAACGTGAACACCCTCAGTCGTAAAATGGGGAACCTGACCATCGTACAGAAGGGGGAGGATGACATCATCTCCGATGGCGACAATGGTGAGTTTCCTAATTATGGGAAGTCGTAAGACCATTCTATAGTATATTATGTAATTCCTGGGCTGTTTTTATTTCTTTATCCTCAGCCATAATTACATTTTTTGCTAATTTCGGATTTATCATCACAATACAGTAAGATTCTACTACCCACTCCACAGCTGAGCCCAGTAGCAGTTAATCACCAGTATCTGTAATATCTCTGACAGTTTAGAGTAGAATGGAGGAAATTCTGGCAAAGCTCACACCTGAGTCCTTTCTCTATAACCCCTGGACTGTGTCATAAAGTCTCATTATACACTCAAATCTAATTAGTATAACATTGTAATCATACAAGTAATTGATTTAGCCTCTTTTGCAGACACATTTACTCAGGTTTTATTCTCTGTGAAATGTTCTAAGATAAAACAGCTGATATTGTGAGATAATTCTAACACAATTTAAGGCCAATGTGACAATATTTTTGTCCTGGGATACTTCAGAGCTGCTTTTATCAGGTGAATTTCTCTAAAAAGCCTGCTCTGATGAAATGTTTATGTTTGCTGACAACAGATGTGAGGAGAGGGACCCACCACCAATGTTGTCCGTTCCTTGCTGTCAATAAGAATCCAACAAAAAACATCCACATATGCTGTTAGGGCACTAATGACTTTATGTAGGATTCATTTGCAGTGAAAACAGATTATGATAGACATTGGCAGTAACATATCAGATTTGGAAGGTTAGGAATGCCATAGAAGCATTTATAATTCTTCTCACTGGCAGACTTCTGAAGAAAAAAAATTATCCTCATCAAATGCCTCTTGAATTTTTGGAAAACAATGAACAACAGGTGCATGTACAAGTATTTTCTGGGGAGCAGCTATTATTAAAAGCTTCATTTGAAAAAAATGTTATTTGCGAAATACATGTAATAGGTTTCTGTATATTTCAACCTCAGTTACTTAGTATTTCCCCAATGCAAGTGTTAATAAAATTTATAGGTATATGCAACACTAGAGTAATTTAAACCTGTTCATTAAGGCACAATATTTTAATTCAAGATGATGATGTAAAGGATGTACATTCATTTAGTTAATTTTTTTAATTCTAATTGAAAAATATGTTTTAAAAATTCATTTCGTATATATGAGGTAATTAGAAAAAAAACTTACATGTAGCAGCAGAAAAATCATCAGTACTAAATGACAAAAAAAAATTCAGCTCAAGTCCTAAAACTCAAGAGATATTAAGGAGAATTGGTATATAAAGGTGTGGAGTGTATCAAATTACCAATAATTTTTGCCAAGAAGATTAATATGTGTTATATGCAAGACATGAAATTTTCACTGATGTGTAATTTCTAAACCATTTAACCTTGAATATTATGGATTGCAACATTTGTTGCAATAAGTCATAATTACGCAGATTGAGTATTTTTCATTAATTTTGTTGTTTTCCACCAGTAAGCATCTGCTGATGAGAGATGCTGCCATTTTACCATGCCAGGCCTCAGACTTCTTCACGAATTGATAGATATATTTTCTCATTCCAAGACTTGTAAAAAATTGGTTAAGCCATCCTTTTGACAGATGGAAATTGGTTGATTTGATCTATGTATAAACTCTGTTAAAATGTTTTTATGACAATTAAGACAGAAGAAAACATATGGTAGGTTATCAGGAATTGCCGCCAAGAAACATAGGATTATCACCACAGAAAGCCGTGAGAAGATGGGGAAAGTCATTTGATCAGATTTTATAATGATAGTTGATAGCTGTTTATTTTATATCTATATCATTTTTATAAGATTATGTTGTGATAAACTTCTCCAGTTTATAAACCAGTGGATTTTTTTTTTCTTGGAAAGCACCCACAGAAACTCTTTGAAATAGTGGCCCTTTAATACTTTCACATCCATGGATTTCATTTCATTTGCGTACAACATAAATTCTGTTCAGTACAAAAAAATTCATTGGTTTAGAATACTGTAGACATGCTTTTTTCCTGGGGGTCATAATTCCGTGGAATCTCATTTTCTGTTTAATCCGCTAGTAGAAAATTACGCAGATTTCTCAAACTGTCACTATATGCCTTACATGTATATTAAGTATGTTTGGAGAAATTTCCGCGGAAAATTTGTGACCGAGTACATAGTGTAAATTAATACAACGCGGAAAAAAGTACTTCTACAGTATATGAAATGTATATAATATTAATAGAAAGATTAGCAATAAAATCAATCATTTCAGAGTTTGATTGATAAAGAATTTTTTTTTTTCTTATTTAGAATTGGTTGAAATTGGTATTGCAATTTTATTTGCAAGAATTTTATTTGTGCATATAAATTTCATGAGAATGTCTCAATGGTAAAATAAAGTCCTTGTCACATAATGGAAAGTAACTCTACTTGCTCATAATGTTGAGGCCCTGCTAATAAATGCTATAAATTTGGCATGCAAAAGTAGTCTTATGAAATATAGATGATTAACTGTATGTCTCCTATCATATGACCATGCATATATATTCACTAAAATCTGGCGATACTCTTTGAAATCAAGGTCCTATTGAAATATCCTTAGTATAGTGAGTAAGGAGTAGATTTGACTTCTATTCTTATGATTTACTTTTATAGCGCTGGTATGTACCGCTGAAGGATCACCCCGGAGATGTGGTGGGCAGGGTGATCTCCTGTCTGGAGCTCTGGGCACATTTACCCACTGGGCCCACCGAGCCATGGAGAACTCTGTAGAAAAGTAAGCAATAACATAAATTTACTACTGTATACAAGGAAATTTTTTGCCCCAGTTTTATTTTTGCCCATTTTGCCATTTTCACAAGTGGGTGAATTTAAAATGGTGAAAATTCAATAAAAACATGAACTCTTTAACAAAACTGTGTATGGATGACTTTAAAACAGGACGAAATTGTAAGTGTAAAAGGCCAAAAATAAAATGGGGTGAAAATAACCTGTATACAGTATACTGAAAACGTATAACATTTTGTGGTATATTCTATTTAGCGCCTTTCACAGCTTCCACTAAATCAAGTACAGCCCTTAATGTCTTGTATGTACATGTATATATTTATGTATATCTATCATGTTCAGTAAGCTCTAAATCAAATCTATGCCAACTTGTAAAACCAATTTCCTCTAAAATATCGTACATGCAAAATATCACACATTTACAGTTTTACCATTCAGAAAGTTAGGGTGTAGAGTAAAACATAAAAAAAATTGGGTTTTTTAAAAAAAAAAAAAAAAAAGGTTGTGCCAAAAACATTAGGAACCTCTAGATAAGTTTTCAGGGGTGGATTTTCATGACAGGAAAGGTTATTTTGAATAAATTTAATGGACCCTTAGTGAATCAACATCTAGTAGACAGTGATTTACTCTAGCCTTCACAGGGTCACTGGCAGATTTAGAGCCCCCCCCCCCCCCTTTTTGTTTCCAAAAATATATATAAGATTTAATCAATCAGTTTTTTGATGTGGCCTCTGGGCCCCCACCCTGACCTGCAACTGGTCAGCCCCCCTGTTCAAGAATCCTGGATCTATTGTCAAAAAATCTCTGCTTTGATTATTAAATATGTATGGGAGAGAAATACTAACAACTATATCTAATTCCTATCTACCTATATATGTTGACCTGAAGAGCAGAATTTAAATTTTTCACATGTATTATACTGTTTACAGGTGATGTGGCATTGGTCTCTCATCATTTCGGATAATTAACCCAATTTCAGTTCAAATTTTTCACAAGATTCAGTAGCAAAATGTATAATGGTTCTTGACTATTGACTGAAAAAGGGACATCTATTGTACACCAAACTCATTAACAAGTCCAGCCTTACCTACCATACACCTGAGTACTATGACCCAGGAATGACAGGTGTTATACAGATGGTCAATGAATCCAGGTGACATATTTCTCACGATGTCAATGTAAACTTGTCCCAGAAAACATACATTTCAGGGCTCATGATTCAATATAGTCTGTGGAGTATCTCCTAACAATTCACACCAGCAACAAAAATCAGTACGAAAATTAAAATTTAAGAACACCAGAACCTTGTAATTTACCATGTAACAAAATGTTTACAAGTAGTGTGGCTGTTATAGGCTGCCTGTCAGTCATCAGGCAGTGATTTGCTCTTTGTCAGTGTGTATCATAGTGTTTATAGCTGTACTGAGCTACAGAAGTCAGGCTAGTTTGTTTGATAGTGTTTACAGTTTCCAGTACTAGCAATGTCAGGTGTTTTATAAACATCACAAGGAGCTGCACCAAGTGATCTGTGTTCAAAAAGAAAAATTAATTACAGTCAAAAGCTGCACGGGAAATTGATTTACTAAGCAGAGAGAACAATGTGAAGTCATTTTCTTACGTTTTCCATTTCCTCAAAGATTTCAGTCAAATTGTTGACAAATTATTTAACAATTTTCTCAGTCCTAAGTAAGATGTTAGAAGCATCATCACTTTAACAACCACATAAGACTACATGTATGCAACATACAGTTCTAGAAATTAGTCTTTGATCTAGAAATAGGAAGGTTTGAAACAGCATGCTATAACTTTAAATGAATAAAACATTTCAAAGATTAAGATTGCAAGGTTTGTTAACCAGTAGTCAATTGTCCATGGGTAAATGGAAGTTAAGTGTCTGTATATTCTGAGGAAAATAAGATTCTTTCATGTGCATGTGTAAAAAACATTTTATCTTTTTGGTTGCTTCAGAATTCCAGTGGTGAATGTTTGATGCAAGCATCACCTCATAGCAGAGCATCTCTAATGCATTCTCACGGTAAACATCTACATTTTTCTTTCTTGAAGGAAATCCAAATAAGCATAATGGTGATTAATGCTTATTCATGCTTACTTTATATTAATTTTTTTTTAATTTTTGAAATCATTCAATACTTTTCCATAGTAACTGAAGATGAATTGATTTGAGAAAAAAGTTGGCAAACTGTTCATTCAAAGGTAAACAGCTGTTCCTGTATATTTTTTGTCTTTTGAAAAATGCATATAATTGTGCACTTTCAATCATGATGCTTGATCTGCTACTATCTAAGGAGTGATCTCCCTTTGTCTGTCATGGTGTGTCTTTATCAGGGTGATCTCCCCTGATGGGATCACCATTCCATGCTGTGAGTGGGTAAACAGTGTGCCAGTTTTCTCCCCCTTTTCTGACTGACCATCAGCTGAGGATGTTATCACTTTCTTTAGGGGAGGAGAGGAATGAAGATGGAATAGATTTGTAGTCTTTATCAATATATACAACCCCCCACAACATCAACAAAACACAGACCAAGAGATGAAAGAACCACCTTATAGTTCACCACAAGGGAGGATTAAAATCTCTTTGCAGTTTTTCTCTGCATACCCTAGGTGTTTTGTTTGATCACTTGTACAGTATGACCAACTCATTAAGGACAATTTATTAAAGCTTAAAATACAAGTAGTTGGTGTATTTCAAACTTCTCTCCCCACCTTTTCCCTTGGGAAAACAAAAGTCTGTAATTTTGTTAACTATGTATAGTTGTTTTGTGACCAATAGAGAATGAAAGAAATGAACTCCTTTTATTCGGTCAATCAGACATTTGACAGGGTGATCAATGGAAGCTTCTGTTTTTCTTCATCACTTGGACACTTCATGCCAGGAGTGTGGAGCTCTTCCCAGCAATGGCCATTCCTCACCCAGCCACCAAGCATCTTAATAACTGACAAACTTTTTTCCCCCTACAGTTCTCCATTAATCTCCAAATATCTTGGTTTGAGAAAAGTAACTATGATACATTGAATTGAATCGGAAACGTCCAGTCTAAGAAATGAAGTTCAGGTTCAATTTATGGACACAGCACATGAAGCTAATGGCAGCTTTATATAAATCCAAAGACTGTCTTAATGGTGGAACATCTTTGATCACATTAAACCAATTACCTGAACACTAAAGAGAATAATGAAATAAACTCCATTTAGTATGAACCGAGCATTTATAGAGGTTATTGAATTACTATTGTCTAGTCAGTGGATGGACCAATCTTCCACCCTTTCTTTCACTGCTAAGGACACTGCATGCCACCCGTGCATTGGAAAGTAGTATGTAGGCTCATAAATCATTGTTGTATATTCTAGATTTAAAAATTACCTCATGTGTTCTGATATTACTTTTGTTCAGAGAGACACTTTAGTAGATTGGCAGCCTTTTACATTTATTGAGGAGTTGCTATCTGTACTGACACCAGGGGTGCTGATAGGGTGATTTACTGGGAGGATTATGGGTAAAAAATCTGCAGGATCTTATAATTTATAATAAGTAAACTGTTATCAAACATATCTTCTAACAGTTTTTTGAGCTCTTATCTTAACTTTAAACACTTTATGTCTTAACACAATTATTGTCTTTTAACTCATCAGACAGCAAAATTAGAAATTGTTCATGAATATAGGTTCCAAAGAATCAGCTATATTTTACTACTTTTCACAGAGCAATTGTATCTTCTTGTTTGTTTTTCCTCTTTATAAGTTGGAATTCTAAACTTTCCCACACTAATTTTCAGTTTGAAATAGATTTTTAAATAGGTTCCAACAGAAGCTGGATTTTCAAGGGGGCTGTCCTGATATATTTTATTGAAGACAAATGTTGAAGAATTCAAAGCTGGGTTGCTGGGAAGCAGAGAGACATGTTAGCACAATATGAATAGATTCCTTTGTAAATTAATGGAGTCAGGTGTATAAAGTAAACGGGAAACAGCTACATAATTTGGGTAGTTTTAATTACGTTTTAGATGATGTAAATTTTTCATTTGCTGAAATCAGTTTTAAAGTGCATGTCTTTGATGAAATATTCTACGTAGACTGGTTAGCAAAAACTTTTCCTGGGGCGGAAACAGCAGAGATATTTCAATGAAGTTATATTACATGAAACCCGCCTTGTTCATATGAAAGTAATTATTTGGTGCTTTATAATGTCTGAGCAACTTTAGAAGGGATTCTTTTTACTTGATGCAAGAAGCACTTATAAAAAATTACTTGGAAAATAATGTTGAACAGGTGTCCTAGGCGACATTTGATAAACATTTCCTGTTATATAATGACAAATTTATAAGTTCTTCAGAAATAGAGCTCTTCTGTGTGTAGCTCATGTCATCATATTTCACTCAAAACATCTACTGCATTATGAAACATCAAAGCTTACCACAGCAGATCAACATATTTTTAACACGACTTGCTCTACGATTTGGTGAAAACTGGCCCAAAATGTTTGTTTTATATCTTCTTTAGATGTTACAGATTACGAAAGAGTTCCATCAACACAGAAATATCCTTTGTATGTATAGTTAATAAAAGTAAATGAATTATTGGATTATAATTGCATGATGGAAATGATACTTTGCTATACTGTATAAGAAGACTTGGAAAGTTACTTGGGAAAAAATTGTCACTAGAGTCTAAAATTTTCACTGTAATCCAGAGTGAAATTTTTACTAAAAGTACATATTTAAAGATTCATTATGCAAACTTCGATATGAAATCATTAATTTTTGTGGGTTTTTAATTTTAGTTGTTTTCATGGTTTGAAGAACTCATGATTTCTTGTCCTCCTTGAAATGTTTAAATTTCCCCAAAATTGCTATCAAAATCAAATTCCTTTCAAACCTACATTTTTTTTTTCCAAAAATTATTGATAATAGGTGAATGAATACATGTAATCAATGTTATTGCTGTAGAACAGGTGAGCAATGCAGGCTTCTGTCTGAATTTTAATAGTTCTAAATACAAAAAAAAATCTCTTGAAATGTCAAAGCCATTAATAGATTTATTAGGGAAAAAAGAGATAAATTATCAATATTGGTGATGAAATTGGCATCCCTTTCACTCTTTACAGTGAATATAACGGAATCCCAGTAGTCTGGGATTATTGCAAATCATGTTGGATAAACACCTAATATGATGAATGTTGAAATAGTTACCATGGCAATTTGACAATTTCTTGCAACATTATAAGATCTAATATTTACTTTTACAGGTTGTTCATGAAATAGTTACCATGGTAAATGGCAACTTCGAGGAGTAGAAATATTAATAAAGTCAATATTTGACATCAAGGTGTCTCTATTTTTCAGACATATAGATAAGAATGACTCTGTACCGACATATTTCTACCATATAAGTTCAGGGACTGGTTATGCTACCTAGTGATAGATGATGTAAAAGAAGAAATTCCAGGTCTCCTCATGACAGAGTGTTTAGTATGCTAATACGGGCTTCCACTTGTGATAATTACAGATTGCTTACAGTAATGATAATAATGCATATGTTGATTGTAGGTTATGAGATAGAGATGCCTTTCCTCTTTGCAAGGGAACAAAAACATGAATACCTGGGCTGCAAAATGAATATTCTTTAAAATATCACATAGTTTGAGCTTATGTGAATTTGCCCTGTCATGATCCACAACGAAAAAGGAAATAAGCTTAAGATTTAGAGATACGCTGCTCATTTTGATGATTGGGAGCATTGATATTTTGAAGATAGGGATTCCTACCTAACACTGTCATTTACAAGGGGGTTTTCGACATCCATTAGCAGAAAAACCTTACAAGATAATTAAGGTCATTTATAAACCTTAAAAGAAGAAGGGGATCAAACACATATTGAAATACAGAATGGTTTTCCTCATGCATGCTTCAGGCATTGAAATTTGAGTGGACCTATAAGTATTAGCATATTGTTGAAGAATTCCAGAAAAACAATTTCCAAGGTCCATCACATTCACACAGACAAGATAGTCACTGCACATGAGCAGAGATGCCTCGCATATAACACACCCAATGATTAAGTTCTTATCCCCCCAGACTTTCACTGATTTAACCTTCAATCCTGTTTTGTTTGATAGACATTGACAAGCCAGGTAGATTATAATCAGTTGTGACTCAGATTTTAAGGTGAAATCTTTGCTAGTTGACAAACATACAGGAGATCCACTTTTCTTCTAAGTGATCTTGGTGATCAGTTGGCTTTGGTCAGCGGTGATCAGAGAGAAGGGGAGATAACTATCTCCAAGAGACAAACAGATCAGGGCACAATCTCCTAAACACACTTCTAAAATCTTGTTGATCAGTTTAACTATGTTAATTTGTTATGGACTATGATCTGAGGCTGACCAGAGGAAGCTAATAATCTGATCTGCAGTTATTCTCTTGTACCATTGACCTCCACTAGACTGTGTGTCAGGCACACTTTTATACTGTCAAAGATCTGGGGGGTTTTTTAGCCTTGGTCACTTCTGAGGAATTCTTTTCATACTGATCAGGCACAATTCAGTTTTTAAGATATTTACCATTTGATATATGTGCCATTTGAATTATTCATTGAAACGAATGCATGTAACTTTACAGAAGCAAGGTGTTGGTCTTTGGGTTGGTTCAGTGATTTTCTTAGATTTATTATTTATTTATCTACCTTTATTTTATTGTGTCCAGTGATTTTCTGAGATTTATTATTTATTTATTTACCTTTATTTTATCGTGTCCACCTGTGTGAGATGACCAACACTCGTACTCATCTTACAATAATAACTTTATTGTCCCCTAGTGGCCCTTACTGTCTTATTACATATCACAATATCCAATACTTATCTTATAATGATACTGCACTTATGACTCAACATAATTTATATTGTTTTTACGATCAGTCTTTCTCTCCTTTTTTCTTTTTTATTCTCAGGAACTCTTTCTTTCTTTCTTTTTTTTTTTGCTTTCTTAAATTCTTGCTCTGGACAATTTACATTTCTGATCTTCAAACAAAATTCCATTCATGAAAGAATTATCAGTCATTGAATAAAATCTGAAGAAACATTGGTACCTGTATAAGCCAAAAGAAAAAATAAATTCTGAAATAAACAGGTCTGGGTTCCAGGGATTTGATGTTCAGATTGTTATCCATATGAAAACATTGTGTCTCATTAATCAGTGCGGGTCCTAGCAGTGTTTACGTCCATCATACTGGGACTTAACTGGATCATTGTTGGGACGTAGATAATTCTGTATTGTATCCTTGAAAGCGTCTACAAAAATTGGGCTTTTCGACAAATAATAAAACATCTTATCTGAAAACACACAAATGAATTAAATTGAAGGTAAAATTTACTCTATTTTGGAATGTGCATAGCAATAAATTTCTTTCACAAAATCCCCTAAAGATTGTGGGATTTTTTGATAAAAAAATTCTGAGGTTTGCTCATTGTTAAATTCTGTCTCTAATTGTCAGCTGTGCCCTCTCAATCCAAAAAAAAGGCAGGTGCTATTTTTGTAACTCGAAGTTAAAAATTCACATTTCTTTTAGATCTGCCAAATGTAAACTCAGGCTAGTGAGTCAATTGTCCATTTAAAATAAATTGATGGAAAAAAGGAAATGGAGAAAAAAAAAAATCAAAATCAGTCTCTTTTAAGATTGGTTAAATGCTTCAGATGATTTGATTGACATTTTGTGGGAGGAGCTTAATGATACACAGCAGTACTGCTGAGCACAAGCTTATGTGAAAAGTATTCACTGCATGTACCTGGATAAGCCTCTTACAAATATTCAGGTGATTATTGTGTGAGTGTGATTTACTATCTGTAGGTAAGTGTTCCTCGTATTTTATGACAGGTAAAGTTTTAAATTTTACTGAACATTTTGAAATTAGCATTTATTTTTCACTTATATTGGAATGATATCACATCTGATTTTATGTTAGGCTGCACCAAAACAAAAACAGAAAAACAATCCCTGAATAAATATTAGATGTCATGACAAAATGGAATATTCTAAAATTGGGAATTTCTGCTGTATTTTTGTATAGATTTTAAGATACTCCCAGTTTCTCCTAATTTCATCAGATGCATAAAAGCATGAAAAAAAGTCTTGATCATCAGTTATATGTAGTATACAATTTGAAATAATATTTCTCTCCTTTTTTATGAATACAACACAATGTACCAGTAGAAGCATATCTGTGTAAAATTTAGTCTGAAGAGCTTGTATGCATTATTAATAGGTTATGGATTCCCTCATTTCAAGTCCTGTAAACATATGTAAGTGATTTTAAGTAAAGACATGTGTGCCTTAGCTCATTCAACTCCGGTGTTGACAATAAAATTCTCAAAAAAGACCATCAAATCCATAGGAAATATTTATGCATAAAGAAGTAGAGGTACTGGAAGTCTGCAGCTCATTAGAATTTATGAAAACTCAGAGGAAGTTAACTTGTTGAGATATTATAACAGTAAAATTACATTTTTGTAGTGAATACATGCACCGGGTATATTAAATTTTAGTCTAGAGAATTTTTTTTTTATTATTATTTTTTTTTTTTTTTTTTTTAAAATTCATCATTTATGTTTCTTAGAAAAAAGTTGTTATTGACTTGTATTTAAAAAAATGTGTTCTTTCCTTCAAAATTTAAATATTTCAAAGTTATAATAGAATACATCAATTTATTTCCATTTTGAAGCACATGTACTTGGATACATGGACATTCCATCTTATCTTCTAAATCATTCAATTTCTCTGTTAGGGACATGCTGTATTTTTTTCACCCTATATATTGAGCAGATTTCAATTGTGATCTATGTGTGTTGTACATATACAACAAGACTTATGTCTGCAATTTGTATAGAGTACAAGGCTCTGTAACAATATTGGTATTCTTCTCATGTTTGAGGCACCCCACCAGGTCAGCAAAGAATTGTGTAGAAAGGCTTGTCAGGTTCTGAAGCTTAGTCTGTCATATGGATTATATGTACCTGGTATTGATGAAATGAAGTCAGTTATTTTGTGGGGAGAAAAGCTCAGCATGGAATCAGATACAGAGGTTCGACAACCCCTGATCATTCCTGACACTTACTACAGTGGATTATTTCAATACACTCCTCCCTCTAAGGAATTGTCTGGTCCTCTCTGTGACATAATGATGTCAGAATCCCTTAAATGACCTTAATCTTTTTAGTGAACTCTGTTTTTAGGAGATAGGATAAGTGAATGATGGGTAAAATGAGGTTTTCTCCATCGTACTTCCACCCTGCATCATTAGGAGAAATAAAACTAAGGATATTGTCGATTTGAACAGTATTCTGTTACGTCATATAGTATTGGGCAGTAGACACACTGCCTATATAAGCCCTCTTGATTGTTAACTGATTGGATACTAGTTCTTCAATACATGTATTTAAATAAGCTCTCTTATCTTTCATTATCTTTATTTTCAACATGTATTTTATTTCTGGGATGAAGAAAACCTATCAAACTTTCTTTTTCATGTCCAAGAATTAAAGAAAGCTATAAATTCTATATATTTACATGAAATAGTATGGCTTCATTAAAATGCACTTAAGAATGTACACCCCTCAATTTACTCTTGATTTTTGGGGTTCATTGTATGCATGCAATGTGTTGGTAAATTCCTCTGAAGTAGTTTCTATTCTCTGTGAAGTAGAAAAATCTGTTTCATGCAGAAATAAATTACTTCCCATCATGTCAAGCAGTTCCATATGTCTGACAAAGTATACAGGTCTCCCAAATGTCTGAGGGCAGTCACACTGTCTGTGTGTTTGCCAGTAAATACAAATTGAAACAAGGAAATTCAAAAAAAGGGGCAAAATTGAAGCAGAAGATAACTGCTTCAAACTTCACACAGAAGCTACAATTTCATAGATTTCAAAAATAAAAGCTATAAAAATTGTGCTTCGTGATGCCATAAATTTGATATGAAGTAGAAAGTATAAATCAAGTTGTATGAAAAACATTCATTTGAAAATGTATCCAATGCTTAAAATTCCAGAGGATTCATGATTATCTCATCAAGGAGAAAGAAGGCAGGGATACTGTCATAAATTTTGATGAATGACAGCAAATAAGGGTGATCTTCTAGCAATCAACGAAAATTAATTTCAAATCACATTGTGATGAAGTGTGTAGAATTCCCCAATTATCCTGACTACTGTATTCAGGAGGTGTGGGCCTTTGATGCAGAGGATGGCTGAGGACTAGTTCAACACCTGGTGGTAATTTATAGGGGAACTCTCTGTGACAATTTTCACCTAGAAGACATCTAAGTGTCAACTAAGGTCAACAGAAAATGTGGCCCTTTCTCAGGATAACCAAGTCATTTTACGTGGATTTGCAGATGCTGATATAAGAGGCAGTTACCAGGTCTTTATCATAGCTTCAGGTTTCTGATTTGAAAGATTCCTCATTTTATAGACTCTCTGTTGTCAAGCATCTGCATGACTTTGATCATGTAACCATGACAATAGCTTCAAGAGGGCTCTTTGTAGAATTCCTTTATCTAACAACACAATAATTTTAGTGAGTTGTTTTTTTATGGAAGATCTTTTCTCTGTATTATTGTTATGATATTTTGTATATATCCTGTTAATATATTCAGGAAGGAGTACAGATCAGCACAGGTTTAGAGTGTTAAGTAGTGATCTGAGATTTCATCTTAATTGCTCAGTTTATGTTTAGGCTTCAGAGCTTTGATAGGATGGTACAAAGAACACATTTCCCCACCCATCTGCCTGTCCACATTCCTACTTTTTTAAAGTACATATTAGTTATTGATTTTTGGAGCTTTTATTTAATACTTGAAAATTAAAACATTGAATTTAAATAGTTAAGATACAAAGGAGCCATCCAGCTAAGATAGAGCCTCAATGCATTAATTTTATTTATTAATAATTTGTAATTAAAACTAAAATACTACAAGGTCTGTTGCATTTTAATTCAAAATTATGTAAAAGCTCCTGTAGCAATGAATACTCATCTCAGGTAAATGACAGTGAAATACCTATAATGGTGGATTTTTTTAAATGAAATATTGTCAATGACTAAATGCATCAACCTCCCGTTGAATCAGCCCTATAGATTGATTGTGAATAGCATGCTACTATTGATTTTTCAACTTGTTAACTTAGAACACCTTATTCTAGGCAGTTATCCATGATGTAGGTAATTTCTTTTTCCTATCTATACTTTGACAAACACTTCAATTTTATGACTTTTAACTGAATGGTCTTTAAACAATGTTTTAAGGTGATCATTGATTTTTCTCCATATTTCAAATGAGACATATAAATTTGATGTTTTCTTTGTAATATTGACATCAGGAGGCAGCTAAACCATCTCTAACCAATGATTAAAAAGGTGGTGATCGGTTATGTACATCACCAGGTGAGAGCCATCAGACAAAGGAATGAAAAACTAATCATGCAGAGTAATTATATCCCCAGTGATCAGTCACACCACGCTGAGGGGTCCCTCGTGTCTGACGGATGTCCAATCTGACCATATTTTTAAATTGAAAAAAAAAATTATCTGAAAATGAAGTAGTTGGCTGAAATCTTTCCCAGATTATATGCAGTTAAAAAAAATAGCAATTTCCTTAAAAGGGTATTTATTTCCGACTACTGAATGGACAGATGTACACAGAGGGGAGAAGTCATTGCTTGACGCATTTATGGTTCGTCTTGATGTTTGGCTATTACTTACCATCATCCCTTGTCTGACCCCTACCCCTAAATCATGGCTCTCTGCATCACAGACTTTTTGTGTAGATTTTATGGGTATTGACTGATAGCAGTTTTGATGGCATTTTATGTTCTGTGCATCATCTCAAATTTAAGAATTTTTGTTGTGAAAAGAAAATCCATTATCATCTTCATTTCTTGAAGGTTGTTTTTCATGAGAACATGATGTTTGTCACTAAATAAATTGCCACTAATTGGGAAAAAATTATTGGTATAAATGAACAATTCTTATAACCATTTTGTAATTCTTCCATTTTTTTTTTTAAACCTTTGATAACAGATTCTTACATTTATGATGAATTTTCTTAATTTTCAATTTAAAGTAAGAACTATTACACAATGAGTGAACTGGAAGAAGGCCAGTTGACATATTAAACAAAGCAAGACTTATTTATGAAACCAAAGGAAAAAAAAAAAACAAGTACCTGACTTCATGACAGAAACACATACTTGGGTGATTTGTATAACACACTTGGGATCTGACACCTTACTCTGTGATCCTAGAGGATCTATATCCTACTCTGTGATCCACTAAGGACTTGGGATGGCTCAGCTGGAGGCCTATATGAAGGCTTTCTCCTACCTGCCACATGTTTCAATAATTCAGGAACAAAAACAAGACAGGATCAGAGAATCTGAGAATCTGTGAAATATTGATGAGCCAGATTGATTCTTTCTCTCATTACCTCTGACCTCATATAAATTAGTTTTATCAGTATTTCACTAGTGTTGTCCTTAAGTGAGGTGTAAGTTCTTTGGCTGCAGCTAATGTTGACAGTTCCTTACCACCATATACCACCTACCCTGTCCATGTAGTAAAAAACCATAACAAAATGTCATTTATTAAACCATAACCATTAACCATTTATTAAATTGTAAACATTTACCATTTATCCCCCAAGTACTAAATTGTAACCATTTACCATTTGTTAAACCATTATCATTTAGATCTGATGATTTCCATAAGAGATGTACTGTTGGCACCATGTGATCACTCAAGACAGAACTTTACTTCCTCCATTAATGAATTTTTCTATTTATGTCTGCTTTTTGCTCATATTAATGTCTTCTTTACATGTTTGCTGTGGCCTACTCTAACAAATTCCTTTTTTCATCTTGTCTAATACTTGCTTGGACCTTAAATTCTTTCAGTATGTTTGATTTTTTTAATTTGTACATGTTCGTCTATTTGAACATATACAATCCTTATAAATTGCTTGAAAGAGGTGATGACCTATTAAGAAATTTATCAAGATCAGGCATTCATTAATCTTATTTATGAAAATCTGCAGTCAAATCAAAGATGGCTGTCTTAGTCGTCTGCTGAAGTCACAAGAAGGTGACCAGTTTAGAATCAATGTGGATGATGTTCAAATTTCATGTGATCCCTGGAATTTAATGAGAACACTGGGGAAACATTTGTATTTGTATTGATACTCATTTATCTTTGTCACCAGGAGGATCAATCATGGCTTTGTGTGTCTTGTTCAACTCTTGTTAAATGCAGTTGTTGAAAAATATAGAGACCATTATTACTGATGTGCTTTCTTTTGGTGTAACTTATAAAAATCAACTGATGTTGCCATAGAAATACTTTTTTCTTTCTGTATAGATATTGATAGTCATAATGATAAATACAACAGATACACGAGTTTGTTGTTCATCTCGCAATATCATGTAATAACTTGAGCAATGGTTTACACAAATAATGCTCAAGTGAGCTCTTATGAAAATCAGTGACTTTTGAGAACTGAACCTTATTTTAATCTTAGCGTATTGCATCAGTTATATGGATTTTGTTCAACCTTGTACCAGTCAGATATTTTTTTCTGTTTCTAAGACATCGTGTTAACAACAATTTTAAACAGGGATATTTACCAAATAAAGCATGGTTAATAGTAGAGTTTGTTGAGGGCACTTTTGAATTATTCATAAGATGATAAAATTCTAGGATGATTAAGAAAAAATCTTGATAAATTACGGAAGGCGAGCACAATGGTTGGGTTTGCACGTGACTGCTCAAACTATGTGTCTCCTGGGCTAACTTGACTGTCCATTTTGGGCAGAAATCACTTTACCAGTGATTGATATGAACTTTGGACATTTAATAGAAATGTTTCATATCATCAGTTCATGATAAATATATTGAAAACGTGCTCAAAATGAAATGGAACAAAATATTTATATGCATTGGAGCTAGCAATTGCTGCAGCCCTGTTGCAGCCCTGTTGGATCTCATTGCTACTGGAAGTATAGCATCATTGTATCTTCTCCTTCACTGGCTTCTATAATTGAGATATTTTCACTTCTCTCTCAGTTTTGGTCATGACTGTTGTAGGATTATTTTCTTTATTTACAGATCAGTAAATTTCTTCTAAATTTCCCCCAGCACAAAATGTGATTTTGTTAATTACTTGGGTTCATGACTGGGCTTTCTTTTCTTCATTTGAAGTAAAACCTATTGGTTGTTAATAAAGGGTTACCAACTCTTATCTGCAATAAAGCAGAAGAACAAAAAAAATTATGAGAGAAACTCTTAATTTTCTTCAGTAATTTGGAAGAAAAATGTCTACATCTTTTCAATTAAAATAGGGAAGTCATGCAAACTTGATATGAAACATCTACTTTTTCCTCATTAGCAAGAATGACTAAGATGTTGATCAAGTTAAAAAAATGAAATCAAATAATACTTTTATGATCAAGGAATAATTGTAGCAAATGAAAACTAGTGGGTGAAATGAAGTGTCAAAGATTTAATATCATTTTCTTTTCCTGAATATCTGAAAAAATTATTCTTCTTCAATCATGAATGGCAAACTTGTGTTGGCCATGTATTTTTGATAATGATGTTTGTTTAAGGAACACATAATATGATAAATTGAATATTCAGCTGATGAAATTATGCAAATTAAATTTGTTTTCCTTGAGAGAGGGTCGTGACAAATCTTAAACTTCACGGCTAGGAATTGTCAAGTCTTACAAATTGTCAACAAGGTCCTGATGTCGGAACTAATCTTTTTTGATGGTCCATTAAATGGTTTGTCAGTATGGAGGACCCAGAGATTGGTAGGTCATCAGAGTGACCATATCTCAGGATTCCAGGGTCTCCAACTCATTAATTAAGGACATCAATCAGAAATACCCCTACTTCAGCATCTGTCTGGGTAAAGTAGATTAGGGAAGGGCTACCAACTGAGGTCCTAGCAGGCGGCATGGAACGAAGGCTGTGAAACAAGCAATTAATTAAAGTTACTTCTAAATCACTCATCTATTTGTAAATGAAATAATCTGTATGTTAATTTTGTGAAAACACATTAAATCAGTCATGAATATAGATCATAAATTGTAAGATTGCACCTCTAAGAAAACACTTATTGTCATAAATATTTGTTGAGTAATTTCTTGAATTTTTTTGGTGTTTTCCATTTCAGTGCTACCTTCACAGCGTATGGTCCAACTATTTGTGCTGCATATGCTGCCTGTCTATTGACCAAACAGTGCAATAGTCAGGCCTTCCAGATACATCAGCGCTCCACCACAACTCCAGATATGATCAACCAGATCCAGAGAGCTTTCGAGTCCCTCTTCATCTAGTCATCTTCTTCTTACTGTGTGTGTGTAAGTATTACTATTTTTTTGACTAGTGAGACCTTTTTCTTTAAAAATTTGTTTTGTTTAATCTGAAATCTTTTTGATTTTACATTTTTAATTCAAAATTAATTTTTAGCCAATGACACTTTCGAAGATTAAGGACTCTACATATAATATGATTTTCCAGCAAGCTATGCCATCTGGGGGAAAAGAAAGAGAATAAGAGGGAAAAATTATTGTTTCTGATGACAGAATATTATTTTCCCATTTCTGAAATCTCCCATGTTAGATGAAATTCAATTTAGATTTCTTTATTAATAAAAATCTGTCTTTATTGGTAACGGAGTCCCCACTGTTATATATTCATACATTGTTAAATGACCTGTATAATTGTTATTAAATTCTGGGGACCTTAAAGAGGTTTTAATACGCTGATACCTGGTTCAGCAGCGACAGGACGTTTGTTCTGGTTTTATGTCATCGAATCAAAGGTCCAACAGTTCATATCATCAGAAGGAAGTCTTTGACATTCATGAAGGGAATATTATTGAAGGAATAATTGTAGACCGGTGATTGACAGAATTTTGGTATTTAATGTGGGTGATCTTTATCTTTGAATATATAGATGTCAACAAGAAGATTAGGCACGGCAGTTTAAGTCGGGTGTGAGTTTCACTTTACTTTTAAAGAGGCATGCACCTTTTGATACTCTAGGACTTTATCTACCTCCCAAGTTAAAGAGGGTTCAGTGTTTTTTTGTAACAGTGGAAAATTCTGTAGTGGAAATTTGTCCTTGTAGAATTTTTTCCTCTATCACTTTCTTTTGAGCAAGTTAAAGTACAAAACTTGAAATAAGTCTAAAATTACACCTTTAAAAAAATGACACCATCATTCATCATTCATGCTTTATAAAGGTGAATTCATCAAGGTCAAGATGACCACAAGTGTCCACAAGACAAATTATCCTGTGTGAGTCCCATTAATAGCACATTTCCTGGGTAGAAGTTACCGCAGACCACATTGTAGTGACTGAAGTAAAGGGTGTCATGTTTTTCTTAGGGTGGCAGATTTGAAGGAAAACAGTCATTAAGGAATCATAGGGAGGATTTAGGAGTAATACAGGGTCTTCACAATGCTGATCATCTGTAGGGAAATATTTGTGTAGCCGCTCAAATTATTAGTGGTCAGTTGCCTTCAAAGGCTGCTGTGTTGACTTACTTGTCACACTACCTGTGTTGCTTTGTTCAAAAGTATAAGACAAAATACATGTCAGTACTATTTCCATGGAAAAGATTCATGGCCTGAACATCTTCCACTGATGCACAGATTATCTTTAAGATAATCCCATATAAACAGTTTTTATATTGAAAATGTATCACATTTAATTTGATGACATTCTATAGGGATTTGACCTTAATGGGTAATTTTTTATAATTAATCATGTAAACATGGTAAAACCTGAAAGAAAAATATCTGTGGAAACATTTAAATCAAATATTAAAAGCATGGATTTTCCATTGGTTTTATTTTTTCAAATGCTTGTTTGTCTTGTCATGACTTAAATTTTCACCATGAATTTCAATTTATTCTACCAGGGGTATATCATTACTTCACATTGCATAAATTTCATGCAAATTCAAACTTACAATGAAAGATTAAGGTCAAGGGTCAAGTTAATTTAACCTTTATCATACATTCTGAGACTTCATATTGTAGCAAGTGAAAGGTCATGGTACTAAAAGCTTTAGTTCAGAAGTGATGTTACCACATCTTTAGCTTGACCATAATCCTTGAACTGGATAAAATTTGAAGAAAATGAAAGTCCAGGATTAAAGTAAAACAATGAGGAAAGATGTACTTACACCAACATGGGATCATTGAGTTTTATTTAAAAAAACAAAAAAAAAAAAAAAAAAAACTCTGCATTGTATGATAATCCATTTAGAATTTTCATGATATAAACAGAAGGATATTCCTTTGTTTATATGTCTATCATATTGATTGACAGACAGGTTTATCATTTAATACCCTCTTACACTTTATCAGAATTGTTTCTTTGTAAGAATTTTTTTCTTCTTTTCACAGTGGAACTCAATAAAAATCACAAGGGTCAAATTCCTTTGTGCATAGATGGAACTTTGATATAGAATTATGCAGAATGAATTTACAGAGTTTGATCAAAGACTCTTTAAATTTAAATTTGAGTTTAGAAAGATCTTATAATCCATTAAAGTTTCTATTTTAATTCATGAAATGGCAATTTTCTGAATCATCAGATATTAAGATAGGTTGAAGGTATACATTTTTTTCTTTTGATATATTTTAAATTACTGTCAAAATTGAAAGTTTAGGAGATTGATTCCATTGAAATGGTGATAACAAGTAACATTTTTTTCACATTAATTTGTTTGGTCTGTCTGTTTTGGGAGGCTATGGTTTATGCTAATGACTAAGACTGCTTGGTGCCATATGCTTTATACAAAGTTAGGCAATAGTCTCTTGTTGCCAGTACCAAACCTTGTATAAGTTTGTCACCTGACAATTATTGTCCAATTAAAGGCCAGATGACAATTGTCTTCTGGGAATTGGTAATCTCACAAATCTATAAAAAAAAGTTTGTACATGCATTTCCCTTTTTAAAAGGTTCTCGAGGAAGGACACAAATTGTTTCATTGTCCTTGTTTTGGGAGTGAAAGTTTTGTCATGTTACTGGTATTCAATTGGAAAAAAAAAAGTTTTTCAGATCTCTTGCTCTCTCCCTCTCTCTCTCTCTCTCTCTCTCTCTCTCTCTCTCCATATGTGCTATAAGATTATTTGTATTGTATGATTTCAAATAAAGACCCAGCCATTGTATGGACATTACCGGTACACATATTGTAACGCTAATTAAAATCAAAAATAAATTGCACTGAATAGTTTTTGCTTTCAGTGGTTAGCGGTATTGTGTACTATGTATGAATACTTGTATTGCCGGATACTCGAAGGCTTGTGTCCAATACAGGAACCACTCAATTCAGAAAGAAAACATGTTAAAGGGGACAATGTGATTTACTCTGGGCATGAACATTCTTTTATTCAGTAGAGTCAACAATGACAGAAGTCCATTAGAATTTTATTTGAGGGGTAGGTAGACCTACTAAATACCGACTGATTGATTCCCTAATAAAAAGCCAAGTAATTCGGAACATCACAAGAATGCCATGTTTTTATTGTATATATGTACCTTCAGCCATTTTTCTGTGATATTTGTTTTTGGCTAAAAAGTACAGGTTCCAAACACAGGTAATTAAACATTACTTAAGTTTTCAAAAATATGTCAAAGACAATATACTGATTGAATAATTTTTGGTCTTTTGTTATCTATAATAACATGAAGAAATTTCAGTTTTTGATGCTTTTTAATGAAGTTGTTTGAATGTCTTTGTCCACTTTTTAACTTTCCCTTGTCCTAATTCACTCAATGCCTGGATACTTTTCACTGCATCCTGAGAATGCCCTTGTATTTTAAAAGACTCATTCGACATCAATCAGGTATGTAAGTTCCTGTCACCAAAGTGAGGTCTTCATCCACGGTTTTTTCGATTTCTTTGATCTTTTATTTTCGCACATGACTTTATAATGGAGTCATCTGGCTAAATCAAGCCCCTCACTTACTGTAATAAAAATATAATTTCTTTCTGAGGTAGACTCAAACCATCCATTTATACATTTATTTAGATCCTTCTGAGAAAAAAAATCTGTTAGCAATCACTAGATTATAGGGGATACCGTTAAAAAAAATCTTTGGAAAGATTTGTAAACCAAATACAGTATATAGTATTATAATTCATTTGTTTGTATGTTCCAGTGAAATATAATTGCATATTCAGCTTATTTGTATATTTTGTTAAATTTTTAAATGCTAAAGAAAATTAAATCATTTTGAATTTTTTTCATAATTTTTCCACTAATGATGTTTATTTATTTGTTTATTTATCAATTTTTGGGGATTTTGTCAGCTGTTTTATTAGGGGCTTTGGAGGGTGTTTTTAAAGTGTAAATTATTAGAATTGTTTGTTCACTTAGAAATTTTTTTTGACATGGCAAATTCATTTACTTTTCAAAGGAAACCTGATTTTCAACATACCTTTTCCCCCCTTCAAAGTTTACGGACCATGTTCTTTGGCCCAGGAACCCTTGATCGAGTTTGAATATTGTAGTTCAACTTTCACTAATGAGCATTTAAATATGAGATAGGATTTTGTTTAGATCGCTATCAGAAAACAATAGGATCATGTACTGTAACAGTGACACAGAATGTCTAAATTGACTGCTAAAATGAAGCCTGCACCCACTGCCTGATTTTTGTGACATCTGTACTGGACAAATCCTATTCAGCATAACATGTTTATCTTTTTGAAATATGGATGATAGAAAGAAATGTAAGCATTTATTACTTCACAATCAATTATTCTCTACAAATTTGGGGGTTTTATTGCTGGGTTTATGTTTTAAAGGCAAGATTTAAAACATTTGTTTCTTTTTCAAAATGTTTTAAAGTTTTAAAACGTTCAGTTTATACAGAGGGATTTGTCAAAATTTCTTCATTTAATTTATAATTCTGTAAAGCACGTCTATATAAGTGTGACACCTTGATAAAAACTTTCTCAAGGGCCGACATAGACGACATTGGGCACCCCCTTGTGTTTGGTCCATGTGGATTTTAGTATAATTCTAGAGTGGGCCAGATTAGCATGCCTGTCTTTAAGTGCTTTTCAAATATTTTGCATCATGCATTATCCAATCTGGATGTTGGGTGAACATTATTAGTTTTACAGATTTGTGTTCATTCAGGGCTATATTCAATTCAATGGCTGTCTTTTTTGTCATATTCAATAACTAGCATAAATACCTGCTGGTTGTTTGGTTTTCATTTTTTCTTAAATCTGATCTTTTAAGTTAATATTGGAAATTCTAAAGCCATAAACATTTACGGTTAGAGAGCCAATGTCACGTTTGTTGAATCACTTAGAAGAAAGACATGGTAAAGTCCATGTACTAGACCATAATTCATTGCAGCATAGGTTTTTTTCCAGGATAATTTTTTTCTAAAATCATATTCTACAAAAATTTTTAAATATTGTCATTGTGCACTGTAATTTTATTTTATTTTTGGACAGAAATTATATATGCTGGCTCATCGCAAACTTTGAATTTCAATCATAATAAATTATAAATTAATTTTTCTGACAAGTTTAAAATTTGTTTTGGACACACTTAGTCTACATGTATTAAAATTGAAAAAGTCTCAAAAATGCATTAATTTATTGAATGTAAAGTAAAATTAAAAATTTTTAACTTTCTGTTTATTCGTGGTATTAAATTTTTAATCTTTAACGGAGAACTAATTTGTGAGTGTGCTCTGTTTTCTTCGTCTTCTATATATCTAAACCTTCAATCAATCAGCCTATCCTTAGGACACACTGCCATTGTTTGACATAGGTCTTCAAATCTATTCTCTACATTGATTGGTACTTTGACTGAAAGTTGTAAAGAGCATATTAAGTAAGCACAAAGTATTGATGAGTAATTTGTCTACAGACGTCCAATTTTCACAAGATAAAAAACGAGCCAACCATTATATGCTTCACTGGGCCATATCTGTTTCTTTCGATGCCGCCCTACCTTTATGGCTCAGTTTCCAACATCAACACAAAAAAGCTTACTTGAAAAGTTAAAATGACAGGATTTGACTTATGCTGAAAAAAATCGTTCAATATTTGATTTTTCAATGTTTTAAACTAATGTTGTGTTAAAAAGCTATTTTGATCTGCTAGCAGCCAGTCAGAAAAGCTACTCAGAAGGCTTAACAAATGATCACCAATAGGAAATTAACATAATTGTCTAGCTTGTTATTTTCCTTTATGAACACCTTAATGGTCTCTCCCATTATCAGGAAACCATGTTGAAAGTTTCTAACAAAATCCTGAACAGAAAGAATTTTGTCTTTTAATTAGGCATTCAAGGATTTTAACAGAATTGAGTTGTTAGATTGACCAAGTATTGACAGACTGAAGTGATCCGTTTTACTTACATGTGAATGCTATGAATCATCGAGGATCACTTAAAGCGTGAAAAAATGCTGTTTTACTTCGATCCACGAAAATAGATGATGATCATCATACATTGGCTATCGTGATCTAGAATGCTTTTTAAGATGGATAATTTCATACATCTAAACAAGGTATTTTAATGATATCTAGTTTTGTATTTTTTTGTAACAAGCATTGTTAGATCTTCCTGATTTTTTTTTAAAAATATTTTAGTAGGTAAAATAAGCTCAACTGAGGTTAGTATATGTATTTAAGATAAATACGTTATGTACATGCATGTATATGAATGCAAAGAGAAAAACTTATTTGATTTTTATAAGTGTACATAAATTTTGACTACCTTGAATTTTTGTAGTATTGATCTTAGTTGTAATTTTTTTCAACTATTTTAGTCACTATTTTATTGGCAATATAGAAAAAATCCTGCTGTGATATATTGAACTATTTATACAAAAGGTCTTGCTGAATTCAGCCCTCCACAATATCAAAGGAGGGCTATGGGGAAAAAAACTAACAAATTCCTATCCAATCAATTTTTTTTTTTTTTTTTGAAAAGGTGGCCAAGTTAATTTTTTTTTTGGCTCTCCTATGTTTTTTAGCAATTGTGTCATATTATATGTCCTAATATCTATTATTATTTTTAGGGAAGATTTATATTTTGCTTTGTAAAATTGCTGGTGGGGAAGGTGACGCCAGGATCGTGTTTGCTAAAGTATTTAGTAAAAAAAAAATTAAAATATTTTTTTTTTTTATACTTTGATTTAATACAGTGAGTATATATACCTAACACTTAAGGATAGTGAAAATGAAATAATTTCATTTTATTAATTTACATATTTTTACTAGCATATACATTAATTATTATTTTGACTCAGCATATACTTATAATGCAATCTTGTGGTTATATGCATATCCTCAAGAAATTAAACAAAAATTAATGGCATTTAATCCGAAAAAAAATATTAAAGAGAATGAAATTTTTAATTCCTCATAATTATATATTGTATGTGGTGACAACAATATGCTAAAAAGCTGCTCTGTTGGCAGTGACATTAGATCAATCGAACTTCAATACGATGTAAATGCTGAATTGTGTGTGAAAATTATCAAGCCCACCCCTACAGGTTTGTGTAAATACGGGGACAGCGTGTGAATTGCTCAGCTCGTGCAAGCTCCGATTGCCGAGTTAATGACCATTCTTTTTCATACGTTAGGTATTGTTGGTAAGGCAGTATATGTTTTAGTGGGTATTTACTCAATTGCCAGTAATGCGAATTAATAATCTTTGAAATCCATTTAAATTCATTTTTATTTCAATTTTCACAAATCATTATTTGAAATACTTTCTTCTAATCGTTATCAATACTTGTAGTAGGGGAAGAATCCAAATTTTCTTTTCTGAGAGCACTTCAAATGAAAGTGTTCTCTGAGGTCATACATACCTCAATACTTTTTTTTTACCTTAAGTTAAATTGTTGGATTTTGCAACAATGAAACACAAGTTGTTATTGAAATTTAACAATATATTTTTATATATAAGTAATATATTCCCTCCAGTGTTCCAAGAATTCCTATAGCTTTTTAACAGTAGGAACACAGAGATGTGAGTAAAAAACATTTTTGAAAATATACCGTGATTCAAAAAATGTAATTAAAAGTTTGAAAATTTAAAGGATTTGTTTTAAACATTCTATGTTATTTATAGCAGGTTTTGTAATTACTGAAATATACCTGAGAAATGGTCAAAATGTATTATGAACAGGAAAATTATAGTGTTTAATCATTGTCCATAAAGGGCAGATGAACTGAGTTTCAGTTGTGATGATTTTTCCGGGTATTTGTGATTTTTTATGAACTTTTTTAATCAATAAATTTAGAATATAATTTCATGAATTTTTTTTTGCTCCAACATTTATCATCTTGTGTATGAAAAAAAACATAATAGTAAGATTCAAATTTATTTTGTATTTAGTCAATTTTTTTCCCGTTTGGTTAAGATTTCCTTTTTTTATTTTTGTATTTTTTTTAGAAATATAAATTAAAGATGATGTGAAAAAGGTCATGTTCAAGAAGAGATGGGTGTTGTCTCTGATAATCAATGAACTAGGTACTTAATTGAATTATCGTACCCTGGGGAGCCATTAGCTATGGACAATTGACTGGACATGTTGTGGGGACTGACACCTTCCATAATCATATTATCAATTCATTCATCAATTTTGTTTTTGCCACCAAAATGTTGGAAGATTTTTCTACAGGTGTAAATTAGTTAATTTTCTTTCTGTCTTTAACAATATCTTTTATCTTGTTAAGTTGTGCTGCTGATAGGGTGTAGGAGCTAATCAGATTTAGGCTTGATGTCTGGGAGATATCTATTTCTTTAAACAAGACATCATACTGACAGCCTGTAGATAAGCATTGACACTTAGCTTGTAGATGAGCCGATACCACAGCACCTATAAACTCAGGTGTTCTTAGGTACCTCCTTAAGAATATAGCAGTTTATCATATATTTTGTCCACTTTGATTATTTTGTGTCATATATTTAATTTACAGTAACAATGATAACTAAAGAGTATATTATAAATAAGACAGGTGGTTACAGTGATGTTGACAGAATGCCCCAGGCTTTACACCCCTAACTACATACTAGGAATGAATGAGAAAGGATGTGTTAGTAAGATTTTCAACAGGAAATCACAGAAAAGGGTTATAAATTTGTAAAATCTATACATGCCATCTGTAATATGCCCCAAAACTGTGACAGAATCAAATGATTTACAATGAATGGAATACACCTTATATAAAGTTTGCCTGGTCTCTTTTTGAATTCAAAATTTTGATTTGGTTGTCCTTGTTATATGGTATGTATGTCATTTCTTTGTCATAGTTTGAACTAAGAGGAAGACAAGATGTTTGATTGAATGATAAAGGTGTTCTCAATGAGTGACTTTCAATTTCAATGATAATATTTTGTAAGAAATTCCAGCAGTGCCCTGAAGTTTGTGTTGATTTCAGCCCTGAACAGCTACTGGTAGACCACTGACACCTAGTCCCCCTGAATTTATTGCCTTTCTAATCTCTGCAAGTGTGTAACAATTTTCTCTGTTTTCTTGTCACCAGACATTCCACTTCTGAGTGACAGCAGTCATCAGCGGTTGCCAAGCACGGCCATTTTTGGCAGATTCTGAAGGGATTGATAACGGTCCTTATATTAACTAGAATATGTTTGAATATATATACAGATAAAGGCACCAGGCCCCAATCTTCTGTAAGCAGTGATAACCTCCCTTGTCTCTGAGTTATCTGCCTTGGCATACACAGAATAATCTGTGGTACAGATTTGCAGCTCTAGGATATTTATACAATACTTAAACTTTAAAGTCAAATCCCTTAACTGTTTGATAATTAAAGTCTAATGAGAAATACTTTTGCTATCAAATAGTTGGCTTATGTTCAGTTCTTAATTTGTTGACATAACTTCTGCAAGGACATATACAGACTAACAATACTCAAGAACAATTAAGGGATAGAAGTAGTTTTTCAGTGTTTTTGTTTTTCTTTGTTATCAATTATCTTTTTCTATACCTGCAATTACATGACTAACAGTAATTTCAGTCAGCTTAAAAAATCTATGGAGATTTAAATAGTTTCAATTTTTGTAATTAATAAAGTTTGGTATTTGTCCAGATTGTCTCTTCTTTTTTACTGTCTTGAGGTAGTTGGTCTCTTTTTATTAGACTATCTTGAGGTAGTTTTCAACAGTAAAAAAAAAACTTTATTGCATATAAAATGTACCCTCATGACTTGTAAACCAGATGGAATTTAAAAATCCAGTTTTAGTTCTTAATTTCTGGGCATTGTAAATCAGAGTATATCTGATTGAACAATTTATTGACAACAATTGATATTAATTTAAAAATCATAAAACTGAATTTTAAAGCAATTATCCAAATTCCATTGCCCGTCCTTCCTTTTAACATGACCAGAGGAAACATTGAACAATAAGCTGGTAATCTTGTAAAGATGTTAAAAGCTACTCAAAAGCGTTGTGGGTAAATCTTGATAAGATTATCTCTTAATTTCATTACATATCCCAGGATAAGTCTAACTCCAATATATCAGGTACTAAAGGTGTTTGTCAGGGGGGAACTTTACTCTGTTTAGAGAAGCAGTGCCTATTTAGAAACCCCCTCTTCCAAATGAGGGAAAAAGGGGACCCCTGGGGTTCAGTCCCACTCAACACAGAGCTTGGACACTAAAATGTTGATTTTTAGTATTAGATTTTTTTATTATTATTATCTGCCACTGACTTATTTGTAAATTTTAGTAGAGAACTTTTTCTTCAGAATTTGAGTAGCATTTTTCATAAATGATTTGGAATAATTCTAAATGTACATGGACAGTGCAGTGGTAGATGTAGAGAAAATATTCATATAGATATCTCTAGATGTTGAAGTCTTTCTTTTCATTTGATAAAAAATTCTAAAATTGGGGGGGGGGGGATCTGAAATGAAGTGAATAATTCCATGGAAAATAAGATGCCTATTTTTTACTCAGGCACTTTCTTTGATCTTGTTAATTTTGATAATCCAAGATATTGTAGTGAAAACAGAAATGACATAAAAGCTTTTAAGTATTATCATAATATATACACTAGATTGCTTTACTTTGAAGGCTCCTGTGTGTTTATACAAATATACTTTTGTTTACAAACAATAAGTACATGTATGAAAACATATTTCCTCAGAGCATTAACAGTTTCTCTTTGACTTCACAAAGTTCTAAGTAATTTGTTTATTTTTCAATCTATTATTTTACACATTTCTTAAAACATATTATTTGTTCAAAGTGAATAATAAACCTATTTGAAAAGCTGAAAATTTTACTTTGCAAAACAATATTATATATTCAATTCAAAATTTTATAATTTTTCATGAGGAAAATTATAATTTTATTTATTTAGGAGTCAAGAGAATTTACTAGATGCCAAACATGTTTGCATGGATGTTTAATGACAACCCATTATAGGATTTGTAGAAATAGATATTGTTTGCACAATTTTGTCTATTATCGTGAGTGGTCAGTGGATTTTCTTGATTGGTCAAGGAACTGTTCTGATTGGTCAGTTAGTGCTAGTATTGAGTCAGGCATGCATATTAGGCCCCTCCCACCCAATGAACTATCAGACAATGTGTCCATGCATTTTTCATGGGCCTGACTGTCAATCTGAGAGTGGAAGTCCACTTGTATTGTGGAGTAAAACATTGATTTTGTTATTTGGAGTCATATGTCTTCTCCAGGTGAATTTGGTCAATAGGGATTTTTTCTTTAAACACTGTAATCAGTTTAATTATGATTTATGAAAGTTAAATTCATCTTCATGTGTTAAATAATTCTTCTCATTTATTTTTTTTTCTTTCAAAAACCACAATCAATCATAATTAAATAAAAAATTACTTTGAACCTGATTCATTGTTTGTAAGTAAATATTTTACATATTTTTATGTTTTTTTTTTAGGTGTGTGTTTTCCTTATCACCGTACAACAGACAATTTGGTACCTCACAGAGACAGAAAATAAGTCAACATATTTATTCTTTATGGAGTGTTTTCAATAATGCATGATGGGGCAAGGAATCCGACAACTTTTCCTTCTTCTTGCTTTAGACGTATATACTCAAGTGACTGTGGGTCAGGAAATTTCCCTCAAGTACGATTTATTGGAACAGCAGTCTCGGGAAACATTTGTTGGAAATGTGGCTGTGGACAGTTTACTAAAGGCAAATGTTACCCAGGATGAACTGGATCGCATGAAGTTTCAAATTCTCACCCAGTCAAGTAAAGATGCTTCCTATTTCATGATTCATGAGAAATCCAGCACAATTAAAACAGCCAGTGTTCTCGACAGAGAAGTCCTGTGTGAGTTTGAAGTTCAGTGTGTGCTGGAATTCAGTGTGGCAGTCTACAAACAGGATCCACAACATAGCAATCAACTAGATCTCTTCAAAATTTTTGCAATCAAAGTTAACATTCTTGATGCCAATGACAATGCCCCAACATTTCCTCAGTCCCAAGTTTCACTGAATGTCCAGGAATCGGTCCCTGTGGACTTTGTTCTCCTGACCAGTGGGGCTGTGGACCCAGACATGGGGGTCAACAATTCCATCCAGTCCTACACACTCAAACCCAGCAATGAAATGTTTGGACTAAAAGAAATCAAAAATATTGATGGCAGCACAGATTTAGGACTTGTTGTTCGGTATAAGTTAGACAGAGAAACTTTGGACTTCTATCAAGTTGAGATTGTTGCTAAGGATGGAGGATTTCCTCAGCGATCAGGAATCGTTCTCGTTAACATTACTGTGATTGATGATAATGACAACAGACCAACATTTTCTCAAGCTAAATATGATGCTGCTGTTCCAGAAAATCATCCTGTGGGAAAGAGTGTATTAACATTATCAGCCCAAGATTTGGATATTAATGAAAATGGTGAATTCACTTTTTCTTTCAATTCAAGAGTGCCACAAAAAATAAAGGACAAATTTGCTGTTAATGAAACCTCAGGGGAAATTTACACAATTTCAGATATTGACTTTGAAGAAGAGGAGAATTATCAATTCTTAGTAGAGGTGAAGGATAAGGGAAGGGAACCTAAGTCATCTACCTCTATAGTGAACATCAGTGTTCTGGATGTAAATGACAATGCCCCACAAATCAATGTAAATCTGCTTCCTGATGGAACAGACATTCTGGAATCTGCAGAGGTTGGAAGATATGTGGCTAACTTTGCTGTTTCAGACTTAGACAGTGGTGCAAATGGAAAAATCCAGTGCCAAGTACTTGGAGAGTTTTTCAAAATAGAAGAAATTTTCACAAACATGTACAAAGTGACCATTAAAAGTCCACTAGATTATGAATCTAAGCACATGCATGATGTAACCATTCAGTGCCAAGACCAGGGCATTCCTCAGCATCAGAACACATCCAGCTTTGTAATCAATGTTCTTGATGTCAATGATAATAATCCAGTGTTTCTCCAGTCCATATACAGGGCCACAATTATGGAAAACAACCCGCCCAATGAAGTCATAGCAACAGTGGAAGCAGTGGACAAAGATTCGGATCTTGCTGGAAAAGTCACATATTTCATGCATACTGATGGAAGTGACAATTTTCAGGTCCATCCCACATCAGGGGTTGTTACTGTGAAAAAATCACTGGACCGTGAAATAAACCCAGTTATTTTGTTCCATGTGAATGCATCTGATGCTGGTAACCCACAGCTGAAATCCTCCACTCTCATCAGACTGACCCTGGAAGATGAGAATGACAACACTCCAAAATTCAAAAAGTCTCACTTTGAATTTTATGTCATAGAGGAACAGAAAAACCTGCCCACTGTTGGACGTCTGTTTGCAGAAGATCCGGATGCAGGACCAAATGGACAATTTTCATTTGATTTTGCATCTCCTCGATATCCTGAATTTATTTTAGACTATGACACAGGCTTACTGAAGGCTGGGATGCTAGACAGAGAGCTGAAGACTGTGTATAACTTTAATGTAACTGTGACAGACAAGGGAAACCCCCCTCGGTCCAGCCTGGCTCTGGTAACAGTCCATGTACTGGATGCTAATGATAACATGCCAAGAATTATCTACCCTGATAACCATAACAACACAATTCAAGTCATGTACACTACTCCCAAAGACTCTGTAATTGCCCGAGTAAAAGCAGATGACATTGATGAGGGTAACAATTCTGTCCTGTCATTCTACATCCACAAAGTAGAACCCAGTAAACCTGATCTCTTCAAAATGAATGCTGCAACAGGGGAGCTAATAATTGCCAAAACAATGCATCTCTATGATTCAGATTCCTACAGACTGGTTTTGGGGGTGAAGAATGGGGTTTTTACCATGTATGCTAACCTGAATGTTATCATCACTGTCAGTAACAACACAGTACTCGGGCCACAATCTCCGGGCTCGGGAGAAAGTAATATAATAATTGTTATAGCCATTGTAGTGGTAACAGTTATCCTGTCTGTTGCTATCATTGCTGCCATTTGCATCGTGAGGTATGTGGACCGACATCGTCAATTTCAGAAAAAATCGAAACAAGAAACACAGATAGATTTGAAAAAACAGGAGAGTCTCACCACAGAATCATCGCAGTTTACAGAAATTAAATCGCGGAATAAAAAGGAAGTGAGCTTCTCACTGAGTGATGATGATTCGATGAATATCTCCTCCCTGACCAACATAACTTCATTCTCATCCTATTTAAAGAACCCCCACTCTACCTACTCAGTGGATGGAAAATTGACAGAGGTAATTACAAGCATTAAAAAATCTTTTTTTTTAATAACATTGCTAAGAATTAAGAATTTTACATAAAATGTTCAAACAATATTCCACAAGTATATGACAATTTAATATCTAAAGTACAATTCATATTTTTGTAAATTTTACAATTCCTTCTCGTCATTGAGCAGTAAAGTGTGTAGACATGGTTACCTAACCAAAACACAAAACAAAAAGATTGATGACAAAGTTTTTTATGATGGCAATCTTGAAATTGACACATTAGTGATAAAATGCTTGAGACTTCAGAAACTATATTCTAACTGTAAATGAGCGGGGCTGGTCAGGGGTATTTGGCCGGGTATGGTGTCACCTTACCCCTGTAGGTATGCTGGACAAGGTGACACAGGAGAATTGATTGAACCTGATTAAGACAACCAGAGGTTTTCATGCTTAAGTGTTACTGTTAATGGTAATTAGGTAAATTTGTCCTGGTTGATCTGAACATGAATAGATTATGAAGATAAATGACTTGTGGTCCTAGATTAATGGAACTGTTATGTCAGGTGATTCCAGAATTTTATTGTCATTGATCAGGGGCATAAAATAACCAGAAATGGACATTTCATCAGAGAACTTGCACATTCGTGGTAACTAGAATATATCAACTAATTTTATTTGAATAGTCCATTTGTTTTGCTTAGTCAAGATAAATATATATGTACTCCTGGATTTGTTTATCATGAAATGAATAGTTCTGGCTTTATAATTCAGTTAGAATTGTAAATTTTCTTTATTAATAGATACAAAACAAGATTTTCCATACATACTTGAGAAATTTTCTTTGGACCACAAGTATGATAATATAAGGAACAAAATTGCAGAAAATTTTAAATGACTCCTGTGTTTGTATGGGGTCTTAAGATTTCTTCCTACTGACCATTTTACTTTCTCAATGGTTAAGAAAATACCTTCTTACAAATGATACAATTCAATTAAAACCAATTTGGACCAAGAGTCATGTTTATATAAAGCTACAGGAACCTGCTGGTCCAAAAGTCAATATTTATACCTCTGTTTTACAAGTATCTTAATTATCTAATACCTTTGGCTATCAACACCTCCTAAAATAGTCAGGAACATTTCTGAGAGTTACATGTAGCTTATAGACAATTTTAAAGATCATGTTCTTGGAATGTGCTCTTTAAATTCTCAAACGATTTGAAATATTCATGCAGAAGGGATTAGGCATACTGACAAACTGGACTCATCCCCACTCAGCCCTTTGTTTTTTTGTTGGATTTTCTTTCAAATTCGGCATTGCTAAAGGGTATTGATTTATTTGCAGACCACTTAAAGTTTCAGACAACATTGGACTTTCACCAATGTCTCCATGATCTCAGAAAGACAAACACAAATGACAAAATCATGATGTCATTGTAAATGTAAAATTTTTAAACATTTTTTTCATCCTCTAAAATTCTTTGGAATTAATTTTTTTAGCAGATGCTATAATTAATAATATACTCTCAAATATGAAATTAAAAATATATTCTTGAAATATATATATGCATGTATATATAAAAATTCAAAACAGTTTTGAAGGAAATGCCTACAGAAATGAGGATATCAGAACCACCCCTTTAATTCAGTAATACATTACTTTAGAAGGAAGCTCTAGTATCACTTAAATAACTGTAAAGATGGCATTAAATTTCACTGAATTGCACTTCACTACTCCTCAACACGTTAACTTTACAAATTCAAGTTCACCTTTAATTGATTTCATGGGCGCAGGTGATCAATGCAACTCCAGGATTGTTTAAATCTTCAAGGCTTGCTTGTTTTGTTGCTTGTGTAGGTAATTACTGAATTGTCTGTAATCTTCTGCTATCTTAAGGTCATATACAGTGTCTGAAGGTCATACCAATTGTCAATGTACACATTTAACTTGACTCAAATGCTGATTATCTCACAAAAAATGAGAAAATCTTTTGTCGGGTGTCCTCTCAATTTTTTTGCTGCATTTTTAAAAACATATTGACTTTTATATAGGGATACATTTTTTTATAATTGTGTATTTTTTTTACTGTTTGCATAGGGTCCACAGGCCTGCAGTTCTATTCTAACCAATAACAGTCTACACTCAGATTTATCAAAAGACAATCTGACGGAGAAAAATCTCAATACCTTGTATCATCAGCAGGTCCAGTCTCCATGGTTACAGCAACTACAGGAAAAGGTAAACATTAATCTAAATTAATTTTCTGGTAACTCTAACCTATTTTCATTTCATGCCAAGATAATCATATATAATATTACAGGTATTAGCCTCTCACTTCATTTTAAGCACAAATCAAAGTAATTTTATTCCTTTGTATGTAAATCAATGCTTTACCAAATGTTAAATTTTCCTCTTAGTAAGAGAAAGATAGTATTTATTAAGGTATGAAAGGCTGTGGAAAGTCTGGACGTGTGAAATGATTGTTGATTACAGGGCGCGCGTAGGGAGGCGTTGGGCTAGGGATACATCTCGGGATATCATGTGGGGCATTGTCGCTAAACATCGGTGTTCACATTACACAGGGCTAAAACCCTCTAACACTTGTCAGCTCATGTGGATCTTTTATCCCCAAAATAATTCCTTCAGTACAGCGGAAATTTTAAATTGGTTCAAAGAGTTAAAAATTGGTGCTTGACATTGAAGGATCCTCGATCCATTATCTGGGGGAGAGGATCTGAATAAGGACTCCTCCCTAAACAAGGCTAATCATAACTTGTCACATTTGGTTCAGAAGCTGCTTCATTAGGTCAACACAACACAAGATATTTCTTAGATTTCAAGCCAACATATCCAATCTAATGAACCTTAACACAAGGCACAAAAGTTACCCTCACATGCAAAAAGTCAATTTATACATTTTTATTTCTGGATCTTTCCTTTGAATTCCTGATTGCTAAAATAATTCCTCCAAGCAATTTATTGGCTTTCATGTTGTGAGTATTCTCTTTGATTTTCTAGGCGAGGAGAGGTGACCCGATGCTGAGGAAGTCTGAGGATGATGACAGTGAAATGTCAGCAGAGTCTGCCACCAGTGACAGTGGGCGAGGAGGCAGCGAGGATGATATAAATAGTAACAGGGGAAACCCCATGAGTGATTCAGGTACACTCCCAACATTTTTATGACTGCTCAAGTTTTACAATAATAAAAGCACATTAATTTTGCCTGTATCACTAGTTACCATGGTAAATGAAGGCACATGTGGAAAGTTCAGTAGATTAAGTCAATAATAGTGAACAAACAAAAATGTAACTTTGCAAACAACAACTTTTAGTTTCCCTGTATGGGACTGATAAGTTCCCTGTAGAATACAATCTGATTCTATTCCCCTAGAATACAACTGCCAGTGTTTGGTCTGACCAAAACATCTATTTTTTGCAGCTCGGTAAGTCGAGCATGCAAGTCTGATCGCCAAAGATGCACGCCCTAATGCCTTGTTCAATTTGCCTGCTCAATAATACATTATATTATGTGTGATTATTTGTTTGATGTAGGATTTTTCTTGTTTTGCAGCCTGACTTTATTGATATTCCCCCAAGATTGTGCAGCATGTTAGATAACATCTTTTTTATCAGTTATTTTTCCCTTTTATGTACAAAGTACCACACTGTACTAGGCTCTCTGCTTTATTAATAATCAGTAGTTCAGTTTTTCCTCATTAGTCTAAATTGGTCTTTGTTTTGTTTTTTGCTGCTCTGCTAGCTAAAAACCATATAAAATGAAACTATTTTTACTGTTTTTAATTTCAGAAGAAACAAGGCAAGCATACAGCATTGAATATCCACAACAGGAGCATTCTCATAATACTCCAAACAAGCACACGAACGTCTTACATTCCAGTTACAGGAAACCCGTACCTACCAGTGAAAATTATCCCAGAAATATTAGTTTTAGTGATGACAGTGTGACTGCAAATACTACTGTAGATAGTGCTAAAAACCGACATGGGCGCTCTAGTCAGGACACTCACAATCAGACAACATTGTCACGGATACTGTGCATGTCATCAGATCGGGGCCTGAGTTTTGTTAATGGCCACACCCATTTAGACACTTTAGACGAGGCCACTCACAGTACGTTTGGTCTCCGTTATTCTTTACAAGACATTGACGATACAGTCAGTGAGAGTGTTTTAACAAGGGATGATGATGGAAACTCCACCACAACCTCTGGGAGCTACACAATTAATCCCGATGAACTTGTGCATGAAATTGACAATTTGTTTTTTAAGTCTGATGTCATTGTCTGATGTGTCTTGATAGACCGAGAGTCCCCTAATGTGCCAAAATTATACTGCTATATCTGTATTTTGTTGCCCTGGTAACCAGATCTGGACTAACAGATATAGAGCGAGACTTAAAAAGTCACACTGTCAAAGGTGCTATTTTATGTTTTATAATGGCATCATTAAGTCATTTGATTCAGGGTTTATAATGTCACTTCCTTCTGACCTCTTCAAATATTAAATTATTAAATAATAAACAGTATTCTGTTGTATGGTGATAACAAAGATCTCTAAAATCAAAATCTCATGTAATCTCATTCTTATTATTAATATGCATTTTTTTCATCAATGTTTTCATGGAATGCAAAGCATTCATAAACATTTTACAGAAATACAAATCATTCATTTCTATTTTATGTTTTATCATCCAATTTGTTATACTCGTTTTAATGCAATTTTATCATGTCAAATTGCAGTTGTTGAATTCTGTACATAGTAATTTGTAAATTGACTAATATTTCACTTTTTAACTGCAACAAAATAAAAAGGGATAGAAAAGTTGATTTGTTTTATCTTTTCAAATTTTTAGCTGATTCCAGACAAGGTTAGTTGTAGATATGCAGTCTCAGTGACTCTAAGGGGGAATAAGTTGAATAAGTTGCTATTACCTTGATTAACAAATTTAAATTCTATATTTAGAAGTATGTGCACCTTTCATTACAATGATCATAAGAGATCATTGTAAAATATAGAGTTATATTACATGGAAATGATCCTTTTTGTTGATTGTGCAGGTTTAAATTTGAATATTTACATATCCTAATATTTTTCCTTAAGATTCTTCGCAAATTAGAAAACAGTTCATTGTCGCATGAACTACCATGTATGAATAAGGATATCTCCAATGTGAAGTCAAAATACTGTAAAAATATAGCGCAAACTGTTTTGTTTCAAAATTGATCGCTGTATGACAAAAAATTGTGGTAAGTCATCAGAAAAATAATGTAAATATAAGATATGATTTTAATTTTTGAGAATTCATGAGGTACATGAACTACAATGCTTCATGCTTGCATATTCATCAAGAAGCGCTAATGCACTTTATGAAATGTGTCGACGTGATGTGTCAAAGTTCATGTCCTCATAAATTCTCTTAAAATTAAATTCATTTCCAAAATAGATTAAGGTACTTTAGACAAAATTCAATGAATGGTATGTTTTCTTTCTTATTTTCGTGATCAAATAATCAATTGTATCCTGCTTTAATTCTGTCAACCAGAGACTTTCAATTTCTATCATCTGTAGGAGTTTTTTTTCTTGTCAGAGGGGAATATTTTTCTCCATCACATTTCCTGTAGACGTCATTTAATAATCTGCAAAGACTATAGTTTCAGTAGTTGCAGAGATTTTATTGCCCCTGATATAACAAGCCCTAGGGAGACCAACACAATTCACAGCCCTAAGGGTCGGCATACAAGGCCGTCTTGATGACCAAATGATGGCCTTTGTAATAAAACATGTTTTTTGTGTCATTTTACCACAGGAATCATTAAATAAAATACAATGGCTATCAAGTCCATGTTCTGTACTTGACAATACATGGAGAACATAACATGTCCTGTCACCAAGCTATAAAGGGAGACGACTCAGTGCTGCTCATCAGAAATCCATGTCTCTGTAATGAATTACTCATATAAAAGGAAGAGCTCTTACTATTATTTCTTTTATCAATCAGCTTCTAAATAAAAATTCCTTAGTTTTGCATAAGAGGAGTGAGGATTAAGTAATTCAAAGGGGATTTCTGTCATTTAACACAGTATGAACATGCAATTCAAAAATTCATCATCGGAAACCCACGGTCAATCTTGCTTCTCTTACCTCACTTACCTTACTTAGGTAAGAGAAGCGAGACTGACCGTGGGTTTCCGATGATGTCAAAAATTGTACTCCTGGGTTACAGTAATTGGTGGAATATACAATGTACATGCACATATAATATGCATAATTGTACCAGTTTTGAAGCATTTATGGCATATACTTTTTCATGAATGAAAATTAGTACAAAATTTGATCAAGAGGGCCAGAGATGATACAAAGCAAAAGAATCTCTATGTTTAAAGCACAGGATACAAAACGCCAAAAGATGTCAAATAACCTACAAATATGCAAATCACAGAATAAGTGTCATGGATTCTAAACAAGATAATAATTTTTTATCAAAATTTCAGATTACTCTTGTGTTCAAATGACCAGTGTCAAATTTGTGCGGCGTTACCGGTTGTTAACCAGAGAGGTCAGGTTGATGTTTTATTGCATTATTTTTATGTGCATGATCATCATGTGTAATAATGGATCTGTCACAAATTTGACAGCTGAGGTGATATATAGCCAGGTGAGACAATACTGGTCGGCACCATAGCATAGAGTTGTCTGTCCAGAGGTCATGTGGCTACGATGACTTCATCCTCTGTCGGTGGTGGTTTGAAGTTACAAATTTACACAGGTGTAAATCAAGTTTACCTGCTTAATTTGATTGTTTATGTTTATGATGTGAACATAAACAAACATTAATGACACCCATTTCCTTTTGTAGTATCTGCTTTTTTTTCATAAATAAACCAGGTAGAAAGAAATTGATTTTAATATTCAACACAAGGGATATAACTCTTCTGTAATTTATTTTCAAACAGTTTTATTGCATTTATATTTATAGCAATTAATAACATCAAAACATTCTGATGATTTTATATAAATCTACATGGGAAAAAAGTTGCTTGAATTTAAAAAAAAAAAAATAATTGTAAACAATCATTAAATGCAAATTCATGAAATTTTAATAATAATTTCAATTCCACTGAGTATTTTTTAAACTGAAAGCATTTATCTAGGAGTTGTACAAAAATTCATTCAACTGATTTGTTTTGAATTTGTGAAAGGGAAAAAATTGACTTCTAGATTATCATTGGAAGACTTTTTGAATGCTTTCACATTAAATGTGAATTTTTAAATATATTCTAAAAAGAAATTCTGTTACTCATGAACATTTAAAAAAAATATCTGATAAAAATCATACTAATAAATACTTGAACAATAACAGTTAATAAAATAATGTAGTACAAGAACAATCAATACTCTCTCTTTTTTTTTTTTTAAAAGTACAATGGACAGACAATTTTGAAATATGTGCACAAGTGAATAATATACTAATTTTTTCATTTAAAATGAAAAAAAAACTTTTCAGAGAAATGTAGCATCAACAACTGAATCGAAATATGACATGAAATAAACAAAGATAAAACTATGGCTATACGTTGACATGTTTAATTGCGAGTATTTTACAGGATATGAGACATAACGCTTCCACAAGTCTCTGACACATTATAATGACATATAAAAGTGAAGATGTAAGTATCTAATCATTGATTCTGATTAAATCAATTCTTAATTTCAAACTAATTATTTTTTTGTTATCAAAATCATAACATGTACTTATAAGTAACTATAAGTAAACTTAGTGATATAAAAAGTTAGCAAAAAGAGCCAAAGTTCAGCTACCAAAAATATATATAAAAAATGTTTTAAAATATTGAAATTCATTTAAAAAAAACTGTCTACAGTTTCAATGGTTATATACACACAATGAGATCATTGCTTTTTAACAAATGTACCTTTTATCACAAACATTGTTAGCACTACCATTACATTTGTTACATATGATTTGTATGGCACTAGATAATGTTTGATTGTCTCACAAGTTCATTGTAAACTTAAAAACTTATGTTACACAACAATATCAGTATTGAACACACTTTCAAAATTTGAAGGATTGATGGCAAAACTTGCCAGCGTTGTGTCATTGGAGTGCTGCGACTGACTGTCTGCAAGAGTTATCCTCCCTTTGAAGTCCAGTGAAGGATCCTGGGAAATCTGAGACTCGCTGTCATGGAGCGAGCCCTGGTCCCTGAGATAGATATTATTTGGAGGATTTCTGTATGTATCAGTATCCTGGTACGAGATCTCAGTGAGCTCCTGTATCGGATCATAAGGATCAGGCGAAGCACTTATAGTAGGAAGTTCTCGTCTCACAGCAGATCGAGACGGCTGATGTGAAAATTGTGGTCTTGCTCGAGCAAAATGAACATTTTTATTACTTCTGTCCAGACTCTTTGAGAAGAAGGGTCCAGAGTAGGACTGAGAGAGGTCTATGTTATTGTGCTTGAATGAAGAACTGTGTGACAAATCTAATTTATCTTGACTTGTTGAGGAGTCTTTTGTTAAATTATCAGATTCAGAACTGGATCTGAACCTGGCAAAGTAAATGGGAGGCTTTGGATTCCGTCGTAACATTTGTTCATCAAGACTGATGTTTCGCTGGTAATCATTGAAAGTAACTCTTGCTTTCTGATGCCAGGGGGAGTTATTTGGAATGTCCTGTTCAGAGTGACCAGGCGAGAAGGAGTGTGTTGATTTGTCAGTAAAGCCAGCAGAAGGTGGAATGGAGGAGAGGTCCATGTCTACAAAGATGCAAAGGAATATCAGTATATTACACAAATAGGGACATCAGAAAACTATTTAGTTACTTACTTTACATTTTTCAAGTATCATAATACAATTTTTAACAATTGGGTCAGTTCCAAAATTAGTAAAAATTTAGCATACTTGAAAAATTCATTTTGTTTTTGTTTTAGTTTTCATAAAATGAACACTGTGTAAATCTCATCAATTTTACCAGATCTGTAGATTTCACTGCCAACATCGACGCTGTCACCTTTACCACTGTCAGGAGGTAAGTTTTCCCCAATACCACTGTCAACTCGAGTAAGCTCAGGCTTACTTCCCCTTACCTACAAAAATTAAAATAAACCTTTAAGTTATCATTAAAACATCTGGGATTAAACTGGCTCCTTGAGTTTAAAGTAATAATAGTCTACAAAAGAAAATGAATGATTATAAAAGAGTTCTTTCCCTTTGCATGACCTTGATATTAGCATTTTAATAGATTATAGTTAATATTTGTTTTGCCTGAGTGCCATTTACAGTTTAGATTTGTCCTAATTCACCTTTCAATCAATTATGAGTCTTCTGTCCTGAATATACCCAAAATAAACAGAGATTTTAATGTCATTGAGAGCAGTGTCAATGTGCAGATAGGATTAGAGTTCTGGCTAATGAGGGGGAATATCAAACAAATCAGGACACACAGACAGGGAGAACAATGCTGCTAGCTTGTAGTCCAATGACCATAATCGTTATCTATATCCCAAAAATCAGAACAATACTGCTAGCTTACCAAGGTCCAACAACCCATCATTCCCATATCCCAGAAATCTATACATCAACAGACAATACATAACTAGACTTCTAATGCCTCTACTATTATCAGGAATAATTTACTTCTTCTATTTTTTTTTTTTTTTTTTTACATAATTACAGACTTGAAACCAAATAGTGAAAAACTTTGAATTAGTTCTTTTTATGTTCAATAACAATACATTTGTTATGTCTTTGTGAGAATAGAAATTGTTGCTTATCTTGTCCCTGAGGAGGTTTCAAAGAGTTCTGCAGGTGCAGTGTTTATTTTATTCCATTATTTTAAAAATTTTCAAAGGTTACACACCACTGAAAGAAAAGTTAATTTCTAAAGTTTGTTTTCTGACTATCTTTTTTTTCTTTTCTTTTTTGAAAATGTTGACATAATTTTTTATTTAAGTAACATAATAATTTCTTTTACTGCATAAACTATTCAACCATATATGTATCATAACTTTATTATGCATCATTGGAAATTAAAACTTTTGTGATAAATTTGCTTATTTTGTTCAACATGCTGTGACTCATTTGATTCTAATCCAGAACACAAGTACCAACCTTCAGTCTTTGTTCAAAGAATTACCCGAAACTAGGTTTTTCTAAGATTAAATTGAAATGTTTGTGAAGGACTTTAGAGCATGACACGGGATTTGTTTGGGAGGTACTGCAGATGTTTGTAAGAGCGCTTTTTGCAGTGAAGGTGGAATGAACTTCACAGCAAATCTACAAGCGGTTAGTCTTTGACAATCTCTTACGAAAAACAGTTTGGTATACATCCAAGATATACATATGAAATGCCAAATGTAAACTCAAATAAAAGATTTGACAAAATAGAGTAATTATAATCTATAGTGTCAACATTTTAAAGTTGCTAACTGTCTTGTGGGCAAAGATTTGTTTCAAAGAACCTAAATGTTTTCGTCCACTTCAGGTTTAAGTCAATTATTCGACACTTGGAAAGAAAAGGCTCCTTCAAGCCCACATTAGTGTCACGAGGTGCAGCATTTAACAAAGTCTGTAATACTCAATTTTTAACAGTGATTCTCTATAATCCTAAATGCTCATTTTGAGATCTAATGTATTGGCACTTTGTGGACAAAATCTGACAGCACAGACTTAATAATTGCACTAGTTTGGGTTTACTCAAACAAAATAAACCCACTTCCTTTTAGCTATTGTTAATAGTTTTTACCAAATCCATTATAATAAGGAAAAATTTTATTGTAAATGTTAATAGTTTTGCAATTGATTTGTGGTTTCCTCAGTAAATGTACAAGTTCACAAACAGTTGTTGCTTCTTAATTTAGACTGAATCATGAATAACTACAAAAATATATCATCAATTAAAAAATTGTGAAAATGGCATTACTCACCAGTTGTGTGTACATTTTGTCATCATCAGATGAACCGGAAGATGGCACCAAGTATCTATTGTTGTTGTTCTCACTTGTCAGTTCTTTTGGTTGTTTCTCAGTTGTCACACAGTTGAAGCATTTTTTGAGGAAGCTTTTGTGTGGGGTCTTGAACTGGTTTCCTTTGTCTTTATACTTTTTAATGTCCCTCTTCCGAATAATGCAGATGATGAGAATTAGAGCCAGAGAGATCACCATGGTAATGGAGCAGACTACAATAACAATGATTAGATTCTGGGAATTGGATTTTTCTCCAACGATGACTACGAGGTGAGTCCAGTTAGTCTTGGAGGGGTCCCCGGAGTCTGTGACAGCCATGACAAGATTGTACGTCCCTGCTTCCTCCTCTGTTGGGGAACGCTCCACTCTGATTACACCAGTCCGGTTGTCTATAGAGAACAGGTTGTTGATGTTCCCTTGGATGATCTGGTAAGTCAGACGTGCATTGACACCTTTGTCTGTATCATTGGCAATCACTCGTGCAATGATGGTCTTTGGCACAATCTGCAAGGACAGGGAGATGGAATTGTTCCTGTCATTGGGGTAGTAAATTGTAGGTGGGTTATCATTAACATCCTGTAGATACACAGAGACATTTGCAGTGCTGGTCAGAGCAGGGTCACCTTTGTCGATGACATAGATCTGAAAATGGTATTCCTCCTGCTTTTCTCTATCCAGAAGAACCTGTGTTTTCAAACTTCCAGTTCCATCAATTGTAAAAATCTTAGAAAATCCTTCCTCTATTTGGAAGGTAAATTCTCCATTTATCCCTCTATCTCTGTCTGAAGCTGAGAACTGTGCTATGGTTTTATTTATTGGTTGCTCTTCTGCTACTAGGATATCATATTTAGATTGCGAAAAAATAGGATATTCATCATTTTTATCTTGTATTTGGACAACAACTGTTGCTGTGGAGCTAAACTTCTGTCCATTGGCTCCATTATCTCTGGCAACAACTTGAAACATGACATTTGAGATGTTTTCCCTGTCAAACACTCTGTTTGCTGTAATGATTCCAGAGGTAGGGTTGATGGCAAAGTCTGACTGCAAAGTGCTAAACAGGTAGGTGACTCGGCCATTCTCCCCTTCATCTTTGTCTTCTGCAGAGACGTGAACAACCACATCACCAATGATGTTGTTTTCTGGGAAATCAACTTTATAAATACTCTTACTGAACACAGGGAAGTTGTCATTCACATCACTGACATTAACATAAAAGAATGTCTTATTGGTTTTGGGAGGTTTTCCAAAATCAAAACAGTTGATTGTCACATTGTGAACTGCCACTCTTTCTCTGTCAAGTCGACTACCCAAGGTAATTTTGAAAATGTTAGAGTACATTTTCACAATATTGAAGTCATCATTAGAAAGAGTACAATTAACAGTACCATTTTCTCCTTCATCAGGATCTGAAACAATTACTGTGGCAATATACTGCCCAATGATAGCATTCTCCACTACACCAGTGCCCCCTGGTGGTAAATTAATGTTGATCTGGGGAGCATTGTCATTGACATCGAGTACTGTGATGTTGACTATTACTTGGGTTGACAATGATGGTATGCCATTATCTCTAGCAAATACAACAAACTGATACTTAGTCTCTTGCTCATAATCCAGTAAATTCTTGATTGTAATTTCTCCATTAGTTTCATTTAAATAGAAGGTCTCTTTAACCTGAGAGGATGTGCGGGAACTGAACTCGTAGGTGATCCTCCCATTGTCCCCTATGTCCTCATCATCAGCTGATAACCGTAAGATAACTGTCCCTTCAGCCTGGTCCTCTGATATTGTAATGTTGTAAGAGCTATTCAGGAAGCTTGGCCTGTTATCATTAGCATCCAGCACAGTGATGTTGACCCGAAGAGTTCCATTTCTTTGTGGAGTCCCTGTATCTTTGGCAACAATGACCAGTTGATAAAAGTCTTGTACTTCTCTGTCCAACTTCTTTTCCACAACTATTCCTAGGTTCTCACTAGAATCTACATCTGGAACAGGCTTCACACTAAATGTTGGTTGCCCTGACAACAGCTCATAGACAAGAGCTGAGTTCTGACTTCCACTGTCTCTGTCATGTGCAGTGTTTGTTAAAAGGATGTGGCCAACCTCACTGGATTCTGAGACCTGCAGGGATATGAAGGGCTGAGGAAACAAGGGCACATTATCATTGATGTCTTCAATAGTGACTAGCACTCTTATAACTTTGATCAACTCATTATCAGGTTTAAAAACAGCCACTCCAAGACTCAGAATACAGTTACTGGTGGGCTGGCACACTTGTTCCCTGTCTATCACTGTGGCAGTCTCCAGACGGCCTGTGGACTCATGGATTCGGAACAGCTTGTCGTAGGCAGTAGTTCCAGCATTCCAGATTTGGAACCGTAGTTTAGTCATCATAACCGGAGTCACTTCAGCACTAATGTTACTGTCATTGGCAATATTTCCTACAAAGGTGAAGGGTAACTGCTCCTCCTGAATCTTGTACTGTAGTTCCTCAGTCTGTTGACCTTGACCTGACCTGATTATGCAGACGATCATCACCATCAGTGCAGCACTCATGATGATCTTCTTACTAATTATTCCATTCATTGGGACTGTAATCATTCATATCCTGCAGGTAAAAACACAAAATTTAATACTTCTTTTAAAAAAGTTCTCTGTAGATAGTTAACACTGGAGAAATTTAATACATGAGGAAAGCAAGGGATTTATCTAAGATCCAGAAATTAGTTTACCAATTTCTTGTCACCAGTGGAAAGCCTACTTTTACGCTAACTCACAATTGCTGATATCCCTGATTTTGGACATTTCCTTTCATCTGAACTTTGGAACTTAAGAAACAGATGACAAAAAATAATTCCCTAGTGGTTAACACGTTCCCACTTATGATATGGTAAGTCCTGCACAAATATTATATATCCCTTAAACAGGCAATGAAAACAAACCCTTATCAGAACAGTCCAAGAAACCAACAGTTCACTCCAATTCCTTCAAGTTTGCAAATTAAAGAAAAACTTGTTTTTAAAAGGACCCTCCAGTGAGCTGGTAAGATTAGCCAGGGATACATGGGGGGATATCCATGGTAAGCCATAAATCTCAACACCCCTCCTTATCAATGTAAATGGTCTTATTTAGTCCAACAGGAAACTTTTCAATATTAGACCCGCTACCAAAAAATGGCCCACAATAGGCAGGGGAACCTGTTACCTTATCTGAGGGGTGCTCTTTCATCCTTATCACAGGGAGATACTGAGAAACACTGTGACAGTTATTTATCACCTCCCTAAAGAAGGCAATCAAACTTAACTACTGCTGATTGGTGATTAACTTAATCCTACTGTGCATAAGGCTTTTAGTTATCTCCCCATGAACTAGAAATCAACAAAGTCTTGAGTAAATAAACATAAGTCAAAATTTATTCACTTCATTATGCCTCAGCAGGATGTCTTGTTTTGTTTGATTTTTCTTTCTACTCAAAAAAACAACATTTTTAGAAATTGAAAGAGTTAAAAGTTAATTTGAGTGAAATTAATTTACATTTTAAATTGTGCATAACACCTGTTTGAAACATGATCTTGAAGGGAATTTAAAAATTGTTTACATCTAATTTTGCATTATTTCACAGTAATGGAAAAAAGTTAATTTTCTTTCATTACATTTTATTTTTTTTTTTTCATACTTGAGAGACATAATTTATTGTCATATGTGAAAGATGAATTTCTGTATACTTCTCATAAAAAACATTTATATTCAGATAATGTACATGGTTTCAAAGATCATTTTAAAATCAAATTTTAATTGGTTTGATCACGTAGTTCCATTTTTAAAATTATTTATATGTGTATTGATGCATATTCAAAATTGAAGGGGAAAAGGGACAAAGAAAATTTAAAAATAATAATAAATAATAATAATAAATAATAATAGATAAAAAAAAATAAGTGAAATATCAAAAAGGATTTTTTAAACAATCAAAATTAACATTGCACTTTTAGAGTAATTTCAGAAATTAAAAAGAATGGGGAAAATATGCACAGATTTTAAATCATTATGAATTCTACCCATGCAATTATGTAGCTTTCATCATATTTAACAATTCAAAGACTCCTTGCTGATGACTATTTTTTTTCACATCAGAATCAGCTTACCTCTGAATAAAGACAAAAGCTGGTAATTTAAAACTGTCCAATTGACTTTACCTTTCCAAAAACACAGCTGATAGTCCAGATAAAGCATTTCCAAATAAACAACCTACCCAGAACACCAAATCAAATACAAGTTTCCGTTGTTAAATTTAAAACGAGCGTTTCCTCCGTGTGTTGAAGTATCAGTAATGACCAGGTATAATATTGACACTGAGGCTTTACAGTAGGGATCTAAACATTATCACCCAACAAAGATGCACAGTCGACGTTTGTATTAAGGCTTACAGAATCCCCCATACCCTGTCAACACTTCTCTCTCTTTACAACAGATTTTTTTTGTAAAGTCCATTTGTTAAAACAACAAAGGACATGGGGCATTGGTGCTGGACAATAGCAGATTAGAGTAAATTTCATAAAGAATCAATTACACTGATACAGCTATCCGCAAATGTCACACTTGAATTATATTTTTGCATCTTTTATATTTTATAATTTTTGTTGACTTATTTTTTGGCACTGGCTGTGAAGACATGTGAGAGTTGTTTCCCCTGATACTGATTTCCCCAGGATTAGGTGAGAATTGTAAGATGAGGCTATTGATTTGTGGGTTTGTTAATGTAACTAAGATGTTTCATTAGTTTTAATTAACCAGATCACAGCACAAGGTAATGGAAAGTAAAATAGCTGGACTAAGTAATGGACGAGGATGTCAATAATGCAATGTACATCTGCTCTCCTCAAACAGAAATGGATCAAATTAAACAAAATTCAAGTAATCTACAAAATACTGCAAAATCTAGTTAATCTTCTTAAGATGAAGGGGAGATAATCCATGCAAGGTGAACAATATCCTTTAAATGGTTCTTACCTGCCTTATCTGGTAAGTTATACCAGTCCTGAGGTAACAGGCTTAAAGACTTATGTAATTAATAAAGACATTCACTAATTCAAATAAAAAACACACAGGGTATGAGACTGTTGTAATATCACTAAACATTAAGAGCCCACTTCCCCTGGAGTGCCCGGGCTACAATCCTACAATACAATATTGACTTTATGGTAGACACATGGACAGGAACTAGTGGTGACAATGAAGGGGGGAAGGGCTGGTGAAGTCTGAATGGATTTTTGATTGAGGATCTTTACCTGGTCTGATGGGTAATTCATCTAATGTGGAAATCACCTGAAAAAATAGAAGATTAGAGTCTAAGCCACTAGTGTGTTAAACAGACTGTAAGGTTAGCCAGTGAGCTGGAATCTCAAACAATACAAAGCCTAGATGATGCTCCCCAGTATACTGGAGCCATGCGGACAACTTCCACATTTACATATATAACAATCATAGGGATTCACATATTGCTTAACTCATAATAAAAATAACTTACTTCTGAAAATTCAAATACACTTTTTGTTTTCAGAATATCCAATCAAAGACTTATTAATATGTAACCATCAATTTTGCTTTCAGCAAAAGTCAAACATTTCTCACAACCTTTGACTAGGAGGAAGATGTTTAAATGACATTTCTATAGCTGATTCCTTTTAGCTTGCTTTTTATCCTTTTTGTATGATTTAAATACCAATCTTTCTCACTGTGATTTTTAAACAATTTTGAATAGTAAAATCCTCCACAATTTTATTGTGTTTTCATCCATGAGTCATAAATTAAGCAATGCAAAAGGGAATAAAAAGAACTTAGCAATTCATGCCACTTTGCACATTTAATTGCATAATTTGGAGAAGAGTTTAGATTTGCCTGACAAAAATACTTCAAAGTTGATGTAAAAACAAAAATTTAAAACTTTTGAATTATCTAAAATTTAAACGAAATTTTTCAGTGGTAATAAAAAAAATGAGACAATTTGAAAACAATTGCAAACACAGAATTATTTTTATTTATTTTTTTTTAAGTAAAAGTTATCTATTGAAAGGCAATAAAGATTTCTGATTGGGTTTCTTTCAAAATGAACAAAAGTACAGACTAAAATTTGCACATTTTAATGAAAGAAACCCATATTGCAAATTAAATATGTTTATCTTTTAGTCTTTTGAAAGTGTAGGTTAATTTTGCAGGTATGTGTTCAAGCAATCGTTGTTCGTTTAAGGAGTTTTGTTTAGAATATGCGCTGATCACAGCAAGCACTAAACTAAAAATGGTGTACTGGTTCCTAACAACATGTAACCACTTAGCATCAATATTAATGAACAGCGTCGCCAAATATCTTATTTTTATAATCTCCGTAATTTAGTCGATACTGACAATCTGATACAAATTCTCCGGTGTAAAAAATTTTAATACCATTAAAATAGACATATTCTAAATAAAAAAGCACATTTTCCAAAGATATTTAATACAAATTGTCGTTTAGAGAATACCTTAGAATATTACACTTTGCATGATACAGTCATGTGCGCATCAGGTGCGAGATGGTAAAACAATGTATCTTACCTACAGGCTCCAGAGAGATGTAAGCTCCCAATGAAGATGGCGATCCGATGCTTTTACCCGAGTTGCAATAAAATACGGCCCTACAAATATCAAAATCAAAATCTGCACACCTTCAATTTGGTGTTTATTCAGATAAAACACAATCAATAGTGGCGCTGAGAGACCTACGGTACCTGTGTTTGATTTCAAACCCTGGCAGCACCTAAGCTGTAATTATAGACTGTTCAATTATCTAGATCTTCTGTTCAAATGATAATCAGGGGTAGGACCTGTTTTAGTCTCCGAGATTTTGGAACAATAATAAGAATTGTAAATGTGCATAATAATTATACAAAAAATGAGAATGCAAACAAAGCTTGGAAAAGAATGCTTTCAGTTTTATGAAAATATGGGAAAAATAAGACGTTTAAATGTCTTTCATTTTTTCTCAAAAGACGAATAATTTCAAGGCAATGAACCACCGTTTGTAAGGGTAATGGTCGAGGTAAAAGAATTGTGACTCAAGAGAGGGCCTTTTCGTTTTCATTTGACTGAAAGTGTCTCTTCTCTCTTCAACAATGGTTAATTTTCCAATTACAAGCAACACATCTTCACATACAATACTGGAGGTATTGTCTGAACAATTCACGGGTCCTAATCTGATATGGCCAACCTTCGATTTCACAACTTTTTTTAATGATGCCATCTCACGTAATTTCACCAATAAAACAATCGCCATGGTCACTGTAAACAAAAGGACAAGAGTGGTCCAATGTAAAAATCCTGTGATTCATTGAAATATTCATCATTCCTTCATGTAATTAAAAAATTAAACGTGGACTCCAAAATCTATCTGTTGATCATTAGTTCAATCAATTCGAGGAAACAGTTAAGACTTTTTTTTCTTGTTTTTGAGTCATAGGGGTAAGGATAAATAACACAAACTCCCCCCCCCCCCCAATCAGCAATATATTTTATATAGATATATGTCCATAAAGGTAACCTGAAAAATGTTTGCCAGGTAGGTGTGAAAATTTGGCAAGATTTTGTAATAATGTTTAAAAATGTGTGCAAAAATAGGTTATCGATTTACACAGAAATGGTACACATAGCATATTTCAGCACCAAGGAAAACTTACGATTTCTTAATATTTTAAAGATTTATTATTTATAACATTTCTATTCAAAATCAGCCAAAAAATATATATCAATCCATGCATCAAATTTGTGCTATGTATCCTTAATATATGGTGTCTTGTTCGGGTTTTCTCAGGATAAAAATCAACCAGAAATGCGTAATTTAAATTAAAGTAGCCTTTATCTTGGTCTTTTTATGTGTTCCTAATTGGTGAAAGTACTTCAGTGATAGAAAAAATATCGATCGCCAAATACTCGTTAAAACGTTTGTCCATTTATGTTTCGACTTCAGTAGTCTTTAATCTTGAATTAAACAGCATTTCTTTGTAACAAATATAAAATTACCAACAATTACCAAAATTAAAGAATTTGGGGTGATAACCCCCTCTGAATGCTTCTAGACCTCTCGTTTGGTATTACTGTCTTCCCACAAATTTTTATTAAAATAGAAAATTTGGTGTTATGTCATAACACCAAATTTTCTATTTTAATAAAAATTTGTGGGAAGACATTACTTATAAATTGCGTTTGACCAAATCAGAATTTTAATGTCATTTGTCTGAAATCGAAAAGGAAGTTCTTTCCCACAATAACACATCCCCAAAATTTTCAAATTGTAATTTTACTTATCTAAAATTCCATAATAGTCACTTAAACAAAGATCAAACATTTTTTACTTCTTCAAATTCATCCCTTCTTCTAATTAATTCGTTCGGTAGAATACAGTGAAAGAACTTGTATCACGACTTGGCGAAATAATACGAATGATGAGTATGGTATTGGATAGGTAAGAAGGAAGGGGCGCGCACTGTCATTTCCTCCTTGATACCCCCCCCCCTCCAAAAAAAAATTCATATGCATTAGATGTCATGGATATGAGTTACAGAAATGTCAAAATGAACTTTTTGCAGTTATGTAAGTACGTGTGTATTTATAAGTAGAACTTACCAGTCTCCGAGTCTGTCCAATGCAACGCTCTCCCAAGACAACGGTGGGGGTGAATATACATGAATGTATATTACACTGCTTCGCGTCACGACAAATACGTGTACACATCGAAGGAAGATGACAAAAAGAAATTGATGCAATTACCGTGCTCAAAAGGTGTAACAAAACAGATTTGTACGATAATCGGTGAAGTTTTAAGTAGTGTGTAAAATCCATTAGTTCTGCTGAAGATGTGATGTATCTTCTGAAACCATTCCCTTTTATAACAGGGCTCTATAATTCAACAATTTCTTTTCTTATCATCTTCACCATCTAAACAGAACCGAAAAGTAGCAACATCAACTAAAAGAAACCTTCATATGAATTATTATTCTCAGATTTATTGCGGCCAACCTTTCTGCATAAACCTGTGATCTTTAAGAAAGGATAAAAAGCTTGAATAGAGACAGCCGAAAATCGTCCCTAATTGTATTTGATATCTCAATAAATCTTTCCTACTAATGTTATTTTAATTTCATGAGCAAGAAATTTGGCAATTGAATTTTGAAAAATTATTTTCATAGTTCGGATTCTTTTTATGATGTGCTCTTTGCTCGAGATAAATCAGATTTAATTGAACAACAAAATATTTTTTATAAATGTGCAATACCTCCTCCCTACATACTGTAATTGGAGTGTACTTTTAACACACACACACACACACACACAACCTCTGGCAAAATATCAAGAAGTCTGAATGTTCCCCACTTTCGCTGCAAGCTGGAGATATTAATTTGGGCCCGTCCTTCTGTCCGTCTGTTGTACACTGTAGTTCCCCAACGATATCTCAGAAAGTCCTAATTTAGCCTTTGCAATGAAAATTTATATCATAACTCCCTACGACTTAGAAAGACCCTTATTGATTTTAAGGTCAAAGGTCAAGGTCAGAAATTCATATATATTGCATAAAATAGTTTCCAGACTTTGTAGTTCTCTAGCTTTTGAAATACACATCCTAACTCTCTATGTCTTAAAGAAGATCCCCTATTGATCGATTCTTGCATGGTCAAGAGATCAAAGTTCAATATCAGAAACTCAGTGCTATACATGTATTGCATAAAGTAGTCTTCAGCTGATAAATTCTTTTACAGTGAAAATTATGACGAATTCACTTCTACTGATTTTAAGGCAATAAAGTTAAAGGTCAAGGTCAATAGTTCTTTCCTTTTTCCATCTGCATTCTTTTAGGTCTTGTATTCCTTAAACTCCCTTTAATTATACTCCCTTTAGCTTGTTTTCTCATTGTTTTGCATTAGATACGACATGTTTGTCTTTCTATCTCTTTGCCAAAATGTTCTTGTATAGCAGATGGCATTAAATTTTATCACACCAAGGTGAGAAAAGAGAGATTCATTTTAATCAAAATTTCTTGAAATGGTAAAATAAATTTGTCATTAAACATGGAATTTATTCTCCGAAAAATACTCGTATCAAAATTTCTACAGAAAAGCTGCACTCTAATGATAGGAACATTAAATTGGAATGAGATTCAGTGTAAATGGAGATTTGTTGCCGTTCTTCTTGTTTGTCTTCTCAGGTTCTCCGATTACATCCTGATGACAGTGTCACGGGAGGAGAGCATGTGGTTCAAATCATTAAAGTGGATCCACAGTGCATACATTTTAGACCCATTATAAAAGCACGGAGAATGAGAGGTTTGGGGGACAGCCCCCTGATCATTGTGATGATGAACGAGGTAGGTCCTCTATAATTAGGACCAGGTAAAGAAGCCCCGGAAGCACGTTTGAAAAGTATCGTGTTACAGAAGACTTTTAGAATAACCTGGAATATTGATAAAAGTATTTGAAAATGTAGGTCTGATTGATTTTAAGAGTGTATAGTAACTCAACTTTAAGATTGCATGTGAAAAGTGAAGCTCCACTAGAAGGTTCCCAGGTAGCACAAAACGTTTTCATAACATTTTATTCCCGTTGTATTGATGTTATCTGAAAACGTTTTTAATAAAACGTTTATAAAATGTTTTTAAAACGTTTTATTTTGGTTGTAAACACGTTATTAAAAAACGTTCTTAACAATCATTTTAAAAAACGTTTTTATAACATTTTTTTTCCTGTTGCAAGGAGGTTTTCAGAAAACATTTAGCATTTAACATTAATTTCTATAATGATAAAATATCGCGCAGCTATAAATTGAATAACATGATTAAAAAAAATACTTTGTGTAATAATTATTATAAATTTCATGAAATACAAATGTTAGCAGACAACATGAATACAACATTGTCTTAAAATGTTTGCAAAACATTGTAAAAACGTTACAGAAATACCAACTCCAACCATAAGAAGTTTTCAATTATTTAGTGTAAGATGTTACATGTATATATATATATATATATATATATATATATATATATATATATATATATATATATATATATATATATATATATATATATATATATATATATATATAACTTTTGATTTCTTATAAATAGCTCCAAAGTTTGAGTTATGATTGATTTTGAGTTGTGATAATTAAATTTAGAACCCCAAAAATTAAAAAAAAACAAAACAACAACAACAACCCGGAAATGTGTTCATATTTTTCTTTTATACCATTGTAAAAAATATTTATATATAACAAGGAGAGTAAAAAAAATTCCAAAAAATTATTTGTTCAACAAAGTTCCTGAATTAAATAATTCAGTGGAGTCATTTATTTGTGCTATGGGAAATAAGTTTCCCCTTCGATAATGTGTTTATCGAGAGTTAATTGAGTGACACAGCGGGATGCCATGGCCAGTGCTGATGCAGCCGATCCTTGTTGCAAACTATGTCCATGTGATCTATATAGGTCAACAGAATCACAGTTTTGAAAAACCCGGCGGCATAGGATAGGGGAATACCTTTCAAATGTCAACGTATGGTATGTTAAATTTTAAATAGTATTCATTGCCTGTATATTTAGCAATCATATAGTGTAGCTTTAAATACATATGCATTTAGAATCTTAGATCTTTCATTCTCATAGACTTAAGTGTATATATGTTTATAAAGTTCATTGGCATTTGAATTAGGCGGGCGATTTATTGTTTGAAAACTTGGGTTTATTTACATGTATTAAAATTGTGTGACGGGTTTCAAAACATAATTAAAACATAGTTGGGAATAGGAATGGGTGTGGGAGGGGGTCTTAACAAGACAGGGTTAAATAATTCTTAAGAGGTGGAATAGTTAGACTTTTCCGAATTTGAGTTATGTATTACAGAATACAATGCCACGTTAAACCTATTTTCTTTTGGAAGGGAAAGGAGAGGAATTAATTATTCAATCTCAGGCTTGATTATATATTTGCTAGCAATCAAATTTTGAAATACACATTCTTCATGATAAAATATAACACTCATTTTAGTGAATGCAGTGGTTTCAATGCAGGGCGGAGATATGCAGGACAATGATGCAAACAAATTCCATGGGTCAGTTCACTAAGACTGGACAGAGGGTTGAAAAGTGCACCCCTTTAAAGAATTATTAAGAGTAAGTTTTATCACCATTAATGCTAAGAAAATGCATTAAGATTCAGTTAACATATCAACTTATAAATCATTGTTAACATATCAACTTATAAATCATTGGAAAATGTATACAGCAAAAGGAAACTGATTTAAGTACTAGTAATGCTGTGTTGTTTTCATTTAACTATTAAACATAGGCGTCGGAGCCGGGGGTGTAAGCCCCCTCCCCCTAACTTTTTTGCAAAGATAGACGTAATAGAGTTAGTGAAAATTCGGGTTTACCCCTCCCCACAACGTTTTTGTTGGTTTAGCCCCCCCCCACTATTAAAATTGCTTCCGATGCCTTTGTTAAATATGTTCATACATTAACTTATTTACATTTCTTATAATTAATTTCACATTACATTTTAGTAGCTGCTGCTTACAAGCCTTGCAAAGTTACGATTTAATGAGAGGTGGGACGAAGAGGTTTGATCCATACCTTCCTGGAGGAATTATTAAATATGATAAGGTACGTTTGAAGTTGGTTGTCAGAAATATATAGATATAATACCACCTGTAATTTTTTGTTTATTAATACAACTGTATAACAAAGCATACTTTCTTTGTGTTTTATCAGATGTTTATACACTAGTATGTGTAGTTAGTTGTCAGATGCCTTATTACATGGATATGTTTAGCTTAAAAAGAAATGTATGTAATCAAAAATTACCCAGTATGAATGGGTAATCATTTAGTCAAAGTTTTATGTCCAAATCTTTGTTTTTCAGAAGAACACAGAGAAGTCCAAGTGTATAACAGATTGATTTCTAATAGAATAAGGATGCTGTGATCTTTTCGTATTTCAAACAGTACAAATTTCATTTGAAGGAAGACTGTAATTTTATTGTGCAGGTGTTAAAAAAAACAGTGTTTAGACAACATTAATGAATGGATTTAAATTTATTAAATTATAAGACATATATTGTTTTTTATGTTGTAAAATTGATTTTTTAAATGTTAAAAACGTTTTAAGAAATGTTCTCAAAACGTTTTTAAAAATGTTTTCCAAACGTTTTTAAAAATGTTTTTAAAACATTTCAGTACAATGTTTTTGCAAAACGTTATAATAACGTTTAAAAACCCACACAAAATAACGTTGTAATAACGTTTTAGAAAATGTTTTCATAACATTTTCATAACGTTTTTATAACGTTTTAATAACGTTGTTGTGCTAACTGGGTTTATAATCACTGCAATTGTCAAACCAGTAAACGAAATGTTCAGTCACACTTCAATGGCACAAAGAGGAAGGAAAAAGAAATAAAAGATTTTGTTGTTATTAGCATAATATTAAGTCACCGAAAACTTCTGCTGCTTTTAGCTATCTCTATTGTATACAACTTAAAATTTCCCAGTTTCTTCCCAAGAAAAATAGAGAAGACCAACCAAGTACGAGACTATATAGTTTAATGGCTAGGTCTGTGAAACCAAGGATGTGGGATGGGAGGGTGGGGGTTTGCCAGCATATTCTATGCAGTAGAAAACAAAGCTAATCTACAGTTGCGTTCCCTGATAGATAAACTTGTTTATTACTTGTCAGGGTATTTTAGTTGCCCCCTCCCTAAAGCTGTTGCTTACGGGCCTGAATGTTACCCAGAAAATATAATTTTTACTTAGACTCAAATACCTCGTGATATATGACGCAGTATGGAAAATAAAATGCTTAATGGTTACAGAAGACATTTTACCTAAATTATTTGTGATTTTTCCTTAGTGCTTCTAGTTTATTTCTTATTGGCTAGGGTTAGCCAAAGTCCTATAGTATACGACCAACCCCATTCCCATACTCAACCAATCTTATGAATAGCCTTCAGTAGAGATATAGAAAATCGGAATCGGATCGGAAGGTCGTGTGTTCGAAGCACGGCCGCGACTGACCTAAGTCGATAAAAAAGAGGTAGCAAGTGATCCTTCGCCAAGCGCTCGGCACTTTGAAGTGAAAGTGGCGGGTCCTTCGGATGAGACCTTAAAAACAGAGGCCCCGTGTCACGGTAGGCGTTGGCACGATTAAGAACCCTCACTGCTCAATGGCCCTGAGTGCCGAGTAAAAGTCTTATTTTGAAGCCCTTCACCGGTATAAGGTGACGTCTCTACATCGGTGAAAAATTCTCCAACGGGACGTAAAACAACATACAATCAATCAATCAACCTTCCCTGTATAACATGCATATTAATTCCTTTACTGTAATATTGTTGCATTCAAGCATGTATATCAAGAATAATACAATAGGCAATACCATCTACAGGCACTTAGTGGGGGGGTGGCCTTCCAACTTTTTTCCAAACATAAACCTGTTACTATTGAAAATGTTTATTGAAAGACTGGTTGCCAGCCCCCTTTTTTGTTGTAGCATAGTTAAATCATGGTAATGTGGGTTTTGAAAGGAAGTTGAAACCTACCCCTCCCCCTCACAAAATAGGATATATTTTTTTTTTTGCTTGTCAAAGTTTTTTTTTTCAGGGAGTAAGTTGTAATTTTTTTTCTGTCTGCTACCCCAATACTACGTGCCAGATCTATAAACAGTGGTAGTGATCGAGCAGTTGGCTGTCGTATATATGGAATGCCATAGAACATAATGTATATCTTTATAGATAAAATTCTCTTCCTCGTTCAACAGTTCATCTTTGCAGCATATCGTTTTAATTTTTAGCACACACAAGGTAAGCAATATTTGTCGTTTCGACTAAGTGAAGGCAGAAAAAAATGCATATTGGAGAGATTCGAAAGATATCAATACATGTATCTTTAATAGTAACGAAATGAATTAAACGACATCAAAATTTATTAATTTAAAGCATTTATTAATCTTGACATTTCCAATAAATTCTGCTAACTTTCCGGGAAGATTTAGACAGAACTCAATCAAAGCGTTAATCTTTGATATTCTCATAAGCGTGGTCCGGTGCTTTGAGGAAAGGACCAACTAGAAACTGAATTCTTCAGAGAAAAGGATACCAGGAGACATTTCAATCTTTTCTACTGGGGGGAGGGGGGGTCATATCTATATGTGCCCAGAAATGAAAAAAAATTAAATAAATTAAAAAAAAAAATGAATTTAAAAAACTACCGGAGTAATTGTTCACAGAAAAATTATAGATCTTTCCACCATTAAGGATATTTTCATAGCATTTGAGTTGGAAAAAGGGAGAAAATGCAAGAAAGTAAATAAAATACAATATATTGTTGTTTTTCCCCCCAAGAAAACATATAAAGCTTGTCAGTTGCAATCAGTCGTCTCGAATCACTCTCAGGGGGAATTTCAGTGATTAACGTTGTTCAACCAAAAGATAAAACGGACGTATTTTCTTGCCATGTCTGAGCATCTTCAGATTTTTACTTTGCGTTGGATTGGATGAAATTTTGCCGGTCAAACAAACGGATTTTAAAATTAGTTACGCATGGATAATGTGAATTAATTACGTGAAACTTCGCCTTTCTCAAGATGCTCTCCGAATTTCACTCAATCCCTGACTCAATCCGATACATTGAAAATAGGTCGTTGTGAAGTCAATATATATTATTTTAGAGGAAACCTGCTCTAATTTTTCGCGTACCATTAAAATCAAACGATTATATAGGGGATGAAAATTAATAAACGATTGAAAATGCCATGTAATTTTTTTTTAATTGTTATCTATTTATTTATTTATTTTTTGTTTGTTTGTCGGCATACACAAATAAGATTACTCTTGAAATATTAGGCTACAATTAATTAACGCAAATTTAGATTTTTAGTCAGTGCAGGTTGCTGTACATATTTTTTTTCTGTATATGCACAACTTTGAGCAGGCCGAAAGGGGGGTGTCCTTTTCGATCTTGTTAAATTAGACTGAAATATTTTGTGAAAAATTGAATAAATAGAATGATTAATAAATAAGTACACGTATAAATAGATAGATAGATAAATAAATAAATAAATAAATAAATAAATAAATAAATAAATAAATATTTCGATTGATAAAAATACTAAGTATGCAAGTGATAATTTATCTTTGAGAGGGATTGTTTAGAAATAGTTGCTACATAAACATAAAATTACATTGCTGGCTCTGCGAAGCACGATTTTTTTCTTTATAAAATTTATGTCCCTTGTGTAGAATCTTTCGAGAAAGGAGGGAAATTAAGTGTCGTGTACGTCAAATATTTCAACCAATGAAATTGGAGAGGAGAATCCCGCAGAACAACAACAAAACGTCGAGAGGCATACCTGACGAAAACAATGAATGTTCGCTTTCTCTTTGTTATATAAGGAAAGGGTGGCGTGCACAGGTGATTTGGGGTGTTTATTTATATTTTACTTAGCCCGACTGATGCAAAATAGCAGTCGTTCAATCAATGTTCTGATGAACCTTTAGTGTAGCCGCTACCGAAAACATGTTGAGACAGATGGGCGATGAAAAATTAATTTCATTGAACTCATTGTATATTGATTTGCAATAGGCAAAGCAAAGGCGACACAGTTTTCTCATATGAGTATGTTCTTTATGTATTGTTATCATGCTTGTAAATTTTGGCCATGGTTTGATATTTCAAGAGGATGAAACATGTTGGAACATGTATTGTTGTGAACAGGTCCAGCACAATCTCTTGATTAAGCTATATAGCTTGAAAAAGCTATATAGCTTTATTAAGCTATTCCAAATAGCTTGATAAAGCTATTTATGTGCAGTTTTTCAGAAAAATGTTTTTTGTAAGAAATAGACAAAAAGTCGCAAGTATTTGATTATTCATATATGTACTATGGGCTATCAAAACAACAACTGAAATCAAAGATAGTTCTAACATTGCAGCATTTGAATACTTTTAAGCAAAAGATGAATTTCCATTGTTTGAGTAACTGTACACCACCTTGTGTGCGTCGAGGCATGGATAAGTATGATTGCTTCTCATTGTACTGAATTATTACTAATCAATTATCTTGTTGACCATAATTGGCCTCTTTTATAATTTCAATGAAGAAGTAACTGTATCAATTGCTTTATATAGCCCCAAAACTTTAAGAACTTTGAGTACAAAGTCTCTTAAGGAGACGTAATTTGTTGAGTGATCTTTACATGCATTATTTTCAGAGGAGTTCAAGGTTGAATATTATCACTGCACCAAGGTGCGACTATTTGTGCATTCTGAGAAAATAACTCATTTAAGAAAAAAGTGTGATAAAATAGCTAAATCAAGCTATTCTGAATAGCTTAATAAAGCTATATAGCTAAATCAAGCTATATAGCTAAATCAAGAGATTGTGCCGGACCTGGTGAACATATGATAGAGAAGTATTGATATGTTTGCATTCATGCCTAATGTGTCTCAAACACAAAATTGAAATTCAATTGAGGCCTTTCATTTGTAAATGCAGAATCTTAAAAAAAAATTCTAGTTATGATAATGGCACTTGAATTCATTTGAATATGTATCTTAGATGAAATATTGATGCAAGCTTTGTAAGTAAGTAACAACTTCAAGTCATCAAATTTATTAGTAATTAATTCTGTTATGTTTTTAAGTTAGAATTTACATATTTGACTAAGAATGGAGACCATAATAATCTTGATTTTGAAGAAAGTTAAAATAAGTTGATTTTTTCCTGCAGCAAAAATATGCCAGTTGAAAAAGGATTGAGAGCAACATCGCCTGTCCATGTTCATGTTGAAGATGACATACCAGTTCATGTTCATGTGAAGCAAAAGGGGAAAAAAGGAACAAAAAAGGTTATAAACAAATATATACCAAAATTATTTTTCTGATTATTAAATTTAATGATGTTATCATTAACTAATCCAATATATTGATTATTTTTAGACTGGTTCTGGGGTCACAAGTGTAAAGGCAGGTAAATCTGTGAGAAGTAAATCAGCGTCATCCAGACTAAAGGCTCCAGTCACAGGTCCATGGGTGCCAGCCCCAGGGCGGGCCACCAAAGGCCAGAAAGTTTCATGGCAGGTAAGAAACATGAAATTAAAGAAATTTTTGTTTATTAAATAAACAAGATAAAAGGACTTTCACACTGCATACATCTAATTGTAATGTGAATTGATGTGCTGTTCCTTTAATGGAAGTGGCATCCATGTCATTGTCCCTGCCTTGGTTGTCAAGAAAGGACAAGGAGACCCCGGTCAAGATCAAGGCCAACTCGGTTTTGTTGGAAGGTATTGCATGCTACATGTATGTGGACACTTGAAGCATAAAGCATGTAGTACTTATGATTTATGCAGTGCATGATAAACTGCACCTGTAACTTGAAAATTATAATGCATGGCCATGTTTTCTCAAGGAGGATTTAAATATTGTATTTTTATTTAGGGGAAACTTTAAACTTATTGAAAGCTTTATAAAAGCTTCTCAATATCCAAACTTTCATGACAGTTTTTTTAGGGTTTGTGAAAGAAAACAGTATGGATGCAATTTATTCATTATTGGACATTTCCATTTAAGGGCCCAACACACAGACTAGAAATCAACACTCCAAAAGATGCCTTACGAATGGATGACTTGTCTACTGATGAAGAAGAACATATCCACGGACAAATGAAAAACTATGAGAAGAAAATTGAAAATCTCATGTCAGAGATGGGCTCCTTAAAAACAGAGGTATACATTATGGGGAAAATGCTTCATAGTATTTTGGTGTTTGTACCATTTTCTTCTGTTATTGCCATTGAAATGGTAAAGTCAAGATAGTGTTTAAAAAGATGGAAGGTATTGTTTCTTTTTTCTATTGGAATATTGAATGACATCTGTTAGATATTCTTGTTTCATTTGAAATTTAGGTTGAGATACAGAACAGTCAGAGAGAACTAGAGAGAAAGGAAGAGCTGTTAGAAACAAGTCGTCATGTGATGGATGCTCAGGAAAGAGAATTAGAAGATACAAAAGATGAGCTATCAATGGCAGAGCATGAAAATAAACTCCTCAGGAAAAGCATGGAAATGCTCAGTGAAGAAGCAAACATTAATAGGTAAAGACAAAATATACAACTTTACTTAATATTTTCTGCTCAATGTTTTTGCTGTGAATATGTGTATAATTGTTTTGCAGTGTTTGTTTTGAAATTATTTAATATAAATTATTTGAATTTTGCAATAGGTGTGATGTACAGGCACTCTCCAATGAGCGAGAAAAATTAATGAAGAAATTGATTGAGGTGGAAATGGATGGACAGGCAGCAGTGAAACAGGTGAACGAGATGAGAGAAGCCTTCAGAAGATTAAGAGAGGTCAGTTGTGGAGTCTGTAATTAAAGTGATTAAAAAAAATGGTCAAAGTTTACTGCTGTTAAAGAATTGATCAAAATTATAATCTCTTGTAAAACGTTAAGTCATGTTGAAAGCAATAGGTTGTGACTGTGTATTGATGTAATAATGGCATCATCATTTCACAGTCTTATTTTGTTCAAATTTTTTGCAATCATGAGTGCATTTTAAACTGATATTAAAAAAAAATAAAATTCTATTTTTGTTTTCTTTAATAAATATCAATGAATAGGAGAACAGAATAACATCAACTGACTATAATAGAATGGTCAAACAGAAGGACAGTCTTTTAGAGAAACTAACAGACTTTGAGGCTACAAACAGAGCTCTGAGACGCTTGTTACGGGAGCAACATCAAGCTGAAACAGCAGCTGTTCGACTTGGTGAACAGAGAGACCTATTGATGAAACGGCTTAGTGAAGCAGACAGATTTAATGAGGTTTGTCCATAATTAGTAAATGCAGAATATTTAAATTTTTTCTTTGAGACTCCATACATTGTATGTCCCTCAAATTTTATAGAATGTTGTAGTAGTCAAATCCATATATTGTAATTTTCATTTCACCAGCAAATGTGCTTTTGCCAAAGGGTAAGGTTTATGTTACATTCAGAGCATGTTATTTTTTTCACTGGACATATGATTATACATGACTTAAGTTTATTTTCAGTGTTGTAATTACCCAAAAATTTGTATTTGTCATTGACGTTTTTGTTTCTATAAATATTAAGTTTCATTCTTTGAAATGAAACTGTTCTTTAAAAAAACACATCATTCTTTGAGTGTTTTCACTAATATGACAGTTTTTTTTTTGTTTTTTTGTTTTTTTGTTCAGCATTCTGATTTTTGAATGTATGTGCATGAATATTTTTTTAGGAGATCAAACCATTATATGTACACTTTGCAGTTAAGACCTAAATACTTTTGTAGCGATTGAAGATAGAGCTTCGGGATAGAGATCTGTTAATAGCAGAAATGAGGTCACAGTTGGCAGCACAGAGAGTAAGTTTTTTTTTTTGGTGATGTCATCTGATAAATTATTTTACATTTATTTTGTTTTGTAAGTGTCACCTGAAAATAGGGGCGTCCTACATGTTCTTGAGAATAAATTGAAGATGAGTTAATTCTGATTTTAATTTATTTTTGTCCCCGCAATAAATGTTTGTTGGAAGTAGTTGAAGGGGGATTTTCATGTGTTAGAGTCTGCATATATTTGAAATATGCCAGATTGATACTTTACAGATTTTGAAATAATAATAATTTAAACAAAAAAAAAGGTGAAAGCATTTTTACACATCAATATTTAGTAAATATGCTAAGTATGCTTTATCCTTGTGAGTTTGTAAAATGTCAACAAAGATCTTGATGTAATAAAAATAAATCCACTATCTACAGAAAGCTTCATTTAAGAAAGAGACAAAATTGAAAGTAAGTAATAGCATGGAGAGGGCGATAATAATGTGACACGCCACCACTCATTGACTCAGCTGAACGTTTTAATCTGTGTGTAAATGGAGCTTTCATCATTTATCATGTACCCAGAGGTACACCTGACAACAGTCCATTTAATGCTACAGATTGCTGTTGTTTTAGAATTGGAAATTGATGTATTTGGATTTTTGCATGCTAATGATTCAGTTTGAGTTCATTGGAAAGAGTACCTGTAGATTTAGTTTGGAATAGAGAACTTATCTTCTTTTGCTTCTTTTCCTTTAATCTATGCTTTGTTGTGGCAGGAGTCTAGAGAGAGAGAAGCCTGACTTTTAGTAAATCCCTTGTTTTAAGGTTTTTACTGCCTTATTGACTATGTCACTGTAAGACAACTCTTCAAAGTTTTCTTTATGTTACATCTGGAGTACTGTTGTGTCTTATTGTGCTCAATCTCCCTAAATCATCCTTTGAAATGCAAATAATACCCAATTTTAAAAGTCATGTACTGTGTAGATCTTCCAACCTTCTTCTGTCTTTAACTTTTTTTCTGAAGCCAAATATCTCACTCTGGAAAGTTGTTTTACAGTGACAAAGGCAGTATAAATACTAAATAAGTGTCTGTTTTAAACAGACTAAAAACAATGACACTTTTCCAAGATTGTTCAAGGTTTGTATGATTCAAACACCCCGTAAAAGTAATACCTGTATTTATTGTAGGATGAAAACTTAGCTCTCTCTGGTCTCCAATCTTCCATTGAAAACACTAGAGCACATTTGCAAAAACAGTTACGCACCAAAGAAGCTGATTTAAACCGTATGGCGGTACAAATTAGGGTGAGTAACTGGATGTTAGTTTAGTGGTGAATAGTGTCACTTCTTTGTGCTTGCTAATTTCTAAAATTTATCATCAGTTTAATTTTAAAGAGTGTCTAATATTTTTTTTCCATTTGCTAGAGGTGCATGTGTCTGTTTCTTTGATTAGATATTAATGGTCAAGTGTGCATATCTGTACAGGAAATCAAATTTTTTGTTTCGTTGTGTTTCAGACAATAGAAAGCACAAGAGCTCAGGACAAGATTGAAATTGAACATCTTCAGGAACTTGTAACACGCGCCAAGGAAAAGGCAGATAGAGACAAGGAGGCCCTGAAAAAAGCCACTAGGTTAGTCCTTCAAGGGTTAATCTTGTTTGATCCTCCACTTTTTAAAAGTTATTTCCCTTTACACAAGTAGGTCAAGAAAATAGCCATTTTAGATTACATGTATTTGCTTGGCCAGTATTCTGTAAAAACAGGAAAAATACTCATGGATAAAATGGGATGAAAATAATATTTCTTTAATGTGGTGATTCTTCAGATGAACAAATTCAATAAATTTCAAAGACAGAAAAAAAACATTTCTTGATATACGTTTTAGAATAATATTTGCTCTTTGGAGAGTTATGCAGTTTGTTATGAAGTTACCTCCCCCTGCCTGTATATTTCAAAAGAGTTTCAATCGGGGAAATATTTTGAGAATGGCTTAGGGCATGTTGTTGCTTGATTATTTAGAGCAAGAGTTTGCTTACATAGACAATGTTTATTCAAATTCAGATTGAGTGAAGCATTTCATGAAAGGGAAATAATTTTTGCACAGTTTTTTACTTCCATTGTTTTACCTTCCTCTTCAATCCCAGCAGAGGATTTAAAAATAACTAACAAAAATCACTTATTTTCTGATTGATTTTAGTCCTTGGTGTTGAGATATGCATGTGATTTTTAGATTTTCATCCATGACAGTAGATGCTACATGTAGATGGGGGTGTTTTTTGGACATAGAAATGCCAATTTTTCTTTCAGCAAGTCAAACTCATTAACAACTATTTGAGAATATAAATATGCTAGTAAAATTTACATCTTATGGTCAAATATAGGCACATCATACAGTACATGTACAATCAGTGACTAATGTTTTACAATATGACTTTAAAAGGCAATATGTATAAGGTAGCCCATATTTATGACTCAGAGTACAAAAGCAGCGAGCTGAAAGAAGCCAAGATGCATTGGAGAAGATGAATGTACAGCTGATGGAGCGAGAGGCACAACTTGAGGATTTACGATCCCAGCTGGAGCTTATGGGGCCTCGATATGATAAAATGGCAAAGGAGAAATCCCAGCTTCAGGCCGAAAACTCGGCACTCAAGATGTAAGTTATCACAGGGCCTGTACATGTGCAATGTAAGCTACACATGATGTGCAATCAAGTTCTTGAACTGAAAAAAAAAAAACAACAGAAAAACACAGTAACTGTTATGTCCCTGTCTTTCCCTGGTGGTGGTTGTGCACATTTACTAACATTTTACATGTCACCTTTTATAATGATGCATTTGGTCACACAGTTTTTTAATTGTAGTGAAGTTGGGAACAGGTAATTAATGAGAGTGAAGTGTTTCATTCTTTGCTACCATTTTTTGGCTAGTTTTAACTATAAATTTAATGTTATTTCAAAATGAAGGCAGTAACATGATTTGAAGTTTTGAATAATGATGTTAGTTTTGCTTATTGATAAGTGATTTCATTACAGGTTGTGTGAAACAGAAGGGTAATTGATTTAGACATGAGCGTTCTCACAAGTCACTCAAGTAACAGGACTCCCTTAGGGAGAGCTTGCATGGTTGAGTGAGAATGTCTACAGTAGAATAATGTCCAAGTCTTTGGTTCTTTTTTGTGACACTTGTAGTGACACAGTTGTGAACTAACCCTGTTTTTCTTAACCTTCAAGATACGCAGTTGTCTGTGTTAGTTCACTATGGGAGTATATCATAGATATCACTCACTCAATTTCCAAGTGTATAATGTGTATATTTTTGGTGTTTCTGAAGGAAAAAGGTCTTCATTCTAAATGTATTTCCTATAAAAATTGTATTCATTTAGATGGGTTATGCATGTATCTTTTTAATATACAGTAAATCTGTGCAGGTAGTACATAAATTAGTTTGTACACTTACATACTAGTACATATATATCTGTTTCCTTTTGAAAGATGAGAGATATTTTGAACTGATATATAAACCTCTTTTTAATTATTCAGTTACACTGAGCTTTAATCAATTAACAGGAGGATGGGTGAGCTGGAATCACTAATGGACCAAGTGGAAAACAGCTCCAAGTCCCAGCAGGAATCAGTCAGTGTACAACTCCATGAAATGCAGGCAGAAAACTCAGCTCTCAAAGTGGAAAATGAAAGACTCAAGGTAATGGATTTCACAAACAGCTTAAACAAGCTCTTTAGTGAATTTATTGCAGTATACTGTCTCATCTTTTCTGGGCTTTTAGACCTCAATACAGACTATTGAAAGAAAATTCCAGCAGGCAGATGAAGAACTGGTCCAACTTAGGGGAAATCTCAAGCAGTATGAGAACCTGGTGGAGGAATACAAAGCTCAGGTCAGCTGACTGGTCATGTGACCTTTTACTATAGGAGCACTGCTACTGACATTTTGTGTGTTGGTTGTATGCTAGATAATTTTTTTAAACACCCAAATCCATTTTCTTTTTACAAGAATTTTACCTTTTCCCTACTGATAATTTCCTTTTTTATGTACATATACATGTATAAGATTTAACTTCTGCTTAGTCAAGTCCCAGCTAACATTGTTTGAATAGATTAGACCATGTGGCCTTGTATAATATCAAGTCAAGATAACTTATTGAATACAGGCAGCAGGAAAAGGACAGGTTAACAAAACAGTTGTTGACTTGCCTCTGTCAAACTCAAATGTAAGTTCACTGTTGTCGTCTCATGTAGTCTTTGTATATTGCAGAATTAAAGAACAGCATGCCTTATTAAAGTCAGAATTGCAAAAAGATTTTATAAAATGAAATTTAGAAATTTTATTTACATTCATTGATATATTATGCATCCCTTGTCAGTTTTTCATTCTCACATTTTATAATTTCATTTGGTGACTTTAACAATTATCACTTCATTATTACACTTACCATCATTTTAATTTAAAGCACTTTACATGTATTCACGTTAGTTTTAAGTTAATATAAGGGAATTGAAGGGTACAGTGATTTGCTTTGTTGCTGTAGGCTTGTATTTGGTGCGGGGGTGTGTCAATAGGTGCTTGTGATTTCAGATGAACAAATCTCGCCAGGAAGCTGATGATACTCTGGTACAGTTGGCCGAGGAGAAAAAGAACACAGATTTTATAGCCAGGGAAAGCGAAATAGAATTAGAAAAGGTTGGGATATACTGCATGTTTATTAGCAAGGGTTAAAGTCAAAGTTTGGAAAGATATAGTTCTTTTGCTATCAAAACTTTGATTTTTTTCCTTGCACACATGTACAGTGTATGCTAGTATGATATACTCTCAGACTTTTATCTAGTTTATATGATAAAGAAGGGTGTTGGGGATATATCACTGCTTTCCATTTTGTATCATAACTATTGCATTAACACTGACAATTGATTTTGTTTGTGGTAAACATTGTCTTGCCTTAGCATGTTTTTAAATTAATGAATTCTTGAAATTGTACAGTGCTCAATTCTTTCAAATTATTGCAATTCATGTTTGTTATGTAATTTATGATAACTTGTTAACACACAAAACTACAGAAGCAATTCACAGTCAAAAATCTTCATACTAACCATCAAACAGCATCAAGATGAGAAATGATTTAAAAAAGCATATAATATGAAACAGAGAAGAGTATTTGAAGTAAATTTACATTTTTTTAAAACTTTGTCTTGATGCTGTGGATTTACCGGTATCTGTTAACTCCAGATATTTACATATCCTCCTATTCTTTCTGTTCTTAATCAGCCAAATCAAACTACAGGGCATTATTTCCCTGTATCCCAGCTCTCTAACTCTGGTTTGGGTCCAGAGCCTCAGGTAAGATCACTCAACTGCATGCTGAGTATTCACAGCAAGACTGTGACAAACTGACACAATTATAATGTTCAAATACTTTGTCCTTTGTATTCAGGAGCTTGCTTCACATTCTGGCAATTAAGAGGATACATTTAAGATTTTATGTTTATAATTTTTCTTGACATGCTCAGCTGTATAAATACTCTCATTCCTGCATGGAAATTTACATTTAATGTTTGTAAAAAATGATTTGTTATCAATAGTTTTGAGTTAAAGTGGTTTACTTATGTATTCTTAATTCAATATTGGATTACCCAACCAATATTTAAGAATACATAAGTAATATATAATTCATAAGTAAGTAACTATTGAGAGAAGTACTGATATAGTTCTATGTACACAGAATTTACCCTTTTAAATTAAAACATATTGGTTTTACTTTTCAGGTCAAAGTTCGTCTCCATCAGCGTCTCCAAGAACTTGAACCACTTCCTGACATGCTCAAGTCAACAGAACTTAAATTATTTGAGTCCCAAGAAAGAATGCTTCTGTATGAGAAAAAGAATACAGAAAATACTAAGCTGATTGCAGAACTTACAGCCAAGGTAAACAAATAATACCATATGATCTTGATTGAAACTGTCAGGTGTTTAAAGATGAAACCTTTAGAAGGGAATGTGATTTAAATGAGCATCAACTTCTATAGTTAACATGCATTAAATCCTTCCGTTAAGTTGCTAAGCTTATAAATGACTATGCTTCAACAGTTCTGTTACAGTCTGTCTGATTGGTTTACAGGTAGAGCATGTGACAGATCAGCTGGAACAGAACAGGAACAGGTGCCACGAGGCACAGGACGAAAACCGCCTCATGCAGAGCAAGATAGAATCACTAGAAAGGTGAATTTTCTTAGTGTCTGGCCCTGTTTGAAGTCTTAAAATAGGAAATTATACATGCTCCTAAACTGACTTATAAATCAAGTCTTATGTTCTTACTGATAACATAAAAATCTGTATATAACCTCTAATATTCATTATTAAATTTCTAATTTATTTATCAAGCTTCTGGATTGTGACCAAAAATATTCAAAAGAGATAATCAGGGAATTTGTATGAAGTTTCTTTCCTATGATTGAAAGTTTCATTGCATTAGGAAATGTCCAAAAAAAAGGTATTAAAGTGGGAAACACTTAAAATTGTAGGAAACTGCGTGACTCAGAAGAAGCTAACAGAGAGTTGATGGCCAGTGTGGCGAAGCGAGAGGAGGGATTACATCAAAACAATGTCAGTTCTTAATTTGGAATTAATGTGATAACTGCCTTCAAATAAAAAAAAGTAATTGTATTCATTAAAATGAATTTTCTTTTACCAACAGCTTCGCTTGGAAGAAAAGTCTCGAGAAAATGCTAGTCTTACTCGCCAGTTAGAAAATGCTTTGTCGGATATACGACGCCAAACAGAACAGACCAGAGATAAAGCACTCCAAAAGGTCAGTTGTGTAATAAGAGATTTATTGACTTGATCTGAGCAAAACCTTTTTATTTGACTCAAAAACTGAAATGCATAAAATATCATCTAATGTCACTTAGAAAGTGAATCAGTATGCCTACTGTCATTGGAATTGACCTTTACCTTCAACTTGGTAATAAAACACATGAGTCACTATGTTGACATGATGATTATTCAATAATATTTACATTTGCAAATGTTTTCTTTTATATAACACTATTGAAAGTAATGCGTATCTATATCCGTATAAACACGGGTTCCTCGTGTCATAAACGTTCAACGTAATTTCTCAGTGACGTCATAAAGGGTCGATGCGCAATCAGAGGATCAAACACGTGCCGTTGGGTTTGAAAAATAAAACGTTTCACGCGTTAAAGATTATAATCAGGCAAATATAAAATATGAATAAGTCACAAATGTAAATATAAGTAATAAAGTATCATTTTTAAGCATCTATCGGGCTATAAATACGGGTTAGTACGAGATCAAATTTACCATAAAGCCCTTTGGGCTTTATGGAATTTGATCTCGTGACCAACCCGTATTTATAGCCCGATAGATGTTTAAAAATGATACCTTATTTCTTAAATAATAAATATTTGATTAATTTATGCTGATTTTGACTTTTTACTTTTAATTCTTAAATGATTTTCACAGGATTCTTTTTTTTTCAATTCTTTGTTTCTACAATTTGTTACCATAAACCATGGCATAGTAATGTAAAATGGGCATCTGATCAATCCTGGCTGATTACCTGATAGACAGATGGATTGGTCAACAGTTCACAGATTAAAAATCAGTGGTGGTTGATTCTAGAGTATAACAAAGCAAGGAAATTTGTGTGTACAAGATGATTTTAAATAGTATTCAGCAGTTAAACCTAAAAATTGAAGCCCCCCTCCCCCCCCCCCCACCCCCCAGTTAGTTTTATTTATACTTCCACTCATATTTATTGAATATTGCTGTTTACATCGTAAGAATTTTATTGTATTACAGGAGAGAACATATCAGACTCGAATTACCGACCTGGAGTCTCAGATGAGTCAGTGTCGAGCAGAAATAGCTCGCCTGAAACGGGAAAAGGAAGAGGTAATCCATTAATCTTTGTTTAGATCTCAATTTCATTTCATAAATTATCTGCAAATTTTCTTGCTAACTACTATATCTATCAAAGATTTATTAATATATGTTATTATTATATGTATTTTTTTTTTTTTTGCAGAATGAAAGGAAGTTTAATTCAAGGTTATATGACCTCAAGGACCGTCTAGAACAATCCCACAGTACCAACCGCAGCATGCAGAATTATGTCCAGTTCCTCAAGAATTCCTATGCCAATGTATTTGGGGACAGCACGGTCTCTTACCCTTCAACCCCTCTTAACTCAGGACACCCCCAAATCTAGTATTTTCTCCCCCTATATTTTTGTAGGAATAAAAGCAATCCATCTTTTATTTAATCTTTTAAACTATGTTTTGTGTACTTTTTATGAGAATTTTTATGCCCCGCCATGAATATGGCCGGGGCATATAGTGTTTGTCATGTCCGTCTTCCGTCCTTCCGTCCTTCTGTCCTTCCGTCTGTCCTTCCGTCACACTTTGCGTTTAGCTCTGTTCAAAGCTCAGTTTCAAAGAAACTATCCAAGATATTTTTATCAAACTTCATATGCTGATAGATATTGATGAGAGCTATGCAACTGCATCAACATTTTTTGACCTTGACCTTTCCTTTGACCTTGATCTCACTTTTCTTAAATAAGTGTTTAGCTCAGTTTTAAAGATATCATTCAAGATAGTGTAATCAAACTTCATATGTTGATACATACTGATGTAAACTATTCAACTGCATCAACATTTTTTGACCTTGACCTTTCTTTTGACCTTGACCTCACTTTTCCTAAATTAGTATTTAGCTCAGTTTTAAAGATACCATTCAAGATAGTGTAATCAAACTTCATATGTTGATACATACTGATGTAAGCTATTCAACTGCATCAACATTTTTGACCTTGACCTTTCTTTTGACCTTGACCTCACTTTTCTTAAATTAGTGTCAAACTTCATATGCTGATGCATACTGATGAGAGCTATTCAACTGCATCAATATTTTTGACCTTGACCTTTCCTTTGACCTTGACCTCACTTTTCTTAAATAAGTGTTTAGCTCAGTTTTACCATTCAAGATAGTGTTATCAAACTTCATATGCTGATACATACTGATGAGAGCTATTCAACTGCAGCATCATTTTTTGACCTTGACCTTTTTCTTTGACCTTGACCTCACTTTTCTTAAATTAGTGTCAAACTGCATATGCTGATACATACTGATGAAAGCTATTCAACTGCATCAATATTTTTTGACCTTGACCTTTCCTTTGACCTTGACCTCACTTTTCTTAAATTATTTTTTAGCTCAGTTTTAAAGAAACCATTCCTAATATTTTTATCAAACTTCATATGCTAATACATACTGATGTAACATTTTCAACTGCATCAACAATTTTTGTCCTTGACCTTTCCTTTCACCTTGACCTCACTTTTCTTAAATTAGTGTCAAACTTTATATGCTGATACATACTGATGTAAGCTATTCAACTGCATCAATATTTTTTCACCTTGACCTTTCCTTTGACCTTGACCTCACTTTTCTCAATTTGTGTTAAAATGTTGTGTTACTAATATACACTCGGCGGGGCATTCATGTCCTATGGACATATTTCTAGTTAAGATATTGAAAGCGTTTTAGAAAAGGTAAAAATAATCATGCATAAATTTTCTTATCTCTATATATAAATGTATAATGTATTATACTAGCATTCAGACTGTATTTTGTAAAAGCAGTTACTTGCCTAAAGATAGTTAAATGAGGCACATGTAATGTGTTAAATTTATGTGATTATCATACCCCCTTCCCCAAACAGTTATGGGGTAGAGAGGAATCAACATGTCTGTTTGTCTGTCAGTATGTCTGCCAGAATGTCCATCCCTTTTCCTTTACTGCCTTTAACTTTTAAATGGAGTAATGAAACTCAAAAGTTGCTCATGATCTGAGAGTGAATTTAGACTGTTATTCAAAGTCATTTTTACGAAGTCAAAAAGATAACATTTTGCTCTGGTTATAACTTTGAAATGCAGAGATTTTAGAAAAAGCTACATGATTTAGAAATGTTGTGTAGTATAAGCCAAAAATGTTAATTTAGAGAGTATAGAAACTCATATTTTTAAAACATATTGCTTAAGATCACTGAATTTCAGAACTTAACCAATACACATGGTCAAGAGCACATGTTGGGGCAAAGTAATTATAACCTTACCCCTCCCCCGACTTCCAGTGTTGTGAATGTGCCCAGTATGAGGTATTAGTCCTGCTAGGGCAGCTCTAGCAAAGAACTAAGTTATTTTTAGTTACTTTATTAAGTGTCTGTGATATTTTTTTTGACTGTTTATTTAATTTTGCCGTCCATTTTACTGAAATAAGAGAAGGGTGCTTTTGAGGCATTTTATAAAGTATTCCAATTATACTACAAGGTAGTCATTTTAGACTTCATAAATTAGTACAAATTAGATCATAGCCCATTCTCATTACATAAAGATACCGAAAGACTTACAATCAAATTTCTTTTTGTTTGAAAATTTGAGCACTATTTACGGCCCAACTTTGTTTCAATAATTTGACAATTCTTTAAATGTTGTAAAATTAAAGAAGTAGCAGGTAGCTTTTGTAATCTCACAAATTGACTTGCTGACTAATAACTACTCAAACGAGAAGAGATCAGACAGCATTTTATTAAAGTGCTTCACAAACTGCCACACTCATTCATTCATACCATATTTACTGTCAGGATTAATATTTATATTGATTGTAATATACAATGTGTACTTTTTATTGTAACAAAAAAAACAGCAATAAAGTGATTCAATTCATTCCAAAGTAATGTTGTTGATTCTCTAGGTTTCTCATATCCTCCCAAAATAAATCAAGTGAAAGGGTTATATTGATTTGGACCCAATTTGACTATGTATAGCTATATGCAGTCAAACCTCCTCATCTTGAATTTGATGGGACTGAGAAAAAGACTTTAAGGTATCCATGGATTCAAGATATTGAAGTTAAAATACATGAAGATTAAGTAGTTGGAACTTGTATCAACATATGATATAGATGTTTAAGATGCTGAAGTTTAACTAATTTTAAAATGAAGCTATGTGGACATATTTTAGGGACATGATTTGACTATGTAAAGGTACATGTATAAATTCTGAATTAAGGTCAACATGACCTACTTTATAGTCATGAAACAACCCCTTCCCGACCCACATCCAACGTATTATTGATCCTAGATGTTAAATTGAGGTAAGATCCAGATACAGTTGAATTTCATGTATGTATAACCATAAACGTCCACAATGAGGTCACCAAGACCAGCTTTGAGTTGGGACCATCTCCCTCCCCCCCCCCCCCCCCCCCCCAAAAAAAAGCTTCACCTGACAAGCTTCAATGGTTGATGGTATTGCAGAGTTCAAGATGTAATTTAGACACAATTTGACTGAATAGCCGAAATGAGGTCACCATGGCATATTTTAATAGACTCTTCCTGCATGATGCATTAACTGACAAAATTTGATGGTTCCAGGATTCACATGTTGAATTATACATTTCAGACAGGATTTGACTCTGTATTGCCATAAAATTCTTAAATCAGGCCACCATGACTTTTTTTGGGGGGGGGGGGGGGGGTGTTGCAACTCACGTCCCAAGATGCATCATCGGACAAGATTTGATGGTCTTAGGCCTCCCATTAAAGCTGTAACCTAGACATGAAAAAGCCAACAACAGGGAGATAGTTGGATAGGAAAGCCCATACCATAATAAGCCTGTCTAAAGGCAGCATTTAAAATACTACTGTTTGAATCTCTTTTCTTTACTATAATTTTAAGAGTTTGTTTGCTACATACCCAGGAGCAGAGAAGATGTTTAAAGAATTATGCATTTTCACTTCATGTTCGACACAAGAACCCCTGACTCAGGAGCTATGAATTTCACAATTTGGGAAGAGACACCCTTGGCACCCTTGCTTATTATAACCATGCACTTAGCTTATCTGCTAAATACCCAGAAGCAGGGAAGAAGAAATTTAAAGAATTATTGCATTTTCACTACATGGACCCATCCTATAATGGGTCATAAATTTCACAAATTTTGAAAAGGCACTCTTGCTCATCATATCTATGCACTTAGTTTGTTTGTTAAATGTTCAGGGGGATAGAAGATTTTTGAAAATTTATGCATTTTTACTATATGATCTATAGAGCCCTGCCCTAACACCAAAATCCCTGAGACAGGGGCCATGAATTTTACAATTTTGGAAAAGCACTCGTGATCATCGATCATAACCATGCTCCACCCTAACTCCAGAATCCCTGACCCAGGGGCTATGAATTTCACAACTCTTTCTCATCATAACCATGCACTTAGTTTGTATTATAAATACCCAGGAGCAGAGAAGAAGATTTTCAAATAATTAATGCAATCTCACTAAATGACAAATAGAGCCCCTCCTAACACCAGTACCCCTGAACCTGCAGGGACCATGAAATTCACAATTTTTCTTTCTCTTCACCCACAGATGCTATATGCCAAAACTGGTTCAGAGGTTTCAGAGAAGAAGCTGAAAATGTTCAAATGTTAAGGCACAAGGAGAGTAAGGTGCACAATGAAGGGTGAAAACTAGGGATGTCAACAAATATTCGAGTACTCGACTATCGTTCCATCATACCAACTACCGACTAAATATTTTTAAATCGGTTATTCTTAAAAAATTGCTATTTAATAGTAATCTTAAATTCAAGGTAAAAAATTGGATCTACTCAGTTCATTTATTAACATATATCAGTGTTCAGTGTTCTCACAAGTAAAACTCAGGGTGAGGCTTAACCAGTATTCATTAATTGTTCAAAGGATTTTTTTGTTTGGCAAACATGCATTGGCATACTTTAAAAGATGTCAGATCCAAATTGTAAAGTTTCAACCTGCAATTCCATAAGATCTCATATAATGCAACTATCAATTAATGAAGAATAATGAAGAATAATTAAACAGCTGTTACATATTTGAAAATACAAGTAAATTGGGGACAGTTATAAGCGTAATTAATATCAATCATTTTAAAATAGTATTGATTGTTTTCAAAAAATTTCATAATTTATCGAATTGAGCCCTTTTTGTTTTTATAAGAGTTACGCTTTAATTGTTTAACAATAGCTGGTCACTGACAAGACACATTGAAATGGCTTCAGGTAGGAAATCAATAACAGGTACATGTACTAGCAGCAGGAAAAGAAAGGATAAATACGAGCATTTGATGTTCTGTATATAGATAAAATGTGCAGTAAATATTATACATTGGATACATATATTTATTACTTCGTAAATGTTAACAATTCAATAATTCGCTGTATAATCATAAATGGTAATAGTGTAGATTAAATATTGTACAGGCTAGCAGTCTGTTAAAGACAAATAGGAAAAATGACATGGAAAATTAATTTAAATTTCAACGAGTACTTGACTATTGTTCGACTAAAGCCTCTGACTATTCAACTATGCTGTCCAAGTAAAATTGACATCCCTAATGAAAACAGATTGCAATAGTCATTTGAGTGACTCGGTTCACTCTGAATAAAAATGAGACAAAAGTACTATGTATCTTATGTTAAAGACCAAGAGAGGCCAATGTTAGAGTGATTGTGCTGAGGTTATCATGTGTAAACTGTTATACATGCACAAACACTATTTTGTTTATTAGTTTGGTGATGAGAAATGGAACAAATGAGAGTGTAGATTGCACTGGTACACACAGGCACGTACATGTAAATATATCTGCTTTATGAGTTGTTCCCTTTTGGGCAGATATCTTCATCTATCAGTTTATTTTCTTTCATTACAATTGCAATTCTATGGATCCTTTACAGGGTTGATTAAACTTGGATAACCTTTAAGGCCCTTGGGCCTCTTGTTGGATTGATGACATTATGTGATGTAAAAGTCTACAATCACATTTTTGCTGGCAAAAATACATGTTTTTGCTAGCAACATTATGTGCCATCTACAGTATGTGCCATTAACATCACTGGCGATGACGTATGAAAGGCAACAATAGATACCACAACACGGTTATTAGCTCACCTGAGCTGAAAGCTCAAGTGAGCTTTTCTGATCACCCGTTGTCCGTCGTCCGTCCGTCCGTCTGTCTGTCCGTCCGTCCGTCCGTCTGTAAACTTTTCACATTTTCAACTTCTTCTCAAGAACCACTGGGCCAATTTTAACCAAAGTTGGTACAAAGTATCCTTGGGTGAAGGGGAGTTTAAATTGTTAAAATAAAGGGCCAAGTCCCCTTACAAGGGGAGATAATCAAGAAAAGACAAAAATAGGGTGGGGTCATTAAAAAATCTTCTTCTCAAGAACCACTGGGCCAAAAAAGCTGAAACTTATGTGGAAGCATCCTGGGATAGTGTAGATTTTAAATTGTTAAAATCATGACCCCTGGGGGTAGGGCGGGGCCACAACAGGGAATCCAAGTTTTACATTGAAATATGTAAGAAAAATCTTTAAAAATCTTCTTCTCAAGAATCACTGAGCCAGAAAAGCTGAAACTTATGTGGAAGCATCCTGGGGTAGTGGAGATTCTAAATTGTTCGAATCATGACCCCCGGGGGTAGGGCGGGGCCACAATAGGGAATCCAAGTTTTACATTGAAATATATAGGAAAAATCTTTAAAAATCTTCTTCTCAAGAACCACTGGGCAAGAAAAGCTGAAACTTATGTGGAAGCATCCTGGGGTAGTGGAGATTCTAAATTCTTCAAATCATGACCCCCGGGGATAGGGCGGGGCCACAATAGGGAATCCAAGTTTAACATTGAAATATGTAAGAAAAATCTTTAAAAATCTTCTTCTCAAGAACAACTGGGCCAGAAAAACTGAAACTTATGTGGAAGCATCCTGGTATAGTGTAGATTTTAAATTGTTAAAATCATGACCCCCGGGGGTAGGGCGGGGCCACAATAAGTATTACAATGGGGAAATCTGGTAAAGAACAGCATGGCCAAAGTTACTCAGGTGAGCGATGTGGCCCATGGGCCTCTTGTTAATGTTAACTTGTACATGTATATAAATCTTATAATGACTGATTTAAAAATCAGCACTGTTGCTCTTGCATGCTGTTTCACATGTATAGTATCTGTATTACAAAGTAAACATAAAGGATTTGTCGATTTATTACTCCATTTTAAAGTACAGACACAAATAAAAAGCATGAAATTATATCTAAACATGTACATCCCTTAAAAATCTAACAAAAAAACATTGCCAACAAAGCAATACTGTTACATCAACAACACATTTTATACATACAACTTATTAAAGATGAGAAAGCAAACATGTCAACAGGGATTTGGGGACTACTGTTCTCCTCACATGTTGGGACTAATCCAAGATTTGGATAACTATTACAGATAATACTTTGAAGACTGTGGAATAAATAACAAATTCATTTTCTAAATTTCAATGTTTCTTCCACTTCTATGGTGAAAGCCTTTAAATTTTATGTGCATGTCTTCATTTTTACAAAATTTTAAGGGGTATCTCAGATTATATATAGTGACATGCAAAAGAAATACAACAAGCAGTTAACTAAAAATATTTATATTACATCTAATAATATTTCCATTTCTATTTGTTTTCTCTGTGATAACTCTTTGAAAGTTAGTTGAGTTGATTTCTTGATCATTCTACCGGAATGCAAATTTTGCCAAGCGAAAGGTCAGGAGCTAAGAAGGTCTAATATGCATGTAATTCTCGTGCGGCTGTCTTTGTGTCTCACTCTAAGGAGGCCTAATATGCATGTAATTCTCGTGCGGCTGTCTTTGTGTCTCACTCTAAGGAGGCCTAATATGCATGTAATTCTCGTGCGGCTGTCTTTGTGTCTCACTCTAAGGAGGCCTAATATGCATGTAATTCTCGTGCGGCTGTCTTTGTGTCTCACTCTAAGGAGGCCTAATATGCATGTAATTCTCGTGCAGCTATCTTTGTGTTTGACGTCAGTGGGCGGGGACTATTGAAATTGACATGTGAGGCCTCATGTAATTTAAATATATTAATCTACATTTTATTAAAATCTAAATTTACAATTTTAATTCACAATGAAATGGAAATATAACTAAAAATATTTATATTTTATCTAATAATATTTACATTTCTAATTGTTTTCTCTGGAATAACTCGTTGAAATTAGGGGAGTTAATTTCTTAATAATTACATCCGAATGTAAATTTCACCAAGTGAAAGGCCAAGAGCATAATATGCATGTCAATCTCGCGTGTCTGTCTTTGTGTCTGATGTTAGTGGGCAGGGACTATTGAAATTAACATGGGAGGCCTCATGTATTTTAAATATGTTAGACAGCATTTTTTAATTTTATATTTACAATTTTATTTCACATAAAAATGTAAATATAAGCTTCCCCCAATATGAAAATTATCCCACGTTTCCAACTATCATTGATTCCCTGGCATACCCAACAAATGATGGGTATGTACAATAATAAAATGTAGCCTTAATTACATTAAACAACTGAGAGCTGGTCAACAACCATAAATCAGGTGAAAGATAAGGAATGCAAGATAATCTAAACAAGGTATCAGTATACCTGAAAAAAATATAACGTGGTGTTACACTGGTGTATGGTCACATTGATGTATTGAAGGTGTTACTCTACACAAAAAATAATAAAATGATAAATGCTTTCAGAACATGGTACGTCAGTCTTACAAAAAATGTGGAGAATGAAAATGCCATGCTATCAAATAAAAAATTGTTTCACTAAAACATGTTACTATAAAAACACTGGGAATATGTCAAGCTTAAAAAACATAAAATCCATTAATACATGTACAAAAATGTACAAAAAGACATCAGAATGTAAATGTATTTATAACAACCTCATCATTTTCTGGTGGTGGTGGGGGGGGGGGGGGGAGTCAAAACAGAATTACTTGGAAACAAAATTTGTTTGCATTCTTTAAAGGAAAGGATACCTCAATAAGATAGACAAGAAAATTCATAAAAGCAATTTTATGCTCACATGAAATATATGTACATGTTTTCAAATATTTACACCACAAAGCCAAAATGATAATACTGTCATATCTTTTGACTTCTCAGCATTAACAGGAATGTCTACAACAAGAATTACAGATATGCTGTTAATTAAACCTCTTTGTTCTCAGATATGAAGCTTCAGTGGGTAATGATTTTTTTTTTGTTGGAATTAAATAGATGAGGATAAATAAAAGGGAAAAAAACTGAAGAGTGTAAAGAAAATGTACAAGAATGTCGGAAATCATACACATAATGAAAAAAAAGAGATACACATGTAACTGAATAATGTTGAAATTTAATGCCTCTTCCTAAATAATGAAAGGTCCATTTATATATAGAAAATGTCATTGCTCTCAAAACAAGAAAGGTTTAAAATACCATAAAAAAGAAAAATTATAAAACAACCTTAGCTTTATAACTGGCTTAGATTAAATGAATACAGAGTATTTCTTCTATTAACACAGAGGAAAATTGATATGCATGGTGTATAAAATACAATATGATTCTTTGTAAAACATTCAAATGTGAATCATGGGAGAAAACACACATATGTTAATGATTAAAAACGTACATGTACATCAAAAGTATGTACACATTTCTATTAGAAGAACTTCAAAAATATTTAAATGTACATACTTGTTCATTGTCAACACATATAACTATTAAGTAAACTGGAAAAAGAGTTTACCCAACTTATGTCAGAAAATGAAACTGTCATATAGGGTAAAGGACATTTAAACAAATTCGTCTGTTTTTGAAACAGGACATTTGCACAAAGGAATAGTGGACATTTTTTTAATGTATAAAATTTACCTGCATGACATTTAAAAAAGGACATTCACAAAATGTGAATGTTACTTAGAGAGTAAAAGGAAATACATGTACATACATCATTAAAAAGTATAATATATTTAACAAACATATATGCATGTACATTATATAATATATACATTTGAAAAAAAAAAAAGCAAATGTCCTCTAATTTTGGGCCAATGTCTTTTTAACATTCAACTTGATGTTGGTATAAAGAATTCTATTGCATAAATACAATACAAATCTACTAGGTACCAGGTAATACTATACAGTTACATTAAGGTCTAATCTTAATGAGACATATATTGTATGTTTACATATTCATGTAATGGTGAACTTTCCTGATTTTTCGACTTTGTATCCTAATTATAAAAGGCTTGTATAGGCATTGTCTTCCAACTATTCCATGTGTTAGCACAAAATAAATTAAAAATGTTGTCATGTTAAAATGTACATGTACAATGAGTGTATGAATAATGTGTCACAACATTCAGTTTAATTAACATACAACATGTATTGATAATCCTTCCACTGTCTTTACTCTTCTCCTTTTACATAACAAACAGTTATCTTAATCTTAATTTTAATTTTTCACTGTTTTGCTCAATGTACTGCAGATTTTTGAAAATTTACCTAAACTGTGTATAAAAAAAATTAACAACAGCAGGATTTACCTTTTAAATGAATCATGTGATAAAAGTTAAATGGTTGCCCCTATTTTTTTTTTTTTTCTTTTTTGTTACACTTTTTTTAAAAGAATACGAGGTACATGTTTATACTTGACTGGTACAGTTTACTTTAAAAGAATGACTTGACTTCATTTTAAGAATTTCACTAATTAATGAGCTAAACAGACTAGACCCGAGGATCAGAAGAAAGAGTTAGATGTCAAAATTAACAGCACTTGGGTTATTATAACTTATATTAATATCTAATATGGATTGTCTAACTTCTATAACATTTCAGCCCTATCTTTAGATTTGAACAAGTTTAACATGATTTATGATCCCTGGACCAGAGTCAAAACTACGTATGAAATTGTAAAATTGCACAAGACATGAACCAGTCTTAATGAAGTTGATTAAATAATATTTCTTAATTTGATATGGCTGTGTTGTAGCACCTCTCAGAAATCTGTCTTCTTCATAAGGGATTTCCATGGTAGGTAATCACATATACAAAACAAATAAACTAATGGATATGTCTAAATGATTTTGTTCTCTTTCTCAAACTTTATCAGTGGTCTCCACCCCTGCTGGATCCTCTCCTGAACTGCTCACCAATGGTTCACTCTCTGGTTGCTCCACAGGTTTACTGGTATTCACTGATTTGTCTATTTTGTTTTGGTCTTTTCCTCTTTTTCGCTCTTTATGAAGTGCCACATCTACAATATCATACAAGATCAAATTAAGCCTAGTCTGCAGTAATATGTTCAAATAATATTGGTACATGATCATGAGAAACTTTAAAAGCTTTTCATCAAGCTGAGCTTCTCGAGTTTCTCAGTTTCAAAGTCAATGGCCAGACAAGAATTTTACTTCAATCAATCTGAAGATACCAGGTGCATATGTTCAAATGGTATATCACACTTCTAAAAATTTTGAGAAAAAAAAAAACTACTGAAAACTCTAAAAAATATGTTCAGACAATATAAAACATTAGGATATGTCACTTATTAATTCTGACATACAGTGTACATGTACTTGAAATGCTCTCACTGCTGTTGCATGATGGAATCCATCATAATTTTCTACATAAAATAGCTGACACAAAACACGTCAACAGAGATCAAAGGAAAGGTTACAAATTTCTGGCATGGAATAATCCTCTAAGTACCAGTACATTGTTACATGTCTAGCAAAGTTAACTGCACATTGTCTGATGAACATACCCAGCTCCCTCTGGTTTTCAGCCAATTCTGTTGGTGGCTTTCTGAATACAGTTTTGTTCACTATTAAGTAGATAAGTAGTAGGACCAAGGATGATATTCCATATATCCTCCACGCCCAGCGGATTCCGACCACCTTATATAGCCATCCGGTCAACAATGACCCTACTCCTTTTCCTATAAACATAGCACATACGAAATTGATAACGGCATATATTGTTCATGAAAAGTTTGTGAAATGCTTTGTCTTCGTAAGGCAGCTTTGATTATGCCAAAATCTGACAACTTAGTTGTATGTATTAACTGTACTCCAAATTGTGATTGAAAGAGAAATCTGACATATGTAACATTCTAAAATTAAAAATGGAACTAAAAATGAGATAGAAACCCAGATATATGTTACTAGCTTGAATCTGCTAATGTGTATGTGAAACAAATCTCCCCTAACACACAAACAATATACAAATTACTCTTTGAATTTTATGCATAATCTTGACCTAACTAAAAGCTTATACATGAATTTTGTCTTCATCAAACATTATTTTTTGGTTTATGCACTGTACTTAAGATGTTAAAGTCAAGGTTAAATTGTGGTCAGACAAACAAACAGAGAGATCAAAACCAATAAGCCAATGATCTTCAATCTTAGTTGTAGAAGAATTTCAATTATTTATAATAATAAATACTGAAAATTAACTATTATTACCAAATCCAAAATGGATTCCTCCCAGAAGTCCCTGCACTGTGGCTGATATACCAGGAGGTGAAATGATGCTGGCATAAGATGTAGATGTTGCCCACATGATTCCAAAAGTAAATCCATGTAACAGTTCCACTGGCAAGACACCAAACACACTATCTAGGAATGAGTAAGCCAACATTCTTAGGGAATAGGCTGCAAACACCAAGTAGATACAGTTCAGGTGACCTAGTCTTTTAATAATCGCTCCCGACACAAAAAGAAGCACTGTCTCGGCAAGACATGCAATTGCAAGACAAAATCCTGGAATGACTTGAAAGTATCCAATAGTCTCTTCCTCTAAATACCAAAATAAAAAGGTCTCAATGGCTCCAGTATAAAGTCCAAAAAAGAAAACAATACCCAGGAATATGACAATTTGTGGATGCTTCATAACGCCCCATATATGTACCATCATGTTTTTGCTGGAAATGTTTCCTGAGACAGGCATTATCCACACAGATAAAATAGAGAGAACACACAGTCCACCAAAGATGTAAAACGAAACAGAAAAATCAATTTCCTCATTGCTGCTGCTGATCTCATACATAATGAAAGTAGAGGACAAAGCAAACAGCATGAAGCCAACTGTTCCAAATAGTCTCTGCTTACCCCATTTTCCACGATGGCTGTCACCTAAAATATCATAAGCAATGGCATCTCCCATGCTCAACACAGGTGCAAAGGCGATGTTTGCAAACAAGTAAATAACAAGGAATAATACAAATTTGTCTCTCATGACATGAGCATATTTGGTGACACACTGATCTGTTATACCAAGGTCACATTTTAAATGGCAATTAAATTCTGTCTCATGGTGACAAAACATATTCCAGTATCTCCGTTGTCCTACTGTCACGTTGTTCATTGCAAAATCATGACATTCAATATTTCCAACAAGCTGCCTGTCAGCAATTACTTCCCTTGTTGAACCAAGCATATCATATATCATAAACTGTAGATTTGCTGGTGAGGTCTGCTGTCCAAGACACTGATCCAGTTCTGCTTGGTCTGTGAAGCAAACTTCTCCGGGGAATGCTGTGGTTGGCTTACAAATCACAGAACAACTTAAACGGGGATAAGATTTGTCTGTTACTTGAGATGGAATGATGGAATATGCAGCTGAGGAGTTAGGCTGACCTCCATACATACTGACTTGTAGAGATGAATTTGTTGAGTGACGGGACTTGTTCACACTAAGCAGAAGATTTTCAAATCCTAACGGACACTCTGCAGATTTATTTTGAGAACAGTCATGGATGTATGAGTCATATTCATTACAAGAAATCTTGGTCTCAACAGATACATAGGAGGTAGTGTCTGAAGGAATGACAAGTATCAACATGTAAAAAACTCCAGTGAACAGGATACTTAAAATTAGGCATAATTTGTGCTTCTGAAACTTGTCTGCAATGATTCCAATGATTGGTCGTATTAAGAACCCTACAAATGGCATGATTCCATAGACTATCCCTGTTTGGGTAGAGGAGAGTCCTATCTGTTTCATGTAGAGTGGGATGAAGGGTAGGAGATCCCCAATAGCTGAAAGACACATAAAAAATTCTATAATTCATCTAATTGTCACCAAATTGCAAGATAAACAATATATTACTGCTAATATTAATGGTTTTCTTATTTTAGTGCTTGTGACAACATTTGAACAAAGTCTTCACTGGTAATTCCTGACAAGTTTGCAAAGATGTGTAAAAGGTTATGTACCTGCTGTAGTAAAGAAGTAAAAAAGCTTGATTGGTAAAAATCTCCTGTTTATATTCAGATTTTTCCATATTGTTGTATCTTCTTGATTAGCCATCTCCTGTTGTTTATCTACAAAACACTGGTCATATTACTCAATCATGCTTTGAGAAACACCTTATGATAATGTAATCAATTATTTTTTGTTTACCTTCAGTCACATTTAACCTGATCCCTGAGTGGTGTGCCTAATTTCTACACATTGGCCAGTGTGTATAGGCAAAAAAAAAAGTGATATGATCATCACAGTCAAGCAGTCAAGCATCTTGGTCAAGTAGTCTATAAGGACCGAGGCATCCAGGTCCTTATAGAGCACAGCTCTGATCACAGGCACCTGAATTTTTATCAGTAAGTAGCAAATAAAGCCTTAGAATGAGAAATCCTACTTCCTTTGTAAATAAATACATGTCACAAGGTGTGCAATTCCAGTTTGAACTTTTCCTCAATTCGGGCTTCAATTGACCATATAAATTATATATGCCTACCAGTTTGTGTGAAGCAATGGGTTTAAATATATACTAATTCTCACTATCCATTGCTTCAAAACTTTTTAATTCCTCAACATCTTTTTAATGCTATCAACTGAAATCCATGCATGTTCAAACTTTTTCACAAGAAAAGAAATAAAACTGTAGATATTATTTACAGGAAAATAATTTAATTTTGGTTGTAACACAACATTTAATAAATTAGATAAAAAAATTAGTTTATATTGTATAACCTGTGTTGCCTACGTCACAGTGACTTTTGTCAAAAACGTATCAATTCGCTTGAAGTTATATTTACAATATGTACAATTTGAAGGCATTTTTAAATGAAAAATTGTCTTATTTTCTACACCTAATGAATCAGATGGAAAATTAAATTACAAGGAATGAATTTAATAGCTACCCAAGTTATACAATATAACCTGGGTTGGAACAGTTTATGCTTTTTTATAAACTGCTTCACAGTAAAAATATATTGAATGATTTCTTTGAAATAGAGCTAATGCAATGTGTGGCAGACAGACAGTCAGAAGGACAAAAAGATAGGCATGGCAAACACAGTAAGCCCAGCCATATTCATGGCAAACATAAAAACTATTCAAACGGTTAATATGGCATGTTTTCCACTAACAGTGATGAAGTTTGAGTGATGAATATGGTTTCAAATTGTTAGTCACCAGAAAAAGATGAAATCCAGTCAAAGCGCCCCCTAACAAAACCATCCCGGTCAAAGCATCCCCTGATTTTGGTCAAAGTGTCCCCCGCGTCCCCTATTTTGGTCAAAGCGCCGCCTGATTTTGGTCAAAGCGTCACCTGATTTTGGTCAAAGCGCCCCCTAACATATTTTTATAGAAAAACGTACCCAAGCAACGGTCAAAACACCCCCTGATGTTGGTCAAAGTGCCCCTTAGATATTTTTATAGAATGTTTGTTTGCAATTTTGCCTATTTAAGGCCCCAAAAATTGGTCAAAGCGTCCCTTTATTAATTTATGCTATTTATGTCATATCCCGAAAAATCTTACGAGTGTCCTATGAAATATTTCATAGATAACATCAATTTTGAATAATCTTAAGAGAATGTTCGCCGGTATCATTTAATTACCCCCCTCCTCAAAAAAATTGATGCCGATTTCCGTTGCCCAGCTCTT